>NC_136916.1:120186612-121386612 GCF_949752795.1 Hyperoodon ampullatus | reverse complement strand
TAACAGGAGATCATTTAGGATATTAGTTTTACCATAACCTGTAATTAAAGTCAATGGAAGACTACAACAACCCAATTCAGACAGGACTACTAAAGGTCCAGACCCCTCAGGAATGAAGGTTTGGACCACCCCTTCCCCCATCCCAAGTAAAGAACCACAACCATCTGAGGTGCTTGCTAACTGTAAAGGGAATATGGAATGTATTGGATAATACATAATAATAATGGAAAAATGCAGTTTATAAATACCAGCTATGACCACGTTACCACTTACAGAAATGAGGACTGTAACTATCCTGAATATTTCTTCCTTATTTTTTATGAATATGTTTGTGTTTGTGTGTATGTGTATGTCTGTCTACCTACCCATCTAGTAAATACCTTTGTTTTTTCCCTCTTTTATTCGCTTATCATATAACCTAAGATGTACTGACTTTACTTCACAGTATTTAAATTACAGGATATCAAGGAGAAGAGTAAACATTACCCAAGGACTTTTCATCCTCTGCTGTGCAAAAGGTTAGTGTGTTTTCAGTTGTACACAGGATAGTTGCATCATGTTAAACAGAAGTATGATATTGTCATTTTCTTTAGAGATTAAGTATGGTTTAAGGAAGTACATATGAGTATCAAGTTGACAAGGGGTGGATTCATCATGACTAACTTTACGTGAACTTGGCTAGGTCATGGTCTGTAGACTTTGAATAATGTAGATTACTATCCTGAATACGGGTGGACTTCATCCAATTGATTGAAGCTGCGACAAAGTGAGAGAGTTGCATGGACATATATACACTACCAAATGTAAAATAGATAGCTAGTGGGAAGCAGCCGCATAGCACAGGGAGATCAGCTCGGTGCTTTGTGACCACCTAGAGGGGTGGGGTAGGGAGGGTGGGAGGGAGGGAGACGCAAGAGGGAAGAGATATGGGGATATATGTATATGTATAGCTGATTCAGTTTGTTATAAAGCAGAAACTAACACACCATTGTAAAACAATTATACGCCAATAAGGATGTTAAAAAAATTTTTAAAGAGAGAAAAGAGGCAAAGCTCCCCTTAAAAAGAGAGAATTTGCCTCCAGGTTGGCTTCAGACTTGAGCTGCAACATTCACTCTTCCCTTGGTCTCCAGCCTGCTAGCCTACCCTACAGAGTTTGGGCTTGGTATCCTCCAAAATTATGTAAACTAATTCCTGAAAATAACTCTCTCTCGGCATACACATGTACACATGCACACAGTGCATACACACTCCCTATTAGTTCTGCTTCTCAGAGAACCCTGATTAACACAGGAAGTTATCTCTACTTTATGGATAAAAAAGAAGCGGATGAGAATGAGTTGATTGACTTGCTTCCAATTATCTATTCAGCCTCACCTCCCGGCAAATTACCCCCAAATAAGTTCCCACCCCAAAAAGCCATGCTTCTTCATGCCTCTGCAATTTTGTCCATTCTGCTACCATTCACTGGAATGTTATTCTGCCACTCCTCTGGAAACCTAATTCTCGTCCTTTAATGTTCAGCTCAAGCAGCACTTCCCAGCATGGTTCCTTGACATCTTCCCTGGTAGTCCAATCTGGGTTACTTGCCATTCATATAGAATGGCAATCTTTTGAAAACTGTGTCCTCTCCATTATCACAGTAAACTCTAATGACTTGTTTTATTGTTGGTCTCCTTTAGTGACTTGTGATTTCCTTTGAATTAGTAAATTATTTTATTTCCTTAGTATTTTCAGTGCTTATGTTATTGTACTGTATGTTATAACCACTCATTCTTATGAATGCTGAATGAAAATAGGCTTAGAAAATGATTACACTCATTATACAGCTCTCTGTCCTAATTATACTGATGTTAATAAGATACCCTTCCATCCCTGTTTTTAATGGGTTGGCCTTCTAGTTATTCATGTGTTTTATTCCATTATCAGTGAAGTATTGTTAGGTTCTACTCTAGGATAAGAGAACATCTATTTTACACCATAAACTCTTTTGTTTCTCAACCCTGATATTATGGCTGAACTTGAGTAAAACAATTTATATTTTTCAGAGCCATGCAGGCAAAAAGCCCAAAGTAGCTACTGAATGGAATAAACGTTAACAATGTTTAGCCACATTTCTGATGTAGGCAGAAATAAAATTGTCTAGACTATCTGAATCTAATCCCAGGTACCCATGAATAGAGCTCTGTTCCAATATTGGCTTGGGTTTTATGAAACTGTTAAAGAGTATTGCTTAATAAATATTCTCATTAATTGGCCTCCTGGTCAGTTTCTCCTTTTTAAAAATCATCCTGTTCCCATATGGCTTCCTATTGTAAAAGCATTAAACTTTCTTGAATGTTTCATGCACTTTGTATTAATATTGGGGACACTGTCAGAGCAAGTGATAGCAATGGTGAAAATTCTAGCATTATTTTAAGGAAATAAAAGCCATATAGGATATAAATCCCTATCTTTCTATTCACAAGCAAAGAAAATCAGTCACATTAAGAGTGGTTGTATAATTTTAGATCTAATTAGGTAATGATATTGCAGTCATTAGAATTTATAGTGTTTGGGGCTTTCAGGCACGGGTAAACAAAGTTCCAAATATATTTTCATTAATCAGCTCTCAGCTCCCTACCTGAAGTCACACCCAGCTAACATTTAAAATCTACACTTTCTTGTGATTTGATATCTTAGAATATAATAAATTTGTGAAACGAATCTCTCTGTGGAGAGTGTTTCCTGAATTCGCTTCCATTGTCAAAGGAATTAACCTGTTGACTCATTTTCCTTAAAACATAACAAACCTATTTTAAAAAATCTAAGAATCCAATTATCTTGTAGTATATCCACATAAGTTTAGGTTGGGTGAACTTCCAAATATTTAGAAAACTATATTAGTACTCTACATTATATGAACTAGACAAAAATGGAGCTCACTTATCAATAAAAGTGTTAAAAGAAACTTACTGGCTATTTACAATTGGCATATATTTCAGATTTCAGAAGATTGTTTCATACATTCTTTCTGAAATGTTACTTAGCACAGAAATCTCCATAGAGCATGTAAACAAAATCTGATTCCAAAGTATGTCAATCCTTGTTTGAAAGAGACTGGATTAGATCTGAGTATTCATGATTCTATAAACATTTATTTAACATTCCATGATTGGTTACAGTCATACCATTGATACTTTTGTATAGCTGTTTTAGTATATATATAACTCTACACATTTGGGCTATATACCTCTAGAATGTAACCCACCTGAGAAAAGCTAGGACTGTTCACAACTTCAGCAGTGCCTAGGACATCTCTGGACATAGTAAGCACTCAGTTTATAAACATTACTTTATAATAATGACTAATGTTATAGCACCAATGGCTACATTCATTTGAAATCATATAGTGTTTATGTAAGCATTGGATAAACAAAGCCTGAATTTTTGCTATAGTATGTAGTCATTCTAAGGTTTGGGGTTTTTGTTTCTTTGTTTTTTTTGGAGCCACCATATAGAAAACTGAACTTAGAAAGGTAAAAAGCAGAAATCAAATAGTCTGTCTTCAACCAGGTTTCCCCTAAAAAGTGTAAAAATAAAAACATGCATGCTTAAGTCCATCATTATATAGCCATACCAGCTATGCTCTGAAAAATACTATCTAAATGCTCTGGTGGCAGATTAATACATGACAGTCCTACTAAGTTTCAGAAATCAAGCAAGCAGCTAAGGAAACTAGTGAAATTTTTGCTAAAGGATACCTGTAGTTAAACAAACTGTACTTTCCATCTATAGCTTACAGAGCTGTGGACATCATCTCTTAATTCCATTCAGTTATTGAAATCCTCTAGATGAGATTAAATAAACAAGTTTAGTTTACTCTCTTCCCTCCTTCACAACCAGGACTCCAGGTTCTAAATGATTCTGACCAATGGCATATATTAAGCAATTATACCCAAATTAGCCATTATATTGAAATTATCATTATTTTCCATTTCAGCAATGACACAAATATCTCAGTAACATGAAGTTACAAAAATGCCTGTTGGCATTATACTAATACTGAACATGAAGGGAGCATCCATAAATTGATTGTATTTAGTTAAATCTGACTGTCACTTGCTTCTTCAGCCTCAACTCCAATAAATGCCCTGAAGCAAAACTGAGCCCTTGTAGTTTCCCCACAATAAATGATGCTCTGCCCTGCTTCAATATCTTCACATACCTCCCATCTGTAAAATCACCTTAATGGTTTTTACCCAAATTCTGATTGCCCTTTTAGATTGGGCTCGGGCATTGGATTTCCTAAGAACCAGTGTCTATCTCAATTCCTAACTTAACCTGGCTTAAGGATCCCTGTTAGGTCCTCCCCTGGGGCTCAGTGTTTCCCTTATCAGAGATGTGTCATAGGGTTCTGCACTGCTGTTAACTTGCCCCCTTTTCCCACAATAAGTGTCTTGAAATAAAAGAAAAATATTTCATCCATCTTTATATTGAATGTAATGAGAATAGTCTAAACTCAGTCTATGAATAAAGATCCAGTTTCTGTGCTATTGCTACCTAGAATTGTATCCTGGAAACTCTTCTCTTAAAACATTCTAATGATATGCTAAACTTTAATGAAATCTCAGCAATGGTTAAAGAGAACTTCTCATTATATGATACTGGGGTTCACAATTATTTATCTTATTGAATTTCAGCCTAATATAGTTTGATATATTAGGAACCACATATGAAATTTGTGATTACCATTAGTTTTTAATAAAAAGTAGGTAAGAGCTAACCCAACTACAGGTTTCATAGAGTACTAACATTCCAAGTGTTTCAAATCCTAACCTATTATTTAGATGTTAAGAGTCATTCTGTCCCTATAAAATGTTTCCCAAAGGTCTAAGAATTAGAGGGAAGTCTGATGCAGCTACACAGTAAATGCTCTTAATCTCATTCTCATGACCACAGAACCTCAAACTCTTCTTTAAAGCTTCCTAAAAGGAAGAGTGGGAACAAAATGGATGTAGTATTTTTAAAATAAAAACTTCATTTCCATTTCACCAAGCCAATACTATGATTATAATTTTCCTGTAGCCTTGACCATATTTTATTGAAAGATCAATAAACACAGACAATCAAACCAAGGAAATAGCTGAAGTTAAATAATATACAAATATATTTATTCTTATGAATAAATATTTTTCAAAGTCCCATGGACAAATATGCAAATATAATTTTGCTAAGACTCTAGCTTACATTACATATTACTTCCTAATCAATATCTTCCATGCCCTTCAAAGGAAATCATGGCTGAACTACCCACAGTTATATTACAATTTTTTTTAACAATTAATTTGGTTAAAAATACATTCACACAAAATATACTTCAATTGCTTTTCGGGGGGACTAAAATTTTTATCTTAGATCTTTCTGTTAAAGTATCCCATCCAGGATATTATGTTACTTTTACTTCTCATATCTCCTTAACTCGTCTTGACTATGACAGTTTCACAGACTATTCTTGTTTGTGATGACCTTGACAGTTTTGAGGAGTACTGGTCAAATATTTTATAGATTGCACCTCAGTTGAGTTTTGCTTGCTGTTTTTCTCACTATTAGACTGGGGTTACTTTTGGGGGGAAGAAGACCACAGAGGTTAAGTTGTTATTTTCATCACATCCTATCAAAGGAATCTTCTATCAGCACGATTTATCACTGTTCATGTTGACCTTGATCACCTGACTAAGGTAGTGTTAGGCACGTTTTTCCACTGGAAAGTTATTTTCTTCCCCCTTTCCATACTGTATCCTTTGGAAGGAAGTCACTATGCATAGCCCAAATTTAAGAGGTGAGGAGTTATGTTCCACTTCTTTGTGGATGGAGTTTCCACATAAATAAATGGAAATGAACTGATCAAGAGATTAGTCTGTTCCCTCCAATTATTTATTTATTCAATAATTTATGTATATCAGTGTGGACTCATGGATATTTGTTTTATATTTTGGGTTATAACCTAATACAACTTAATTTGGGGTGGAGAGAGGATTTACTAGGGAAATAAGTCTACTTTGTTGTTGCTTAAGTTTTTCAAATTGTTCTTTAGCTTTGGCCAAGTATTCTTTTTAATAAAGCAATTTTTGAATCAGAATTTTGTTTGGAAGATTCTGTATAATAATTAATACTGTCCATTGTGCCTGGGAAATCTTATTCCCTTTCTTTTCTAATAAGTTTCTCAAACAATTTTGTTCAAATTAAATGTTTCCAACAGATCATTCTTGTTGACATTATGTCATTTAGAGAAATGGAAATAATTAGGATTGTAATGAGAGTATACATAAGCAGCAGGAGATTTTTCCTGGAAGAGGACAGGATTTAGACTTACAAGACCCCATGAAAGGTACTAATGGTAACTCTAAAGCAGTATTTGTGTACTTGATGTCTTGGTCCCCCAAACTCATCACCAGCCACCTCCAAATACAGACCTAAAAATTTGCACCCCCCAGAAGATGGAAAACTAGAGAAGACATTCTTATTCTATCATAGCCAAGCTCTCAGGACAAAAGTTTGAGGTGGAAAATTAACCTCATCCAGTTTTATTGGTGTCTCACAGCAAAAAGTTTACTCAAATAGATAACATTTTGATGAGAACCACAAACTCAACCAGTCTGTAAGGCCAGCTCTGACAACAGGCTTATAAGGCCTATGCCTAGTTTTAAACTGTGATTCAACCTGTGATTCTCTTTCTGATGACATGCAACACTGTTTTGTAGCACAATACAAAAATGGAAGCACAAAAGAGCAATAATGGAGGAAAAATAATTGCCTGTTTCTTCCAAGGATGCTAAACAAATTGAAACGAATAACGAAACTTGAGTACCAAACTGAGACAACAGCTGAGGATTTTAATGTAGAGAGACTAGAGTTCAGACCTGAAGTGACTTAGTACCTCACCAGGAAGTCTACAAGCTAAGAGCAACAAGATGCAAGTGGCCTCTGTGAATATCATACCTGGCTGAAGATGAATCCACAGCAATGGGCAGTACAGACAGTATCTCCAGGAAACCTCCAGGGAAACTGGAAATAAAAAAAAGACCAACAAATGAGAATACACAGAGGCTATTTATTCAGAGCTTACTATATCAAGGGAATCAGCCATCATGGCTTAAATATGGCAGAAACTAAAAGGCAGGAGAGAGGGGAAGATGGCGGAAGAGTAAGACGCAGAGATCACTTTCCTCCCCACAGATACATCAGAAATACATATACCCGTGGAACAACTCCTACAGAACACCTACTGAACACTGGCAGAAGACCTCACACCTCCCAAAAGGCAAGAAACTCCCCACGTACCTGGGTAAGGCAAAAGAAAAAAGAATAGGGCCTCCCTGGTGGCGCAGTGGTTGAGAGTCCGCCTGCCGATGCAGGGGATACGGGTTCGTGCCCCGGTCTGGGAGGATCCCATATGCCACGGAGCGGCTGGGCCCGTGAGCCATGGCCGCTGAGCCTGCGCATCCGGAGCCTGTGCTCCGCAACGGGAGAGACCACAACAGTGAGAGGCCCGCGTACCGCAAAAAAAAAAAAAAAAAAAAAAAGAATAAAGAATAAACAGAGACAAAAGAATAGGGAGGGGACCTGCACCAGTGGGAGGGAGCCATGAAGGAGGAAAGGTTTCCACACACTAGAAGCCCCTTCGCGGGCGGAGACTGCGGGTGGCGGAGGCGCGGGGGGAGCTTCGGAGCCACGAAGGAGAGCACAGCAACAAGGGTGCGGAGGGCAAAGCAGAGAGGTTTCCGCACAGAGGAGCGGTGCCGACCAGCACTTACCAGGCCGAGAGGCTTGTCTGCTCACCCGCCGGGGGTGGGCGGGGCTGGGAGCTGAGGTTCGGGCTTCGGTCGGAGCGCAGGGAGAGGACTGGGGTTGGCGGCGTGAACACAGCCTGCAGGGGGTTAGTGCACCACGGCTGGCCCGGAGGGAGTCCGGGAAAAAGTCTGGACCTGCCGAAGAGGCAAGAGACTTTTTCTTCCCTCTTTGTTTCCTGGTACGCGACGAGAGGGGATTAAGAGCGCTGCTTAAAGGCGCTCCAGAGACAGGCGCAAGCCGCGGCTAACAGCGAGGACCCCAGAGACGGGCATGAGACGCTAATGCTGCTGCTGCCGCCACCAAGAGGCCTGTGTGCGAGCACAGGCTGGTGCAACGTCACGCAGGCCTCTGCCGACGAAGGCTCGCCCCGCACTCCATGCCCCTCCCTCCCCGCGCCTGAGTGAGCCAGAGCCCACGAATCAGCGGCTCCTTTAACCCCGTCCTGTCCGAGCGAAGAACAGATGCCCTCAGCCGACCTACACGCAGGGCGGAGCCAAATCCAAAGCTGAACCCCGGCACCTGTGCGAACAAAGAAGCGAAAGGGAAATTTCTCCCAGCAGCCTCAGGAGCAGCGGATTAAAGCTCCACAATCAACTTGATATACCCTGCATCTGTGGAATACCTGAATAGACAACCAATCATCCCACATTGAGGAGGTGGACTTTGGGAGCAAGATAGATTATTTTTTCGCCTTTTCCTCTTTTTGTGAGTGTGTATGTGTATGATTCTGTGTGAGATTTTGTCTGTATAGCTTTGCTTTCACCACTTGTCCTAGGGTTCTATCCATCCGTTTTTTTGTTTTTTTTTTTACTTAAAAAATTTTTTTTCTTAATAACTATTTTTTTATTTTAATAAATTTATTTTACCTTAATTTATTTTATTTTCTTTTATCCTCTTTCTTTCTTTCTTTCTTTTTTTCTACTTTTTCTCCCTTTTATTCTGAGCCGTGTGGATGAAAGGCTCTTGGTGCTCCAGCCAGCAGTCAGTGCTGTGCCTCTGAGGTGGGAGAGCCAACTTCAGGACACTGGTCAACAAGAGACCTCCCAGCTCCACGTAATATCAAACGGTGAAAATCTCCCAGAGATCTCCATCTCAACACCAACACCCAGCTTCACTCAACGACCAGCAAGCTACAGTGCTGGACACCCTATGCGAAACAACTAGCAAGACAGGAACACAACCCCACCCATTACCAGAGAGGCTGCCTAAAGTAAGTCCACAGACACCCCAAAACTAACCACCAGACGAGGACTTACCCACCAGAAAAACAAGATCCAGCCTCATCCACCAGAACACAGGCACTAGTCCCCTCCACCAGGAAGCCTACACAACCCACTAAACCAACCTTAGCCACTGGGGACAGACAGCAAAAACAACAAGAACTACGAACCTGCAGCCTGCAAAAAGGAGACCCCAAACACAGTAAGATAAGCAAAATGGGAAGACAGAAAAACACACAGCAGATGAAGGAGCAAGATAAAAACCCACCAGACCTAACAAATGAAGAGGTAATAGGCAGTCTACCTGAAAAAGAATTCAGAATAATGATAATAAAGATGATCCAAAATCTTGGAAATAGAATAGAGAAAATGCAAGAAACATTTAACAAGGACCTAGAAGAACTAAAGAGGAAACAAGCAACAATGAACAACACCATAAATGAAATTAAAAATACTCTAGAAGTGATCAATAGCAGAATAAGTGAGGCAGAAGAAGGGATAAGTGACCTGGAAGATAAAATAGTGGAAATAACTACTGCAGAGCAGAATAAAGAAAAAAAGAATGAAAAGAACTGAGGACAGTCTCAGAAACCTCTGGGACAACATTAAATGCACCAACATTCGAATTATAGGGATTCCAGAAGAAGAAAAGAAAAAGAAGGGGACTGAGAAAATATTTGAAGAGATTATAGTTGAAAACTTCCCTAATATGGGAAAGGAAATAGTTAATAAAGTCCAGGAAGCACAGAGAGTCCCATACAGGATAAATCCAAGGAGAAACACGCCAAGACACATATTAATCAAACTGTCAAAAATTAAATACAAAGAAAACATATTAAAAGCAGCAAGGGAAAAACAACAAATAACACACAAGGGAATCCCCATAAGGTTAACAGCTGATCTTTCAGCAGAAACTCTGTAAGCCAGAAGGGAGTGGCAGGACATATTTAAAGTGATGAAGGAGAAAAACCTACAACAAAGATTACTCTACCAAGCAAGGATCTCATTCAGATTTGATGGCAAGAATATACAGTGGAGAAAGGACAATAAGTGGTGCTGGGAAAACTGGACAGGTACATGTAAAAGTAGGAAATTAGAACACTTCCTAACACCATACGCAAAAATAAACTCAAAATGGATTAAAGACCTAAATGTAAGGCCTGAAACTATCAAACTCTTAGAGGAAAACATAGGCAGAACACTCTACGACATACATCACAGCAAGATCCGTTTTGACCCACCTCCTAGAGAAATGGAAATAAAAACAAAAATAAACAAATGGGACCTAATGAAACTTCAAAGCTTTTGCACAGCAAAGGAAACCATAAACAAGACCAAAAGACAACCCTCAGAATGGGAGAAAATATTTGCAGATGAAGCAACTGACAAAGGATTAATCTCCAAAATTTACAAGCAGCTCATGCAGCTCAATAACAAAACAACAAACAACCCTATCCAAAAATGGGCAGAAGACCTAAGTAGACATTTCTCCAAACAAGATACACAGATTGCCAACAAACACATGAAAGAATGCTCAACATCATTAATCATTAGAGAAATGAAAATCAAAACTACAATGAGATACCATCTCACACCAGTCAGAATGGCCATCATCAAAATATCTAGAAACAATAAATGCTGGAGAGGGTGTGGAGAAAAGGGAACACTCTTGCACTGCTGGTGGGAATGTAAATTGATGCAGCCACTATGGAGAACAGTATGGAGGTTCCTTAAAAAACTATAAATAGAACTACCATATGACCCAGCAATCCCACTACTGGGCATATACCCTGAGAAAACCATAATTCAAAAAGAGTCATGTACCAAAATGTTCATTGCAGCTCTATTTACAATAGCCAGGATATGGAAGCAACCTAAGTGTCCATCAACAGCTGAATGGATAAAGAAGATGTGGCACATATATACAATGGAATATTACTCAGCCATAAAAAGAAACAAAATTGAGCTATTTGTAATGAGGTGGATGGACCTAGAGTCTGTCATACAGAGTGACGTAAGTCAGAAAGAGAAAGACAAATACCATATGCTAACACATATACATGGAATCTAAAAAAAAAAAAAATGGTCATGAAGAACCTAGGGGCAAGATGGGAATAAAGACACAGACCTACTAGAGCATGGACTTGAGGATATGGGGAGGGGGAAGGGTAAGCTGTGACAAAGTGAGAGAGTGGCATGGACATACATACACTACCAAACGTAAAATGGATAGCTAGTGGGAAGCTGCCACATAGCACAGGGAGATCAGCTCGGTGCTTTGTGACCACCTAGAGGGGTGGTATAGGGAGGGTGGGAGGGAGGGAGACACAAGAGGGAAGAGATATGGGAACATATGTATTTGTATAACTGATTCACTTTGTTATAAAGCAGAAACTAACACACCATTGTAAAGCAATTATACTCCAATAAAGATGTAAAAAAAAAAAAAAAAGAGGAGTAGGATAGATGTAGAAAGAGAAAGAGACAGAGACAGAGAGAGACAAAGGAGAGAGATGCTTCAAGTATGCTCCGATTGTAGGTTGCACATATAGGGAAACTGGAAGTGGACTAACTAGAAATGGGGCAACTTATGTGATGGGTTTCGGGAGCATATTTGGCTCTATCTGGTTGGTCCTGTGTTGGAAGCAGGGACAAAGATGGCAAATCATTGAACAAGTACTGTCCATTCCAGACCAACTGCTGCGAATGTTGTCTTTTGGCTTCCTGGGCTGGTTGCTATAGAGGTTGTAGGTCATATGTTGTCATATATGGTCTGACCACTGTCTATTTGTATATTCACCCTTCTGTTTTTCCAGATAAAATTTTGTCAAATTTAGTCATATTTAAGAATTATTTAGCTGGAATAATTTAACTGGCATATATTAATATCCTTACACTACTAAGCATCCCTTATCAAATCAGTCAGGGTCTCCACATAAACAGAACCAGTAGGATATATAGGGAAATATACACACGGACACACAGACACGTATGTATATATGTATGATTTATTTCAAGGAACTGGCTTATGTTCAAGGTTTGGCTTAAAAAATCTATAGGGCATGCCAGCAACCTGGAACTCTTGGGTAAGAGTTCATACTTTAGCCTTGAAGGAAAATTTCTTTTTTTTTTTTTTTTTTCCTCGGGAAAGCAGTTTTTCTCTTAAGGCCTTTCAACTGATGAGGCCCATCCATATCATCAAGAAAAATCTCCTTTACTTACAGTCAACTGATTGTAGATGTTTACCACATCTACAAAACACCTTCACAGCAACATGTAGATTAGTATTTGATTGAATAACTGGCTACTATGCCCCAGGAAATTTGACACATAAAACTAACCATCACAGTCCACAACCCGGATTATTCTTTCCATTTGGTAAATTCTCTCCTTAAAATGAAGGTTTTATTATTTTAAGTGAAGTTTCAGCATTTTTTGTAGGTTTCACTTTTCCTGTGTAAATTTCTTCTGAAAATATGATGGGATCTTTATAAATTGTATCTTATGACTGGTTATTACATTGGACAGCAATTTTAACGTATTTATGTTGAACCAGCCACCTATTTGGAAAAGTACATTTCATAAAAATGTTTGTCTGGATTTGGAAATGCAGGTGCATCATTTGTTGAATTCTAACTTTTTTATTATATAAAGAGACATTAATAATTTAAATTATGACAGGTGCATTTAAATACCATTAGTCTCATCCAAAAAAAGAGACAAAACTAACATGTGAGAAATTTTTGTTAAAATTCTGGAAGTCTTTTTCTCTTTTTGATTGCTTTTCATTGAATTTTTATATGTGTAATAGAATAGAGAATAATGGAATTGATGGTGTTCTAGAACAAATATATCAAAATTTAGGTTACTGGAGGCACTTTCCTGAGTTGAATAGTGCAGAAAGCAGGTGATAAGACCAAAGACAGAGGGTAGACACCATCTCCTGAATATTAACTTCAGCACAGCATGAACATCCCTGAGACATACCTGCAGGGGGTTGGAATTTTCCACAAGACAATGAGACTCCATTGCACCCTATATGAAGTTTAATTCCATTGGCCATATTTTATCTCTTGATAACATGAACTCATTTTCATTTAGTTTTCTCTCTTCAGATTTTGCCATATATTAGTAGAATATAGATAGATGACTCACATTCAAATTTCTCAAGAACAATTTGAAAATAATTCTAAAATTTACTTTTATTTTTGGAGAAGAGACAAAATAAATGCCAAAGACCTACAGATGGAAAAAAATCTTTAAATTTTATTTTATTTCCTTTCAATGTCATTTATTACTTTCCACAGAAAGACAGGTCCTAAACATAATTCTAGAGTTACTTAAGTCTTAGACAAATTCGGACAGTCCTCCCAAAAAAAGGTAGTAACATATGGTAATAAAAATCCCCAAAGTTAGAACTTCATTTTGCATCATTGCCATTTCTACATGGTCTTGAAAATAATACAGAAGTATGACTAAAGGAGGGAGCAATAGAATCATCATCTGTATAGCTTAAGAAAACAGATGGTGTTGGAAAGCAACAGGATAAATATATAGAGTAACATATGGGGTGAAAATATTGTGTGTGGTGGTAGAGAAGCAGGGGGAAGGGAAGAAAAATACATGTGGTTATTTATATGTTATGTATATTCTGAAGTACCACAAGCAAGGTGCCATAGTAAAGAAGGGGAATTTACACTGAACCTGTTGTTTGAGTGCAATTCTCCAAATAAATGGACTTTTTAGTGTTATTGGAGAGGTCACTTTACATGGCCCAACTGGTTATTAAGAAAAGAACTGGAAAACTGTTCCTTCTACTGAACCCATTTGAACAGGAATTATAGACAAAATACCAGTGAGAACTATTTAACAAATGATTGTATTGGAAAGTACTTGCTCTACAAAGAGATATTCTTTGAAGATATATTCTCACAGTGTTTTCATGAAGTCCCTAGTTTGCTGAGCTTGAATTAGATGCTTTTTTTTTTTTAAGTTTTAAGACTTGGATCTCTGATTAATAGCCATGGGTAAGCTACAGACAAAGAAAATGAGACAAGTTGAATGCCCATGGCCACCAGAAAACCCACTGTCTATAGAAACACCTAGATTAGGGCACTAATTTTAGTGTATGAGTGGAGATGCTTCTTGAGTAAAAAGATTTCAGTGATGCTTCCTGAGTTTCTTCCAGGTGATGATGGTACAACGGTCAGAGGAATGGGGTTACACCGCCCTAAATCTGTCCCCTCAGTATCTACCCCCTTCTAACCTTTACTTTGAGGAATGATTCTAGAAAATCTTACCAACCTATAAGATTCTGAAAGCCTTCTAAATTACTGAAGAATAAATACAGATTTTAAGTTAGGGTTTTGGGGTAAATATATTGCTGTTCTTTGATTGCCATCAATCATGTTAAGACATAAATAGTAAATATTAGTCAGAAAATATCATTCCCAATTATTATTTTACTAAAGTTATGGTAAACAATAATTTTTCGATTTCAGCTAATTTGCTCTCATTTATCATCTACCCACATTAAAAAGGCACACATAAAAAATGATCCATCCCAACAACAAAATGAAGTAGGATTTGTAAATACAAACAAATTATTTTAGCAACCAGCTCCCAAGTTCTGACCTTTCTTTCTTAAATATTTTATTTTCCTTCCTTTCAAAATATATTTTCTTTTCTTTGCCTATGATATCTCTTCCTTGTCCTCTATATTATTTATCTCCCTGATATCTTTGCCCATATTCCCTATACTTAACGATCAAGTAACAGATCGCCTGCACCTTTGCAGACACAGGTTTGTGTATCTATAGCAAGCCCCCTTCCTGCTGACTTAAAAAACCAAAATGATTAGATCCTATTTTTTCAGTCATGTTGCTATACCTCCTACTGATATAATATACTATGGATTATAGGCAGATCCTGCTGCCATAGCGTAATTAAGTGACATATTCTAACAGCAAGATCTCTGACAATATCAATTTCAAATGCTTTTAAATAAATAGATCTCATATGAAAAATGCATAGTACTTTTAATAAAAGAACCATCAAAACACATGTTTGTTGTGTATCTGCAGTACCTATTCTGGCTCCATCAAAGGAGAGAAAAAGATTCTATGAATTTTAAGTAGCCTATCTGACAAAAGGAATCATGCAGTCACCTGGGTCAGCATGTTTTCTTGTTCTACTGAGAGGAGATAAACAAAACAAAACAAAAAAACAAAAGCTAATGTCAACACAAAATGTTAGGAAATTTTCTATCATTACAATTCATCCACTTTGCACTAAGCAAAGCAGGTGCACTACTAAAAATTTTAGGAGAATAGAGAGGTACTGCATTTCTAATGTTTTTCAAAGAGTGTATACATAAATTTAATCTTTAAGGTGCTTTGTAATTGGCAATACTAAAAATTCCACTTTTATTTGGCCTTGATCCTCTAAATACAAATAATTAATGTTACAGGAGAACACATCCATTGCTTAGATCACATGTGTGGGTATGAATAACTAAAATTATCTACTAAGAGATTTCCATGTGGAATATAAATTAAAGCCTATTTGCCAGCTTTGTATCTGCTTGCTATTCACAGAATTTGTGCCAGAGCATTCTGATTCTCTCACAGATTGCACATCAGTACACCGCATTAAATACTCTTTACTGTATGTTAAGATAATAGAATAATAAAAATGATTTTATATACACATTAGCATAGTACCCTGTTTACATATATCTTAATCAGTGAATGACTGCTTTATAATATAATCCATTTGTTCTACGTTAAAGAAGCCAAAGTATATACATCATACAATAAATTGATAGAGTAATTTAGGGACATTTTTCAATACTTAATAGTAACTATATGAATTATATCACATCATTAACAGAACTTATTTCTTTGATCCCAATCCTTGCTATTTAGTGTTTCAGTGTTCCAAAATCTTTCTAAGTAATGTGTAAATGTTCTTAGAATTGGGTTTTGTGCTCTTTTTATCCTTTTAGTGCTCAGAACATGGCCAATGTAATTCTGATTATTTAGTAAAACTTTTGGATTAATATAATAACATACCAGGAAACAGGCCCAGTATATAAGATCATGGTATCAATCAAGGTCAGGAAAATAGGAAAACAGAAACTGCATCTTTTTTTGACAATGAATTTAATGTAAGGAATTGTTTAAACAAGGACTAACAAGAGCAGCTCAAACCTCTAGAGCAGAAAGAACAAAGGGAAGAGTTTGAGGTTATTAGAACTTAGGAGCTTACAGGAGCCTCACATCTCTGAAATGGAGGTGTCACCTATTGAAGTTGATTTATCTGAAGGAGTACATTGGGGAATGTGGAAAAATCAAATTGGGAACTGGAACCCACTGCCACTGCTGAGGATTTGCTGAGACAGTGTTAATGGCAATAGGAACAGGCAAGTCTCTTCTCCCCCTACTTGCCTTGGGCCTCCCTCCAGTGCCCCCCCCCTAGTGGTAGAGCTTAAGAGGGATCCAGCTGGTAAAGGAGAAATGTGATTTACAGAATCACAGCCCCAGCATCACAAAGCATAATACAAAATGATGAGTTAAAGCTAATACACAGTGGCTTAGTCATCAACACACTGATAGAAACCCCAGTTTTTCTGAGAAGTTCCAATGTATTCATACTTAGGGTCCATTTTACTCTTAAATATGTGGTGATGTGGATGACAAATTATATGAGCACTCTATAGATAAAGCTCTTAATATAAATTAAATCAAATAAAGCCTCCATGGTAAATGGGTTCCAAAGATGGCCACATTCAATCTCTTCCCCCCTGTTTGTACATGCTGCTTCCCACGTGAAGAGTTGGAGTCTACATCCCCTCACCCTGAATCTGGGCTGACCTTAGTAACTTGCTTGATGAAAAGAATCTGGTAATACTGTAGTGACGTTCTGAGGTTAGGTCATTAGAAAGCCTTGCCGTATCTGCCTGGGTCTCTTGAAATGCTTGCTCTTGGGACATTCCCACTCAGAACCCAGCCACTGTGCTGTGAGATGCCCAAGCCTCATAAAGAGACCATGTGTAGGTGCTATAGTGGACAGCCCAACTAAAGTCCCAGCTAAGAGCCAGCATCAAGTACCATGTAGTAACTCTTTCATGTATCCAGCAAAGTTAAGCGTTCAGATGATGACAGCCCAGCTGACATACATTATCACCATATGAGAGACCCACGTGAAAACTGTTTAGTTGGACCACGTTAACACATGTAAATATTCAAGGTAATAATAAATTGTAGTTTTGAACCACTAGGTTTTAGGATGTTTATTTATACAGCATATGTAATTAGAACAGCCTATCTATTTAGTTTTTCAGTGAGTCCCATATGTGAGTTGTGGCCCACCAAATAAATATCTCTATCCTCATCCAACTAATGCTGGGTTTA
This sequence comes from Hyperoodon ampullatus, assembly GCF_949752795.1. Classification (NCBI taxonomy): domain Eukaryota; kingdom Metazoa; phylum Chordata; class Mammalia; order Artiodactyla; family Ziphiidae; genus Hyperoodon; species Hyperoodon ampullatus. The sequence goes on along the minus strand of NC_136916.1, from coordinate 121,369,145 downwards.
TCAATAAAACTTGTTTTCCTGACCACAGTCTCCTGTATTTCCCCCTTAGCTCACCAAGTGCATTATAAACATTTGAAAAGAAAGGGTCATGTCCTACTTTGCTTCTATATCTCCCACTTGATAACTAATAATTAATTATGTACTGCCACATAACCACTGAACTCAAAATCTAGCATTCATGGGCCAGCAGGTTGACTACAATTGGGCTGATCAAGGTAAGAATTAGCTGCACAGTTCTGCATCAGATGTGGTTTATCTGAACTTGTTTTCAAGCTGTGGGTTGAACTTAGGTCTACTCTGTATCTTTTTCTTCTGAGTCCAAGGCTGAAGTGCTGCAGCTGCTGAGGTCATTCTCTTCTTTTGAAGGATCACTGGAGCATGAGGCAAACTAAATATTCCAACACATTCAAGCCTTCTGTCTATATCACACCTGTGGATATTCCACAGGCCAAAGTCACACAGTCCCTGAAATCAATGGACTGAAGAGGTGCACTTTGTCCAAGTGGGAGTGTGGAAAATAAATATTTGCAAGACAAAAATCTGAATAATTAAAAATACCATCAGAAATGTCTTATCATTGATTCTGGGAAATTCAGTTAAAAACCTGTAACATTTTAATATGGCCATACTGGTAGATTTATTACATTTTAAACATATTCAGACTTGGAAATTACTTTCAAGATCCAGTGATAAACCGGAGTCTTGTGTGTGTATGTGTATTTTTTTTTCAGATATACAGCATTATAGTTCAACATCTGTATACATTACAAACTAATCATCACAAGTGAAGTGGTCATCCATCACTACACAGTTTACCCCCTTCACCCCTTTTATTCACTCCCTAACCCCCTTTACCTCTGGTAACCACTAATATGTTCTCTGTATCTACATGTTTATGTTTTACTGTGTTTGTTCATTTCTTCTGTTTCACAGATTCCACATATGAGTGAAATCATATGGTATTTGTTTTTCTCTATCTGACTTATTTCACTTAGCATAATATATCAAGGTCCATCCAAGTTACCGCAAATGGCAGGTTTCATTCTTTTTTATAACCAAGTAGTATTCTATTGCGTATATATATATATATATATATATATATATAAAAATCCAGTGAGATTTTTAGTTTTGTATGTTTCCTTATATTAATTAGTACCATTTCTTTTTAGCTTAAAGAAGTTCCTTTAATATTTCTTATTTAGTGACTAGTTTAGTGGTGTGATGAATTCATTTATCTTTTGACAGGTGCTCAATAGGCATTCCCTATGTTGGCTGTGTGCTCTCCTATTGTGTTAGGGTCAGGGCTGCTACAGGGCACTGGTGAGCCAAGCTGGTCCCCAGACTGGCTATGAGGCCCAGTCAAGGTGCAGAGGTGGGAGGGCCTTTCAGAAGAGTAAACCCATTGGCACTAACAGGTTAAATGGAGAATTTTTAAATGGCACCTGACAACATCAGCATTAGCAAGGTAGCCTGATATCATATAAATGGCTCCTGCCAGAGACTCAGTCCCTGGGGAGTGTTCCATCTCCTCCACAGCAGGTACTTTAAGACTAGTAGGTGGGTCCCCTTCACTTACAGTCCATGTGCTTTTTGATTTGTGTTTTTGTGCTGGTTTTTGGGTTGAGTCAGTCTGTGCATGAGCCCTTTAAAAGCAGATTTTCTGTTCCCTGAAATTCCATAGTTTTCCTGGGTGTATTTCCTGTTGGTTTTCAAAACCATGTGTTTCGGGGGCTCATCTCTCCTGTGAAGGATCTATAGAGCTGGAATCACTCACTCCTCAGGGAACAGGTCATACCTTTGTGATCCCTATTGATTGTGCATTGCCACAGCTAGGGTGTGGGTTTTTGTTTCATGACCCCACATCTCTACCTCTCCTACTCATCTTGATGCTTTCCTTTTACCCCTTGTTGTGGAGGCTCTGTTCATCCAGTTTTCAATTCCCTTTCTGAGGGAATTATTCCATATGTAGTTGTAGCACTGTTGTGTCCATGGGAGGAGGCTCTTTCTTTGCTACCATCTTGAACCACACCTAACTTGAATTTCTGTTTCAGAAATACACATAGGATATTATTTTAGAGAAAAATGTTCATTGATATGGTTATAATAATTAAGACCATCAGAGTCATTATTTCCCCTCAGTTAAAAATAATTCAAAATAATAGACCACTGATCTTTAGAACACAGCCAGAAACTAACTGGTATCCTAAATTTATATTTTTATATAGTATTTATTATTAGGATGTCTTATTTAAATGAATATTGGTCAAAATTTAAAGGTAAGCCCTTTAAAGCACTGAAAGTATACCTTGCAAAAAGTGTGCTGGAAAAAAAAGTATAATCTAGTATTGTACAATTTTTCTTCTAATTCTGTAAAAAAACATAGTAATACCATTGACACATCAATGCCTTCAAGATATACAATTACAAGATACAAGTTCAGATATTATGAACATCCATATTTGTCCAAAATAAACACACAGAAAGCATCAACCACATGTATACAACATGAATATTACTAAATAGAATAAATCATTAACTCCAAATACTTTGTATTTCCTGCTGTAAATCACTGATTCAAGTACAATGATGCATTATTTTAATTCACAGTGAATTATGGAGGCATGTCTAAGATTTATAAGATTATCCATGATAAATATCTTTATTTTCAAGGTAATGATGTGACCTAAAGTATGAAAGTAATAACTATGGGAAAAAAGTATTACTTTTATTTCTCTAAACTTAGATTTATACATTTAAATATTTGTAGGATTTGCTATATCAAAATATTATTGAATTTTCTAGCAAAAGTATTGAAACGTTAGAATTTTATTTTTTTCTGGCAAAAACTATGTAGTTCTGGTCTACATGTTTTTTATTTCATTTATTTTATGATCTACAACAGGTATAACTAATCTATAGTGAAAAAAATTAAAAAGTGAGCTTTTATGAATGTGAAGCATTAACTAAGAAGACACATGTAGGAACTTTCCGGTGTGGTGGAAATGATCTCTATTGTATTAAACATTTGGATTATATGGTTATGTGTATATGTCAAGCTCATTGAATAGTACACTTAAGTTTAGACATTTGGGATGTTTCCAGTTTGGGATTATTATGAATAAAGCTATTATAAATATTTTGGAACATTTCTTTCCATCTTTCTTTCTTTTTTTTTTTTTTTTTAAATTTGGCCACACTGTGCAGCTTGCAGGATCCTGGTTCCCTGACCAGGGACTGAACCTGGGCCCTCAGCAGTGAAAGCCTGTAGTCCTAACTGCTGGACTGCCAGGGAATTCTCTGGAACATTTCTTGAAATATGTGCATACATATCCATTGATTATGTACTGAGAAGTGAAATTCCTGGGTATATTAGTCTGCTAGGACTGCCATAACAGAATATCACAATGACTTAAACAACAGAAATTTATTTTCTCACAGTTCTAGGGGCTGGAAATCCAATATCAAGGTGCTGGCAGGGTTGGTTTCTGGTAAGACCTCTCTGTTTTACTTACGGACATCTACCTTCTTGATGTGCCTTCATACAGCCTCTGCCCTGTGTATGCACACTCTTTGTGTCTCTTCCTCTTCTTATAGAGACACCAGACCTATTGATTAGGACTCTATTTGTTTAACCTCATTTAACTTTAAATATTTTTTGAACACACTGTCTCCAAAGACAGTCATGTTGACAGGGCTTAGGGCTTCAATGTATGAATTTGCAGGGGGGCGGGGGGCCAAATTCAATCTATAACACTGGGTCATGGTGACTATGTTTGTTTAATGAAAAAGGAATATCTTGCAATTGCTTGGGGGGCAATTTGGATTGAGGCAGGCATAGACCCTTATGTGTCCAGGTCATAATTTTACAGGAGTATAATTCCTACAGAAGCTTATTTTGGAATTTTTAATTTTAGTGTCTGCCCTGTGTTTTATAACTCAAAATAGAAAAGCAGCATATCACACTATTCCTCAGACACAGATCACTACATCATTTGATAATCCTATTATAACAGCTACAACTATGCTTCAGTGACCACACCAACTATAACAATACAATGTGCCCCATTGTCCAAACTCAAACATATATTACTATTTCACAGTTTACTTAGCTTGGAATATATACATTCAGGAAACAAGATAGTACAGAAAATGCTGCAATCAGCATGAATTTATCCAAGTGCAGCAGAGGTTCTGAACCTTGATCTAACCTTGGCTACATATCAAAACAACCTGGGGAGCTTTTAAAGTCCTTATGCTCATTCTAAACCGAGACACATAAAATCAGAATCTCTAGAGGTAAGAACCATGCATCAGAATTTGTTTAAAACACCTCAGGTGAGTCCTATGTACAGCTGAGGTTGAGAACCACTGATCTACAGCTTCAAATAACTACAGTTCATACTAGGATTTTATTAAGGATTTTATTAAGTCCAATTATTCACTCAACATTATTCTTAAACTCTTGCTATACTCCTCCCTTGCATGAAAAGCACAGCTGGTACTTACATTAATGATAACATATTTCAAATTAACAACCTACATATGCATATAATATAATGTATTCAAAGGAAAAATGTGTATTATATTATTATTGAATGAATCTTATGTTCTATATAAGAAATGTCCCACACATCAATGGTGCCAAAAGATTAAATGTAAAAAAATAAACTGAAATCAAAATTTTAAAATAAATTATATTTAGCTAAGTGTCTCACTTTTGAAGAGAGATGTGATACATAAACAAAAAGGAAGGTTAGACTAAATCATGTGGTACTAAATTAGAGTCAGAAACATCAGAATGAACTAATATTTAGCTTAATATATAGACAGATAGATATAAAAACAATTATAGATATGTTTTTCACATAGGTTATTATGCCTACATATATTTATAGTCTGTTTGCAGATAAGTCCTAGAAACAATAACATTCCATCAACAAGCACACCCAGTGTACAGATCTTAGTTTCTAAATATCATTCTCTAATAAAAAGAACCAAGTTCCTTGGAGAAATGGCTGGTTCTAGGGCTGAGGCAGGCAAAATACAAGATGAGCATCTTATAGTACCAGAAAGTAAGGAAGTGCTCAAAATACAAAGGAATGAAGACAGGTTAGAGGAACAAAGGAGCCAACTCTAAAGAGACCCCCATGGCCAAAGCTGGAACAATTTGAGCAGCAAAACAAATAATGTAGTATTAGATTATAACCCAAAGTATAAAATAAACATACATGAGCCATACTGAAATAAATAAATGATTGAATAAATAAATGGTGGGAAACAGTTGAATATTTCTTACAGAAGGAATTTATTTCATATATGTAGATATTCCTGCTTTGAGAGAGTGAAGCTTATAACACACACACACATACTCACATATACACACACAAACACTCACACATACACACACTTTAGGGTGGGCTTGACTTAGTAACTTGCTTCCAAGGAACAGAATAGGTAAGGGGAGAAATAATAACTTACACTGGAGAAACCTGGCAAGCAATACCTTAATCAAGTGATGAAGCTTAATATCCCCAGTGATGTTGGGTGCATATCATGTACCCCCTGATATAGTGTGATAAGAAGGGCATTTAACCTCTGTGGTATTCTTCCTATAAACCCATAAACTCGATCTAATTATCAGAAAAACATCTCAAGAACCCAGGTTGGAAGATGTTCTACAGGATGCTTGGTCAGTACTTCTCAACATTTGAGGTCATAAAAAAACAAGGAAAGACTGAGAAATTGTCAGTGACCAGAGGAGACTGAGGAGACATGAGAACTAAATGCAATGTAGTGCTCTGGATTGGGTCCTGGAACTAAAAGAGAACATCAATGCAAAAAACTGGTGACATTGCAACTAAAACTGTAGTTTAGTTAAAAGTAATTTACCAAGGCCATGTTCTCAATTTTGACAACGGCACCATGGAAATTTAAGATGTTTACAATGGGGAAAATTGGACAAAGGGTACACAGGACTTCTCTCTACTATGTTTGCAATTTTTCTGAAAATCAAATATTATTCCAAAATAAAGGTTCATTTAAAAATCTATGTAATTAGAAAGATATTCCTCTCAGTATAAAAACATGAATAAACACATTTAACTATTATAGGTACTATGGAGATTTCTTCTTTTTCCTCTATCAAAGAATATATTTTTAAAAGAGGGAAATGTGATAGCTATTAAAACCTAAATTGCTGGGCTTCCCTGGTGGCGCAGTGGTTGAGGGTCCACCTGCCGATGCAGGGGACATGGGTTCATGCCCCGGTCCGGGAAGATCCCACATGCCGCGGAGCGGCTGGGCCCGTGAGCCATGGCTGCTGAGCCTGCGCGTCCGGAGCCTGTGCTCCGCAACGGGAGAGGCCACAACAGTGAGAGGCCTGCGTACCGAACAACAACAACAAAAAAACCTAAATTGCTCTTGCAAAATAAGTAAAATTGTATTTTATGCACTATTCCCAGTGCAGCTTACTTAAAGACATGTGCTGTGCTTGTTCTCGGTATAAATCAAACATTGAAATTAAAAACCCATTTAGATAAATATTCCTTGGAGATTACTGTCACTATTATGTGTATCTGAGATTCCAAGTACATTGAAGCAGAGGGAGGAAATCAGTTGTCAAAATCTTTGTCTTGCCACAGATTTATTAGATGGAATTTTATTTCTCTCAACATCTCTTGAAACTGATTTCCATTGTGCAATATTATTTCTTTAGAAAACAGTTTAGTTTAATATCGCCACAGCTCCAGCACATATTGTTCCTATTGAATTTTATTCAGGTCTTGAGAATCTTGGGTAAGGAAATGTTCCAGAAATTACATTTCAACTTTATTTAAGTTTTAATTCTACTAACCCAAAATGGGCCTTAAGATTGAGTGAAAGACTGCTGCATAAAATTTAAAGCTTCAACTAGTCAAGATCTAGATTTTAAGAGTCAGCTGAATGGCCTCTTCAATAATTTAATGCAAGAGGATGCTACAACCATTTTTTCACAGATTCATATAATTATAGTTAATTAACTGTTATAGTATTATATAAGGAACACCTTTTTTCACAAATGCAGTAGAACAAAGACAATCCTAGTTTTATTTTGGTTTTTGAGTGTACACATGTTTCTATGCTCTCCCACCTCTATCGTATTATTTTTCTTTTCATTCATTCTCTTCTGCTGTTTTCTATGTCTACTTTCAAATAAGAGTCACATTTTTTTGCCTAATGCTCAAATAATTGATAGATAAAAAGAAAATAAATGTTAGAAGTGAAATGACAATTAACTAAAAAGTAAATTTAACCAACTTCTCAATAACTACATTCATTCCCTAAATATCTGTGGGGGACTATTGCTTTAGTGATTCCTCAAAGGACCATGCTTCCCAGATTTCAAGGCTTATCTAAGCCCTCTCACTACTTGACTGATTTGACATAGAAAAAAATCACTAGAAGTGACACTGTGCCATTTCTGGGCTTGGTCCTTAATTTTCCTGACACCTTTCTATTTTCCCGATACTTTTCTATTTTCCCCTCTTTGGAATGCTTGCTCTAGGATGCTGCTTCTTTTTTTTTTTTTTTTTTTTTTTTTACGGTATGCGGGCCTCTCACCATTGTGGCCTCTCCCGTTGTGGAGCATAGGCTCCGGATGCACAGGCCCAGCGGCCATGGCTCACGGGCCCAGCCACTCCGCAGCATTTGGGATCCTCCCAGACCGGGGCACGGACCCGCGTCCCGTGCATCGGCAGGCGGACTCTCAACCATTGCGCCACCAGGGAAGCCCTAGGATGCTTCTTCTTGGAATCGTGCTATGAGGGAGCCCAAGCAGCCACATGGAGGAGAACTAAGGCTCCTGACTGATTGCCCCAGCTGAGATCCCAGTTAAGCCTCCAAATGACTGACAAACCAGTTAACTTACAGAATCATGGGGGATAATAAATTGCTGTTTTAAGACACTGTTTGGGGACAGTTTGTTTTACAATAACAGATAACTAAAACAACTTTATAGTGAATACTTAGATTTATGGACAAGCCATTGTTACACATGGCTCTGAAGATGATTGCTTCTATTGTCAATGAGTCCCTGAGACAAGGAAAGATAAATGACAGTTTGGAAATAGCCCAGAAAAAGGATGAAATATGTTAATCCCTCTTATGATTGTGTTCTTCTAAGAGGAATTAAGAGGTCTTTGACCAGTAATTTAGAACTATAGTGCAGCACATTGCTACTGAAAATATAGTTCTCAATTGGCAAAATTAGCATCACCTGGAAGCTTATTAGAACTACAGAATTTCAGTTTCTGCAAAGACCTACTAAATTAGAATCTGCATTTTAGCATGGTCCCTGGTTGACTAGTTTGTACATGGATCTAATAATAAGTTATCTGATAAAATTAAAACAAAATTACATGATAGTATATGAATCTATCATTCCAACCAAATGAAAATTTTCTATCCAGACTAATGGTTCCGCAAATAAAATTTACCTAAGTCAGAAATTAAAGTCTAATCACAGACTTCTCCTACCCTCATTTCATGTGGAAACTATAACTGTATTTCTTTGATACATGTTATATCCTCCTATGGCTTACATCACCACTTGCCTGATCTATCCAGTGGTCAGTACCACATTTAGAATGGGCAAGTGAAACCCTTGCTCTGGATCTTATGCCTCAGGGTGTCTGTGCTTTGAAGTCTTTCCTCAAAACATTAAGTCCTCCTCTGATGGCTGGGACTAATCATGGCCAACAGTACCACCAAGCAGGGTACACAGAGAATGGTCTATTGCCCATCTTGGCCCCAGACTGGTTCTCCCCTTCAACTCCATAATTGCCCCTTCCCCTCCTCTCACACTCCTCACCACATGGGATCACATGGGTTCAATCAGATACCCCAAGGAGCTTTGGAATTCATGCCTCTGAAGTCATCCAAGGCCCTAGATACCAAGAAGATTGCTCCTGCTGACAGGTGTGATATTTCTTTTATGGAATTGCATAAGATTAGGCTACCAGAATGCTGCTGCCATATTGATGATTATAACTCATTGGACATGGGATGAGTTCAGGTCCCTAGGGTTTAGATGCTATCAACCGCATGCAAATGACCCCTGAATTTAACTGTGTGTGTACACCCATGACTCAGCCCACTCCTGTTTATGTCCCCAACCTGGTGACACCTCCAGTCTACAGCATCTGAGGGTGGCAGGAGTGGCATCAAGTGTCATTTATAGAATGCCTCCCTTCCCCACCCCTGTTCCTCCTCCCAGGTCAGTCATTAACTATGATGCATAAATGACACAATTCTTCTCACTCCACCCACAGACCCTTCTCCTATATTCCTGACTAGTGGGAGTATATGGAAAGTAGAGATGACAAAACTTTGAACGAGATCATATTCCGATATTCACTGATTATAGCCTAAAGAATTCAAGAGAAAACATAATCCTACCTTTATACTATAAAATGATGAACAGTGGTTTTAACATGACCAGAAAACAAGTTATCATTCATATACTGTTCTATTGTCCAGACAAGACTTACATTTGGAGTCATCATCAGCTAAGCAGAGTAAAAACATTGGAGCAAGTCATTGGAAGCCTGCATTCATGGGTGGCATGACGAATGATGCAGTGTCATGACTAATAATATACCCTGCACTAAATAGTGTTAGAGATTGGCAGAGGCAAAATCTATGCTGTTTCAGTAAATCATGTCCCTGAGAGCCATGGTGTTGAATTAAAAAGTGTAGCTACTATTTACTTACTCAAGGTGGGAGAAGTGAAATTAGCCAGAAATAACACTTGACAATAAAGAACACAAAGAGGTGGTTCTTAGATCTGAATAGTAAGAGATAGAATCTGGACATTGCAAAAAATCTTCATATGACTGATTGGATTAAGTACCACACCTTCAGATTGCAAGCTCCTTGAGGGAAAGGATTATGTGTTATCACTCTATTTTACAGATATGCTGTCTGATATACAGAGACCAAAAATAAATTTTAAATAAATAAATAAGTGAATACACATAAGTTTGTGGTTGGACCACATACAAATAATTTTTGTAACATTTAGTTTCATTGATAATGCAAGATACTTATTGTAAAAAAAAACTTGAAAAATATAGCACATAATAAAGAAGAAATTGAAAATCATTCATAATTCTTCCATAGTCATGTTAATATATTTCTTCCTAATTTATTTATAAAATATATGCACTTTTTCTAAAATTATAAGGTAATTGCTGGACAATGAGAAAAAAATCAATTTTTACCCTATTTTTCTACCAATTAGAGAGATGAGTGAGGATTAGAAGTAAAGTCAATCTAAAAATATTTTCTGGTTGAAGTTAAAGGGAGAAAATATCTAGTTTAACACTCTTCTTGTCTTTATATTGTAAATGGGAGCAATTGTGGATAGACGGTACAGTAATGGGAGGTACAGTTCAGTTAGGTTTCATTGCATGGAGGGAGAAAGGAGAATGAGAAAATATTAATGACATTTCGCTGCACAATAATGTAAAATGCTATCCCCATCTTGGGCAGGGTAAATTTTTAAACATTTAAAACAAATTTAAATTTGTTTTCCTTAACATAAATTTAAACTATGATATTACCAAGAAAAATAAATTTTTTTAACTTGTGTTTATATCTGTGTGTGTGAGAGAGACAGAGAGACAGAGAGAGAGGGGGAACAATTGCCTATGTATTGCCCAATAGTTTTCCATAAAAGACTGGAAATCCAATGAAGGAATGAATGAATATACCCTCACAGGATGAAGGAGTATATCAAAGAGTATTGACCATAAAGTGGAAATACCCACTATAAACAATTCTGCCAAAACTGTCCTTTAACTTGAAGCACCACTTTTACTTGAAACCTGCCTTGCTCTTGTGAATTATGGCAGTTAGTTGTATGGTTTGTAGAGGTGGTGGGAGGGGGGAGGATTGTGTACAAATCCCAGAGTGAGATCATTTCCTATGGGTATAAATTAGGTTCTTCTAAAGGGGGTGGAAGGCAGGTGGAGACTCTCAGAGAAGGGAAATAAGGGGGATCTAAATGAGACACTGAGAGTCACCCATGAAGACATCCTGTATGAGGATTCTGCCATTTTTAATCTAATCTAGGAGTCCAGAAACAGTCATATCTATTGATAACATTCAGCTTCCAGTTTCCATGTTTTTTTAATTGGTTTTGTTTTTTCTTGAAATTTTATCTGGTTATTCCAAAAGGCACAGTTAAACACACAATTTCATAGTCTGTGCAGAATTAACAGATTAGGCTTTGAAGAAAAGAAGTCCAGTTTGGCAGTATCAACACTGGATTGAAGAACAACAGTAGTCTCAGAATTCTATCCCTTCCTACTTCCCAAAGGAGTAACTTCTAGGTTGAAGATGTGCAAATCATTCATGTGGTGGCTCTTAAATTTTTACTGTACAATACATTGTGCCTAAAATAAGATGTAGCATTGTTCAGTGCACTTTAAAGATTTACTAAAATTATATGTAATATTTTTCAAGTTGCTGTATTCACTCATCATTATATTCACGCACATTGATATAGTTTATATAGTCTTCCTCGATTTACAATGGTGTTACGTCCTGATAAACCCATTGTAAGTTGAAAATATTGTAAACCAAAACTACATTTATTACATCAAACCACTGAACATCGTAGCTTAGCCTAGCCTACTTTAAACATGCACGGAATACTTACAATAGGCTATTGTTGGGCAAAATCATCTAACACAAAGACTGTTTTATAATAAAGTGTTGATTATCTCATGTAATTTTTTGAATACTGTACTGAAAGTGAAAAACAGAATGGTTGCATGAGTACAGAATTGTTGTTAAGTATATCTGTTGTTTACTCTTACGATCACAGAGCTGACTGGGAGCTACAGTTCATTCCCACTGCCCAGCATCTTGACAGAGTATCCTACAACATATCACTAGCCTGGGAAAAGACGGAAATTCAAAATTCAAAGTACAGTTTCTACTGAATGCATATCACTTCACACCAGTGTAAAGTTAAAAAATCATAAGTAGAATGAAGCATGATAAGTTGGGAACTGGCTGTAGTTTATTTTAAACACAAGGTTGAGTAACATTTTATAAATACCCTATGATTTATCCATCCCTCAGCTGTGGACAGTATCAGATTTACACCTTTTACTATTGCAAACAGTGATGAAATAAACATCCTTACTCAGATTACTTTGTGCACATGTAAGATGTTTTTTATGGGTTATGTTTCAAAATAGAATTGCTAATTGTACGTTATGTGCATTTTTAACTTGAACTAATATTTCAAAATTATTCTCCAAAGAGAGGCAATAGCATTGTGGGTGAATGCAGAAGGGGTTAAATACATATAAGTATAAATGTAAATGTAGTAAATATATTTTTCCAAAATACACTTATAACAGAGCTTCTCCAACCTGGTTGTACATTTGAATAACCAAGGAACTTTCAAAAATTACCAAACCCTAGGCCTGTACCAGAGATTCTGATTATAACTGAGCAGGGGTTAGTCCTTGCCATCAGCATGATTTTAAAGCCCCCTCCCCAAGATGATTTTAATTTGAAGTCAGGATAGAAAACTACTTCATCAGTGGTTCTCAAATTTTAGCTAGCATCAGAATATCACCTGGACAGGGGGGCTTGTTAAAACATAGGTTGTTTGGCCTCACCCACAGGGTTTCTGATTCAAGATGCCTGGAGTGGGGCTTGAGCCTATACATTTCTAACAAGTTCCCAGTACCTACGCTTTGAGAACAGCTCCTCCAATCTAGAGTATGAAAAACGAGCCTCGCAAGAGGGAAGAGATATGGGAACATATGTATATGTATAACTGATTCACTTTGTTATAAAGCAGAAACTAACACACCATTGTAAAGCAATTATACTCCAATAAAGATGTTAAAAAAAGAATTTAATGTTCTCTTACTGATCATTAAGTTAATCTGTTTTTCGGAAGAATTTTTGTTTTTTTTAATACTGGTCTAGCACTTGCTATTTGCCTAAGAGGTTAAAAGTTAATTTAATTGGCTGTTGAGACTAACACATTTTCAATAACATTGTTGCTTTTTAATAATTACAAGTATAAATGTGGCCAAAATCCAATTAGATTAGAAAATAAAAACTTTTATTTCTAATAAAAGTTTAAAATAAATTATGTTTTACTCTAATGTTAAACCATTTATAAATTTAATATCTTTAGTAAATATAGCATTTCTAATTTTTATGACTGAAAAAACTGACTGTTATAAACCTCCGTCCTTTCCACCAGACATGATTTTTGAGAAGAAACAGCATAAAGAGAACTCGATTTACCTAATAAAAAGGATTAGATTTGGGTATCCTTAGATTTGGTGTTCGTCAATAGCTCCAGTGCATGCAAAAATTTTGTAACAGTAATTGCAAGTTTATTGGAGATGGTTTTAGATAGGTGCCAAGTCTTCTTTACAGGAAAAGCAAGTAGTTATAAACAGATAAGCCCAGAATTAAGCAACTTGGCTTAAAGTTATATATTCATGCTAAGCCAACTATCTAGGATCAGAAGAGAATTAAGAGACCTCTAAAAGTCATCTTGATTCACCTCAGCTTCTGAAAATCTTCTGAGAAATGACAAAACCATTTCTAGGTTTGAACTAAATTAGATTGACCAAGTACTTTGATCACATGTATTTAAGCATGATTATTCTGAAATGTCTGGAATTTGTTGTGATTTGTTACCTTTCTCAATTATAAGACATTTGTGAAACATTCACACTTAACTGTCCATGATTTTTTTTTAAATCCTTGACTTTCTTCATGATTTTTTGAACTAAGAAATAAAGACAAAAGAATAGATGTTAATTTATGCATGCCAAGTGCTGTGATAAGGAAGTAGATGGAAACTCCTCCTGGTACACCTAGACGACTGCTGACTGCAAAATTTGATTTTACAATGTTTTTAAACTTTTTCTTCACTAAACAAGATAAGCATTGAGCCAAAATGAATAGGATCTGTTTCTAAAGTAGTTGCCTTAACAGTAAATAAGCCAACGAAAAGTCAGTCCTGGCATCTCATGTAACCCTGTAGGGTAGACCAACGAATGAGGTCCAGGCCATGATATCTAGTGGGGGGATAGGGCTGAGAAATGCTGTGAGAATAGTCCGTTCTGGACACAGGATGATAGGGCTTCTGTAACACATGGGTTTGTTCTTATAGGACTGTGTGATTCCTCACTTCTAAAATAACAACTGGATATAGAGGCCCAATTTGAAAGGTGCCAATGCATAGTCTAAAAAGAATTATTTGCATGTTATCTATTTTCAGCCCTATCTACCTAAAAGAAACATGCTCAAGAGCATTTCACTGTGGTTCCAAGGTAGACCATGAGGGTAACTTGGGGATTGACCTCAGTTCTTCCTTATTTTACCACCCCAGACAAACCATTATACCGCTTTCCTTCCATCTATCATTTATGTGCAAGCACTCTGCCAAGAGCTAAAACATATTCTTTTATTTAATGCCTCATAAAAACTTACCTATTAGATACTATTATTGTAATCCCCACTAAAAGAGGAGGAAAGTCAAACTAGAAAGGATATGTAACTTGCCCAAATTTACCCTGATATTAAATTTTTTGGGGGGGAAATGTAATTCCAAGACTGTTTGATTTGAATTCATGCTCTTAACCCGGGTCATTTAGTCACCATCATTAACCCTAAAGGGAGGTCAAATTTATCCTAGATTTGAAGATGAGGAACCTGAGCGTATGAGAGAATAGTGCCTTGCCTTGAGTCAGGAGAATTTAGAGGTTATAGAGAGTAGCAGTTCCTTCCTCCCTTCCCCCCCTGCCAGTCTTTTCTTGATCTTTCATCTTTTGTGACATTGAACTACTCACTGAAATTCACTGATTCCTTCACATCCACTGACTGTTTAGAAATATGTTCCTTTTAAGGGAAAATTTAAATGTACTTTAAAAAACTACCTTCATTGTATTACTGTTCATGTTTACTTTATTTAGGAGTTGCTTGAGTTTATTCCCCAATTCTGGCCAATTTGCTCATATTTCATATTTCTCGGGAAATGGTAGGCCACTTTTCTATTTTACTTAATCTCATGTCTTATGAGTATGGGTCCTTGGATGCTGGCTGCTTCTTATAGGACTCAGAGAGCATTTGTGTACAACACTTAATCTACTTACATATATTCCCATCTTTATATCTTCTTGATCCTTTTTTTTTTTATTTGCTTACTTGTGTGTTTAGTTTTGTACCCATCAGAGTTTTTAGTTGCAAGGAACTACTTGTTTGATTTAATCAGAAAAGGAAGTAATTGAAATAATATTGGGTAGTTTACATGACCTCCAGGAAAGCAGGAGACCTCTGGGAAGGTTCAGACAAACTGGGAGACTAGCCAATTAGACCTAGAGCTGAAGACCCTGCTGCTGCTGCCCCTCAGCACAGGACATTGGCACCACACAGGCTGCTGGCCCCATGGGCAGTGCCACTGCTGAACCTGCAGCTGGTCCAGCTGCAAATGAGTATGTACATATTAAGTACAAAAACTGCAGTGGTGGAGGAAACATAGCCAAGTCTAGAACGATTTTGTATTTTTCTGGGGAATACACAGTAACAAATGAAACCCATAGAACATATCATCTTATTCACTGGGTCAGGGGTCAGCAAACTTTTTCTGTGGAAGTCAGATAGTATTTTAGGTTTTGCGGGACATATAGTCTCTGCAACAATTACTCAACTGTTTTTATAATGCAATAACAGCCATAGACAATATATAAATGGATGAGTGTGGCTGGGCTGATAAAACTTCACATTTGAACACTGAAATGTGAACTTCACATAATTTTTACATGTCACAAAATAGTCTTTAAAAATTTTTTTCAACCATACAAAAACAGTCAGTGGGCTAGATCTGATCTGAAGGTGGCAGACTGCCAATACCTGCATTAGAGCATTATGATCTCTCTCATTAGTGGGGAACTTTAAATGCATTTACATGAATTACAAATATACTCACACTTTAGGCCCAAATGTCTGTGTCATTAATGCTCCAATCTTGTCCCTTCAAGGTCTGTGATCTACCCAATAAAACCATTAGGTGTATAGATACTAAGCTCAGGTTAGCTTTATTTTCAAATACCTACAAGTTTGCTTTTGTTTAAACAATTAGTTTTCAATTTATTAAAGTTACCAACTTTAAAAAGGAGTTCTTTAGGCTATTAAATTTAGTGAGATAATTTTTCTTCTGTTTGTAAGAATAATATATTTTAAAAATCACTTTTTAGGGTGTTTGGTTCCATTTTACAATATTAAAGAAATACCTTCAAGTGTTTCACAACACACCGCATTTAAATAAATTTGCCCATCCAGGAAGAACACAGGCACCATCCCAGTTAATTGAAGTTATTCACAATAAGTTGTCAGCTGAGTGTGAGACCTGGAGCTGCAGATATGCATATTGAGTATTCTCAATGAGCCATTTTTAAAATAATTATTGTATCTTCAGCTAGTTAAAGTGAGATTATCTAATCACAGAAGCATATAACTCCTACCTAGGTTTATCAGTGAAATGAAATTTTATTATCTGTTCTTAAAATGTATGCCTGTTTTTACCCATTTATCTTTAATGAGCCTTAAGGGATGATGGGATCCTAAGGGTTATTTCCAACCTAATAAAAAAGGCTTTTGAATGTCATGAAATATTACATTTTTTCATATATCTACTATCAATAAGAATAATTATTATGTTATTCTAATTGAATTTTGGATAGCTCACGTTGGTTCATCTGACTTGTGGTTAAAATCCTGACATCATTCTAATAAACCCCACTGAGATGAACAGTGAGCTGTAATGCTCAGAGTTCTGCTTTCAGTGTAGCTTTTTCTCTCCATTCTTCTTTAGAGCCACCTGTGGCTGGTGCCAATATATCCCACAGAGCCATCTGTGACTCACACTCAGTTTCTCCCCTCACCTCAGTTAAACAGTCAAGGAAACATTCCATGAAACCACAGCTGGCACTGAGGGAGAGCCAGTGGTGTGGCACAACAGACATTTGGAAGATCCTACTTATGCCAACTACTTACACACACTGAAGCCCTACAGTAGGGATGCTGGTTGTAATCAAGTTTATGACTAGATGGATATGATAACATAAGAAGCCATGAATTTATCTGCTGTCAAATAGTTAACTCTTTAGTGTACGTGAGGTAGCAGTAGTAAGCCAAGGTATATTTCTGAGGAGCAGAATGGTTATTAACCCAAGAAAGTTTGGCATCATTTCAAAACACTGGGGCCTTTCACTGTGATTTTCATATTGTGTTTGCTACAGATTCTATACAGTATCTTAATCAGCCATAGAACTTCCAACTACCAAAAGATCCAGTGGGTTATAAAGGATGAGTTGGCACAGATTATAGTGCAGCCTGGACCCATTAAAGATCCTTCTTATCAAAGCTAGCAGCATTTTAGGACACTAGGTCAATACCATGAGCAATACACTCAAACTTAGTACATGTTGAACACAAAATCAAAGATTTAAATGTAATATTTCTGTTGCTTAGAAGCAGAACCAGTCACTCACTTTAGTGGTGATATCCTTATGTGTCCCATTATAATGAACAGCAGAAATTTACTGACATAAGTATTACCATTCTGTTCCTGCTGCTTTCTGCTCTTCAATGCCCATGATCAGTATATTATTAAAATAGTGAAGCAGCATGATACCTTGTCATGTGAGAGTGAGATTGTCATTGTCACTGCAGACTAAATTGTGGCACAGAAATATGTAGTAGGTGTGGTCTAAGACATGATGGTGAAGGTGCACTGCTGTCCCTATTGGGTAAAAACAAATTACATTTAAAGTTCAAGTCTTCCTGGAAGAGGAAAAATAAAAGAAAATAAAACCAATGAGATCAATGGTTTAATTTCAGATATCTAAGACCACACTGATCTGTTCCTGCAAGAATACCACATTGGGCACAAGGTCTGCAATTAAAGTCACCAGCATATTAAACTTAAAACGATCCATCATCATTCTCCATGTCTCATTTATCTTCTATATTCATCAAACTGGAGAATTAAATGTCAGTGTGATACTAATAATCACATCTCAATCTTTCAAACCTTTCACAATTACACTAATCTCACCATTACCTCTGGAATGTGACATTGCCTTCTCTTTCATTATTTGAAGAAAGGGCAAATCCAAGGACTTATAGAATCTTCCAACCTTTACTTTACTTTATTCACCTTCATAATTTATTCACCTGTGTAACCAATGGGATGATACTGATATTGCTACTTTCTGAAGAGACACATATATATCCTATTTCTGGATTTTTGACTACATATATATATATATATATATATATATATATACACATGTATATCAAATATTAAATGTATATATATATATCAAAATTAACTACCAGCAAAATTAAAACAGCAGATCAATAAAATAGTATTTAATAAGAATTTATTGTGCATATAATAACAGTTCATGAACTAGGACCTTTCAGATCACCAGCGGAATGAGGCTCAGAAGTATTTTATTATAGGGCAGGTTATAGAGTAAAACTGCAAAGGCTGTTTATTCTTCAGAATGATTGGTTAGAGCATTAGACTTTCCCTAGTGATAAGGAATTGGTTAAAAGTAGTTACCTCATGTCAATTTGGGGGGAACAGCTTAAGTTTCATTTATGATTTTCTGAGGTATTTGTAAGAAATAACCTACAAGCTAGATTCAGATTTGCTTACACGGCTTAAGTGGTTTCATCTGCTCAGGGAATTTTCAACTCTTATCTCCATTTTGTATTTAATTTTATCTACATTATATCATATTATATTATATTATATTATATTATATTATATACAGCCATATACTCAGAAACTGAGAGAATGGTCATAGGAGTCTTTAGAGAAAAGGATTCACAGTATGTATCTGTAAGGTTATAGCAAGAACCTTCCTCAAGAATACCTGGTAGGTATGGGAAAGAGCAGCGGGGTTTGTCAGGTTCCCTGAGCAATCATCTCAGTCCAGCCACATATTCACCCCATAGGCCGTGGCCCAAAATGACTCAGCTGTCGTGCCATTAGATCAGTGGAGCTAGAAGAGCTGATCACACTTTGACTGATGCAGTAACTTGTAAACAGTTCTCTGTTTCTGAAATTTTGGTGAACATAGCTGGCATAGTTGTCATGATACAGAGTGACCACCCATGCAGCAGTACAGCAACTCTTCTGACTCTATGTATGGTACCTAACGAACCCACTGTGTGAGTCTTCTGTTCAGTTGCATCAGAGCTGTGGGCAACGTGGCTGACAGGGTCTTGGTGCTCCAGCCAGGTGTCATGACTGAGCCTCGGAGGTGAGAGAGCCAACTTCAGGACACTGGTCCACAAGAGACCACCTGGCCTCATGTAATATCAATTAGCAAGAGCTCTCCCAGGGATCTCTGTCTCAATGCTAAGACCCAGCTCCACTCAACGACCAGCAAGCCCCAGTGCTGCACACCCCATGACAAACAACTAGCAAGATAGGAACACACCCCAGCCATTAACAGAGAGGCTGCCTAAAATCATCATAAGTTCATAGACATACCAAAACAAACCACCGGATGTGGTCCTGCCTGCCAGAAAGACAAGATCCAGCATCATCCACCAGAGCACAGACACCAGTCCCCTCCACCAGGAAGCCTACACAACCCACTGAACCAACCTTACCCACTGAGGGGAGACACCAAAAACAATAGGAACTACAAACCTGCAGCCTGCAAAAAGAGACCCCAAACACAGTGAGCTAAGCAAAAAAGAGACCCCAAACACAGAGAAATATGCAGCAGATAAAGCAGTAAGGTAAAAACCCGACAGCCTGAACAAATGAGGGGGAAATATGCAGTCTATCTGAAAAGAGAATTCAGAGTAATAATAGTAAGGATATCCCAAATCTTGGAAATAGAATGGAGAAAATACAAGAAACGTTTAACAAGGACCTAGAAGAAATAAAGAGCAACAAACAATGATGAGCAACAAACAATGATGAACAACAAAATAAATGAAATTAAAAACTCTCTAGAAGGAATCAATAGCAGAATAACTGAGGAAGAAGAATGGATAAGTGACCTGGAAGATAAAACAGTGGAAATAACTACTACAGAGCACAATGAAGAAAAAGGAATGAAAAGAATTGAGAACAGTCCCAGAGGCCTCTGGGACAACATTAAAGGAAAAAACATTTGAATTATAGGGGTCTCAAAAGAAGAAGGGAAAAAGAAAGGGACTGAGAAAATATTTGAAGATATTTTGGTTAAAAACATCCCTAATATGGGAAAGGAAACAGTCAATCAAGTCCAGGAAGTGCAGAGAGTCCCATACAGGATAAATCCAAGGAGAAACATGCCAAGACACATATTAATCAAACTATCAAAAATTAAATACAGAGAAAAAATATTAAAATCAGCAAGGGAAAAACAACAAATAATATACAAGGGAATCCACATAAGGTTAACAGGTGATCTTTTGGCAGAAACTCAGTAAGGCAGAAGGGAGTGGCAAGACATATTTAAACAGATGAAAGGGAAACACCTACAACCAAGGTTACTCTACCCAGCAAGGATTTCATTCAGATTCAACAGAGAAATTAAAACCTTTACAGACAAGCAAAAGCTAAGAGAATTCAGCACCAACAAACCAGCTTTACAACAAATGCTAAAGGAACTTCTCTAGGCAGGAAAGACAACAGAAGGAAAAGAACTACAATAACAAACCCAAAACAATTAAGAAAATCGTAATAGGAGCCTATATATTGATAATTACCATAAATGTAAATGGATTAAATCCTCCCAACAAAAGACATAGACTTGATGAATGGATATAAAACAAGACCTGTACATATACTGTCTACAAGAGACCAACTTCAGACCTAGGGACACATACAGACTGAAAGGGAAGGGATGGAAAAATATACTCCATGAACATGGAAATCAAAAGAAAGTTGGAGTAGCAATTCACATATCAGACAAAATAGACTTTAAAATAAAGACTATTACAAGAGACAAAGAAGGACACTACACAATGGTCAAGGGATCAATCCAAGAAGAAGAAATAACAATTGTAAATATTGATGCACCCAACATAGGAACACCTCAATACATAAGGCAAAAACTAACAGCCATAAAAGGGGAAATCGACAGTAACACAATCATGGTACAGGACTTTAACACCCCACTTTTACAAATGGATAGGATGAACCAAAATGAAAATAAATAAGGAACACAAGTTTTAAATGACACATTAAACAAGATGGACTTTATTTATAGGACATTCCATCCAAAAGCAACAGAATACGTTTTCATCAAGTGCTCATGGAACATTCTCCAGGGCAGATCATATCTTGAATCCCAAATCAAACATTAGTAAATTTAAGAAAATTGAAATTGTATCGAGTATCTCTTCCTACCACAACGCCATGAGAGTAGATATCAATTACAGGAAAAAAAACAGTAAAAAATACACACATATGGAGGCTAAAAAATACACTACTAAATAACCAAGAGAGCTCTGTAGAAATCAAAAAGGAAATCAAAAAATACCTAGAAAAAAATGACAATGAAATCATGACGAACCAAAACGTATGGGATGAAGCAAAAGCAGTTCTAAGAGGGAAGTTTATAACAATATAATCCTACTTCAAGAAACAAGAAAAATCTCAAATAAACAACCTAACCTTACACCTAAAGCAATTAGAGAAAGAAGGACATAAAAAACCCCAAAGTTAGCAGAAGGAAACAACTCACAAATATCAGATCAGAAATAAATGAAAAAGAAATGAAGGAAACGATGACCAAGATCAATAAAACTAAAAGCTGGTTCTTTGAGAAGATAAACAAAATTGATAAAGCTCTGGCCAGATCCATCAACAAAAAAAGGGAGAAGACTCAAATCAATAGAATTAGAAATGAAAAAGTATAAGTAACAGAAGACACTGCAGAAATACAAAGGATCATGAGTGATTACTACAATCAACTATATGCCAAAAAAATGGACAACCTGGAAGAAATGGACAAATTCTTAGAAAAGCACAACCTTCCAAGACTGAACTAGGAAGAAACAGAAAATATAAATAGACCAAACACAAGCAATGATATTGAAACTGTGATTAAAAATCATCCAACATACAAAAGCCCAGGACCAGATGGATTCACAGGTGAATTCTATCAAACATTTAGAGAAGAGCTAACACCTATTCTCATACTCTTCCAAAATAGAGCAGAGGGAGGAACACTCCCAAACTCATTCTACAAGGCCACCATCACCCTGATACCAAAACCAGAAAAAGATGTCACAAAAAAGAAAACAACAGGTCAATATATCTGATGAACATAGATGCAAAAATCCTCAACAAAATACTAACAAACAGAATCCAACAGCACATTAAAAGGATCATACACCATGATCAAGTGGGATTTATTCCAGGGATGCAAGGATTCTTCAATATACACATATCAATCAATATGATACACCATATTAACAAATTGAAGGATAAAAACCATATGATCATCTTAATAGATGTAGAAAAAGCTTTTGACAAAATTCAACACCCAGTTATGATAAAAACCCTCCAGAAAGTAGGCATAGAGTGAACTTACCTCAACATAATAAAGGCCATATATGACAATCCCACAGCCAACATCATTCTCAATGGTGAAAAACTGAAACCATTTCCCCTAAGATCAGGAAGAAGACAAGGTTGTCCACTCTCACCACTATTATTCAACATAGCTTTGGAAGTTTTAGCCATGAGAATCAGAGATGAAAAAGAAATAAAAGGAATCTAAATCCTAAAAGAAGTAAAACTGTCACTGTTTGCAGATGACATGATACTATACATAGAGAATCCTAAAGATGGTACCAGAAAAATACTAAGCTAATCATTGAATTTGGTAAACTAGCAGGATGCAAAATTAGGGCACAGAAATCTCTTGCATTCCTATACACTAATGATGAAAAATCTGAGATAGAAATTAAGGAAATACTCCCATTTACCATCACAACCAAAAGAATAAAATACCTAGGAATAAACCTACCTAAGGAGACAAAAGACCTGTATGCAGAAAACTATAAGACACTGATGAAAGAAATTAAAGATGATACAAACAGATGGAGAGATATACCATGTTCTTCGACTGGCAGAATCAGCAATGTGCAAATGACTATACTACCCAAAGTAATCTACAGATTCAGTGCAATCCCTATCAAACTACCAATGGCACTTTTCACAGAACTAGAAGAAAAAATTTCACAGTTTGTGTGGAAACACAAAAGACCCCGAATAGCCAAAGCAATCTTGAGAAAGAAAAATGGAGCTGGTGGAATCAGACTCCCTAACTTCAGACTATACTACAAAGCTACAGTAATCAAGAGAGTATGGTATTTGCACAAAAATAGAAATATAGATCAATGGAACAGGATAGAAAGCCCAGAGATAAACCCATGCACATATGGTCACCTTATCTTTGATAATGGAAGCAGGCATATACAATGGAGAAAAGACAGCCTCTTCAATAAGTGGTGCTGGGAAAACTGGACAGCTACATGTAAAAGAAGGAAATTAGAACACTTCCTAACACCATACACAAAAATAAACTCAAAATGGATTAAAGACCTAAATGTAAGGCTAGACACTATAAAACTCTTCAAGGAAAACATAGGCAGAACACTCTATGACATAAATCACAGCAAGATTCTTTCTGATCCACCTCCTAGAGAAATGGAAATAAAAACAAAAATAAACAAATGGGACCCAATGAAACTTCAAAGCTTTTGCACAGCAAAGGAAACTATAAACAAGACCAAAAGACAACCCTCAGAATGGGAGAAAATATTTGCAAATGAAGCAACTCACAAAGGATTAATCTCCAAACTGTACAAGCAACTCATGCAGCTCATTATCAAAATACAAACAACGCAATCCAAAAATGGGCAGAAGACCTAAATAGACATTTCTCCAAAGAAGATACACAGATTGCCAACAAACACATGAAAGGATGCTCAACATCACTAATCATTAGAGAAATGCAATTCAAAACTACCATGAGGTATCATCTCACACCAGTCAGAATGGCCATCACCAAAAAGTCTACAAACAATAAATGCTGTAGAGGGTGTCAAGAAAAGGGAACCCTCTTGCACTGTTGGTGGGAATGTAAATTGATACAGCCACTATGGAGAACAGTATGGAGGTTCTTTAAAAAACTAAAAATAGAACTACCATATGGCCCACCAATCCCACTACTGAGCATATACCCTGAGAAAACCATAAATCAAAGAGTCATGTACCACAATGTTCATTGCAGCACTATTTACAATAGCCAGGACATGGAAGCAACCTAAGTGTCCATTGACAGATGACTGGATAAAGAAGATGCGGCACATATATACAATGGAATATTACTCAGCCATAAAAAGAAACGAAATTGAGTTATTTGTAGTGAGGTGGATGGACCTAGAGTCTGTCATACTGAGTGAAGCAAGTCAGAAAGAGAACAACAAATACCATATGCTAACACATATATATGGAATCTAAAAAAAAAAAATGTTTCTGAAGAACCTAGGGACAGGACAGGAATAAAGATGCAGGTATAAAGAACAGACTTGAGGACCAGGGAGGGGGAAGGGTAAGCTGGGAATACGTGACAGAGTGGCATTGACATATACACACTACCAAATGTAAAATAGAAAGCTAGTGGGAAGCAACCACATAGCACAGGGAGGTCAGCTCGGTGCTTGTGACCACCTAGAGGGGTGGGGTAAGGAGGGTGGGAGGGAGATGCAAGAGGGAGGGTATATGGGGATATATGTATACGAAAGCTGTTTCACTTCGTTATACAGCAGAAACTAACACAAGAATGTAAAGCAATTATATCTAATAAAGTGTTAAAAAAATAACTGCTTATTCTCTCAAGGCCTGTGAATCTGTAAAGAAACTCAGGTTTTAAAATCAGATAAATAGCCATGAATTTCAAGCATTTTGGCTTAAGACACATGCCTTTTCCCACAAGTTGGGAATTAAATAGGACCTTAACATTTAGTGTAATCCTAGGGATACAGGGGCCAAGATGAATTATTCCTTCAGTTGGGCCCTTTTGAGAATCATAAATGTCCTGCTAAGCATTATGTTAATTAATAGGTAAACACTGATAAAGTAACTCTGTGGAAGCATGTAGAGGTGAGCTTATTTTTTTTCCCAAGATGGAAAAGTGGTAAAGACATTTATAAAAGTAAAGCAATATTCTTATCTAAAAGAATAAAAAAGGAAATGTTATAGTTGAATAAAAACAATATTACAATGTGGTTAAACATAGGAATAATTAAACATGGGTAAATTACACATACATTTGGTGATAATCTTTGTAATGGGTGGAATAGGGGAACTAGTTTGTGGACATGTATTTGTGTTGTGATCTTCATTAATGGCATGACCAGAATGGATTTGCTAATGTTCTTGTTTCTTTGCATCAGTAGCTCTGAATTCGAAATCATGGATGATTGTTTCTAACTGGCCAAGGCTAAGTTAAAGCTCTTGCCCATGCTGCAAGTAGTCTGTGTGCGTAGATGTGTGGAGAGGGAATACTGAGTGGACCTGAAAAATCAAAGGTCTTTCTTTTAGTGGTGGTGACCTCTCTTTTCCTATAATAAACCTCTAGAATTTAAGTTTAATGAAGTCAGTGACCTTGCCTATCTTATTACCACTGCATATCCTGTCCAATGTTCACATAGTTAGCAATCCATGTATTTGTTAAATTAATTTGTATATGAATAAATGGCAGCACTTGCCTAAATACTTTGAGGATTTTCAGATGCTCAGTTGCCAGAAAAATGACAACCGATACATGGTGTTTTCAATGTTGTTTTTCCTACATTAAACAGGTTTCTTGATTCTACTGCATTTATCTATACTTCCACCCCCAAAACTACTCTTTCCACTCTGATCTAGTTCAGCAGACAAAAAAAAAAAAAATTGTGTGCTGGATATCTGAGCATCAAAAATTCATAAAGACTCCTTGCTCTAGAGATTACAGAAGGTATAAAGCATCTGCTCATATAATTTTTTTAAATTAGAAATAAATACGATCTTTTATAAATATGGTCACTCCTAGCCTTCAATGACTAAATATGGATAAAGTAATAAAATAACATCGCAATATGCATATCTCAGTGTATGCATTGGTACATTTATTTTTTATTGATCACAGTTTGATCAAATGCTAATTATACTCAATTGCATGAATACATCTCAAATTTTTATTATGTTTAAACAGTTAAATCTTTTAATATATTTTTGTTTTCTTATTTATTCTGTTTTGTAATAAAAAGAGAATATACAAATTATTTAAGTAATTTAAAATAGGGACAGATATTTAAAATATTACAGACAATTTTACATAAATAATGTCAGAATCCAGTTGAGAAATTCAAGATACTATGTGATAAATATTCAATGACTGAATTGTCTATTACTCAGTTCATAGTATTATTAGTATTAAGCTACCCAATTCAGCTTTGCAAAAACATCCTTATGCTTTGCCTAGATGATAGGGGCTACCCACTCCACCTACATAAGTTAGGGAGAGTAAAGAACAGAGCACATACTTTACATCATCTTGTTACAGCTGAATCATTAAGAAAGAGGGTGGATGGCAGTGAGAGAGGAGATAGATGGGCCCCAGGCTGAGCAGATGGAGTTTGTCCCCTGTGGACAGAAACTCCATAACAGCAGGATAATAGAGGCTGGGCCCTACCCAGATAAAAGATAAGAGACCACATATTTCCCATTCTTGGAGTCAAGGAGACCTTCCTGTCTATAAGCTCCTTGGAGGTCAAAAGGGGGGTGATGTCAATCTACCCATAGGCCTCTTCTCTGGAATCCATCTTGGCTAAGAGATGCATGCAGAGACATGGGAAGATCCTGAGATATAACAACTATGGACTCAGAACCAGGCAAATCAAAATGATTGGCCAAAGGAAGCCCAGAAGAAATATCCCACATAAGTGATTCAAACTACTACTAACTCTCTCTCTGAGCCTGTGTGTCTATCCACACGTGTGGATATCCACACGTACTCTTTTTCCTCCTAATAAACACTCTACTTGTTTCACTACTTTCTGTCTTTATGGGAATTCTTTTTTGCAAAGCCAAAGAGCCAGGGCCTTGTCACTGGCCAATGGTCCCTGGTGGTCTAGTGGCTAGGATTCAGCACTTCCACTGCCGTGGCCTGACCTCAATCTCTGTCCAGGAACTGAAACCCTGCTTCAAGCTGCTGGCAAGCCGAGGCCACCCAAGATCAGCAGAACCAAGCTGAAAACAATTAGATTTCATAAGAAATCTATAATAATACCATATGTAAAGTAAGAGTTAATATAGTGTGAAGGTGTGGGTCATTCCATTAAGACAAGAAATGCTCTTGTGTCCATTATCTCCTACTCACAGTAAAATCTGTATCATTCCTTGATAAGCTAAATAGTTGATGAAGAAATACTAATCTGAATCTCAGTTTCTGGAAGCAGAAATAGAGAATCAGGAAGAAGAAAAATTCAGTTAAGATAATAAAATTCTCTCCTAATTCCTGTGCAAATGTTTTCTGCTATTTTTCTCCACAGTTCTGGATGTCATTCTTTGCACAGACTTTTGCTAACAGGCAAAATATCAAATTAGCCTTTTCTATTGTAACACTTCTTTTTTTAAGAAACATCCTATGAAATTGATCCTAAACGATTACAATGATAACAAATAGCATTTCAAATACAATCATTCTGGTTCTAAAGTTATTTCAATTTGGACATCTAACTTTTCAAAACATAAAACTGTAACTTAAATATGATACTGTAATTATATCAAAAAATCATTCAAACTTACCATGAGTGGGAAAATACACTAAATGTTTTATATGGATTTCCTCATTTAATTCTTAAAGCTGTGACATTACTGTAACCATTTTATAGATGAAGTAACTGACTGAAGACTTTGAAAGGTTAATGACCCGAACAAATGAAATTAGTTTGATTTGTTGATGTCCATTAAATTAGTTGAGGCCCCTATCAAGGAACAAGAGAAGTTATTTGCTTAAGGTGAATACAGAAAAGGTAGTGGGAAGGTGAGAAGTCTGACTAATACAGAGAGACTCGAGAGGAAGGCAAGAACCATGTAGAAGGGTGACAAGGATAAATTGTGTACATTACAATTTTGGCTCACTTCAGCCTGTTCCTAGACATGGCAAATAACTTTAGCATCCCCCTTTTGAAAGTAAGATTGCTAGCCTAGGGCTTCCCTGGTGGCGCAGTTGTTGAGAGACCGCCTGCCGATGCAGGGGACACGGGTTCATGGCCCAGTCCGGGAAGATCCCACATGCCGCGGAGTGGCTGAGCCCGTGAGACATGGCCACACATGAGCCTGCACATCCGGAGCCTGTGCTCCGCAATGAGAGAGGCCACAACAGTGAGAGGCCTGTGTACCGCAAAAAAAAAGATTGCTAGTCTACACTTTATTCTATAAGTTACTGAAGATCATCAATGTTGTCAGGGAGAAAGAAATTTTCCTCTACCCTTCTGGTCTATGAATTAAATTGACATCTGACAGATTAACAGGAGAAAATCAAACAAAAGTTTAATAACATGCACACATGGGAAAGATTAAGGAAAACTAAGTTACTCATCAGAATGGCCAAAGCCCTCACCTTAAATACCATCTTCAGCTGAAGACAAAGGAGGATGTTGGGGGTAGAGGTTAGGGATTTCAAAGGGGAGGAAGGTAACTGACATGGAGACTGAAAAGCAAATGTTTGGTAAACAGGTGTTTGCTGGGCTATACAGAGACAGTGGGACACAAAGAGATATTTTAACAAACAGACTTTGCTAGGTTCCTCCCTGTCTGCCACACCTAGTTCATACTATAGTTATCCATGTTAATAGCTCCCTTCCTGGAACAGGCCCTCTATCTCCATTCTTTTAGGCATTTAAAGGGAATGTCAATTTTTTTCCTAAATCTTTTGGGCTTTAAAAATAATCAGCCTAAATTAATCCTTATGCCAAAGAGACACATACTTGGGGTGGCAAATCCTCTCCCCTACAATGTTCAAACACTTTTTATTTCTTGTTTGTTGTATTATGTTTTAAAGAAAATGCACAGTGGCATTTAACTAATCTGTGCTAAAGGGATTTCAGGGTTCACGTGTAATCTCTCATTTTCTCTCAATGCTAATAGAATAAGCTTTTTTTTTTTCCCAAGGGAACATTTTTGAATGGTACATCTCTAAAAGGCACTTAAGATGATTTAAATAGCACATATCATCTTTGGCACTACACTATTGCTGCATGCCTTCAGTCAATAAATAAGATAACATATCTAGTAAGATAAGATGAATTCTCAATTCAATTCCAACAATCACTAACATCTGTAAAGAATGTGGGTACTCGTGATAACCCTATGACATCTATAGCATTATTATTGCACCTTTATAGATGAGGCAGTTGAATCTGAGACTAACTTGCCCAGTATGAGGAAAACAATAAGTGGCAAAGCAAGGTCTTGAACACTTTTCTTATCAAACCCTGTGCTTCATGCATAGCACTGCTGTGGGCCAGAGAGGCCCCTCAATACAATCCTCAGTGGGATATTGGTCATTTTGGATTAAAGTTATGAAAGAAAGAGTCAATGCAAAAGGGATACCTTGGCCCTCTTTGTCTCCCTGAAAGCTGGAAATAAGTTCCTCATGTGAAAGGTGTACTCCTGCATCTGGAGGCAGAAGGACACCTTTATCAACAGAGATAGGGATGGGCAAGAAGCCTATATAAACAAACCCTGTAACTTCTTTAACTTACTGTTACTGAGTCCATGCTCTTGCTCCACATCACGACAGGTCAAAAATTGAGAGGTAAGTTGTTAGGGCAAGGAATAGTGACTTTATTCGGAAAGCCGGCAGACCAAGAAGATGGTGGACCCATGTCCTAAGAAACCATCTTGCCTGAGTTAGAATTCGGCCTCCTTTTACACTAAAAGGGGAGGGAGTAAAGTCCAACATTTCCTGGTTCCCATCAGCCTCTGGAGGGGATGTGTTAATTTCTTCCTCCCTGCACTCATTCACAGGTGGGCCTGGTCAGGATGTTTCCTGTGAGCTAAACAAAGGTATTTTAGCTTAGTGCTCATTACCTGGGAAGCAGGGTTCCCAGAGATGGACTGTTAAGTATAATTTAATCTTATAGGCAACATCCCTTTAGTGATTAACTTGTAATAGAATACAACGGTTCTCCCCTATTACACTACACCAAGCCAAAACCCTTCACTAATTAAGCATCCAAAGCCTAAGTTTCTTTGTCCTCACAGATTTATTTCTTTGTCTAAAAAGTATGAAAGCTGTCTGCTTTGGCACTTCTTAGGTCCTATTTCTATGATACTTCCCTGCATGCACACAAATTAAAATTCCTTTCTTTTACTCTTGTTAATCTTTGTGTCAATTGTATTATTAGCTCAAGCACAAGAAGTCACAATGAGTAGAGGAGGAAGCTTCCACCTCCTGGACAGCGGCATGCAGTTCACTTCAGACACCACATTGGGCTCAAATAAGTAAGAACTGAATTCTCTATCACAGAATGTGTCTAAGTACAGGCAGAAAAACTCCTTGACAGAGAGGTACAGGACTTTAGCTATAGCTTGACTAGATAGTTTCTAAAGAGCCTCTTAACTCTGAGAGGCTGAGTTAGGTTAACTATAACATCTCTGTGAATCATGATTATCTCAGTCTGAGTTGCATGTTCCATGATTTCATTGTTCTCAGGTTATTATACATTGACATTACAAACTCAAAGTAATGTAGTGGATCTTCATGCAAAGGAGTGGCTTAAATTTTGTTACTATGCTTCAGAGTCTTGTTTTCTTTTTTAATATCTTTATTGGAGTATAATTGCTCTACAATGTTGTCAGCCTCTGCGGTATAACAAAGTGAATCAGGCATATGTATACATACATCCCCATATCCCCTCCCTCTTCGTCTCCCTCCCACACTCTTCATCCCACCCCTCTAGCAGGTCAAAAAGCACTGAGCTGATGTCCCTGTGCCATTCAGCTGCTTCCCACTAGCTATCTATTTTACATTTGGTAGTGTATATATGTCCATGCCACTCTCTCACTTCGTCCCAGCTTACCCTTCCCCCTCCTCGTGTCCTCAAGTCCATTCTCTATGTCTGTGTCTTTATTTCTATCCTGTCCCTAGGTTCATGAGAACCATTACTTTTTTAGATTCCATATATATGTGTTAGCATACGATATTAGTTTTTCTCTTTCTGACTTACTTCACTCTGTATGACAGACTCCAGGTCCATCCACCTCACTACAAATAACTCAATTTCATTTCTTTTTATGGCTGAGTAATATTCCATTGTATATATGTGCCACATCTTCTTTATCCAGTCATCTGTCAATGGACACTTAGGTTGATCCCATGTCCTGGCTATTGTAAATAGTGCTGCACTGAACATTGTGGTACATGACTCATTTTGAATTATGGTTTTCTCAGGGTATATGCCTAGTAGTGGGATTGCTGGGTCATATGGTAGTTCTATTTTTAGTTTTTTAAGGAACCTCCATACAGTTCTCCATAGTGGCTGTACCAATTCACATTCCCACCAGCAATGCAAGAGTGTTCCCTTTTCTCCACACCCTCTCCAGCATTTACTGTTTCTAGATATTTTGATGATGGCCATTCTGACTGGTGTGAGATGATATCTCATTGCAGTTTTAATTTGCATTTCTCTAATGATTAATGATGTTGAGCATTCTTTCATGTGTTTGTTGGCAATCTGTATATCTTCTGTGGAGAAATGTCTATTTAGGTCTTCTGCCCATTTTTGGATAGGGTTGTTTGTTTTTTTGTTATTCAGCTGCATGAGCTGCTTGTAAGTTTTGGAGATTAATCCTTTGTCAGTTGCTTCATTTGCAGGTATTTTCTCCCATTCTGAGGGTTGTCTTTTGGTCTTGTTTATGGTTTCCTTTGCTGTGCAAAAGCTTTGAAGTTTCATTGGGTCCCATTTGTTTATTTTTGTTTTTATTTCCATTTCTCTAGGAGGTGGATCAAAAAGGATCTTGTTGTGATTTATGTCATAGAGTGTTCTGCATATGTTTTCCTCAAAGAGTTCTATAGTGTCTAGCCTTACATTTAGGTCTTTAATCCATTTTGAATTTTTTTTTGTATATGGTGTAAGGAAATGTTCTAATTTCATTCTTTTACATACAGCTGTCCAGTTTCCCCAGAAACACTTATTGAAGAGACTATCTTTTCTCCATTGTATACTCTTGCCTACTTTATCAAAGGTAAGGTGACCATATGTGCATGGGTTTATCTCTGGGACCTCTATCCTGTTCCATTGATTTACATTTCTGTTTTTGTGCCAGTACTATACTGTCTTGATTACTGTAGCTTTGTAGTATAGTCTGAAGTCCAGGAGCCTGATTCTTCTAGCCCCGTTTTTCTTTCTCAAGATTGCTTTGGCTATTCAGGGTCCTTTGTGTTTCCATACAAATTGTGAAATTTTTTCTTCTAGTTCTGTGAAAAATGCCATTGGTAGTTTCATAAGGATTGCATTGAATCTGTAGATTGCTTTGGGTAGTATAGTCATTTTCACAATGCTAATTCTTACAGTCCAAGAACATGGTATATCTCTCCATCTGTTTGTATCACCTTTAATTTCTTTCATCAGTATCCTTTAGTTTTCTGCATACAGGTCTTTTTTCTCCTTAGGTAGGTTTACTCCTAGGTATTTTATTCTTTTTGTTGCAATGGTAAATGGGAGTGTTTCTTTAATTTCTCTTTCAGATTTTTCATCATTAGTGTATAGGAATGAAAGAGATTTCTGTGCCCTAATTTTGTATCCTGCTACCCTACAAAATTCATTGATTACCTCTAGTAGTTTTCTGGTAGCGTCTCTAGGATTCTCTATGTATAGTATCATGTCATCTGCAAACAGTGACTGCTTTACTTCTTCTTTCCCGATTTGGATTCCTTTTATTTCTTTTTCTTCTCTGATTGCTGTGGCTAAAACTTCCATAACTATGTTGAATAACAGTGGTGAGAGTGGGCAATCTTGTCTTGTTCCTGATCTTAGAGAAAATGGTTTCAGTTTTTCACCATTGAGAATGATGTTGGCTGTGGGTTTGTCATATATGGCCTTTATCATGTTGAAGTAAGTTCCCTCTATGCTTACTTTCTGGAGAATTTTTATCAGAAATCGGTGTTGAATTTTGTGAAAAGCTTTTTTTTTTTGCATCTATTGAAATGATCATATGGTTTTTATCCTTCAGTTTGTTAATATGGTGTATCACACTGATTTGCATACACTGAAAAATCCTTGCATTACTGGGATAAACCCCACTTAATCATGGTGTATGATCTTTTTAATGTACTGTTGCATTCTGATTGCTAGTATTTTGTTGAGGATTTTTGCATCTATGTTCATCAGGTATATTGGCCTATAGTTTTCTTGTTTTGTGACATCTTTGTCAATTTTGGTATCAGGGCGATCGTGGCCATGTTGAATGAGTTTGGGAGTGTTTCTCCTTCTGCTATATTTTGGAAAAGTTTGGGAAGGATATGTATTAGCTCTTATGTAAATGTTTGATAGAATTCACCTGTGAAGCCACCTGGTCTGGGGCCTCTTTTTCTTGGAAGAATTTTTTTTTTTTAAACATCTTTATTGGAGTATATTTGGTTTACAATGGTGTGTTAGCTTCTGCTTTATAACAAAGTGAATCAGTTATACATATGCATATGTTCCCATATCTCTTCCCTCTTGCATCTCCCTCCCTCCCACACTCCATATCCCAGCCCTCTAGGTGGTCACAAAGCACTGCACTGATCCCCCTGTGCTATGCGTTTGCTTCTTGGAAGATTTTTAATCACAGTTTCAATTTCAGTGTTTGTGATTAGTCTGTTTATATTTTCTATTTCTTTCTGGATCAGTCTTGGAAGGTTGTACTTTTCTAAGAATTTTTCCATTTCTTCCATGTTGTCGATTTTATTGGCATATAGCTGCTTGTAGTAATCTCTCATGATCCCTTGTATTTCTGAAGCGTCAGTTGCTACTTCTTTTTCATTTCTAATTCTGTTGATTTGAGTCTTCTTCCTTTTTTTCTTTATGAGTCTGGCTTAAAGTTTATCAATTTTGTTTATCTTCTCAAAGAACCAGCTTTTAGTTTTATGGATCTTTGCTACTGTTCCTTTCATTTCTTTTTCATTTATTTTTGATCTGATCTTTATGATTTCTTTCCTTCTGCTAACCTTTGGGTTTTTTTTGTTCTTCTTTCTCTAATTGCTTTAGATGTCAGGTTAGGTTGTTTAGTTGAGATGTTTCTTGATTCTTGAGGTAGGATTGTATTGCTATAAACTTCTCTCTTAGAACTGCTTTTGCTGCATCCCAGAGGTTTTAG
Organism: Hyperoodon ampullatus; assembly: GCF_949752795.1. Taxonomy (NCBI): domain Eukaryota; kingdom Metazoa; phylum Chordata; class Mammalia; order Artiodactyla; family Ziphiidae; genus Hyperoodon; species Hyperoodon ampullatus. The sequence goes on along the minus strand of NC_136916.1, from coordinate 121,334,677 downwards.
GTCATCGTGTTTTCATTGTCATTTGTTTCTAGTTATTTTTTGATTTCCTCTTTGATTTCTTCAGTGATCTCTTGGTTATTTAATATTGTATTGTTTAGTCACCATGTGTTTGTATTTTTTAGAGTTTTTTTTTTCCTGTAATTGATATCTAGTCTCATGGCATTGTGGTCAGAAAAGATACTTGATACAATTTCAATTTTCTTAAATTTACCAAGGCTTGATTTGTGACCCAAGATATGATCTATCCTGGAGAATGTTCCATGAGCACTTGAGAAGTAATTGTATTCTGTTGTTTTTGGATGGAATGTCCTATAAATATCAATTAAGTCCATCTTGTGTAATGTGTCATTTAAAGCTTGTGTTTCCTTATTTATTTTCATTTTGGATGATCTGTCCATTGGTGAAAGTGGGGTGTTAGAGTCCCATACTATTATTGTGTTAGTGTCTATTTCCCCTTTTATGGCTGTTAACATTTGCCCTATGTACTGAGGTGCTCCTATGTTGGGTGCATAAATATTTACAATTGTTATATCATCTTCTTGGGTTGATCCCTTGATCATTAGATAGTATCCTTCTTTTTCTCTTATAATAGTTTTTATTTTAAAGTCAATTTTGTCTGATATGAGAATTGCTACTCCAGCTTTCTTTTGATTTCCATTTGCATGGAGTATCTTCTTCCACCCCCTCACTTTCAGTCTGTATGTGTCCCTAGGTTTGAAGTGGGTCTCTTGTAGACAGCATATATACAGGTCTTGTTTTTGTATCCATTCAGCCAGTCTATGTCTTTTGGTGGGAGCATTTAATCCATCTACATTTAACGTAATTATTGATATGTAGGTTCCTATTACCATTTTCTTAAGTGTTTTGGGTTTGTTATTGTAGGCCTTTTCCATCTCTTGGGTTTCCTGCCTAGAGAATTTCCTTTAGCATTTGTTGTAAAGCTGGTTTGGTGGTGCTGAATTCTCTTAGCTTTTTCTTATCCAAAAATTTTTTAATTTCTCCATCGAATCTGAATGAGATCCTTGCTGGGTAGAGTAATCTTTGTTGTAGGTTTTTCCCTTTCATCACTTTAAATATGTCCTGCCAGTCCCTTCTGGCTTGCAGAGTTTCTGCTGAAAGATCAGCTGTTAACCTTATGGGGATTCCCTTGTATGTTATTTGTTGCTTTTCCCTTGCTGCTTTCAATATTTTTTCTTTGTATTTAATTTTTGGTAGTTGAGTAATATTCGTCTTGGAGTGTTTTTCTCTGGGTTTATCCTGTATGGTACTCTCTGTGCTTCCTGGACTTATTGCCTATTTCCTTTCCCATGTTAGAGAAGTTTTTGACTCTAATCTCTTCAAACATTTTCTCAGACATTTTCTTTCTCTTCTTCTTCTAGGACCCCTGTAATTTGAATGTTGGTGTGTTCTATGTTGTCCCAGAGGTCTCTGAGACTGTCCTCAATTCTTTTCATTCTTTTTTCTTTATTCTGATTCCTGGCAGTTATTTCTACCATTTTATCTTCCAACTCACTTATCCGTTCTTCTGAGTTATTCTGTTATTGTTTCCTTCTAGAGTATTTTTAATTTCCGTAATTTTGTTGTTCATCACTGTTTGTTTGCTCTTTAGTTCTTCTATATCCTTGTTAAATGTTTCTTGTATTTTATCCATTCTATTTCTAAAATTTTGGATCACCTTTACTGTCATTACTCTGAATTCTTTTTCAGGTAGGTTGCCTATTTCATCTTCATTTATTTGGTCTTGTAGGTTTTTACCTTGCTCCTTCATCTGTAATAAACTTTTTTGTCTTTCTCCCCTTTTTTTTTTTTTTTGGATGGGTCATGCCGTATTCCTGTCTTACTGGTTGTTTGGTCTGAGACATGCTGCACTGGAGTGTGCTGGCAGTTGTATAGAGTTCAGTCTTGGTGCTAAGATGAGGACCGCTGTGAGGCCTCACTCTGACTGATATTCCCTGGGGTCTGAGTTTCTCTGTTAGCCCAGTGGTTTGGACTTGGAGCTCCTACTACTGGAGTTCGGGCCCAACCTCTGGCCTGGGAACAAAGATCCCTCAAATTTCATGGTGTGGTTAAAAAAAAAAAAAAAAAAAAAAGGAAGAAAGAAAGAAAGGATCAGTACAATATCAAAGAATCAAAAACAAAATAAAATGAGAAAGATAAAAAATATATTAGGAAAAATAAAAGTATAATTGAAATAACTGCAACAAGGTAAAAAAAAAAACCACAACAGAAAAAAAAGAAAAAAAAAAGGTGTGTGTGTGGGGGAACAAACCAAAAGGAGAGAGATCACTAACAAAGTATAAAGAATAAAATAAAATTAGAAGAATAAAAGATTAGGAAAAATAAAAATATAAAAGAATCAACAAAAATGAATCAACAAGTTTAAACAGAACCCCAATGTAAAAGAGGAAAAAAGAAAAGAAAAAAAACCCCCAAAAATCCTTGGCAATGGTTGTAGAGTTTAGGTGGCGCATGGAACTTAGGCAGGGGTGGGGTTTTGAGTGGAGCAGGGCCTAGGTGTGGTGACATTCAAGCGTGGGGTGGGGCCTCTGCTTAGGACCTGCAGAAGGGGTGAAGCAGCACGTGGAAAGGAGGGTTTCTGGACTGTGGAGTTCCGGAGCTTGGGGGGTAGGGCCTGAGTGAGGGTGTGTGGGTGGGGTTTAAGCCCAGCTCATTGGAGGGGGTCTCCGAGCGTGGAAGTAGGGCCCTGGGTGGTGGTGTAGGGGCATGGCTTGGGCTCTGGGCAGTGGGAGAGATGCTCCGAGGGCAGAGGATTAGGCCTGGGAGCCCCACAGATTCCCCCGTGCCTAAGTGGACAGAGAAAGCACTGGCCCTGTTCTCTTCCATTCCTTGGTGCCATTCCCCACTATCTCCCCCAGGGTGTCCCCCGTCGCCACTGGACCTCTAACCATGCGTGGGCCCCGCTGGGTGTAGAAACTCCTCCCCTCCCCCAGTCACCCCTCACAGGTGCCGGTCTCAGAGGTCCGGCCTTCACTTTTGCTCCCTCTTCCCTCCCTCCTACTCCTTCAGGACCCTCGTGGCTGGCAGGGTCCTAGGTGGGCAGAGGATCAGGCCCAGGATCTCAACAGGTTCCTGGGGGTCCAAGTAGGCAGGGGAAAACTGGCCACACTCCCTTTTCATCCTCTGCCCTCCCAATGGTCCCCCAATTTCCCCCTGAGGGAGTGGGATCCCTTTCTCTCCCGCAGCCGCCCCTTAGGGGCACCAGTCCCATCCCGCCTCCACTTCTCCTCCCCCTTCACTCCCCCCAAGCCTCACGTCCTACCCGGTTGCTGGGGGTTCTTCCCATCCCCTTAGGTGTCCGTGGTCCCCCACCAGTGCTTGGTAGGTGCCCTAGTTGTAAGGAGATGTGAATTCTGCATCCTCCTAGTATGCCATCTTGATTCCACCCCACAGGTATGAATCTTTGTGTATCTGCTTTATAGTTTTTAACACATGTTTATATACATGATTTCATTTCATTTTTGCCACAACCCTGCATAGTAGAGAACATAATTGTTTTAATTTCTGTATAATAAATTTGATAATTAAGTCCCTGCTAGAAGGAAAGTGGCTTGGCCAGATTTCCATAATTAATAATTCATAGAATTGGGGCTAGACCTTAGTTCTTTCCCCTATATTTTCTGCCTTTGGGATCTGTACCCTATGGAATCCTCCCACCCCACCCTTAATTTTTCCAGCAATGGAAGAGGAACGTCATTAAAGGTTACATTTCTCTTGTAATGTCCAGTGTCTATTAAGTGCCATTTTGTTAACTGTAATTTTATGCTTGCTCTAAACCAGGAAAATGGAAAATTAACCAGGTAATGAACTGTTTTATCTCTGATGCCAAATAGTCCATGTTCTGTTTGCCTCCTTTTAAATTTGCTGCTTCAGTGCTTTGTGGAGAGTCCTGGTCTTTATTTTTAAGAACAGGCTGCAAGCAGTTAGCTGGAAAACAATTTGCCTTAGCCTTCGCACAGCTAGTGTTTTATATTTGAAGCGGTATTGACATAACACTTACAGCATTTGATAACTCAACTGCACGGACAAGAGGAGTTAACTGAGGAAAGAAAGAAGAGCTGAGAAAGTTGCAAGGCACTGCTATCTAATCAGATGTTGCTACAGGACAAGCTAGAAGCTCTGCAGAAAGGAAGCCACCATGAAGAATCAGCTTGCGTAGGATCAGAGAACATCTATTGCTCTGTGGCCTCTATATCCTTTTATATGTTGCTAATATTCTCCTACATACGATGTGATATGTTAATTGGGGTTGAAAAAACAAGGGCTCTAGACAGATGCAAAGCTAATTCTACATTATTGAAACTTCTTTTTCTCTCAGAGGAGAGAATCTGTTTACTTTATTGTTCTGAGAAAGAACAATAAGCACACATTAACACAACCTAGTCCCCACTTCCTAACTGCACAAAGAAGCCTCTAAGCTTCTTAGCTCAACAGAGTCTTTTAATATACCTATATGCAAGCTCTACACTGTGGTGCAATGCCATTCTAACTAAATGAGGGGCAAAGAGTCTCCTTTTTTATGCAAATGAAATCACCATTGAGCACTCAAAATTGTAATTTAGCAGATGCCTGGCACCTGCAGGTTGGTAATAAAGGTTGACAAACATACGGGCAGTCGCATCCAGGGATGTAAAGATTCAGATGCTGTGGAGAGCCTTGAAAGCAGAAAAAATCCTATGCACACTGGAGGGGCCCTGAGTTGTCCCATCCTGCGTGATTTATTTTTGTTTTGTTTTGTGTTTAATTTTTTGCTCCTTTGGGTCTTCATTGCTGTGCACGGGCTTTCTCTAGTTGTGGCAAGTGAGGGCTACTCTTTGTTGCGGTGCACGCGCTTCTCAGTGCGGTGGCTTCTCTTGTTGCAGAGCACAGGCTCTAGGCACACAGGCTTCAGTAGTTGTGGTGCACGGGCTTAGTTGCTCCGCGGCATGTGGGATCTTCCCGGGCCAGGGATGGAACCTGTGTACCCTGCATTGGCAGGAGGATTCTTAACCACTGTGCCACCAGGGAAGCCCCCCACCCTGCATGTTGAGTCATGTTTCTCTGAGGCTGTTGTGTTTCCTGTAGTCTAATATTTTGCCAACACCTGACTTTATGGCAGGGACAGCAGCAGAGTCTGAGATAAATGAAAATAATAAACATCAGTAGAGGTAAAATGAAGTCTGTGTCATTTTAGACACTTTAAACAGTGAGAATCAGAAAAACCCAACTCAGGCCTGAAAAATTAGGAAATGTGTTCACAAAATTAGAAGTTCACAGGTAGAGCAAGTTCCAAAAGAACAGTCAGTGGAATCATTTTGCTCTCTGCTCTGTCTGCCTCAGCATCAGCTTTATCCCAATGTTGTACCATCCCCCCCCCCAAGTGGTTACAATATGATCTCTGTGGCAATCAGGGAATCATATAAACTGAAAAAAAAAAAATGCCATCCTGCCTGGAGAACAAAACATTGCTTAGCCATGGACAACTAAATTGACAATGAATTACTTCAGCGGAACATAAAGGGAAAACAACAACAACAACAATCAATTGCCTAATTTCTATTGTAGCCTTTCAGATGGGAAGTGAACTTTTAAAGGTCATTTATTCTCTGAAAGCCCATTACTAACAGTTTATTATTTAAAACTTGAAATAACCCAGCAAAATAAATATTATTAACCCAGATTATATAGATGAGAAGGTTAAGGCTCAAATGGAATTAATAACTGATATATATGGTCACAGATAACAATATCATCATGAAAAACTTCTCCAGATTCATTAGTTGGAATAGAATCAAACACTACAATGAAGAGAAAAAAAGTCTTGCCTTTAACAAAGATTCACTTCATTAGGGCAACCAGAGATCCCTGTGCTGGGATATATGAGTTAGGAGGAAGAAATAGCCTCTTATTAATGGGACAAAATCAAGGAGGGATAATTTGAGCTGGGAACTAAAGGAAAGTTGGAATCAGGATAGAGAGAACTGAGAAGAAAGGCACCTGAAAGTACAGATTAGCTTGATCAAAATAAGCAAGTGGGGAAAGCAGAGATCAGACTTGGTAAATGGAAAGTAATCTAGTCTGTTAAAATGTAGGATAATTACAATGAACCAGATATTTCTTACTCACTGCTTCACGTTCTCTCCACTCATCTCTTATGTTGGCAATGAATGCAGCTGTTAGCGTCAAGCACTTTTGACCAGCATAGGCCAGCTTCTAGTAAGTGCAACTCAAGTGTACCTGCCCTGGCTGCCTACTGTGAGCCTCTTTCTTTCTGCCCTGAGGCTTCTCAGACACCTGGAAATCAGATAACTGCAGAATTCCTTGGTACTCAGATGCTTACAACTCAGAGGTCTGGAAGAATTAACAAGTACAGCAGTCCTTTTCCAATAAAGCAATAAAGATTTTGGCTAAATACTTATCCTATCCATTCTTCCAGTTGATGGATTTTTAGCTACACACCATAACGTTTCTCTGAAGTCCCGTAATCACAAGGTCATGGTCTCCAACTCCAGCTCTAATCTGCTTGCATCCTATCCCAGAATTTACATATCTGTCTCTCCCACTAATCCTTTGAGGTGTAATGGTTTCAAAATTCAGAAAGAATGAATGAACAAATAAAAGCATGACAAATAGTGGTGTCATTTAGAGAACAGAAGTTAGCTAGAGGAATATCAGATATTGAAGAGAAGACGAGTTTGTTTACAGACTTCTTAAGTTTGAAAAGTAAGTTATTCACATAAAGCTGTTAATACAAGACAGATTTGCATTTATATTGGAATTAAATGGAACAAAATGTGACAGTGTCGCAAGAAAATGGTAGTTGAAGTGAACTAACCAAGTGGAAGACTATATATAGAGAGAACAAAACAGAATCTGAATAAAAGAATCATCAGACAGTATGGAGAAGATCTAGACCTGCATAAAATTATTTGTCAAGAGAGGAAGGGGTTAATCAACAGGTATAAATGTTAAAGAAAGTCAAAGAAGAAAGGATGACAAAAGATGCTTAATTTGAAGACTAAAATGACTAATGATTTGAGAGTTTAATTTCATTAAAGGGACAGGAAAATAATACATATTACAAAATTTTGAGGAGTAAGAAGATAATAAGAAAGTAAAGTTTTATCAGTTCTGGTCTTTGGAAAATTTTTCACTGAAGGTATAGAAATGGGGCAAGACAGAGGATGGCAGTTTTGAGACTTTGGAAAATGCATGTTTGTTTGACACTCAAGGGAAAGGATCTAAATAGAAGGAAAAATCAAAAGCACAAGGAACAGATCTGGTTAACATTAGACCATGTTTCTAGAAGAACTGGATGATAAGTAGCTCTCAACACAAACGGGTAATAAGAGTTTACCTTGAAAATGAGATGATACACAACTTTCTCTGAGGTAATATGGTAAGAAGAGACAATGGGTAAATGTTAAAAATAAGAAGATTTTAGGTAAGAAGATAAAAAGAAGATAAGGGTAATTATATTTGGTCACATTGGTATTTAAAGCAAATTTTTAAAATAAATAATTTAGAATTAAATAATTAACTCAAGTGCTATAAAAGTCTATTCACATTCTGTTAGACTTAGGAAACCCCCTGCCTTCAAAAATATAAATATATTGGTTTTATTTGTTATATATATATATATATATATATATATATATATATATACACACACACACACACACAAACACACACATAATGATGCAAGTAAAATAAATAGTGATTTTTGGAAAACTATTTGAAAGCAATTCCAAATATTAATTTGTTTCTCAATAAAATAAAACACACTTGAAATATAAAGCATATTTTAAAAATTGTGATGAGAGAAAAAGAAAGCACTGATTTAACTCTGAGAAGAAAATCTCTTCTCTTGACCCTTCTCCTTCTCTGCCTTCAATTCCAGCTATCCTCTAATCTCTCGCCATTCATTGGTAAGTTTCCAAGGACATGAAGAAAAAATCTGCTTTACTGACTTGCTAGGGCTACCCTTTACACTCCTTGATACCTAGTCACATATACCTTAAACTTTGAAGTCATTTTAGACCCCAGATTTTTCTCTGATTTTTCAATCAAACACTAGGACCTCTGGGTACTTATCCAAAGAAAACAAAAACAGTAACTCAGAAAGATATATACAACCCTATGTTCATTGCAGCATTGTTTATAATAGCCAAGGTATGGAAACAACCTAACTGTCCAACCATGGATGAATGAATAAAGAAAATGTGGTACATATAATGGGATATTATTCATCCATAAAAAAGAATGAAATCTTGTCATTTGGAACAACATGGATGAAACTTGGACCTTAACGGAATGGTGCTAAGTGAAACAAGTCAGACAGAGAAAGAAAAATATGATATGATCTCACTCATCTGTGGAATTGAAAAACAAAAAGAAAAACAAAAATGAAAAAAAAAAAAACCCAAGCTCATAAACATAGAGAACAGATTGGTGATTGCCAGAGGTGGAGGTTAGGGGTAGCAGGTAGATGAAAAGAGTTAAGGGGGTCAAAAGGTACAAACATCCAGTTATAAAATGAACAAGTCATGGTGATGTAAAATAAACCATGGTGATTATGGTTAATAATAGTGTATTGCATATTTGAAAGTTGTTAAGAGAGTAGATCTTAAAAGTCTTCATGACAAGAAAAAATATTTTCACCTATGTATGGTGACAGATGTTAACTAGACTTATTGTGATGATCATTATGCAATATGTGGGAATCATTTTGCAAATATCGAATCATTATTTTATACACCTGAAACTGAAACTAATATAATGTCATATGTCAATAATACCACAACTAAAAAAAAAAAATAGGACCGATATATTCTACAATGATCCTTGGATTTTTTTTCTAACCCTGCTTTCACTATTCAGAGTGATGTCCTTATTTACCCTCATCTAGGTTATTACTATACCCTCCAGAAGATCAATTTACTATAAGCCTTCCTTTATAATCCATAAAACGTCAGTAGTAGTTTAATACTCCCTCTATCGCCTAACAAATTAAATATGTAATCTTCTTCCTAGTTTTAAAAAAAAAGTCCTTTATAAGGTAGCCCCACTAACTTCTAAATCTCGTCTTACATTTCTTTCAGATTTTTATTTTACAAAACTGGCAAACAGTATGACCAGCTGTTATTTGGAAACATCTCACAGTTTTCAACAGCTCTTTTTCAGTGCAAGTAATCATCTTTTCCTGGAGTGCCCTTGTCTCACTCTTACCCTTAATTATTTCCTGTATCAAGTATAGCCATTCCCCAATCCTTTAAAATCCTTTTCAGTTGCTTTCACACTGGTACTTTTTTTAAATTACGGGCATGAACTTCATCTTTAGATTAAAGGGTTTTCCCTCTTTTTTAAGCATGTAAAGAACATAGATTGGAACTTTGTCACAATGATTACTTTATGCCTTGTATTGAAATTATATATCAAAGTGTGAAAATATATTAAATTTAAGAGTGAATACCCTTGTAACATCTACTTAGACTGCTACTTCCTTGAGAGAAGTGCTAGGTCTATACCTTATTTTTTCCCTATCACAGTGCCTTTTGCACATTTAGATTAGAATATATTTTACTAAAGCAGAATACACATGTATTCTGAGAACTTTACACTCAGTTAAATGACAAGATTTAGTGCTTCTAAACTCTTATCGTTTTTACTTAACATTATTTGATTTTTTTAGGGGGTAGGGAGGTCCAAGAGTGAGGAGATATATGTATACATATAGCTGATTCACTTCATTGTACAGCAGAAACACAAGTATAATTAGCAAAAGAAGAATACACAGCATAGTAAAACTATACACTTATTTGTGCACTTTTCTTATGAAACTGTACTTCGATAAAAAGATAAACAATTTAGCCCACGATATGATTATTATTGTGCAACTCAACAAATATATTCCAGATGCAAAGAATTTAATCAACAAATTGGACAGAACAAATTTTAACTTTCTGGTACAATTAACAAAACAATTTTCTCACTGCCTGAGGAGGTTCCACATATCCTAGTTTAAAACAACATAAAATCAAATAATGTTGTTTTTTTCTTTTTAATTAGATTATAATTGCTTTACAATGTTGTGTTAGTTTCTGCTTTATAACATCTTGCAATATTTTAAACATTTTCATCACTATTATATTTGTTATGGTGATCTGTGATCAGTGATCCTTGATATTATTATTGTAATTATTTGGGGGCACCAGGAATCACACCCATATAAGATGACAATCTTAACTGATAAATGCCATGTGTGTTCTGACTGCTCCACTGGCCAGCCATTCCCTAGCCTCTCTCCCTCTCCTTGGGCCTCCGTATTCCCTGAGACACAACAATATTGAAATTAGGCTTATGAATAACTATACAACGGCCTCTAAGTGTTTAAGTGAAAGGAAGAATCAATGTGGCAAACTTCATTGTTGTCTTATTTTTAAAAATCGCTACAGCCACCCCAATCTTTGGCAAACACCCCTCTGGCTATTCAGCTGCCATCAACACTGAGCAAGACCCTTCACCCCCAAAAAAGATTATGACTCTCTGTAGGCTTATATGATAGTTAGCATTTTTTAGCAATAAAATATTTTTAATTAGGGTATATACATTGTTTTTTTAGAAAATACTCTTGCACACTTCATAGACTGCAACATAGTGTAAACAGAACTTTTATACACACTGGGAACCCAAAAAATTCATGTGACTCACTTTATTGTGATATCCGCTTATTGTAGTGATAAGGAACTGAACTCACAATATCTCTGAGGTATGCCTGTATTATGATTTATTTTATAGTTGATGGAATTCTGGATGGTTTCCAATGTGAAGCTATTACAAACAAAGCTTCCACAAACATTCTTGTATATGTGTTGTATGGCATAAATGTGTGCCCTTTTGAGGTGTATGCATATCTGGGTGTGAAATGGTTTAGTGAAAGCAACACTTTTGCCTCTTTCCCATTTGTCTATCTCTGTTCTCCTTAAGTCTTAATTATAAAAATAATTCACTAGGTAACATTTAACCTAACTCCTGACTTATGCTCTACTAAATGCACACAATACCTTGCCTAACCTGTCGATTCTTTCCCTAGATTAAAAGAAGTAGGAATGAAGAATTAAGTAGTTAAAGAACGACTAGCTCTCAGCCCCCATCAGCTCCCTTAGCAATCCTTCAGGCAGACCATCTGAAGAAAGATCATGAGGAGTCAGCCAGTCTGCACACAGTGGAAAATGATGCAGAACCTAACCTTCTGCCTCAATGATTAACTGAGATTACTGCCCCCCTTTTTTCCCTTTAAAAACTGTCATGGCTGAGCAGAATCTTGGGAGTTGGTTTTCAGGACACAAGTCTGCCTTCTCCCCAGATTGCCTACCTTCTGATTAAAGTAACCTTTCCTTTCTACCAACACTTGCCTCTTGAGTATTGGCTTTTGGGTGGCAAGCAGCCAAACCTGAGTTTGGTAACATTAGTAATAAGGTATATATATTTTGAGTTTCAGAAGATGGTGATAATTTTCCAAAGAATTTGAACCAGTTTACATTATTAAAACTTGGTAGAATTTTACACAAAACAAGATCTTAGTTCCAATATATCTCTTTCCAGTTCATGCATTTTTGTGTTCTATTTAAGAATATTTGCTTAACCAATGTTCATGAAAACATTCTCTCATAAATTATACTTTTTCAGCAAATTATTAAAAATGGCCTATGTTGACTAGTATTTGGTTTCTTTTCCTTTGGACCTTTGAGTATTTTTAAACATAGCTTCCTAGTATTTCACATTTATAAATGTTCTCACAGAAGCTCTGATCCTATAGCAGGTATTTGTATTGAATTTAGCTATTTTTTTCCCAAGCTGTTGATAGAAAATGAAGTTTCATAACTTTGCTTTCAATTGAAGTTTAATGGTTCCATGTAAATTTTCAAAATGTGGATATTCAAATGAAGCTTAAATAATACAAATATTCTTTTTTCTATTACATGAGAACTAATCTACTAGGAATTGTTTGCCTTTTCCAGAATGTTACTTTGGCAATACCTAAAACTGCTTAATTTTCATTATAATACTATTGCTCAAAGTCTTCTAAAATCAGAACTAATGCCACTATAAATGGTAGGTAGGCGTTACCATTTAAACAAAATTCTACCAGGTTAATAACATGCCAAAACAAATGTATGATTGATAAAATGAATAGTTATCACACATATATGATTTGTTTTATTTTTCAAACATCCAAACAATGGGATAAATTAATAGCTAATGTCAGTCACCATGACAGAACTGAAACCATTTACCTGAAATATGGTGAAGTAAATATTGAGATTGTAAGTGGCAGACACAATTTTCATAAGCAGTGACTAAATCCAAATGTCTTACTATTTATCATGTTAAATATATAGTTAAGCACTTAGCACAGTGGCTCTCAAAACTCAAGAGTATATAAAAAGCCCAGGGAAGCTGGTTAAAAATACAGATTCCCAAGTCCTACACTTAATGATTTTAGCTCCATAGACCAGATGTTGGGTCTAGAAATCTGAATTTTATCTGGTACCTCAGAAGATACTGATACAGGCAATGAGTACAAAATCCACTCAGGGTTGAACTTGTCCTGGGTAAATCTATAAAATAAAAGGAGTCTATTTACTGACATCCTTGTGGTTCCTATTTATCTCCTGCTCACCCTTTATGCACACTTATTCATGGTACTGGCACTGACCAGGCCCAGACTGAGCAATGTGTGTGGCAAGGGAGGCTCTCTCCTAATTGAGATTGACCATCGAACTTACCTCTAATGAAACCCCCTGAAGAAACTTCTCCAAAATTGTATTCATTATTATAAAAATTTTCTTAAAAGTACTTTACACTAAATGTTAATAGCTGATACATTTATTGATATTATACTACCTTCACAAGGCTATTTCTATTCTAACAAAAATAAAACTTTAATAATTGATAATGTAATATAAGGTCTCCTAGAAAGTTGTTAGAATTATGGGTAGAGGGAAAAGTGGTAAATGACAAGATTCTCATATTTTCTTGTGTGTGTGTGTTTACTTTGATATGTCCTATAGAAGTAGAAAGTTTGGCTCTGTACACACTGAACATTAAGTCCCTATAATGATAGGGAGCCTGGCTTGGAGTTGGTCTCTAACAAATATTCTTTGAATAACTGAAAGGAAAACTAGTTTGAGAAGCTAGGGTTTATAGGCTCTATGACAGGAGTCAGAGGAGGCAGGTTTGAGGGTACCACATAGACATGGAATGGAGTCCCTGAAAGAATAGAACACTCTAGAGGCTATAGCTACAACTGCAATCTGGAGAAGCAAGGTCACACAAAAGGTATCGTTTTCTCTCTTTGAAGTCATAAGCACAGTTTATCTGCTAAAATTGAACATGTGTGAATAAAGTCTGAGAATTTGATAAATAATTGAATAGTTGTTATGAGAAATGGAAAATTTTTCATTTGCTTTCTCTTTTTTTTGTTATTGTTTCTTTGGTTGGTTTTGTTTGATTGTTTTGTTTACATGAGGGCAAACAGAATTGCTTGGTGAATTAATACAGTTGAGTGGATAAACAGAGTGGTGCCAATCTGTGGGTCTGTGATTGCCTACAGTGGTGCTCTGCAGCCTAAAAATATGAATAGATGTGGATGGCAGTATCGCTCTCTGCTGTTAGGTTAGAGAACTACTGAATTAGGAAGAAAAGGCAGCAAAAGGAATAAAATTTATGATGAACACACAGAGTATAAAGGGAAAGAAGTAAAAACAGGGATAGTTTGATAGTGAGAGAGACAACAAGGATGGATTTTAAGGGCATTATGTTAAGTGAGATAAATCAGACAGAGAAAGACAAATACTATATGGTATCACTTATATATGGAATCTTAAAAAGCTGAACTCGGAAAGCAAGTAGAATGGTAGTTACCAGGGCATGGGGGATGAGGGGAAAGGGAAGATGTTGGTCAAAGGGTACATACTTGAAGTTAGAAAATGAATAAATTCTGGGGCACTAATGTACAACATTGTAATTATAGTCAACGATACTGTATTATATAATTGAAAGTTGCTAAGAGACTCAATCTTAAATGTTCTCACCATAAAAAAGAAACAATAATTATGTGACATGGTGGAGGTGTTAACTAACTCTACTGTGGTCATCATATTGCAATATATAAATGTATCAAATCAACATGTTATACATCTTAAACTTCTACAGTGTTATATGTCAATTACATCTCGATAGAAATGTCAACTTGCATTTGAAGTGAGAGTAAAGAATATAGAGAACAAAAAAATGTTGGAAGTTGTGGATGGAAATTTGAGTATTTATTGTTACACTTTCACAATAGAGTTGTTCTAGTTGTGTTCACTGAGATCCAATGGACAAGTGGATTACCTTACAGGTGTGATTTAGAGGTAAGGGGAGAGCATACTGACTATGAGGGAAGAGAATGGTATAGCTGTATAACATGAACCACAATGGGAGAATGGATTTAATGACAATGGAAGAATGATGGAAAAGAAGTGGCAGTGGAGAAGAAACATAATATCAACCTCCATCTTTTTAATTGACCAAGAGGTTTCTACTCAGGACATTTTATGAAGAATTATATCATAATAGAAGGTACAAGTTTCAATTAAGAACAAAGACTGATAAAACATTTTTTTAAAAAGATTTGGGTTAGAATGAGATGAAAACCCTGTGCCCTGTCTCACAGCCCTGCTACCAACACAGAGAAATACTGAATTACGTCTACGAAAACATATGTACCAAGGGTCTTAAGAAAGAAAGATCCTTAGGAGCCAAATGAAAAAGTAACATAACCAAGATATGCAAGCTGACTCTGTCAGTTCTATTCCCACTGGCCTGGGAATAAAAATCCTAGTACTGTATCTTGGAAATGCAGGGGATGAAGGAACAGGTTAGCCAGGACCATGAGAAAATGCAAATGTAAGTGTCTCCAAAAATCAGTCATATAAAAAGGGTTTGTGGACTCTTCTAGAGTGAGAGAGAGAGAGAGAATAATCAAATGCAATGATCCTGTTAAAAAAATTTAAAGCTTCATAGTAATATTTTAGAAAAATCACAGAAATTTTAACAAATCAGGATATTAAAGGGAAGTTTATTAATTACTTTAAAATATTGGCAATTGTTGGATAAAGGTAGCATATACAAAACTGTTCATTATACTGTTCTTTCTTGTTTTCTTCTGTTTAATAACTTTCAAAATAAAAATTAACAAAAGCAGAAAAATAAAGTACAATGCTATCAACAATTAGCTATTCTGAGATAACTTTTTATTTTAGAAAATTTGATTCAAAGTAAATAAAAAAACTTAGGTTACAACAGAAAATTAATTCTGGTAAACATTATCTCTTTTTTAACAAGATAGCTGCCTTGAAGCTATTATATTAAATAATAATATTTTACATATATAAAATGTACAGTACTGGAAGACTAATACTAAAATTATGGGAACTTTTATGCAGCTATGTTGTTTAAACCAAGCAATATATTTTGCTTGATTTCAAGGCAAGCTTTAAAACATTTTCAACATTTCATTTAAATTAGTTTCCTGCCAAAACCACTCTGCTTTAGGTAAAATATTCAATTGTTATTTCTTTCATATAATTTCTTAACCCACCTACTGTATATGAACTCTTCACCCAAAGTATTTAAACTAAACTTTTACTTTGGGATTACCAAATTATTCAAACTTCATATTTCAGAGATATCCTTTCCTCATACCAACTTGTCTAATAGTATAATATTGACACATTTTGCTATGTTGAAGATACTCATCCTTATATGCTTTTTACATTAGGATGTAACCTACAATAATCCATACCATACCCTTTTTTTAATTGAAGTATTGATTTACAATGTTTCAGGTGTACAGCAAAGTGATTCAGTTATATATATATATATTTTTTTCAGATTCTTTTCCATTATAGGTTATTATAAAATATTGAATATAGTTCCCTGTGCTATACAGGAGGTCCTGATTGTTTATATCTATTTTACATAGAGTAGTGTGCCTCTGTTGATCCCAAATCCCTAATCTATCTCTGCCCCCCATTTCCCCTTTGGTAACCATAAATTTGTTTTCTATGTCTGTGAGTCTATTTATATTTTGTAAATAATTTCCTCTGTATGATTTTTTTTAGATTCCACATACAAGTGATGTCATATGATATTTTTCTTTCTCTGTCTGATTTACTTCACTCAGTATGATAATCTCTAGGTCCATCTTGCTGCAAATGGCATTATTTCACTCTTTTTTATGACTGAGTAATATTCATACCATATGCTTTTATACAGTGTCTTTTCTCAAAGTAACTGCCATAGAATTCCTATTTCCAGTAATTGTTTAATGAATGATTCTCCTTCTGAAAGTTTTCATTTTATAGTAACAGGAATACTTATTTTTATTTATTAAATATTTGTTTAAATACTAATTTTATGACATATAGAAATGAGTAAATCTAATTAACTTTTCAATATCTTTATAATCATGTAATTCAATTGGAAAAAAAAAAAGACAACTCAATTTCCTTCATCCATCATATGTCAAATTGGATTAATCCAGTAGAAGAAATATATTTATGCCTGAATAAGACTTAAGTATATATCCTTTTAGTTTTTTACTATCTTTATGATGTGACAACAAAACAAATTTTAAAAAATGAAAATTACATTGTTTGTTACTGTACACTCCTAAACTTATGTCATACATCATGGAATTAATTGAATTGACTAGATCAGTGAAGACTAAGCCAGTGCTATCCAACAGATTTTTCTGAAATGATGGAAATGTTCTATAACTGTGCTCTCTGATATAGTTTGGCTATTGAGTAGTTGAAATGTGGCTAGTCTGACTGAAAACTGAGCTTTTAATTTCATTTAATTTTAATTAATTTAATATACATTTAAATAGGCATATGTAGCTAGTGGCTGCCATATTGTATCATTCAGCATAGACAATAAAGACTATAGACATAAGATATGTTCTCTATTTATTTATATAACATTTTTCTTTAAAAATACTTATATGTAAACAATGCTTATGAAAAGTTTATAATTTCTAGGTAAGAATATCATATCTTAGATCAATAATCATAATAACAGCAAATAATTATATCCACCTACTTCATGCCATGCACTAATCTACTAATATTTAATCTTTATAACAGCCTTTGATACTGATAATAGTATTATCCTTATTTTAAAACTGAGCAGATTGAGACACTGTGCACCTATGGTTGGTCACACAGTAAACAGCAGGGACGTGATTTGAACCAAGATGATCTGGCTCCAGAATTTTTAAACTGTCTCTGGTTAGAAATATTTCTTCCTAATCTAGTCATTTTCACTTATAAAATATACAGAAACAAATACACAGTTATTTGATATATCTTGTGCCTATTCTTTGAGATGAATTGAAATCAGTTTGGGAAGCTTTATTTTCAAATGACAGAGTGTTCTGTGCCCCGTCTCTCCAGAGGTCTCATTAAAATGGCAGAATAGATATAGATAGACTCACGCATAGATATACACATATACATTTATACACATACAAATGTGGGTATGTTTTCATACTTATATAGATCTTCCTTGACTTACTATGGGATTAAGTCCCAAAAAACCATCGTAAATTGAAAATATTGTAAGTTGAAAATGTGTTTAAATACACCTAACTTACCAAATATCATAGCTTAGCCTAGCCTACCTTAAACATGCTCAAATCACTTACAGTAGCCTACAGTTGGGTAAAATTAACATAAATCATATTTTATAATAAACTGTTGAATATCTAATGTAACTTATTGAATATTGTACTAAAAGTGAAAAAGAGAATGGTTGTAAGGGTACAAAATGGTTGTAAGCATATCAGTCGTTTATATTCCTGACTGCCTGGTTGACAGTGAGATACAGCTCGCTGCGGCCACCAGCATCAAAAAATATCCTACCACATATGACTAGTCTGGGAAAAGATCAAAATTCAGAATTTAAAGTACAGCTTCTACTGAATACGCATCATTTTCACTTTACCACTGTAAAGTCAAAAAATAGTAACTCGAACGATTGTACTTCAGGGACTATCTATATAATGAAACCATAACAGGATTTAAAAATAGGGAAGCCTGAGATCAGCAAATCCAAAACTTTAAGGAATACTTGGATTGATGAAATCAATTGATGAGGTAACCATAGTCTGGTATAAATTCTTTCCAACAAGCCCTAGAAGATGCTTCAAGGTCAGAGTCAGCACACTGAAGAGCATCTGTACATCATCGATCAAACAGGAAGATAACTGAAGAACTATGCACAAAAAACTTGAGGCACTCATGCCATTCCTTCTTTCAATTGCTGACACCAGGGCTCACAGAAATATTTTCTAGAGGATATGAGACATCTACTAGAGATTCCTATTATAAGTATTTAGGGGAAAAGGAGAAACAGATAGCAGAAAGGAAGAAAATGTAGCTCTATCAAAGAGTGAGAACTTCAAATATCTCTGCTGCCAAAGTAAAGGCATCCCTTACTTTGGCAACAGTGGGAGGAAAAAAAACCTGCCTGTACGTAACCTACCCAAATGCCTGAAAGGGAATCCAACCACTTAACATCATCTCTTCACTTATGCCAATCTGCAGTGCCTCATCTAATTCAAGGAGGAGGCCTGTTGAGAAATCAATCCTAATCTTTTACAGATGAAACAGTACCAGCCACTTCTATAAATCAATATAATTATTTGATTATTTTTAAAAAGAGGGAAGAACTTTATCTTTAATTTCTTTGCTATTTGAATACTGTAACATATGCATGTTTTACTTTTATAATTATAATATCAATTACTTACATTCTAAAATATGTAATCCCTATTTTAAAATGGCTTTGGTTTGCTATACTTTTTTATTCATAGAATTAAATTTTATCATAATTCAGAACCAAATCAGTACACATGTTCACCTATGAGAGTTTTGTGCCATGCTCAAGGAGTTCTCAATATATGATTAGCATATTTAATTAAGCAAACATTCATTAAGAACTTAACTATAACTGGAGCTCAGGTTTTTGAACCATGAGCCACCTGTTCTCCTTGCTTGGTCCTGTAATAAATCTTTCTCTGCTCAAAAAAAACCCAAAAAACAAAAAACTATTACTTATTTTCTTTATCTAGATGTCTGGATATATCAAAATTGTCCTCTGCAGCAAAAGTTAGCAAACTTTTTTCTATAAGGGTCCAGACAGTAAATATTTTAGGCTTCGTGGGCCACAAGTTCTTCATTGCAACTACTGATCACTGCTGTTGTAGCTTGAGAACAGCCATGAACAATACCTACAGAATGAGTATGGCTAAGTTCCAATAAAACTATTTATAAAAACAAGTGGCAAGCTATATTTAGCACATAGGCCTTATTTTATCAACACCAGTTCTAAAGTAATCCAGACTTGTGTGCTTTCCTTCATGCCTACTCTCTTGTTACCTACTTGCACAATTTTGACCCATTATAACATACATGTTGATATTAAATTGCTGGGTATATTGTAGCAAAATTATGTACCAGTAGGTCTATAAATTTATTTATTTATTTTTTGGGGGCTGTGTTGGGTCTTCATTGCTGCACGCAGTGGGTCACTGACAGATGACCTTAATTTCTATTCAGAATGCTCTGGTACAATTTCAGATGTAGATGAGAGATAATGGGCCTACAATTAATATTGTCTGCCAGCTTGATAAGACTGAGGAGATGAAGAGATAAGGAAGTTCCACTTCCTCTTATTTTCATGTTTAGCCCTTAGGGTGTTTTGTATGAGTATTGCTGTTGTTTTGTCTGGTAAAGCCAGGTTTTTGGAAACATTGTGATATGCTCGGAAGACAACTGACAACAATTCGAGACACACAATGAAGATGGAAATTTCTAAACAGAAATTTATGCTGATGCTAGGATAAAAAAAAAAGTCATTTGAATCCACTTAATGTTTAGCTTTAATGTTAACACCACAGAGGCACATTATATAGTGGGCTTTTCCTTTATTTCTCAGAACTAAAAAGGATGTGTGCATAGAGTTTTATGTTATAGTGTTTTATAGTTCTGCCCTCTAAAGTTTAGCAAAAGGGTCTGTCTTCAAGTGCTGGAAACTTAAGCCCTCACAGAAGAGAGGCTGAGTTCACAATAAGCAGGATTAGAGTGGAAAGGCCTTGTATTACACTATGCTCTTTCTTGCATCCCCGCATAAACCTAGGCTGCAGACTGGAATGTCACTCCTCTCTATTTACTGAATCCACACAATTTGTCTTCTCCCCTAGTTGCATGCTTTGCTCCCAGTTCTGGAAGATCCTCACTATGCACATACCTTCAAAGTACAAAACATGTGGGGTTTTTTGCCCTTCTAGCAATACTTATTTCTCTCCACTTTTGGCTAAGCAGGGATGAAGACTGCTGGATCCTAAAAATATATTCTGTAGTTATGTGTGTACTGTGTAGTCCTTCCATTTACAGTCCAATATCTCCTGTCTTTCCTTCTTTCACTAAGAGTAAAAAAATTTCTCTCAGAGATTTCATAGGTACTGCAACTCAGAGTTTGACTGACTGCAACACAATCCTTTCACATAAACATTTAAACTGGAGAATGGTGACTTCCCAAGGAGCAAGAACAGACTATTACTGTTTAATCTCTTCTAGCGCGAAGACTTATATCTTTAATCTGGAGAGGAAAAAGTTGCTTAGTGCCAGTAGACACAGGCTATGTCTCTTATCCACCTCTGAATCAAGTGCTAGATGATCACATCCTCTAAAATCTCATATTATTTTCTACACATGAGGCTTTGTGGAACATCATGGGCAAATGCCCAAATAACTCTGCTACTCCACTTTGGAACTCTTAGCTTCTCTGAAAGCAAATCAAGTGTTGCAGCCCATTTTCCAGACACTAAACTGGCTCTGGAGGTACTGAATTAGAATTTGTTGACCTTCCTATCACTACCTGCTAAAGACTGATTGAGAATTGTTGGGAAAATTTAATGAAAAACAAAATCTCCTGCCAACCAAGATAATCTCTCCAATAGAAGAGAAAGAAGATAGTTTTATTACTGAGTAAGTATTAAACTAGAATGTGATGAACATCACAGGCAACCATTGAAGAGTTTGTAAGCACAGAAAGAAATCTCACCCCTTTAACCAGATAGATACAAACCATTACATACATGTTCTCAAGACAATCAATAACTAACCCTCAAGTAAGAGGACATGACAGCACCATTCGTCACACATAGTTCATCTTAAATTCACATGGAAATTGAGTTAGCCATTTGTGTTTGCTAACTGCCTTTATTCAAAGGAAAAATAAAATTCCTCACTAATATTTCCAGAAAATTAGGTAGAATTTGCAGCCAGATGACCTAAATTAAACTCTCATGGGGATAGGGATATAGGGGTGGACACTACCTTCTTTGATTGTGACAATAAAAAATGCATCGATAAAGTGGTGTGGACCCAGAAATGAAAAGTCTTCTGGTAGACAGGACTTGAACCAACTAAGTTTTTTGATCAATGAATCATTCCATTGCCAGAAAAAAATGACTTTTAGTGTTTCTGACCAGCATATGCAGCAAATGATATGGAACAGTCATCATTATGGGTTTTTCCACTTTTACAAACAGAACATTTTACATAGACTTTATTTTTAACCATACATTTTGTTGGGAATTTTGAGGTCTTACATTTACCTGTTGGTTTCTATAAATGATGTGTTAAAATAGCTTTTTGGTTGTGAAGTTCAACCATAGGTTAATACCTATTATGAAAGAGAGGCCAAAATGAAAAGATAGGTGAAAAAAAAAAAAGCCTAAGAGATATCGCTGAGAACTAGGAACAGGTGTAGAGGGAGTGAAAGTTAAGCAGTTGGAAGTTGTTGTTGGAATAGGATAATAAAATTATTTATTCTTCAGAATTTTAGATGATAACATGATCTTGAGAGTGACCATTACTGAAGCAGACAGGAGATAAGTGTAGAATGTGAAGCAATCCAGAAATTGTGATGGTGGAGTGTTACAGGGTCTGTTCAGAAGAAACAAAGATATTCGCAATGAAAAGAAAATGAGAAAAAAATATACTCAGCATATAGATATAGACAAAGATTTAAGTAGCAAGTTAGGAAATAGAATCGTTTGCCCAGTTTAAAAAAGAAATGAATTGAGGTATGGAAAATATAAAATAAAACAGGAAAAATAACAAATAAATGCTAAAGTATAATATCTTATTAACAGGATGTTCAGAAAGAGAAAGAGAAAAATAATGACATTTTTGAAAATTTGATAGTAAAAGATTCCCAAAACTGAAGTATGCTATATGTTTTCATAGTGCATATTTAAAAGGAACAAGGTAGTATAAGAAAAATAAATAAATTAAGAGCAACCCTTTCTATTTACATGGGAGTAAAATTTCTGAAATCGAGGATAAAAAGAAGCTTATAAAAAACTCAGATTACTAAAGTACCTGCAGTTAATTAGTATAAAATTGATAACTAATTTATCTTTAATGACACTGTAGGCAAACAATGCATAAAAGTAGAAAAAAAAACTCTGAAAGTAAAAGTCAATTTGTAGCAGAGTAATATTTAAATAGTAGCTATTTTCAGACACATATATGATTCAGACAGTTTATCACCCAGAGACCCTCTCCAAAATGATTATTATATGCTATCCAATAAGAAAAAATATATATCCAGGAGGAAAATTAAAACATATAAAGAGCAAAAGTAACTAAATTTTTGTGTTGCCTATCCAATAATAATAGTATTTTCCCATAAAAGTCCAGAAATAAAATGCCAGAGGTAAAAATTTTGGAGCTGTGTTGGGAAAGGAAGAATAAAAGGGTAAGAGGTAGAAGGGAGCAAAAGGAAGGAAAATAATATTTAAAATAAGCACAAATAAAAAAAATATGCTAAAGGATAGAATACAGTTAATATTTGTCTTTAGAATTTGTAGATAAAATAACAGAAAAATATATATCAGACAAATATTAACCAAAGAAGGAGAGAAGAAGAGGGAATAGGATGAGGAGGAGCAGCAGCTGAGGTGTCAATGAAGGGGACAATGGTTAGTTTTGAAATCAACTTATTTCTCCCATAAGCTAACATATCAAGCAGACAAAAAATGAGAAATGGTATAGTTA
Source organism: Hyperoodon ampullatus (assembly GCF_949752795.1). Lineage (NCBI taxonomy): Eukaryota > Metazoa > Chordata > Mammalia > Artiodactyla > Ziphiidae > Hyperoodon > Hyperoodon ampullatus. The sequence continues at coordinate 121,311,500 of NC_136916.1, read as the reverse complement.
CATACCTTCAATCTTGTTATTCCGAAGAATTTATACCTAAGGAATAGAAAATAAAAAATTTCATCACATAATAAAAATATTAGGAAATACTGGCCACATAATACAGAATAGTGGCTGTCTCAAGAAATTATAAGAATTTTAGAGTATAAATTCTTAGTTTACAATGCAATGTAATTAGAAATCAATAGTAGAAAGATAATTTTTATAATTCCATAAGAAGAAGAAAAAACCCACCCATGTTTCACACACTCACCCCTGAATAATCTAAGGATACAGAGGAAATCTATGGAAGTTTTGGAAGAGAACTCCAGTGAAAGCACTACAAAACAAAATTTGCTGAAACAAACTAAAATTTACATAACAGGAAATGTTAGAGGGATAAAGAAAAACAAAGAGCTAATATGATTAACTATAGAAGGTAGAAAAAAGTACCATAGATAAATAAACCATTTTATGTTTGAAAATATATAATAAAAGATTAGTAGTGAGAGAAAACAAAGCAACATGAATATACAAATTCATATAAATAGAAAATGGTAACTACAGAAAATATAGGCAGAAGCCATGAGGAGGCAATTCCTAGGTGAAACATAAAGATGCCACGCAGTCTCACTAGTACTCAAAGAAATGTAAAGTGAAACAAGGAGAAAACATTTTTCACCCACTAGACAGACAAATTTAAAAGTATGATTGCACCTCCATTTAAGGGTATGGGGAAAAGAGAAACTCAAATATGTGGATGGTAAAGCTATATCACAATAATATTAAAGAACAATTTGGTAGTATAAGTAAAGTGAAAATTTACCTTTAGATCAAAGCAATACCCTTAGATATACATCCTAAAGAAATCTGTACATAGCACACATGGAGATACGTGTGAGGATGTTACTCATGCATCCTAAGAAACAGCTTAGAGTACTTCAGTTGTGTCAATGGCTAGATAAAATGTGGCATAACATGAGCTGGAATACTAAATAATTAATGAAATATATCACAAAATCTATTGATTTTTTCAGCATGAATTATCTCAAAAAGTGCTGAGTGAAAAAGCAAGTTGCCGTAGAATATTGCATTAAACATGTATAATATTTTTTTCTACAGCAGGATCTTATTAGTTATCCATTTTATACATATTAGTGTATATCTGTCAATCCCAATCTCCCAACTCATCACACCAGCCATCCCCCTGCCCCTGCTACTTCTCCCCTTGGTGTCCATACGTTTGTTCTCTATATCTGTGTCTCTATTTCTGCCCTGCAAATGGGTTCATCTGTACCATTTTTCTAGGTTCCACATATATGCATTAATATATGATATTTATTTTTCTCTTTCTGACTTACTTCACTCTGTATGACAGTCTCTAGATCCACCCACGTCTCTACAAATGACCCAATTTCGTTCCTTTTAATGGCTGAGTAATATTCCATTGTATATATGTACCATTTCTTCTTTTTTTTCAGATTTTATTTTATTTTATTTTGATTACCAAAGCAAAGACATTGATAAAGAAAATGCAGTCTGCAATAATAAATACATCTGAAATAGATGTTAAATATCATTAAATTATTATATAATTTATACAGTAAATATGGTCTATTTTTGCTTCTTTCGAATAGAATACATTTGATCACATTTTTTTATACAGCAGGTTCTTATTAGTCATCAATTTTATACACATCAGGGTATAGATGTCAAACCCAATAGCCCAATTCAGCACACCACCACCCCACCCCTCTGCGGCTTTCACCCCTTGGTGTCCATACGTTTGTTCTCTACATTTGTCTCTCAATTTCTGCCCTGCAAACTGGTTCATCTGTACCATTTTTCTAGGTTCCACATATATGCATTAATATACGATATTTGTTTTTCTCTTTCTTACTTCACTCTGTATGACAGTCTCTAGATCCATTCACGTCTCAAGAAATGACTCAATTTCGTTCCTTTTTATGGCTGAGTAATATTCCATTGTATATATGTACCACATCTTCTTTATCCATTTGTCTGTTGATGGGCATTTAGGTTGATTCCATGACCTGGCTATTGTAAATACTGCTGCAATGAACACTGAGGTGCGTGTCTCTTTTTGAATTGTGGTTTTCTCTGGGTATATGCCCAGTAGTGGGATTGCTGGGTCATACGGTAATTTTATTTTAGTTTGTTAAGGAACCTCCATACTGTACTCCATAGTGGCTGTATTAATTTATATTCCCATCAACAGTGCAAGAGTGTTCCCTTTTCTCCAAGTCCTCTCCAACATTTGTTGTTTGTAGATTTTCTCATGATGCCCATTCTAACTGGTGTGAGGTGATACCTCATTGTAGTTTTGACTTCATTTCTCTAATAATTAGTGACATTGAGCAGCTTTTCATGTGCATCTTGGCCATCTGTATGTCTTCTTTGGAGAAATGTCTATTTAGTTCTTCTGCCCATTATTTGATTGGGTTGTTTGTTTTTTAATATAGAGCTGCATGAGCTGTTTATATATTTTGGAGATTAATCCTTTTTCCGTTGTTTCATTTGCAAATATTTTGTCCCATTCTGAGGTCTGTCTTTTCGTCTTGTCTGTAGTTTCCTTTGCTTTGCAAAAGTTTTTTAGTTTCATTAGGTCCCATTTGTTTATTTCTGTTTTTATTTCCATTACTCTAGGAGGTGGATCAGAAAAGATCTTGCTGTGATTTATGTCAAAGAGTGTTCTTCAATGGTTTCCTCTAAGAGTTTTATAGTGTCCAGTCTTACATTTAGGTCTCTAATCCATTTTGAGTTTATTTTTGTATATGGTGTCAGGGAGTGTTCTAAGTTCATTCTTTTACATGTAGTTGTTTGGTTTTCCCAGCACCACTTATTGAAGATACTGTCTTTTCTCCACTGTATGTCCTTGCTTCCTTTGTTATAGATTAGTTGACCATAGGTGCGTGGGTTCATCTCTGGGCTTTCTATCCTGTTCCATTGATCTATATTTCTGTTTCTGTGCCAGTACCATACTGTCTTGATTACTGTAGCTTTGTAGTATAGTCTGAAGTTGGGGAGCCTGATTCCTCCAGCTCCATTTTTATCCCTCAAGACTGCTTTGGCTATTTGGGGTCCTTTGTGTTTTCAAACAAATTGTGATATTTTTTGTTCTAGTTCTGTGACAAATGTCATTGGTAATTCGATAGGGACTGCATTGAATCTGTAGGTTGCTTTAGGTAGTATAGTCATTTTCACAGTGTTGATTCTTCCAATCCAAGAATATGGTATATCTCTCCGTCTGTTTGTATCATCTTTAATTTCTCTCATCAGTGTCTTATAGTTTTCTGCATACAGGTCTTCTGTCTCCCTAGGTAGGTTTATTCCTAGGTATTTATTCTTTTTGTTGCAATGGTAAATGGGAGTGTTACTTAACTTCTCTTTCCAATTTTTCATCATCAGTGTATAGGAATGCAAGAGATTTCTGTGCATTAATTTTGTATCCAGCAACTTTACCAAATTCATTGATTATCTCTAGTAGATTTCTGGTGGCATCTTTAGGATTCTCTATGTGTAATATCATGTCATCTGAAAACAGTGACAGTTTTACTTCTTCCTTTCCAATTTTTATTCCTTTTATTTATTTTTTTTCTCTGATTGCTGTGGCTAGGACTTCCAAAACTATGTTGAATAATAGTTGGGAGAGTGGACAGCCTTGTCTTGTTCCTGATCTTAGAGGAAATGGTTGCAGTTTTTCACCATTGAGAATGATGTTTGCAGTAGGTTTGTCATATATGGCCTTTATTATGTTGAGGTAGGTTCCCTCTATGCCCACTTTCTGGAGAGTTTTTTTTTATCATAAATGGGTGTTGAATTTTGTCAAAAGCTTTTTCTGCATCTATTGAGATGATCATATGGTTTTATTCTTTAATTTGTTAATATGGTGTATCACATAGATTGATTTGTGTATATAGAAGAATCCTTGCATCCCTGGGATAAATCCCACTTGGTCATGGTGTATGATCCTTTAATGTGTTGTTGGATTCTGTTTGCCTGTATTTTTTGAGGATTTTCGCATGTATATTCATCAGTGATATTGGTCTGTAATTTTCTTTTTTTGTAGTATCTTTGTCTGGTTTTGGTATCAGGGTGATGGTGGCCTTGTAGAATGAGTTTGGGAGTGTTCATTCCTCTGCAATATTTTGGAGGAGTTTGAGAAGCATGGTTGTTAGCTCTTCCCTAAATGTTTGATAGAATTTGCCTGTGAAGCCATCTGGTCCTGGACTTTTGTTTGTTGGAAGATTTTTTCCACAGTTTCAATTTCATTACTTGTGATTGGTCTGTTCATATTTTCTATATCTTCCTGGTTCAGTCTTGGAAGGTTATTCCTTTCTAAGAATTTGTCCATTTCTTCCAGGTTATCCATTTTATTGGCATAGAGTTGCTTGTAATAGTCTCTTAGGATGCTTTGTATTTCTGCAACGTCTGTTGTAACTTCTCCTTTTTCATTTCTAATTTTATCGATTTGAGTCCTCTCCCTCTTAATCTTGATGAACCTGGCTAATGGCTTATTGATTTTGTTTATTTTCTCAAAGAACCAGCTTTTAGTTTTATTGATCTTTGTTATTGATTTATTTCTGCTTTGCTCTTTATGATTTCTTTCCTTCTACTAACTTTGGGTTTTGTTTGTTCTTCATTCTCGTTTCTTTAGGTGTAAGGTTAGATTGTTTATTTGAGATTTTTCTTGTTTCTTGAGGTAAGCTTATTGCTATAAACTTCCCTCTTAGAACTCCTTTGGCTGCATCCCATAGGTTTTGGATCATCTTGTTTCCGTTGTAATTTGTCTCTAGGAATTTGTTGATTTCCTCTTTGATTTCTTCAGTAATCTCTTGGTTATTTAGTAACATATTGTTTAGCCTCTTGTGTTTGTGCTTTTTACATTTTCTTCCCTGTAATTGATTTCTAATCTCATAGCGTTGTGGTCAGAAAAGATGCTTGATATGATTTCAATTATCTTAAATTTACTGAGGCTTGATTTGTGACCCAAGATGTGATATATCCTGGAGAATGTTGCATGTGCCCTTGAGAAGAAAGTGTAATCTGCTGTTTTTGGATGGATTGTCCTATAAATATCAATTAAATCTATGTGGTCTATTGTGTCATTTAAACCTTGCATTTCCTTATTAATTTTCTGTCCTGGATGATGTGTCCATTGGTGTCAGTGAGGTGTTACAGTCCCCCACTATTATTGTGTTACTGTCAACTTCCTCTTTTATAGCTGTTAGCAGTTGCCTTATGTACTGAGGTGCTCCTATGTTGGGTGCATATATATTTATAATTGTTATATGTTCTTCTTGGATTGATACCTTGATCATTATGTAGTGTCTTTTTTTGGATCTTGTAATTGTCTTTATTTTAAAGTCTACTTCGTCTGATATGAGAATTGCTACTCCAGCTTTCTTTTGATTCCCATGTTCATCGAATATCTTTTTCCATCCCCCCACTTTCAGTCTGTATGTGTCCCTAGGTCTGAAGTGGGTCTCTTGTAGACAGCATATATTGAGTCTTGCTTTTGTATACATTCATCAAGCCTGTGTCTTTTGGTTGGAGGATGTAATCATTTAACATTTAAGGTAATTATCAATATGTATGTTCCTATTACCATTTTCTTAATTGTTATGGGTTTGTTTTTGTAGGTTCTTTTCTTGTTTTTCTCACTTAGAGAAGTTCCTTTAGCATTTGTTGTAGAGCTGGTTTGGTGGTGCTGAATTCTCTTAGCTTTTGCTTTCCTGTAAAACTTTTGATTTCTCCATCGAATTTGAATGAGATCCTTGCTGGGTAGAGTAATCTTGTTGTAGGTTCTTCCCTTTCATCACTTTAAATATATCATGCCACTCCCTTCTCTCTTGTAGAGTTTCTGCTGAGAAATCAGCTCTTAAGCTTATGGGAGTTCCCTTGTATATTATTTGTCATTTTTCCCTTGTTGATTTCAATTTTTCTTTCTGTTTAATTTTTGTCAATTTGATTACCATGTGTCTCGGTGTGTTTCTCCTTGGGTTTACCCTGACTGGGACTCTCTGCACTTCCTGGACTTGGGTGCTTATTTTTGTCCCATATTAGGTATGTTTTTGACTATAAATTCTTCAAATATTTTCTCGGGTCTTTCCCCTCTCTCTTCTCCTTCTGGGACCCCTATAATACAAATGCTGTTGCCTTTAATGTTGTCCCAGAAGTCTCTTTGGCTGTCCTCATTTCTTTTCATTGTTTTTTCTTTATTCTGTTCCAAGGCAGTAAATTCCACCATCCTGTCTTCCAGGTCACTTATCCATTTTTCTGCCTCAGTTACTCTGCTATTGATTCCTTCTAGTGTATTTTTCATTTCAGTTATTGTATTGTTCATCTCTGTTTGTTCATTGTTTAATTCTTCTGGGTGTTTGTTCTTTAATTCTTCTAGGTCTTTGTTAAACATTTCTTGCATCTTCTTGATCTTTGCCTCCATTTTTTTTCCCAAGGTCCTGGATCATCTTCACTATCATTATTCTGAATTCTTTCTCTGGAAGGTTGCATATCTCCACTTCATTTAGTTGTTTTTCTGGGGTTTTATCTTTTTCCTTCATCTGGTACATAGCCCTCTGCCTTTTCATCTTTTCTATCTTTCTGTGAATGTGGTTTTTCTTCCACAGGCTGCAGGATTGTAGTTGCTTCTGCTGTCTGCCCTCTGGTGGATGAGGCTATCTAAGAGGCTTGTGCAAGTTTCCTGATGGGAGGGATTGGTAGTATGTAGAGCTGGATGTTGCTCTGGTTTGCAGAGCTAAGTAAAACACTAATCCACTTGTCTGCTGACAGGTGGGGCTGGGTTCCTCCCTGTTTTTTGTTTGGCCTGAGGCGAACCAATACTGGAGCCTACCCAGCTCTTTGGTGGGGCCAATGGTGGACTCTGGCAGGGCTTATGCCAAGGAGTACTTCCCAGAACTACTGTTGCCCATGTCCTTGTCCCCACGGTGAGCCATAGCCTCCCCTGCCTCTGCAGGAGACCCTCCAACACTAGCAGGTAGGGCTGGTTCAGTCTCCTATGGGGACACTGCTCCTTCTCCTGGGTCCCAATGTGCACACTACTTTCTGTGTGTCCTCCAAGAGTGGAGTCTCTGTTTCCTCAGTCCTGTCGAAGTCCTGCAATCAAATCCCTCTAGCCTTCAAAGTCTGATTCTCTAGGAATTCCTCCTCCCGTTTCCAGACCCCCGGGTTGGGAAGCCTGACGTGGGACTCAGAACCTTCACTCCAGTGGGTGGACTTCTGTGGTATAAGTTTTCTCCAGTTTGCGAGAATTCCCACCCAGCAGTTATGGGAATTGATTTTATGGTGATTACACCCCTCCTACCATCTCACTGTGGTTTTTCCTTTGTCTTTCGATTTGGGGTATCTTTTTTGGTGGGTTCCAGTGTCTTCCTGTCAATGCTTGTTCAGCAGTTAGTTGTGATTCCAGTGCTCTTGCACGAGAGGGTGAGCAAATGTCCTTCTACTCCATCTTGAACCAATCTCCTAGATAGATTCTTTCTATGTGATGGTTAAGATAGATGCCCACCTCTCTAGAACCACATTCTACCTGCTTAGCAACACCTGAGTCTAAATATATACAATTTGTGAAACCACATATGACACAAAATTAAGTATTAATCACTTATATGTACATCTATAAATAAAGGTAGAGATGGAGAATTGGCAGGTTATGTATTTTATTTGTGATAATGTGTTTGTATGATAAGAAGGAAAGTTATTGGAATGGGAGATTTAAAAAAAAAGAAAAAATTAAGGAGGATGACAAGGTGAATCAATCCAAGTCTGTGCATACAAGATCCAACATGAAATGAATACCTCAAATGCATTAAAAATATGCAACATTAGCCAAGGAAAATTTTTTGTTTTTGATAGTCACAAAAATATGCATGTATACCTATCACATAATAAATGTCCTGGGTTTCGTCTTCTGTTTCTATTAATCTGTGAAATGATTGTGAATATGACTTTATATATATATATAACATTTTGCAATATTTCCAGCCCATATCAAACAGAAATATAACCAAATTGAAGTTGTTGCTCCTTATGTCTACAGAGTTTGCCAGCTGGCTGGCTGGCTTAAGGCTGAGTTGTTAATTGTGCACAAGAGACTGCTGCCCTTAGACATAAAAATGTAGGAATTTCACTTTTTCAGATAAGTGACTCGTAACAACACAATGGGATTTAAGTGGACACGCTGAAATGCAAAAAAACAAAACTTCCTTCAAATAAATAGAGTAGAACGGTTTAAGTTTAGGCTAAGTAGAAGGCAGTAACATTTCTAAGTGGATGACTAGTATAGCTTTCAAGACAGAAACTTTCCATGAGGAAATGGATTGTGTACTACAGTGCAGAGGACTTGATAAGATACTTATGATAATGTGCTTTATTAATTACATTCAGACAGGTGCTGAGCAGAAGTAATTAAAAAACAAAACAATTTTGAAGATTCTTCTAGATTAAGGTTAAAATAATATTAATAAATTGAGATAAACAAATCACATAGTTATCCTGTGTTCTGCAAATTACTGATAAATTAATGAATGAATATTGGTTCCATTTCCATAGCTTCCCTAGTCCCTTTCTCTCTGTTATTTCTTACGCCAGTGTGTAGGGACACCCGTGGTCACTTCATCTCTTCTCCTGGCCTTGATGTTGCTTTTGTTACTACCTCATAAAACAACTTTTCCAGTTATCCTTGACTTTGCATAGTTGCTCAGTGTATAGATGAAAATTTTTGTCAAAATAACATCTTCTCATTCAATAACTATAATCTTCCTATTGAGTTGAAATGTGTTTAAAATTCATCTAATGGCCAAAAATAGGGCCCTACAAATTTCTTACAACCTGTTATATAATTCTTGGATTATTCTTGACCACATACTATAATATTTTAATTCAAATTCTTCCAAAGACACGGTCAAAAGAAAATGGATATGGAATCACACATAACATCCCAAGTCATCCATTCTCATCAGCAGTTCTCATGTACCCCTAAACCAACTTGAAGCACTCTCACTCTTCTTTCCCTAAATGAGTCTGTTTCATTTCAAGTAAAATGCTTTGGAGCTTAAGGATTGTGCTTACCACCAGATCTGTTCCTGTTCATTCTGACTGGGAGTTATCTCTTGATCTTTGAATAACTGACTGGGTACCTGGGCTAAAAAAATATTAATCCCATCATCTTGCCCCCAAATTCTTGGAGTAACACATAAACAATAAACACTTCCTCTTTACCTTGCTGTTCAAATTTAATCTTTATGTATAATTGAAGAAAAGTGTGGCCTATACTGTGACAGTAGAAACATCGTGTCCTATTGATAAAACAAATTTCAAAAGTATTAATCCATTAAAGATCCTTTAGGACTGAGAAAATATTTGAAGAGATTATAGTTGAAAACTTCCCTAATATGGGAAAGGAAATAGTTAATCAAGTCCAGGAGGCACAGAGAGTCCCATACAGAATAAATCCAAGGAGAAATACGCCAAGACACATATTAATCAAACTGTCAAAAATTAAACACAAAGAAATCATATTAAAAGCAACAAGGGAAAAACAACAAATAACACACAAGGGACTCCCCATCAGGTTAACAGCTGATCTCTCAGCAGAAACTCTACAAGCCAGAAGGGAGTGGCAGGACATAATTAAAGTGATGAAGGAGAAAAACCTGCAACCAAGATTACTCTACCCAGCAAGGATCTCATTCAGATTTGATGGAGAAATTAAAACGTTTACAGACAAGCAAAAGCTGAGAGTTCAGCACCACCAAACCAGCTTTACAACAAATGCTAAAGGAACTTCTCTAGGCAAGAAACACAACAGAAGGAAAAGACCTACAATAACGAACCCAAAACAATTAAGAAAATGGGAATAGGAACATACATATCAATAATTACCTTAAATGTAAATGGACTAAAGGCTCCCACCAAAAGACACAGATTGGCTGAATGGATACAAAAACAAGACCCATATATATGCTGTCTACAAGAGACCCACTTCAGACCTAGAGACACATACAGATTGAAAGTAAGGGGATGGAAAAAGATATTCCATGCAAATGGAAACCAAAAGAAAGCTGGAGTAGCAATTCTCATATCAGGCAAAATAGACTTTAAAATAAAGACTACTAGAAGAGACAAAGAAGGACACTACATAGTGATCAAGGGATCAATCCAAGAAGAAGATATAACAATTGTAAATATTTATGCACCCAACATAGGAGCACCTCAATACATAAGGCAAATACTAACAGCCATAAAAGGAGAAATCGACAGTAACACACTCATAGTAGGGGACTTTAACACCCCACTTTCACCAATGGACAGATCATCCAAAATGAAAATAAATAAGGAAACACAAGCTTTAAATGATACATTAAACAAGATGGACTTAATTGATATTTATAGGACATTCCATCCAAAAACAACAGAATACACATTTTTCTCAAGTGCTCATGGAACGTTCTCCAGGATAGATCATATCTTGGGTCACAAATCAAGCCTTGGTAAATTTAAGAAAATTGAAATTGTATCAAGTATCTTTTCTGACCACAATGCTATGAGACTAGATATCAATTACAGGAAAAGACCTGTAAAAAACACAAACACATGGAGGCTAAACAATACACTACTTAATAACGAAGTGATCACTGAAGAAATCAAAAAGGAAATTTAAAAATACCTAGAAACAAATGACCATGGAGACACGACGACCCAAAACCTATGGGATGCAGCAAAAGCAGTTCTAAGAGGGGGGTTTATAGCAGTACAATCCCACCTTAAGAAGCAGGAAACATCACGAATAAACAAACTAACCTTGCACCTAAAGCAATTAGAGAAAGAAGAACAAAAACATCCCAAAGTTAGCAGAAGGAAAGAAATCATAAAGATCAGATCAGAAATAAATGAAAAAGAAATGAAGGAAACGATAGCAAAGATCAATAAAACTAAAAGCTGGTTCTTTGAGAAGATAAACAAAACTGATAAACCATTAGCCAGACTCATCAAGAAAAAAAGGGAGAAGACTCAAATCAATAGCATTAGAAATGAAAAAGGAGAAGTAACAACTGACACTGCAGAAATACAAAAGGTCTTGAGAGATTACTACAAGCAACTCTATGCCAATAAAATGGACAACCTGGAAGAAATGGACAAATTCTTAGAAATGAACAACCTGCTAAGACTGAATCAGGAAGAAATAGAAAATATGAACAGACCAATCACAAGCATTGAAATTGAAACTGTGATAAAAAATCTTCCAACAAACAAAAGCCCAGGACCAGATGGCTTCACAGGTGAATTCTATCAAACATTTAGAGAAGAGTTAACACCTATCCTTCTCAAACTCTTCCAAAATATAGCAGAGGGAGGAACACTCCCAAACTCATTCTACGAGGCCACCATCACCTTGATACCAAAACCAGACAAGGATGTCACAAAGAAAGAAAACTACAGGCCAATATCACTGATGAACATAGATGCAAAAATCCTCAACAAAATACTAGCAAACAGAATCCAACAGCACATTAAAAGGATCATATACTATGATCAAGTGGGATTTATTCCAGGAATGCAAGGATTCTTCAATATATGCAAATCAATCAACGTGATACACCATATTAACAAATTGAAGGAGAAAAACCATATGATCATCTCAATAGATGCAGAGAAAGTTTTTGACAAAATTCAACACCCATTTATGATAAAAGACCCTCCAGAAAGTAGGCATAGAGGGAACTTTCCTCAACATAATAAAGGCCATATATGACAAACCCACAGCCAACATCATCCTCAATGGTGAAAAACTGAAACCATTTCCACTAAGATCAGGAACAAGACAAGGTTGCCCACTCTCACCATTCTTATTCAACATAGTTTTGGAAGTTTTAGCCACAGCAATCAGAGAAGAAAAGGAAATTAAAGGAATCCAAATCGGAAAAGAAGAAGTAAAGCTGTCACTGTTTGCAGATGACATGATACTATACATAGAGAATCCTAAATATGCTACCAGAAAACTACTAGAGCTAATCAATGAATTTGGTAAAGTAGCAGGATACAAAATTAATGCACAGAAATCTCTGGCATTCCTATATACTAATGATGAAAAATCTGAAAATGAAATCAAGAAAACACTCCCATTTACCATTGCAACAAAAAGAATAAAATATCTAGGAGTAAACCTACCTAAGGAGACACAAGACCTATATGCAGAAAATTATAAGATACTGATGAAAGAAATTAAAGATGATACAAATAGATGGAGAGATGTACCATGTTCTTGGATTGGAAGAATCAATATTTTGAAAATGACTCTACTACACAAAGCAATCTATAGATTCAATGCAATCCCTATCAAACTACCACTGGCATTTTTCACAGAACTAGAACAAAAAATTTCACAATTTGTATGGAAACACAAAAGACCCCAAATAGCCAAAGCAATCTTGAGAATGAAAAATGGAGCTGGAGGAATCAGGCTCCCTGACTTCAGACTATACTACAAAGCTACAGTAACCAAGAAAGTATGGTACTGGCACAAAAACAGAAAGATAGATCAATGGAACAGGATAGAAAGCCCAGAGATAAACCCATGCACATATGGTCAACTTATCTTTGATAAAGGAGGCAGGAATGTACAGTGGAGAAAGGACAGCCTCTTCAATAAGTGGTGCTGGGAAAACTGGACAGGGACATGTAAAAGTATGAGATTAGATCACTCCCTAACACCATACACAAAAATAAGCTCAAAATGGATTAAAGACCTAAATGTAAGGCCAGACACTATCAAACTCTTAGAGGAAAACATAGGCAGAACACTCTATGACATAAATCACAGCAAGATCCTTTTTGACCCACCTCCTAGAGAATTGGAAATAAAGACAAAAATAAACACATGGGACCTAATGTAACTTAAAAGCTTTTGCACAGCAAAGGAAACCATAAACAAGACCGAAAGACAGCCCTCAGAATGGGAGAAAATATTTGCAAATGAAGCAACTGACAAAGGATTAATCTCCAAAATTTATAAGCAGCTCATGCAGCTCAATAACAAAAAAACAAACAACCCAATCCAAAAATGGGCAGAAGACCTAAATAGACATTTCTCCACAGAAGATATACAGACTGCCAACAAACACATGAAAGGATGCTCAACATCTTTACTCATTAGAGAAATGCAAATCAAAACTACAATGAGATATCATCTCACACCAGTCAGAATGGCCATCATCAAAAAATCTAGAAACAATAAATGCTGGAGAGGGTGTGGAAAAAAGGGAATACTCTTGCACTGCTGGTGGGAATGTGAATTGGTACAGCCACTATGGAGAACTGTATGGAGGTTCCTTAAAAAACTACAAATAGAACTACCATATGACCCAGAAATCCCACTACTGGGCATATACCCTGAGAAAACCATAATTCAAAAAGAGTCATGTACCAAAATGTTCATTGCAGCTCTATTTACAATAGCCCAGAGATGGAAACAACCTAAGTGTCCATCATCAGATGAATGGATAAAGAAGATGTGGCTCATATATACAATGCAATATTACTCAGCCATAGAAAGAAATGAAATTGAGCTATTTGTAATGAGCTGGATAGACCTAGAGTCTGTCTTACAGAGTGAAGTAAGTCAGAAAGAGAAAGACAAATACCATATGCTAACACATATATATGGAATTTAAGAAAAAAAATGTCATGAAGAACATAGGGGTAAGACAGGAATAAAGACACAAACCTACTAGAGAATGGACTTGAGGATATGGGGAGGGGGAAGGGTAAGCTGTGACAAAGCGAAAGAGCGGCATGGACATATATACACTTCCAAACAAGGTAGATAGCTAGTGGGAAGCAGCCGCATAGCACAGGGAGATCAGCTCGGTGCTTTGTGACCGCCTGGAGGGGTGGGATAGGGAGGGTGGGAGGGAGACACAAAAGGGAGGGGATATGGGAACATATGTATATGTATAACTGATTAAATTTGTTATAAAGCTGAAAAAAAAAAGATCCTTTAAAACATTACATTACGGGGCTTCTACATACATCCTCCCTCCATTTATTTCCCTAACACATAGTCTACAATCCAGACAAACAAAACTAACTATAGTAAATTGAATATGATATCTTCTTTTATTTGTCTATTTTTTGCATCTCCTATTTCTTATTTCAGTACTGCAAAAAAAGAAAAATAACTTTTAAAACTTTTTAGATGTTGACTCCCAACATGATTGGGATGTATTTTAAAGACCAGCCAAGTACACAAATATGTGCATGTATGCCTGTTTATACATATATAAGAAAAAAAGTTTCACATAAAAATCCTTAATCTTACTACTTGATACATCTCATAATTTCTATTCATCTATTTTTTTTAAATATTGATCACAATTTACTGGACCGATTTTATGAATCTTTAAAGTATCATGTCTCTAAACTTAGGAGGAAAAAACCCAACAGAACTGACTTATCTTTCCACTTAGGTAGATCTGTGTTTCTTATCATCATTGTACCTAGTGTCTACACTTATTATAGACATTATACCTTATTAAAATTTACTTGACTGTTATCACCGTGTACTCTTTAGATCAGGGCCCTTTTTAATTCATCTTTGTATCCCCAAATCTTAGCACAGTGATTGACATATAAGAGGTATTTAATAAATGTTTCTTCATTGAATTTGAGAATACTTAAACATTTCCCCAAACATATTTCAAATGCCTGAAATGAAAAAAATTATATTACTGATATTTAGTTCAAGTAAAATAAGACAGACTGGAGAAAACATGCTATATAGTTCATTATAATAGAAGCCCAAATTAGATAACATTTGAAAATATCTGACCCATTTAAGGGTCACCTAGTGTTATGGACTGAATGTTTGTGTCCCCCCAGAATTGACATGTTGAAATCCTACCCCGATTTAATGATATCAAGAGGTGGGGCATTTGAGAGGTAATTACGCTTAGATGAGGTCATGAGGGTTGAGTCTTCATGAATGGGATTAATGCCCTTATGTGAGTCATGAAGGAGCTTGCTTCCCCTCTTTATTCTGCCATGTGTGGATACAAGAAGTTGGTAGTCTGCAACCTGGAAGAGCATCCTCACCAGAACGTGACTGTGTTAGCACCCTGATCTTGGACTTCCACCCTCTAGAGCTGTAAGAAATGTTTCTGTTGCTTATTAAGCCACCCAGCCTACGGTATTTTTATTATAGCAGCCTGAGATGTGTAAGATTCCTAGAAATGGCCAAGTTATCCTCACTAGTCTCTAAGAAGGCAGGAAGCGTTTTGAAATAGTTCCCTCTTATTTACATTAAAAATAATAAAATTAAACATTTTGATGTTTAGTTAGTTAGGCTTCAGTTATCTGGAAAATGTTTCTTCGATTAGGCTAGAAATAGAAAAAATAGGGTTATTTTTTCTATTCCTCAAAATCTTTACTCAAAAATGCCTGGGTAAAAATACATTTAGAGTCTGATGTGTTTTAAAGTGATAAAATTAATTCTTTTTAATCTGAAATAATTTTGTAAGACTATTACAGACTTTTATAAAATTTCAAGATTTTATTCCTAAAGCTTTCAGTCCTCGTGTAAGGGCAGATAAATGTAGTTAGATTAAATACTGTTTTTTCTAAGATCTGGAGATGTCACAGTTACAGTTTACTGTCCTCCTATGAGTTATTATGGATAAATGATTTGTGAACTCTGTAAGTCTATAACCCTCGGAGAAATTTTTACTCTTAGAAGCTGGGGAAATGTTTCTTAAAATGAGTTCATTGGGGGCTTCCCTGGTGGCGCAGTGGTTGAGAGTCCGCCTTCTGATGCATGGAACACGGGTTCGTGCCCCGGTCCAGGAGGATCCCACATGCCGCGGAGCGGCTGGGCCCGTGAGCCATGGCCGCTGAGCCTGTGCATCCAGAGCCTGTGCTCCGCAACGGGAGAGGCCACAACAGTGAGAGGCCCGCGTACCACAAAAAAAAAAAAAAAAAAAAAAAAAGAGTTCATTGAAATTCAAAGTTTTTTTCTCACCAAGTAATAGAAATAAACATAAGTGGACTAAGAAAGTGTTCTGGAAATGAAATACAGTTGGCCCTCCATATCCATGCGTTCCACTACAGATTAAAAATATTCAAAAAAACAAAACAAAAAACTCCAGAAAGTTCCAAAAGCAAAATTTGAATTTGCCACATATCTGCAACTATTTACACAGTATTTACATTGTATTAAATAGTATAAGTAATCTAGAGATGGTTTAAAGTATGTGAGAAGATGTGCATATGTTATATAGAAATACTACATCATTTTATACAAGGGACTTGAGCATTGCAGATTTTAGTAACTGTAGGGTGTCCTGGGACCAATCCCTGATGGATACCAAAGGATGACTGTAAATCCTTTTTCTTAATCTTTTAGCTGTCAGACTAGTATAGAATAGAAAACAATACTTCTAAAAATTATAACCCAGGTAAAAAATTATTTTATGGATATTTGATGCAAAACCACCAAGTGATAGCTTTCTTGATTAGAAATGTATTTACTTGGTAGACAAACTAAATCAGAATTACAAAAATCTTAACTCAAAGTTAACTTTGAAATTTAATTTAAATTAAATTTGCATGTAGTCAATGTGAAAGCATTGCATATATTGACACGGAAAAATTTTCAAGCATATATTGCTTTTATCTTGGGGAAAAGAATAAAATTAATATATTACAGTACCCAAAATAAAGTGCACTTTGGGGAAACAATGGAGTACATTGCTTGAAATTACTATCATCATCAAAGTTCAGGCTAACAAGAAGCTCTCAATGTCACAATTTAAACTGAATAATTTGTAGTCACATCGTACTCTCCAGAAGTTGTTTTTTTTTTTTTTTTTTCGTTACGCGGGCCTCTCACTCCTGTGGCCTCTCCCATTGTGGAGCACAGGCTCCGGACGCGCAGGCTCAGCAGCCATGGCTCACAGGCCTGGCCGCTCTGCGGCATGTGGGATCTTCCCAGACCGGGGCATGAACCCGTGTCCCCTGAATTGGCAGGCGGACTCTCAACCACTGCACCACCAGGGAAGCCCCCAGTCACATTGTACTCTCTAGTCAAGCACAAGTCTTGAAATCAGTATACAAGGCACAAATAAATGCGTTAACAGGTAATTATCACAGTTAAACGTAGACTTTTGATGTGTGTATAAATTTAATGCAAATTAAAATTAAGTAAAATCACCTAAACCCTACCCTACAAAGCTGAAGTTTACTTTTTTAAGACAATGTTTACTGAAATATATCATATATACAATGAAATGCACAGACCATGAAATTACAGTTCAACAAATTTTCACAACCTGCACATACACAAGTATAGACTTGTGTATGTGCAGAAATCTCAGTACAAAGGCTCTCATATGACCCTCCCAGTTTCTTTACTTCCATCGCCAAGAGTAGTCTCCATCCTGACTTCTATCACAATCAGTTGGATGTTCTTGTTTTTATAATTCATATAAATTGAATCAGTAATTCATGCTCTTGCATAGGGTTTCTCTGGCTCAACATCTATGAGATTCATCTTTCTACTTGAATGTAGCAATAGTTCATGAATTCTTATTGCTCTTTAGCATTCCATTACATGAATATACCAAATTTACTTATCCATTCTACTATTAATAGACATTTGGGTTGTTTCCAAATTGGGGCAAATCCAAATAGTGCTGCTATAAATATTCTCCATATCTTTTGATGCATACGTGAGGGTAAATACCTAGAAGCAGCATGCCTGAGTAATAAGATTTGCATTTGACCAGCTTTTGTAGACACAATTATGCTTTTCTTCAAGGTGGTTTTACCAAATTACTTTCCTGATAGTAATCTATAAATTTCCAATTACTCTACATACTGACCAAAACTTGGATTGTCAATTTTTAGGTTTCTTTTAAATTTTAGCCATTCTGGTGGATGTGTAGTTGTATAATATTGTGGGTTTAATTTGAATATTATTAAAAATTAAGTTAAACAAATTTTCATGTTTATTGGCTACTTATTCTCTTTTGTCACACTCCAAAAGTCAGTTCTTTATATATTGTGTATGAGTTATTTGATATATATTGAAAAATATCTTCTAATTTGTGCATTGTACTTTTACTTTCTAATGGTACTTTTGACAAATACAAATTAACTTAAAATAGCCAAATTTATCCATGTATATGATTAATGCTGTTTATTTCTTACTCAAGATATCTTTGCTGAACTCAAGGTCCTGAAGACCTTTCCGTATGTTATCTTATATAAATTCTATTGTTTTAATTTTCACATTTAAACATCCAATTCATTTGGAATTGACTTTTGTGGTATGATGTAAGGTAGGAGGTGAAGATTTGCTTATGTTTTCAATTTTTTTCAAGGTAACTATCTAATTGACACCATTCTTTATTGAAAATACCATCTTTTCTTCAATGCACTACATTGTCATCTTTAAACCAAATAGCAGTTCTACGTGTGTGGGTCTGTTTCCTGTCACTCAGTTTTTTTCTATTACCATATTTGTCTATCCTTGAATGAATAATATACATTATTAACCAGAGTTATAATTAGCCTTTATGACTGGTGTGTTCATCCTTAGGCTTCTTATGCTTAGGGAATACTGTGGCAGACAGAATTCTAAGATGGCCCTTGAGTTTCCCAACTCCTGGTATACATACCCTACATAGTCCCCAACCCTTGAGTGTGGGCAGGACCTGAGGATACGGTGGAATAATTGCTCCCTTGATTAGTTTATGTTATATAGACAAAATGATGGCATTGTCATTCCCATGATTACATTACATTATATGACTATCATGTAGCAAAGTGAAGATTCTCCTGCTGCCTTTGTGATTAGGTCATGAGGGCTACCTCTAGGAGCTGAAACTCACCCGTGGCTAACAGCCACCAAGAAAACAGGGACCTCAGCCTCACAGCTGCAAGGAACTGAATTCTACCAACAACCTGAATGAGCTTAGAAATAGATTCTTCCCTAGTCAGTCCTCCAAATGAACACGCAGCCTGGCTGACACCTTGATTACACCCTCGTATGACCTTAAGTACAGAACACATCTGAGCTGTGCCTGGTCTTGTGATCTGCAGAAACTGTGAGAAAACAAATGGATTTTGTTTTAAGCCACTGCTTGTGGCAACTGTTTGCAGCAATAGAAAACTAATATCAGTAATTGGGCTTTTCTTGGCCATTTTCATTCCCATATACATTCTAAAGTCATCTTATGAATTTCTAATTTAAAAACCTGCTGAAAATTTGAATGGAATGGTAGGAGATTTTAGTTTTTCTTTAGTTCCTTTTAATAGAATTTTGTTTTTTTCAGCCTAGAGGACTTACATAGCTTGTGTTAGACTTATGCCTAGTTATTTAATTTTCTTTAGCTGCCATGGAGTTGAATATTTCAGCTTTATTTGCTAATTATTTTTTGAGAATATATAGAATATTAAATTTTAGACACAGATTCTTAAGAAACTTTGATTAACTGTTAATTTTAATAAAGTCTGTAGATTCTTTTGGATTTTCTGTATACATTATAATGATATATTCATTCATTTTATTTATTCTCTTACAATGTTTATATATTTTGTTTCCTAGCTTACTGTAATGGTTAATAACTCAAATATATCATTGAATATACTGAGTCTTAGTAGACATCCTTTTAATTTTCCTAGTCTTAGGATAAAAAATTTCAATGTATAATCATTAAGAATGATAGTTTTTAAAATAAAATATGTCAACTTAAGATAGTTCCATTCTATTCCAAATTTTCTATATTTTTACACAGTTTAAGTGTGGTTGAATCTATCAGATGCTTCTCCTGAATCTATTGAGATCACCATTTGCATTTTCTCCTTTATTCTTTTAATGATGTAACACATAATAATTGAGTTTTGAATACTAAACCAAACGTATTTCTGGTATAGGTCCCACTTGGGCAAATATATTATCCTCTTTATCTATGCTGGAATTTATTTGAAATATTTTGTTTAGGCTATGCATGCGTGTATGTTAAGGTGCAGAAAGAAATTAACTTGTAATTCTCCTTTCTGTGAAGTTTTTTTCATGATTCGTTATAAAAACTATGCTAACCACTAAAAATGAATAGATTAGGCAATGCTCCTTTTTTCTATTCTCAAAAAAGATTCATGTAAAAATGGTATTTTATTATGCCCTTAACTATTTAGAAAAATTCACTAGTAAACTTGTATCAACTTTACTTCTTTGAAAGAAGGGCTTTTTTGCTTCAATTTCTTCAATAGAGGTAAACCTTTAATATAAATTTTAAATCTCAACTTGTGTCACTTTGGGTATATATAGCCATAAAATTATGTACAATACTATTTTATTACCTTTAATATAGTTTATTATCTTTTTATTATCTTTTTAATATCTGTAGATCTAAGTCATTTCATTTTTATCCACTGAAATGATATGTATAAATTATTATATACATAATTATATAATATATATATTTTTATTAGTCTTATCAATCTTAGAAGGTTGTCAATTTTACATTTAAATAAACCAACTTTAAGCTTTGTTGATTTTTTATTGCATATTTGTTTTCTATTTTATTGATATCTGTTCCTAACTTTATAACTTATTTTCTTCTACTATCTTTAGGATTAATTTGCTGTTATTTTTTCTAGCCTTTAAGAGAGGTGCCTATATCAGTAAAACTCAGAAATTTAAAATTTCTAATATATGTCTTTAGGTCTATAACTTTTCTTCTGAAACACAAAGAAAATAATACAGGAAAAATTAAAATGAAGGAAGGTTCAGAGAATGTAGAGTTTTCTATTTTTACTAGAGGGTTATGGATGTCAAGGGAAAGAACAAGGATCACCTCCAGAAATGTCGGTTGAAATCACAGCATAATAAGATTGGAATATTTGATTAAGAAATTGTACTTAATTCTTATGTGATCTGATTGGTCCTAGAAAACATATCATCAGCTGTTTTAATAAGGTTATTTTTAGTAGTATGAAGAATATATTGGAGCATAGGGGCAAGTAATTGCAATTTCCCATGCAGAATGCTCTGCTGGTTTGTATTATTACAAAAGCTTCTCATGGACATAAAAACATGAAGAAGTCTCACCAATCTGAGAAAGATAACTTAACATTTAAACTGTGAAGCCATTAATTAGATTTTAAAACAAAGTAAAGGGCAGAATCAACAATGTCTCTAAAGTTTTAGCCTGAGTAAAGATGGTAGAATGGGGTAGCTATGTCATCCAGGGAAAGAGGGACTTCTAAAGAATAATTGTCTTGAATGAGGCTAAGAATGGTGGAAATAAGAAGATAAAAAGTTTAAGGATTAAAAATGTTTCTGCTACCCCCTCTATTTGGTTTAAGATTGATTCCTTAAATGGTAAGTAAGGAGCAGGAACAACTCTTACTAGCAATTGCTGTGAAATGAACTAGACAACAAAGGTAAGAAATTGGGTGCCATAATAATGTCAAAGTACAATGCAAGCACAACGACAGGCTGTTGTTCCACAAAGCTAGACAGAGAGATGAAATGAAGATTTAGATTGGATGTGTTTCTCAAGGAATCAAGAAAGCTAAAGATGAAATTAGCAGCAAGCAATGAGGACTTGTTGAAGAACATTTTGGTAAACGATGGGCTTCCTCCAAGTCTTCCTTTTTTTTTTTAAAATAAATTTATTTATTTATTTGTTTTTCGCTGTGTTGGGTATTCACTGCTGTGTGCGGGCTTTCTCTAGCTGCAGCGAGAGAGGACTACTCTTCGTTGTGGTGCGTGGGCTTCTCATTGCAGTGGCTTCTCTTGCTGTGGAGCTCGGGCTCTAGCCGTGTGGGCTTCAGTAGTTGTGGCACGTGGGCTCAGTAGTTGTTGCTCGCAGGCTCTAGAGCACAGGCTCAGTAACTGTGGCACACGTGCTTAGTTGCCACGTGCTTAGTGGCATGTGGGATCTTCCTGGACCAGGGCTCGAGCCCATGTTGCTTGCATCGGCAGACAGATTCTTAACTACTGCGCCACCAGGGAAGTTCCCCTCCAAGTCTTTCTAAAAGCGAATTTCTCAATTTGAAGAAAGTCAAATCTCTACTTTCATTACCTCTGTTTTGGAATCATGAATGTTTCTCTAGCTAAAGCTAGAACATTTTCAAGGGTATGGATTAGTAGTTCTGAAGCTACTTTAGATATACACTAGGATTGGCCAAATAAGTAAACACAGAAAAAGAAAGCCAAGTTTCTCACTGTCAGAGAAGAAAGTTACAAATAAGGATAGGTGGAGGGCTAAGATGAACCTGGTAGAATTAGATTGAATTTAGAGGTATCAATATAAATTTATGTTTTTGTTAAAGCTATACATATACATACAGACACAGAAATATAGATGTCTATGTGCTCATGAATTAGAATACTACATATATTTCCTGGTTCTGTCTGATGAGAAGCCCTAGAAGCAAAAACCCCCTAGTAGCAGTAACAAGAAGCACACCAAGTGCACATATCTTGAGATAGATTTATATGTGTGTGTAATTTCATATATATATGAAATCATGTTAGGTATCTAGAAATACATATCCAACATAGGATAAGCATAGTCTCAATTCTTTTTGTTTTAAAGTATTTATGGTTACCTATACATAGCCATTGATTTTATCTGTCACTCATCTATACTGCAATATAATGTCGCAGGCATGTGTTACATTCCTGTTTTTTAACTTACACAATACAGAAAAGTTTTCTTTCATCTTGCGTCTTATGTTCATGTGGGGAAGACAGATATTAAATAACAGAAATGAAATATATCTTCAGATTATGATAATTACTAAGAACGAAATGGAAATGTATCATAAGACAGTAACCTGACTGGGTTGATAGGTTAAGAGTGGCCTCAAAATGATTAGGAATGACAAACCTCTTTAGCTTGGACACCTAAAGGAGATGAGTGAAAAAATTATTTTCTAGCTGGGGAAGTGGATTTAAGCCCTTTGCAAACAAGGTCTAGAAAATATTTTGATATATTGAACAAGTAGTAAGGAAACCACTGTGCCTGGATCTTAAAGCAGCAGGGGATAGGAGGGGAGTGATAGATTATGAAATTAAGAGGTAGGCAGAAATAATTTTGTGAAACACTCAAAACCTGTATTTTACTTTAAAACTTCTAGCAAAGGCTCAAAATAATCAGAGGTAAAAATTTTCCAACTTAGTACGGGCAGCAGAGGGTGAAAAATTTACTCTTATCTTCCTAAAACTAGAATCACATATTCTTACACGCAAGGATATTTTACTTTGGGGGATTAAATTTCAAGTATCGAAATTGAGCAGAAGTATATTAAAAAATTTCCAATTTGGATTACATGACAATTAATCCCCCACCCCATTCCCAAACTGAGCCTGGAGCTCTTTCCACACAACATTTTTGAACACAAATAAATACCTCTAGAAAAGTGTATGTACCTAAGGAATATAAATATCCTCTGGCTGCAGAAAATAAATACTACTGCCCAAAACGTAAGTTATTAATAATGGGTTAGACATTGATTTTTCTTTAATTTAAAAGAGAAAGAAATACATTAAGTGAGTATTTCCAAAAAGCTCTTAATTGTACCCTACTTTTATGAGAGCTGTTAGTATGATGTTTAACTCCATAGAAGAGTATTTCAGGTCATTGCCTCTTTAATAATGCCTTCATTGTTCATGGTTCTCTAAGAACAGCAGATATTAGTTAACAAATAGATGTATTCAGTAACTTTGTTGCCATTTGTGCCTTTCTTCATGAGCTGATTTTGGAAAGGCTATGATAAATGGTTATCTGTTTCTGTTCCTCATTAGGTTATCTCTGAATTCACTGTCTCCTGGTCTCAAGGACGATTGCAAGAAATATGACCATAAAACGGTAGCTTCTCATTACACCTGGAAGCAGTAGGAGTATAGTATTTATAATCTCATTATCTCAATGGATGGTTGTAGCTGGGCATATGCTCTCATTACCTCTACTGGGGATTGTAATGATATATATAGTCTCATTTTCTGTGCTGTGGAATTGGAGAGTTACATTTAAAATTGAGTGTTCTGCACTGTAAGTAATACAAGGTGGGTGGATAACTGTTTCAAAGCTCATCTAGCTTTTAAAAATCTTATTAGAGTTTCCAGAGCTTCCATTTTTCATTTACATTTGATATTTGCTCCTCAAATTTTTACAATTAGAAAATTCTGGTAAAAGTAGACAAATAAGAAAAGGAGATGAATAAAAATACCCCAAAAATGAGTTAAAAATATAAGACAAACTATTAATATCATGGATGACATCCCCTCTTCTCCACCCCCATCCCACCCCCACCGACAAGATTGTCATTCAGGTAAAATACAAATGAGAGATAACACGCTTAACAAGTTCCCATGACAAAGAAATAATATTTTAGTTCTGACTTTCCTATTCTCATTGCAATCCTTTAGCTATCAGCTTTCTTACATAAGGCATTATGGAAAATACATTTTGCTTATAATCCAAAATGTAAACAGTTTGGTTTTGAGCACTTTCATAAACATGATGTTATAGCACTTTCAGGGTGGTAACTAAAGCTCAGAAGCAGGGACAAAGAAAAACTCACAGTTCACATAGTTTATAAATTTATGTCTCCAAATAAACCATTCCAAAATAAAACCAAAAACAAGGGTAAAATTTTAGACCTCGAAGTGTAAATGGTGGTACATGTTTCCAAGTAGCCCACTAATGTGCTATACAAACAAATCTCCTGAACTGAAATTTTCCTACTTTTTATTGAGGAATTTAATAATTATTTAGACCCATGGTTTCAAATAAAGAGGAAGCATATAACATAAAGGTGGCCAATTCTAGTATTACTGGTAGGTTCCAACTCACTAGTCTTGGGAATAATTAAATCATTTCTCTTTCCCAAATTTACATTAAATTCTGGAGGCTTCACCTGCTCATATTAACAGGACATCAAATCTCTCCTTATTTAATTTCTTCATTAAGATTATATGAGACATCAAATAAGATGAGACAATTTTCCTTCTTTTCTATTCTCTAATACTGTATAGGATTAGGTTACTTTTATAGAATAAGAGAAAAATTATTCGTCCCAGATGTTATTTTAGCATAGATTTCAAGTATTTTAATGGTTATAGATAATTTTTTCTCCTTAAAAATATCATTATATTTCCCCCTAAAAATTAATCTACTATTTGCAAATAAATTCCAATAAAAACTTTTACATTATTTTCAATCCCTTTTTATAGACACCTTTTATTTCTAACATTATATTTTTTCTTGCTTTGATTCAACAAATAAGTTACTATTTAACCAAACTTTTCAGAGGAACAACTTCAAAAAGCCTAATAAAATATTTCTTTGTATTCTATCTCATTAAGTATATTCCTATATTTATTAACCCTTCCTTCTACATTGTGTATGTTTGTTTTTCTTCAATTAATGACTTTTATGGGGCTATTTAGATTATTAAATTGTGATTTTTATTACTTTTGTATATAATTAAAGCTATAACTTTGTTTTAAATATTGCTATAGTACTTCATATATTATGAAATATGTAAAATTTTCTTTATTCTTTAGCATTAAGTATATTGCTAAACTCTATCTTTTTAGTCCCATCTCCCTCTGTCTTTACTAGTTTAGATGTTATACATTCTATTTCTTTGTCTTTATGGATGGCAATACATTTTGAACTTGTATATTTGACATAAAAATTTAAAGTTAAGCAATATAAAAAATCTTAGAAAGCTTTAATTATAATTATCACCTCATGTCTTCTTTGATGTTTTTCCCATTACTTTTTTTGACCTTGATTTCACACTTCAAAATGAGTGACTATTTTCATTTCTTATGTGGATTTAAGTTTACTAATTTATTTGCTAATCTTTCCTACTTGCATCTCATTTCTTCCTTTGGAATTCAACTCCTTCCCCTTGAATTATTGTTTTCAGGTATGACAGGCTCACTCAGTCTTTACTTAAAGGAAATATGTTTAGTTCATCCTCAATCTTTTTTTTTTTTTTTCTGGTACACGGGCTTCTCACTGTTGTGGCCTCTCCCGTTGCAGAGCACAGGCTCCGGACGCACAGGCTCAGCGGCCATGGCTCACGGGCCCAGCCGCTCCGCGGCATGTGGGATCTTCCGGGACCGGGGCATGAACCCGTGTCCCCTGCATCGGCAGGCGAACAAACTCTCAACCACTGCGCCACCAGGGAAGCCCCATCCTCAATCTTGAATGCTAATTTAACTGCGTACAAAGTTCTTGATCGATAGTTATTTTATCTTACCAGTTTTAGCATTTTTAAGTTATCATTCCTCTTCCCTTTGGATTCTATTTTGCTGTTGATATATCTGTTGTCAGGTTAATTTGTAATAGTAGGTCTTTTCTCACTGTCTTTGGTAAGACTTTCTCTTTTTTGTGTTCTGCAATTTCACTACAATATTACAGGATGGTTTTATTTGTAAACTGTTCTGTTAAGGATTTCCTGTATTTGTTGATTGTGAAAATGTTTGCTTTTTATTAACTCCAGAAAATTTGCAGCTTGTATACCAGCATACATTTACTTTCACTAATTCTAATACCTTCCTGAATATGATGTTTGGAACTTGCCAACCTATTTCCCATATCTCTTACTATCTCACTTAATTTCCACTTCTATATTTCTCCAAACTGCATTCTAATTCATAAGTCAGACCAGCTCCAGTTAACATATTCTGTTTTCAGCTGTGTCAATCTGCTGTTTAATTGATCCACTAAATTTTTGTTAACAATAGTGGGTTTTTTTCAATTATTTCTAGAGATTCCATTTGGTTCTTTTCCAGATCTGAAATTTTAAGTTTGCTTTCCTCATGGTTTTATTGTATAAATCATTTGGGTGAAGACATTTTTTAAAGAATAGTATTTCTCAACAGTGAAGAAAGAAGTTAATAATAGTGTTAAAAGTGTGATAATAATGATAATCATAGCATAAAAATTAGTTTCTCTATTTCCATTCTTGCTCCTTTATAGCCTTTGTTCAAGAGATCAAAATATTTTAAAAATATGTATTAGAGGGCCTCCCTGGTGGCGCAGTGGTTGAGAGTCCGCCTGCCGATGCAGGGGATACGGGTTCGTGCCCCGGTCTGGGAGGATCCCATATGCCGCGGAGCGGCTGGGCCCGTGAGCCATGGCTGCTGAGCCTGTGCATCCGGAGCCTGTGCTCCGCAACGGGAGAGGCCACAACAGTGAGAGGCCCGCATACCACAAAAAAAAAAAAAAAAAAAAAAAAAAAAAAAAAAAAAAAAAAAAAAAAAATATGTATTAGAGCATGACACACCTCAGATTGTGGCTTCCCATCTCCTCTATCACATTTAATAAGATTCAAGTCCTTCCTATGGCTCATAAAGTTCTACATGATCTTGTCCTACCTACCTATCTCTCTGATTTCAACTCCTACCACTCTCTCCCTTCTTCCAGCCATACTGGGTTTCTTATTGTTCCTCAAATGTGCCAAGCACACTCCCTTCCTTGAAAATTTGCTTGTGTTAGTCTTTCTCCTGGAACATTCTCCCAGATATCCTCTGTACATGCAAGCCTTTACTAACATTCATCTCATCCAAGAGGTGAAGCTAAATCAATCACTCCAGCTTAAGTAGCACTCACTTATCACTCTATCACCTTATCATGCTATATCTCTTTTTGTAATGTTCATCACTATTTATGTATCAAGTGTCTATTATGTGTTAGATGATATTCTAATGGCTAAGCAAAGCAGACAAAGATCCTTGGTCTCATAAAGCTTACATTTTAATTTCATGTCAGATGACATGTTTATTCCTTATTACCGTCTTCTGCCATAACTACCCCCCTGTAAACTTGAAGTTTTTATCTCCCACTTTTACACACTGAGCCTCCAGAAATTCATCAATTATAGTTCAGGTAAACTACTCCGGCCCTGACTTCCATGGAAGTTTCAGCTGGTAGGTTTCTGCTTTGGTAAGCTTGATTCTCTGTATCAGCATGTCAGTCTCTACAACTTGGGGAAGGGGGCAGCAGTTCACCCTGTGACCTCGTTTCTTTTATGGAGCTAAGAAGAGTTGTTGATATTTTATTTTGTTCAGTATTTTATTTGTTGTTAGGATGGAGTGGTGTTTCCTAAGCTTTCTACATAACAAACTGGAAATTGGAAGTCTGCTTAAGGATGTTCAGAAATATATTTCTCCTAATAAAAATAGGACTATATATATATACACACACACACACATACACATATATATATAAATACACTTATATATGATTGTATAAATAAGAATTATATGTATATACTATTGTCTTTATCACCTACCCCTCAATATCCTTCTTCCTGCTTTTGAATGTGTTTAGAATGTGATGATTGGAGCTGCTGCTGCCATCTTATAACCAAGAAGGACGACTTTGCTGACATACTAAAGATGGCAGATCAGAAAGATGAAAGGAATTTGGCCCCCAAATTACAATCTTGATCTCTGTGCTATATCTGGGACTGTCCACCTCTGGAATCTTGTTATGTGAGATAAAAATAGGCCTCTGTTGTCTAAGTCATTTTTAATCAGATACTCTGTGAATTTGCAGATAAAACTAGTCAGATAGATTCAAAAAAGAAGAATCAAGGTTAAAAAATTAGCCAGTTTATGGTATTACAGCCTCTTTCATTTTAAACTATTAAATCAGTCATCTCTCTATGCTCTGCTCTCTCTCTATTATTCCTCCTAAGATGATACATTGGGGCTATAGAAAATATTACTATATTCTTGAGATCTCTGAAAATAGAGTTCCATCTCTCCACTGTTTTCTGGCCCTTCTTAGGTCCCTGCTACTAAACTGGTGAGGATCAGTTTCTGCTGAGTACGACTACTCCTTCTGACCCTGGCAGCATTAGCATTTACTCTCCACCTAGTCACTATTCACATTTTTGCTGTTTGAGAATAGTTTACTCTCCACTAGATAAGCTCCACAGGTCACCTCCTCCTGTTGACTCTGCCTCACATCAACTATTGTCAGTGCTTCATATCCTTTGAGTTTTGGCTATGGCTTCTATTCAAATCCTACCAAGCAAGTGATGTCCCTGTGTTGTTGACCTCATAATCACATCTTGCTACATAACCCATGAGAGAACTACTTGATATCTTTTTGTGTCTCATTGGAAACAATGAAGTTCAAGAGCAACTCAAGGAAGCCAAAAGAAGGCATTCATGGTGGCTAAACACTCTACAGCACAGGTAATATTCAGGTGTACTTATCCCATCTTGTTATATTTCAGTAAGTTTCCAAAGTCCAAAATAGATAGTTGAGGAATAAAAAGCCCCTATTTCTATGACTTTGCCCACAATTCTTTTAAACACTCCCTCCTTCAGTAACTTCCATCCTGATAAGGGAGAGGAGGACACATTTATCTCAACACCTGCCACCCTTCGTCCATGCTCATTCTTCTTAAAATTTATCAGGGACCAAAAGAGTAGATTTTCTACTTAATCATTTTTTTTTTTCCACCTAGACTTCCTTAACACCTTAACTTCCACAATCCTACCCCTTCTCCAATGTTGTGATCATAGAATCATACTGAGAAGCATGATTTAGGGGCAAAAAAGTGAAAAGACTTAGCAGTTAAACAATGTAAGTCTCTACAAGGTACCAAGAATTACTTCAGATGAGTAAGTTCCAATCTTGCTCAGCTTTTTACATTCATTTTGCCCAAAGTTCAAATTCCCAGGGAAGAACCTCAGCTTAAGTTTCATTCCCATCGATTAGCTGAAACAGGACTTGGACAGACTATCTTACTAGATCAACTGGTAGAAGGGTAATTTCCCACATACACAAAAAAGCTGTTTTCAGAAAGTTACACAGATGCTGGGCAGCAAAATGGCAGATGTCTATTACATGAGGAGAGATTTGGACATGGGATATTTTTCAACCTCTTTCTTCCTTTGAAAAATTTCCTCACTTAATAATCCTTAACATAATGCTACTGTCATTACCTTTAAGGCAAAAGATATAGTTCCACATCAGTGAACAAAGAGAAATAAGGATTGTTTTACTAGTAAAATATTTTATTTTCTTAATCACTTTAGGGGATGGTAAGGGACCTCAGAAACATTAGGGTTCAACAAAGCAGCACAATTAACAAACAAATACAGGAGGTGGATTTAGCTTTGGGAGCATCTCACCATCATCATTTAAAAATAAACACATATTTTTAGTTTTTTAAGGAACCTTCATACTGTTCTCCATAGTGGCTTTACCAATTTACATTCTTACCAACAGTGCAAGAGGGTTCCTTTTTGTCCACACCCTCTCCAGCATTTATTTTTTGTAGATTATTTTTTTAAAGACATAGATTTTTTAAATAATATTTTTATTTTTATTTTATTTTTTTAGCTTTAATTGGTCTTTATATATCTATATATATTTAACACCTTTATTGGAGTAAAATTGCTTTACAATGGTGGGTTAATTTCTGCTTTATAACAAAGTGAATCAGCCATATATATATATATCTCGCCATATCTCCTCCCTCTTGCATCTCCCTCCCGTCGTCCCTACACTACCCCTCTAGGTGGTCACAAAGCACTGAGCTGATCTCCCTGTGCTATGTGGCTTCTTCCCACTAGCTATCTATTTTACATTTGGTATTATATATAAGTCCATGCCACTCTCTCACTTCGTCCCAGCTTACCCTTCCCCCCCCATGTCCTCAAGTCCATTCTCTACATCTGTGCCTTTAATCCTGTCCTGCCCCTAGGTTCTTCATAAATTATTTTTTAATTCCATATATATGTGTTAGCATATGGTATTTGCTTTTCTCTTTCTGACTTTCTTCACTCTGCATGACAAACTCTAGGTCCATCCACCTCATTACAAATAGCTCAATTTCATTTCTTTTTATGGCTGAATAATATTACATTGTATATATGTGTCACATCTTCTTTACCCATTCATCTGTCAATGGACACTTAGGTTGCTTCCATGTCCTGGCTATTGTAAATAGTGCTGCAATGAACATTGTGGTACATGACTCTTTTTGATTTATGGTTTTCTCAGGGTATATGCCCAGTAGTGGGATTGCTGGGTCATATTGTAGTTCTATTTTTAGTTTTTTAAGGAACGTCCATACTGTTCTCCATAGTGGCTGTATCAATTTACATGCACCAACAGTGCAAGAGGGTTCCCTTTTCTCCACACCCTCTCCAGCATTTATTGTTTGTAGATTTTTTGATGATGGCCATTCTGACTCGTGTGAGGTAATACCTCATTGTAGTTTTGACTTGCATTTCTCTAATGATTTGTGATGTTGAGCATCCTTTCATGTGTTTGCTGGCAATTTGTATATCTTCTTTGGAGAAATGTCTATTATGGTTCTGAAGAAACTAGGGGCAGGACAGGAATAAAGATGCAGACATAGAGAATGGACTTGAGGACATGGGGAGGGGGAAGGGTAAGCTGGGCGAAGTGAGAGAGTGGTACGGACATATATACACTACCAAGTGTAAAATAGGTAGCTAGTGGGAAGCAGCCACATAGCACAGGGAGATCAGCTCAGTGCTTTGTGACCACCTAGAGGGGTGGGATAGGGAGGATGGGAGGGAGAAGCAAGAGGTAGGGGATATATGTGTATGTATAACTGATTCACTTTTTTATACAGCAGGAACTAACACACCATTGTGAAGCAAGTATACTCCAAAAAAGATGTTAAAAAATTAAAAAACACATATTACTTATTTACCCTGTGGGTAATGAAACAAGAGTTTCCAGTCTCAGTTACATAACTAATAGAGAATTATGGCAATAGAGTTTAATGAGCTTGGGTTCAAAACTTGACAGTCCTTGGGTCAGTTTCCCAACCTCTGAAATTGGGACAATAATAGTGTTTCCCTAAACTATCTTTTAGGATTCAAGAAAAATCAAATAAGATAATATAAATAAAATGTTTTCGAGTACAAATTATGTTTTTATCAATACTAAAAGCCTGCATTAAATTAATGCTAGACATATGAAGACTTTCATCAAGAAATAATGCACTGAATATGGCTATGTAAAATACATTATAAAATGAATCTTCACAGATAAACAATTTTTGAGTCAATATTGTATTTGTAACTCTCTCAAGGCTAACTTCAACATATCCAATTAAATCACTAAACTCTACTGCTTCCCCAGAGGAGACAACATTTAGTAAACTTCAACAAAACATCTTTTTCTTGTCTTTCTGAAAGATAATCAACTGCCAGAGATTAAAAATAAGGCATATCAAAGATACATATCAACATACCAAAAGGAGAATAATCTTATCTGTCTTCTGCAATGCAGCTTTACTCAAATTTTATAATCAAGAGTAAAATAAGCTTTGCTATTTTGTTGCCAATCAATTTTTGTAAAAGTGAGTTTTAGATTACATATAATTTTTTTGTTGAAAGGTTAAATATACAATTTGTTTCCCAAATTTAGCTTCAACTTTCCATCTGAATATCATAAAGAATACAGAAGGATATTCTCTTTTCTCATAAAGGGTTTGGCAGAAGAAATTCCTACAATATTATGAACAGAGTCCTTAAATTACATTCCAAGGCAAAACAGATCTCTCTAGGGTATATGATGTTCTAGGACCTCAGAAATTTACAGTTTTAAGAAGTTCCGCCTTAGAGTATCCATTTTTCAGTCTGTCCCTAATGCCAATATACAATACACAAGCAATTTATAATGCAGTAAACAGGCACTCAGATTGACCTTTTTTTGCTGAGCAGTTTAAACAAGGCCACTAAAACAATGACACCCTGAAAATAACCTCTTTCATCTGTGTATAAGCAATCAATATTAAGACACTAGAATGACTATAATGCCAAGATAAGTATAAAATATTTTGCTCTAGAAATAATGGCATGGAAAAGAATCTAGAGTGTGGAAATTTATTCTAGAAGTATGAAACATATATAATATGAAAATATATACATTTCTATATGAGAAAAATGCAAATTAATGCATGAAATGATGATTGTGCTTAGTCAGGTGACAAATAGCACTTGAACAAATAAATAATTACATAGGTCACCTAGTTGCTTTGTCTGGCCAAAAGCAAACCATGTCTTTTTCCATTAATTTATAATTAAAAAATAATTATAGAATACATTTATTGCTTACATTTATGTATGTAATTTAGAAACCATAAATCTTATAAGAAACCTAATGTTTATTTTTTCTGATATAATTATGAGATTTACTTCATTAAAAATGTGACATAATCTCACTTCAATTAAGATAAATGAAATATACCATTGACTATTTAAATATCTTCTAAGAATAGCATGAGTTATATTTGGATCAGCAACAAAACAAATTCAGTAAAGAAAGTCATAGCTTTAAACATAATTATTTCTCAAAATAATAATATTCAGGATTTTTTTGAATGAAGATAATAACAGTATTTGTTATTTATTTATAGGTCCGATTTGAAAGAGCAGATAGTGATGTGTAGAGTCATGTTTCCAAGGAGTACAAAGGAAAACTATAATTTAAATTAGGACTTTATCTGGAATTTGTAGAGGCTGGTACAATTTGCAAATATACTTTATTCCCAAAGAATGAAGAAACTGATATCCAAGGAGGAAAAATGTCGTGAGTCTGTATTTTAGCAGAGGTTTATTTTTGGAAATAGTGGTTTTTATTAAACTAAATATAATTGTTAGTAATTTTCAATTTGTGATCAGTAAAATATAAAAATAAAATCAGCAGCTCTCCTTTACTGAATATCAAATCTTTACCCAGCTTTGTGCTAGTCACTAGCAACATGAATACAATATCTCATTTAAAGATCTCATTTAAAGATCTCATTTAAAAATTATAACAATACAGTAAGTTAGATAATTCCCATATTATTGATAGGAACTTTAGGTTTAGAGAAACTAGCAACTTTTCCATGATAGTAACCTATATTATCCTGAAATATTAATTAGCATATTTAAGTACGGTAAATAATAGTCTCTTTTATTTCTTTGATAACAGAAGTACTAGCTAGTTCTTTTTTTTTTTTTTTTTTTTTGGTACACGGGCCTTTCACTGTTGTGGCCTCTCCCGTTGCGGAGCACAGGCTCCAGACACGCAGACTCAGCGGCCATGGCTCACTGGCCCAGTCGCTCTGCGGCATGTGGGATCTTTCCGGACCGGGGCACGAACTCGTGTCCCGTGCATTGGCAGGCGGACTCTCAACTACTGTGCCACCAGGGAAGCCCATAAGTACTAGCTAGTTCTTGTTTATTTATCTAACTCAACCTCCAATCTAGTCAGTGAGCTTAACTTTTCTCAAGACAGGTAAAGATAAGTAAATTTAAAAAGAAAAAGTACAGTTGACATATTAGTTTTCATATTCTTTATCTCTACAGTACAGTAAAGAGTGAGAAAAGTGAGGCCATAGCATGAAGGAAGGAAGAGAATGGAATGCTAGCCAAATTAATTTTTTTCTGTGATTATTTCTTCAAACTCTGAATTAACCATTTGTTCGTTTAATTTATTGTAAATTTACATAACAATTTAAGTTTTACATATCATTTCAGTATAAGAACTAGACAATTCTCCTGCTGATTTTAGAAATTTGGGAATTATCTATTCCTTTCTTTCTTCACAGCAAATAGAAACTTGGGGTGTAATAGGAATACCATTTACTTACAATATTCTTAAAAATGTTTTAATGTGTTTTCATAACCATTACTTATTTTAAAATGCCTCTTGGAGGATGTGAAAGCAGATACAACTCTATTTTATAAAGGAAAGTTAATGATAAAGTTATTGTAAATAAATTCAAGAGTGTAATGAAAACTCACATGCCTTATGCTCTTTCTTTTTGCAATTACATGCATAATTCAAAGTTTTTACTTGTCATTTGATTTGGTTTATCAAGTGTTAGTGAAAAGATATTCATCAAACATCACTGAATTTAAAATGCCATAAAATTTGACTATATACTTGAGTTGATTGATATATAGACATACCTCATTTTATTGCACTACACAGATATTGCATTTTTCACAAATTGAAGGTTTGTGGCAATTCTGTATTGAGCAAGTCTATCAGTGCCATTTTTCCAATAGCATTTGCTCATTTCATGTCTCTGTATCACATTTTGGTAATTCTCCCAATATTTTAAACTTTTTCATTATTACTATATTTGTTATGTTGATCTGTGATCAGTGATCTTTGATGTTACTATTGTAATTGTTTGGGGGCACTATGAATTGCGCCCATATAAGATGATGAAGTTAATGGATAAATGTGGTGTGTGTTCTGACAGCTACACCTATTGGCCATTGCTCTTTCTCTCTTCCTCTCCTCTGGCCATCCTGTTCCCCAAGACACAACATTATTGAAATTAGCCTAATTAATAAGCCTCAAAACTCTCTGTTCAAGTGAAAGAAGAGTCACTTAAAATCAAAAGCTATAAATGATTAAGCTTAGTGAGGAAGACATGTCAAAAGCTGAGGTAGGCCAAAAGCTAAGCCTTGTGACAAACAGTTAGCCAAGTTGTGAAGGCAAAGGAAAAGTTCTTGAAGGAAATTAAAAGTGCTGCTCCAGTGAACACAACAATAAGAAAGCGAAACAGCCTTATAGGTGATATGGAGAAAGTTTTAATGCTCTGAAACAGAAGATCAAACCAGCCATAACATTCTCTTAAGTCAAAGTGTAATCCACAGCAAGAACCTAATCTAACTCTCTTCAATTCTATGAAGAATGAGAAAGGTGAGGAAGCTGGAGAAGAAAAGTTTGAAGCTAGTAAAGATTGGTTCATGAGGTTTAAGGAAAAGAAGTCCTCTCCATAACATAAAGTTATAAGTGCTGATATTAAAGCTGCAGCAAGTTATCCAGAAGATCTAGCTAAGATCATTAATAAAGGTGGCTACACTAAACAACAGATTTTCAACGTGGACACAACAGCTTTCTGTTGGAAAAAGATGCCATCGAGGACTTTGATAGCTAGAGAAGTCTGCGGCTGGCTTCAGAGCTTCAAAGGACAGGCTGACTCTCTTGTTGGGGGCAAATGCAACTGGTAACTTTAAGTTGAAGTGAATGCTCATTTACCATTCTGAAAATCCTAGGGCCCTTAAGAGTTATGCTAAATCTATTCTTCCTTTGCTCCGTAAATGGAACAACATAGCCTAGATGACAGCACATCTGTTTACAACATGGCTTACTGACTATTTTAAGCCCACTGTTGAAGCCCACTGCTCAGGAAAGAAAAAAAAAAAAAAATTCCTTTCAAAATAGTAGTGCTCACTGACAATGCACCTGGTCACCCAAGAAATCTGATGGAGACAGACAATGAGATTAATATTGTTTCCATGCCGGTTAACACAGTGTACATTCTGAAGCTCATGGATCAAGGAGTAATTTCAACTTTCAAGTCATATTGTTTAAGAATTACATTGCATAATAGTATAGCTGCCATAGATACTGATTCCATTGATGGATCTGGGCAAAGTAAACTGAAAGCCTTCTGGAAAGGATTCACCATTCTAGATGCCATTAAGAACATTTGTGATTCATGGGAAGAGATGAAAATATCAACATTAACAGGAGTTTGGAAGAAGTTGATTTCAACTCTCACGGATGACTTGGAGACGTTCAAGACTTCAGTGGAGGAAGTCACTGAAGATATGGTAGAGATAGCAAAAGAATTAGAATTATAATTGGAACCTGAAGGTGTGACCAAACTGCTATAATCTCATGATAAAAATTTAACAGATGAAGAATTGCTTCCTATGGATGAGCAAAAAAAAGTGGTTTCTTGAGACAGAATCTACTGCTGGTGAAGATGCTGTGAAGAATACTGAAACGACAATGAAGGATTTAGGGTATTACATAAACTTAGTTAATAAAGCAGCAGCAGGGTGAGAGGATTGACTCCAATTTTAAAAGTTTTCCAGTGGGTGAAATACCATCAAACAGCATTGAGTGCTACAGAGAAATCATTTGTGAAAGAAAGAGTCAATTGATGCTACAAACATCACTGTTGTCTTATTTTAAGAAACTGCCACAGCCACCCCAGCCTTCAGCAACCACCACTCAGATCAGTCAGCAGCCACCAACACGGAGGCAAGACCATCTACCAGCAAAAAGATTATGATTCACTGAAGACTCAGATGATGGTTAGCATTTTTAGCAATAAAGTATTTTTAATCAAGGTTATGTACATTGGGTTTTTTTTAGGCAATACAATTTTACACATATTAGACTGCAGTATAGTATAAACATAACTTTTATATGCACTGGGAAACCAAAAATTTGTGTCACTAACTTTATGATGATTGATATTCACTTTATCTCAGTGGTCTAGAACCAAACCCACAATATTTCCAAGATGTGCCTATAATTAATGCTCTATTTTACTTAGTTTAAATACCTCCAAATAAACTGTGTAATTACATGTCATCAATGACCTCTCAACAGCTAGTTCTAAAAATTTTTTTTTCTTCAAGTTCTCTTAAGCCTTCAAATTATTTGAACACATTTTACCACTGAAACCCTAACCTTTCACTTTCTTTCTCCCCTCATCTGTTGAACCGCATTTTCTTTGTCTCCATACCCAGCTGCTCTTCTTTATTCTGTTCTTGAATATAAATTCACAGGTTCATTCAGGGAATGTCTTCCTTTCCTTCAGAGCTTCATAAATTCTCACAGATTGCCCTAGCACCTTCATGCAGATGACTCCAAACTTTTATTTAGCAATGATAGTTTTTGCTTTGTTTTGTTTTGTTTTATGAATATTTCATTGTTTTGTTATCGACCACATAATTAAACTATAATTGCTATATAGTTTCTACCTTGAGTCTTGTACAAGAAAAAAAGCATTTCAAATAGAAGGTTTGATAAATATTGGCAGGTACATTTTTCTACAAACTTTAATTTTTTCCTTTAACACATGTTTAATCTGGGATATATTTTTATGACAGATATTAGGTTAAAAAGCTTTGGTTAGTTCACTCTATTAAACAAAGTATGTATATTTTTAAACTATGATCTTACTGAACCTTAATTTGGGATAATAATGTTTTAGTTAATTTGTTGGATTTACCCAGAAGATATTCATATGATTAGAGGATTATAGAAAAATGAGAATTTTATTGTCACTTTTCAGACATTATTTTAATTTTTTAAATATTTCTCTTATTTTTGCATTAGACAGATATAATACTATGAATAACAGTAAATAAAAATGGTGATATTAAGCACCCTCGAATTGTTCCAAAACAACTTGACTTTTCTCTGCTCATTTTCAGTGCCTTCCCTACAATTCTCCACACTAAAAGATTATTTTGAAACCTAAATCTGATTTTTCTTAATGTCTTCTAATGGCATCTCACTATTCTTAGTAAAAGACTAGACCACTTAACTTGGCTTATGAGACCCTATCTGATCTAATATACCATTCCCACCTCTTCAGGTCTATTTCTTTCCATACCATCTCCTCTCCTGGCTCCAGTCATCCTGGCTGCCTTTTAATGACTCACTTTCCACAAGACTTCTAACACTCACTATAAGGACATTGAACTTCTAGTTCACTTTCTTTTCCCGAGACATTTTCATGAAGAATATTTTAGGGGTACAATTTCTAAACTCTTCTATGTTGTGTCTCACACAAGATTAATACACTTTCTGTGTACAAAATTCTGAGATCACTATACTTCACATAAAAATAAGCAAGAATTATCTCAATAAATTTATTTAGAAAATTTTTTCAATTACAGAAAAAAACTGTTATCAATCTACTTCTTTTTTAAACCACAGGGTTTTTTCTTTCTTTTTTTTTTTTTTTTTTTGGCCTATATGCTTAAAGGATAGATTCATAGTCTCATAAACCACACATATTTCATTAGAGTAAGTTTATGGTGGCATTTGGTGAGATGCACTTCTTTCTTGAGCTCAGAGAAATTTTCTCCTGTTTTCTTCTTTCTTCACTAATTTCCCTTATTTTGTCTGTTTTTCTCCTTCCCCTGCATTAAATCAGCAATGATACTACTGTAAAAAAAATATATCTGTAGTTAGGTAGTTTTTTTAGTATAGTGATTAAGAATGTGGCTCTGCACTCAGAATAAGTGTATCTGAAAAC
This sequence comes from Hyperoodon ampullatus, assembly GCF_949752795.1. Lineage (NCBI taxonomy): Eukaryota > Metazoa > Chordata > Mammalia > Artiodactyla > Ziphiidae > Hyperoodon > Hyperoodon ampullatus. The sequence continues at coordinate 121,272,377 of NC_136916.1, read as the reverse complement.
TATCCCCACCATATTCTAGCTCTGATGACTTTAGGCCAGTAACTCAAACTCCCTGTGTCTTAGTTTTCTCATTGTAAAGAATTAAATGTTAAAAAAAAAAAGCACCTACTTTACAGGGTTATTGTGAAGATTGCAGTGCTTGGTAGATTAAAAAATGGGAAATACAGTGCTCAAGGTTCAGAACAAACAAAAGGATGTATTTGATGTAAAGATATCTCACAGAAAAAATTAAATTAATTTAAAATTAATTTTGGAAGGCATTTGTTTTCAATGTATTCTAATCAAAGTAATGGAGGATGTTCATAGATCCAAGAACATGAGACCTATGATCAAAAATAAGAAATAGCAATAAACTACTAGAATTTGTCAAATCCTATGAAATCTAAGAATTTCCTACTGTCTGTATGCGCTCATTTTTTGTGCAGTCATACTAAGAAATGCAGGTCTCCAGACATACTGGCCCTTGCTACTGGTTCTTAGTTTTTGGCTTGAGTCAGAGTTTGCAAGTATCTGCCCTAACTAAGCTTAACCCAATGACTTACATAGCTGAAAGAAATGGAACATCTGTTCAACCAACAACAGAATCTTTTTCATTTCTTTGAATGTGCCGTGTTCTCTCCTCTACATGGGCCTAATTGAGTATTATATATGGTATTTCCTCTGAAACTCTCCACGTCATTGCTTTCTTTACCTATTACTCATATTTCAGATCTCATTTTAAATAGTACTTCCTCTAAGAAGACTTTGTGACCCTATTAAGAGTACTTTCGTATAACCATTATTCACTATCTTAGCAACCTGTACTTCCCTGATCAGATAATTCATCATGCTTTACCATAATTACTTAATTTTCTGTTTCATTTGCTTGACTTTAGCTTCTTTCAGAAAAAGGACAGTGTCTGCTATGCTAAGTGTTAGGTCCCAAACAATCAGGATAGTGCTTAATATAAAATGATAATAGATGCTCACTAAATACATACAAGGATTAATTAAATGAGACTACATTGGGTATCTGAGATCTATTCTGTGTCTTCTATATTTTGTTTTCATGATTCATCAATTTCTTAACTTTATCCTCTATTTCACAAAATGGGTTTTCCTACTACCCTGTCTTATATTTACTCCCTTCAAGTGTGCTTTTTAAGCAAAAATGGTCAATCACATTTTCCTTGCAATTATCTTTCTTATATTTTTTTTCATGATTATGCTTTTATGCTATTCAATCTAATCAAACGTCCTTCTGAATTTTATTAAAGAAATGAGTTGAAGTTTTATAAAGTTCTCTGGTTTGTTATAGGAACACTGTTTCAAAGGTCTGTGATTTTGTCCCAATACAGAGATTGGTTCCTTTTCTCTGTGCTTTATACTAAGGTTTTTACAAGTATGTGAATTATTTTCATATGATATTCATAAGATGTCACCAGGCCTTTGACCAGGGAATACACATTAACCTGGGTCCTGACTTGGTCCTGGCTGTCACACTATTTCCCAAGAGGGCTCAAGCAGAGGAATACATACCAAGAAGTGAAGGAATTAAAACAGTATGCTAACTATAACTTGACCTTTGGTCCCAAACCACAATGCAGTGCACCAATGATGTGAAAGAACTGACATGGAACACCTTTTTTTGGCTCATTTGCAATAGACTAGTACCCAGATCAAAGCAAATAAAATGACCTATTTCCCCTAAGCCACACAAATATCAAAATTTTCAATTCCATTGAGATGATATGTGCCAGCCCTTGATAAAACATATCTAGAGAGAGTAGGAAACAGAGTTCATCCCCAATGTCTATAATATCCCACCCAGCCATTCCTAAACTGTAACAACTCTTGGCAAGGCTGTTATGTAAGAACAAGATGGAAAAGGAGGAAGCAACAAAGGTGGACACAGAGGAGGGAGGTAAGAAGGAGAAAAAAAGAGACAGAATGAAAGACAGAAAGATACACTTCAACAAGCAGCACTGACCTGCTTACCATATGTGATTTTATTTTCCAAAGAGAGATGCAACAAAATCCCTCAGTCTCTTAGATCTTCTCCAGTGTGACCTTTCCACTCTCTAAACAAAATGTGAAGTCTGTTTCTCTACTACCTTGAAATTGGGTAAGCCCTATAACTGCTTTGATTAATAGAATATGGCAGAAATGACACTATACCAATTCTACATATAGCCCATATCAGGCCTAGCAGGTCCTGCTTCCTGATACTTCTTGCACACTACTTTGCCCCCTCTCAGAACCCAGTCACCATATATTGAATAGCCAAAGTTATGTGGAGAGGCTACGCTTCAGTCAATAGGCCCAACTTAGCTTTCAGCCAACATCAACTGCTCGCCATATGAATGGGTCACCTGGGATGTGCAGAATTGATTATACTTTGATATATAAGAACTCCACAGTCTTCTTACCCACATTTTTTCCAAGCCAAGGCATTTGTGAGTCCTGCCCATATTCAAGGGTATGGAGAAATATTCTCCACCTTTTTGATGGGGTGAGAAGTTCACATATAATAATTATATCAGCTTGGACTGAAAAGAACAGAGACATTCATTAGAAATAGAAGTCTCTGAGCCCTCAGGTTTCTAATGCAAACATGGGCCATTTCATGTGGGGAATGAAGGATAACTCAAAGGGTGAAGCCAAGGTCCCCTGAGCTCTACTTCCAAAGAGCAGGATGGGGTCCTAATCAAAGAAGGGGTAACATGTGCTTGTGCTCAGTCCCAGAATGCTATGGATCAGTGCCTGTTCAAAAGCATCCTATTCCATGGCATTATTGAGCAGGAGGGTCTACTGTGGATATCCTATGTAAATGAACACTGCGTGTTGGGTCTGAAGCAGATAAATAACTATTTTTATACATTTCAGATCAAGAGGAACTACTTGAGAAACGGTTCCCAAGGAATCAGCATATGAACCTGGTTTAAATGTGAGATCTTGTACTCATGGATTTGGCTGCCATAATTATGAGAATTTAGTGAGGGTAAAGAAGGAGGTAGGTGTGTTTTGTTTGTGGGAAGGATGTGAAATGTTTTAGTAAGAGAGTAAACTGTAACTTATTGCATTTTCCAAAAATGGCTACAACAATATTTCCCATTCCACATGCTTTTATGCAATGTCAACTTCTCACCCCATCAAAAAGGTGGAGAATATTTCCCCATACCCTTGAATATGGGCAGGACTCACAAATGCCTTGATCAATAGTTTCATTATGTGCCAGGCTATACTGTAAGTTCCCTACATACAAATGAGTTCTGTTCCAAGAGCATGTTCATAAGTCCAATTTTTTCCTAAGTCCAACAAAGTTAGCCTAGGTACCCAATTAACACAGTTGGCTATATATACTGTACTGTAATAGGTTTGTAATCCTTTTCACACAAATAATACATAAAAAATAAACACAAAAAATAAAGAAAACATTTTTAATCTTATAGTACAGTACTTTGAAAAGTACAGTAGTACCAACTATATCACCACTGCTTTTAAGCTTGCTTCCAGACATCCTGGGCTTGAAATAAAGATACTGAACTACCATACTCTATACAGTACTGTACAGTTAAGTACACCAAACCACAACCATTTGTAGAGGATGCATGCACGTGACAATGTGTGCCAGACACGTGAACTAACTTACGTGACTGGACATGTGAACTCAGGTTCACATCTTTGAAAGTTCGCAACTTAAAGGTTTGTATGTAGGGGACTTACTGTATACCAATTGCTTACATTAATATCATATTTATTCTACAGATCAACCTATGAGGTATTATTTTTATATTATTTTTATTATTCCTCTTTTACAAGCTGATGCTTAGTGAATTTAAATATCTTACCCAAAGTCAAATACCTATTAATTAGTGGCAGATCAGAGATCCATACCCAGGTTTATCTGACATGAAAGGCTATGCTTATTACTACTACCTAATATGTTGTGTAACTAGAAAGATTCTCACTATTCTCCTGTAAGCAGAGGTGTTTGTTGTTCTTGACAGAAGTAAGGCAAGGAAGATTACTGAATAACTCCTAGAAACAAACACTAAGTCTAGTAAATTTTCTTACTCTTTTACCCCTAAAATAGAAAGGCTGTGTTTGCTATTTTGGGAGGTGATGCCAGTTTATGCCACCAGTTAAGTAACCCAGCCTCTTGAAAGGAAGAGGAAGGTAGCTGAACCATGGGGCTGTCCCAGTAGGTAAATATTTTCTCTGTGTAGCCTCTCCTGTTTCTAGAGAGTCCTATGCACCAGGGCCAGATTCCATGACACAAATATGAGACCTTGTTCCTGGAGTTGCTGAAATAGTTGTTATCCCCAATGTATCAAGAAAGAGTCACAAAGTGGGGAGGTCACAATTTTTATCTTTATTGTCACATGTACCTTTGGTCTGCATATTCTAAATATATGTTGTGATTATCTATAGCTTCTCAGGTGCTTGACTGCCATACAAATAAAGGGCAGTTCATTTTGAAACCACTGATACAGTGGAGTGCAAAAAGGCCGAAGCTAGATTTCCTAATCTGTCCTATGCATCACACTGTCTTCATCTCTGTGGTCTCCCAATATATGTAACAGGATCTTAGTTTGTTTTCACATTTTTTAGGAAGGTGAGTTGTGAGTCAACGGTTGATGTCACCCTTCAGTGTCATGCCATATGCGCTTGGTCTAGCAAAAAAGCATTGATATTTATGGCCTGTAGATAGGACTCACTTTTTTTCCAGTCTTACATAAATTTGTTTTTATAGTGCTTTAATTATTACAACATTATTACATATAATCCTTTCAACAAGCTTAGAGTGGATGTTATTATCTACATTTTTACATATAAATAAATTGAAACTCACTGTGGTTGAGTAATATGTTCCAGGTAGTAGAACTGAGAAGTGGCAGGGTGAGAGTGTGCACCCTGGCCTGTCTGGCCCTTCTTACACATTCTCTAGTCCTTTACAAGATACAACCTGTCATACTTACATTGACAAAAAGAAAAGTGTGCTTTATAGAAAAGAACTGCTGTTTGAGACAAAATTCTTGAGTTTAAATGTCTGCTTAATAACTCACAGATCATGTGACCTTAGTCTCTTTTAGACTTAATCATCTGTAATATAGGCAAATTATCATGAAGGGCTCTCTAATAAGACACCACCACCTGAAAGTCAGGATATCCAAAAACAAACAGTAATTTCTTCTTTAAAATCTGCTCTTTGTTTTCCCCACATTTTGTTACGGCAGAACAGCCCCAAGGGATTTAAGTTTGAGGTCAGTTATCTTTGACTCTTTTCTCACATTCATTTTTAATCAGTTACCAAATAATATTAATTCTATCTTTAAAACCTATCAAAATCTTCTAGTTTTTTAAATTTATATTGCCAAAAAGTATTTTCCTATTTCCTAGACAATTGTAACTACTTCCTTACTGCTCCCAGGCCAGAAATATTTCCAGAATAATGTTTCTAAATTCTGAAGCCATGTCTTCAACAAACTGGCCATACCAAAGCATCAGTTTTAAATTCTAGTGATCACGTATCTTTCACTGACTGAAACGAAAGTGAGTATTCTCTCCTATAGAGAACATTTTCCACATCCTCATGCTATGTGCTAATGTTCACACTGTGCTCTCAAACCTCTAATGCTTTCCTTTATCCCTGCCTACAGGAAACTTTGAAGTCAGGGCTCAGCTGCCACTTCTTCATATAGACTATTAATGATAAGTCCAGGTAGAGATAGCTTCTTCTACTGTGACTCTGTTTTATTTCATTATAAAAATTTATTTTTACAAAATTTATTAAAGCATTACTGAACTCTGCCTTGAACTAAAATGATTTGAATGTAAACCTCAATTGAGTGTAGAACAACATAAATAACACTGCATTACTATTTCCCAAAGTCCTTATACACCATGTGAGTTTAAATTTGTTGAAGATTATTTTCCTTCATAATTTTTTTTTATCTTTGCCATATATTTTCACTTAAGCCCTTTTAAAAAGTCCTCTCCAGTCTTCTTATTCTGGAAAGATTCACTTTCTGGACTGCAAATATAAATGGGAGGATGCATCAAGCCATTTCCAGTGAAGCCCAGGAAACAAATTAAGATGTGACTTTGAGAAATAGCACCAGTCAAACATAATTCTAGAACTGGGCAAACAAGACACTTCTTGTTTCTTTGGGGAGACTCATTGTCAAGCCTGAAAATGATGAAGTGTTGATTTCTGTGAAAAGAGGCTCAGGCACCTTGAGTTTTTACGTGGGAAGTGGCCATGTGTATGCATCAACTTAGTCATAATTTTCTAGTTACTACACCACATAAAACTTACTGTGCCTTTTCCCTTTGATATTTTTTAATCTGAGTGAACAATATTTTCTTAAATATATCTATAAGTCATAAGTCAAAGCACATCTATAAAAATTCAGTAGCATTACTAAAACTGAGATATTTACAAGAAAATGTAAAACTTTTGTTAAAGTAATAAATGGCTAATGATTTCACCTTTGGTTGATTTAATGTTAATTTAATAATAATTGTTTATTATTTTAATAGTAGTTAGATTTCCACTAGAATTTTTTTCTTATGGTACTTAAATGTGATTTAATTTTATGAACAAATTAACAATTTAGGCCAAAGAAGCCTAGCCATTTTGGTTCTGAATTGTACTGGAAACATGTCAGACATAGAGTATAATACACTGCCAAAAGGAAATTGGATTTTAAAGTAGGGTTATTTTGAAAATATATCTGAATTACTGTATCTCTAAACTAAATTCATAAGAAAATGAAATTGAAATGTAGACAAGTAATATATGAGTAGGAAAAATATCACTTGATAATGCAATTATTCCATGTACCTTAAGAATTTTTAAGTATGCCTATGTGTGCATCAGATTATTTATAGTACCTGTATGGATAATCTCTCAAATCAATCATTAATATAGGTTAAAGTCTACTTGTTAAAATATCAAAAAATCAACATTGTGGGATGCTGCTATAATTCTCTACTGGTTTGTGACTGATTCTATTTTTGGCTCCCATTTACTTGTGAAAATTGTAGAATCAGCATCTCTAATTCATCCTCCTAGGTCTCCAATCTGTACAGTAGCAGAATGAATGGAATTTGCTGCAGATATAGTTATAGTGTCACAATGATTTATTTTCCCTTTAACATGAAATTTATATTTTTAATGTGAGGAAAAACCTTTAAAAGGAAAATAAAATAAGCTGTCTTTCCCTTTTGGTCAATGCCTAGAGTATTAATGGGACATCAAGATGTTCTCTTGAAAGTAGCAGAGCCAGCACACTTCAAATGCCTCTGCTGCCTTAGACAGCTAGCACTTCAAACCAAATTTACTTAGCCCTTATTAGGAAAAAGGATAATAACACTTTTGTAAAGTCATTGACAGAGAAGTCCTCAAGTATTTAATAAATCTGTATTCAAGAAAATCACAGTTAATTGCTATAGCACATACCAAAATTGTGTTTAATGCACTCCAACCAAACATGGTTTTGAATATATATCTATTATATTTGTGGAAGATTTTAAAACATTTAATAGAAATACCTGAACATTTCAGCATGAATTTTTATTTAAGATTCCATTAAGTGTTAGCAGAAGCATGCCCCAAAATATTTAATGCAAAAATAAAATTGCTACAGGGTACTTGATACTGCTCAGGTATTCTGAACCAAAACCAGTTGATATGGCAATACTTAGACATTTACACTACTTAAAATCGATTTCAAAAAAATAAGAAAAAGAGGCAGAATGGGCAATTCTACCTTCAGTTAAAAAATATAAAGATCTTAGAAGTGGTCACTCTGATCCTTACAACAAGAAAAACCCGGACAAATTGAAAATTGGTGGCATTTCTTGGATCCATTAGAAAACTGAGGTCTCAGAGGAAACCACCACTGTTAAATCTGGACAGAAAGGTGAATCCAGAGAATCAGAGCCAAGATCTGCTTACCTGGAGCAGAAGCTGCTAGAGCCATAAGCTGGTGGGAACACTTAAATGGTAATTTTGATGAATTGCTACACAGAATGTAGACTAACATGAAAGTGAAAAACTTCTGGTGGTCTCAGAATTATGGGGTCCATACTTTCATGAGCATTTCTTCCAGGAACCCTATCATGTTCTTATGGTGAGTACCCAAAAAAGATCCATTGTAGCAATGGCAGCGGAAGAGGAAGAGTAACATTATGAAACATGTCCAGAGCTTTCTCCATAACAACGGCCTATTTATTCTCCATGGGATAGTACTCTGTGACAGCACAATTTTGAACTCTTACCCAAACTGGAGAAAGGAATTCCTCCCAACTACAATCCCCACTAGACTTATTATTTCACCTAAGAATTAAAAATAGTAATCATCGTTCAGGATGGCAAGGAAATAGATTGAGAACATTGCAATCAGGGAAATGAGTAGGGGTGGGAGACAGAAACACTTGTGAAGGCCTGAGATACAGGCCTACTGAACGACTGACACTGAATTGGATTGTAGAATGCTCCCTCTCCCCAATATTTTAGCACCACACTAAGGCTGCTCCAGGAGATAATAGCTAAGAGAGCTACAAGATGCTTACTCTTTCTGAGTAGCAGTATAGAGAAGCTCCAAAGTCAAGAAGAGAGATAAAAATAAGGACATCAGAGGAATTTGAACGCTCTGGCACGTACAGTTACAACAAACATTAAACACAACTCAGCTCCTAGCCAGATTAACATAAATTCTCACACTAAAAGCCTATTTACTTTACTTTCTATTACCCAGTATAATCTGTCTGATCTATAACAAAAAAAAAAAAATTAAAAGGCATGCCAAAAGGTAAGAAAAAAGCACTGTTTAAAGAGACAAAGGTGCCTTACTGGTATTGATTTCTAGTCTAATTCTAATCTAATTCTATTACAGTGAGAGAACTTACTATGTGATATTCCAGTTTTCAAAATGTATTGAGAACTTATTTTGTCTTGAAATATATTTTGGTAATTGTTTTATGTGTGCTTGAAAAGTATTATGTTATCTGAGTTATTGGCTCCATCAGTGTAAATCAGGCCAGATTGGCTGACAAATCTGTTCAAATCTGTTGTTCAAATCTGTTCTATCAAATACTCGAGAGAAATGTTAAAATCCTCAGCCACATTGGTGGATTAATCTACTTCTCTTTAATCCTATTAATAGTTGCTTCATATTTTTCAGTTCTTTTATAAGTGGTAAACATTTTAAGCATTGTTGTGCCTTCCTGATAAATTAATCCTTTTTCCCTGATACTAATATAGGTAATGTTTTATTGTGTTTATTGTCTGCATAGCATATCTTTTACCATTTTTTGCCCCTCTATGTCTTGTTATGTCTCTTATACATATAATTTAGCTTTCTTTTTATCCAGCCAGAAAATATCTTTCTAAAAATTGGAGTGTTTAGTTCATTTATATTTATCAGTATGTAGGATTAAAAATTCAGTGGTGTTATTAATTCATGTTTCATTTGTGTTCCTAAGTAATTTTTCTTTTATTTTGTCTTTGTGTTCCTCCTTTACTAACTTCTTTTGGGTTATCATTCCCTTTTTATTAATTTTTCATTTTAATGCCTCAATTGGCTTTTTAACCATCTCTTTGTATTATTTTTATAGTTACTGTAGCAACTATAATAAACATCCTTAAGTGGTTACAGTCTACAGAGTTAGCAATGTACCATTTCATATAAAACATAAGAACCTTAAAAAGTAAAATTACATGTATTACCCATATCTTTGTGTCACTGTTATGTATTTTACTATATATGTATAATAAATCTCAAAATCAAAATTCCATGCTATTATATTTGCTTTAGGAGTTGCTTCTCAAACAAAATAAAATAATTTTAATAAAGTGAAAAATAAAATAAAAATAAAAAGACAAAGCAATATCAGAACCAGAATCTGATAGGACACAGATGCTGGACTTAGTGAATTTAAAATATCAATGATTAAAATGTTAAAGGCTCTAATGGAAAAAAGTAGACAACATGCAGTGACAGATGGGTAATATTATCAGAGAGATGGAAACTACAAGAAGAAGTAAAAGTGAATGCTAGAAATCAAAACACAATAGCAGAAATGAATGTCTCCGATGGGCTCATCAGTAGACAATACAACTGAGGAATCAGTGAGCTTAAAGGCATATCAATAAAATTTCCTGAACTACCAAGAATGAACTATAATGTAAACTACAGACTTTGGATGATGATGTGCTAATGCACATACATTGATTGTAAAAAATGTATCGCTCTGTTATGGGATGTTGATTGTGAGGAAGGTTGTATGTGTATGGAGATAGGGAGGATGTGGGAACTCTATGTATGAGTTCCACTAAAAATTATGTTCCACTAAATTTTTCTGTGAACCTAAAGCTGCTCTAAAAAACTAAAGTATCTTTAAACAAACAAAAGCACCCAAAACTGAAGTATAAAGGGAAAATACTGGGAAAAAAAAAATTGTAGCATACCTATAATTGGAATAAAAGAAGAAAAAAAGAATGGAGCAGAAAAAAAATATTTTAAGTAATAATGACTGATGACAAATTGAAATTGTAATTCAGTAATCATAGCTCAGACATACAAAAATGGGGTGATGAAGCCATTTAGGATCTGGCCCCAGATGCACCCATAGACCACTGAGAACTTGAATTTTCTCTGAATTGTATCAAACCCAAGTATTATCACCAGGTGTATTTGGAATAACATCCACAAGCTGCAGCTTTATGGTCTCAAGTCCCTCCCCCCACCCCTTGTAACTATGCAACCATTTCAGACCCCAACCAATCTTTGCTTAACAAGCACCCTTCTTGCCAGCTCCAATCATAATTCTTGACAAACAACTTATGTGACTAAGTGCAGCCTTGCAGCTTTTGCTTTTATAAGCTTCCTCCATTTTACAATCTAGCAGAACACAATTCACGTGCTTGTCGAATCTGTGTCTCCCGGGCTGCAGTCCTAACAAACCACAAATAAATATGCCTCTTTATTTCAGTCAGGTCTCCATTTCTGAAATTTTGGTTAACATGGCCAGGCTTCTATTAAAATTAATGGCAATCACCAAAACACATATTATGGAAGTTCAGAGAACACCAAGCAGGATAAACATAAAACAAACAGAAAACCACCCTAGTACATTTAAACTGTAGAACACCAAACAGAAAAAGTAAATAGTGAAAGAAGAAATAAACAAGGATTATAGTAAGTAATAGGAACAAGGATTATAGTAAATTTCTCATTAGAAATCATGCAAGGAGAGAGTTAAGCAAACTTGAAAGAAAAAAAATATGCCAACCTGGAATTCTATATCCAGTGAAATTACTCTTCAAAAGTGAAGGAGAAATGAAGACTTTCTCAAACTAACATGAAACAGAAAATTAATTGCCAGCTGACTTGCCTTTCATGAAATGGTAAGATCTTCAGGCAAATGAAAAATGATATAGGTCAGAACTTCAATCTGCATAAATTAAAGAAGACTATCAGAGAAAAAATAAAGGTAAAATAATTTTTTTATTCTTAATTGATCTAAAAGATTGTAGTTTGCCTAAAATAATACTAGTAAAAATGTACTGGGTGATTAGAGTATATCGGTAAGTGAAATGAATGACACAAATTACTATGGACTGAACTGTGTCCCCCACAAATTCATATGCTAAAGCCCTAATCGTCAATGTGACTGTATTTGGAGATAGTGCCTATAAGGAGATAATTAAGATTAATTGAGGTCATAAGAGTAGGGTCCTGATCCAATAGGATTAGTATCCTTATAAGAAGAGACATGTGAGAGCTTGGGCTCTCTCTGCCCTGTGAAGACGTAGCAAGAAGGTAACCATATACATGCCAGGAAGAGAGCTCTCATCAGAAACTGAATTGGCTATCATCTTGTTCTTGGACTTCCCAACCTTCAGACCTGAGAGAAAATAAATTTCTGTTCTTTAAGGCACATCAAATATCACATCTGTAGTATTTTGTTATATAGCCCAAGCAGACTAATACAGTAATATAAGAAGCAATAAGAGAAATTGGCAATGTTCTGAGTATCTACACTACATTTGAAGTGGTATAGTGCTTTCTGAAGGTGGACTTACATTAGTTAAAAACTATATCTTGTAAAATCCAGGGACACCACTAAATAATAGTTAAAAAATTACAATTTATATGCTAAGAGAGGAAATAAAGTGGAATAATATAAGTGCTCAATTAAAACTAGCTAATAATCCAACTATAATAACAATCACTTTTAAGGTGGTCTGAAAATATCAAGTGAAGAAAATGAAATTTTCAGAGTGGTTTAAAAGGAAAAAAGAAAAAACACAGAAATATGTTGTCTATAAGAAACATACTTTACATATAAATACTACATGTAGGTAAAAAGTAAAGGAATGGAGAAAGATATACTAACAACAATCCAAAGAAAGCTGGAGGAACTACATTAACTTCACATAAAGCATATTCAGAAGGAAGATTATCTGAAATAAAGAAGGGCATTGCATAATGATAAAAGGGTCAATCTTCAAATGACATAAAAATCCTAAATGTAGATGTACCTAACAGAGCATCAAAATACAGGTGGGAAAAAAATGATAAAATTGAAAAGAGAAATAGACATATTCACTATTACAATGAGACATCAACATCCCTCTGTCAGTTGACAGATCGATTCAGCATAGATTTGAATAACCTGAACAGCAATAAACTTGATCTAATTGGCATCTATAGAATATTCTATTAAACAACAGCAGAATCCATATTTTCTCAAGCTCATGTTGATATTCACCAAGATGGACCATGTTCTAGGCCATAAAACATACCTTAATTTTAAAAGAATAGAAATTATACAAAGTATATTCTCAGTCTGCAATGTAATTAATTTAGAAATCAGCTAACAGAAAGATAGATGAAAATCCCTAATAATTTAGAAATCGAACAGCACATTTCTAAATAATTTGTGGGTCAAAGTGAGATAGGCTGGGAACAGGGACCCTCTACCAGAGTGCTTGCACCCGGACAAATGTCTCCTTGAACAAGAGACTAGAAAGAAACTATTAGGGACTAAAAATAACTGCAAACTTACATGGTTGGGTCAATTATGAACAAACCAACTGTCTTCCTTAGGTGCCAGGAGCAAAAGCAGGCTACTGCTTGTGATCTCTGCACACATCACCACCAAGGGGGTGGGCAGACCACTTAAGCTATGACTCCGGCCCAAGCCAAAGACCAACCCCCTCCTCCTTACCACATTTAAGGAACCAACTGGCCAAGGGCACCTGTTTCTTGTTTTTGCTCACTCCTGCTGTAGCAGGAGCTCCATTAAAGTCTTGCCTGAAATCCTCACTGGCCTGTTGGCAATTTCTATTGATTAAAGAGTCCAAGGGCCTAGGTGGGTATCAAAAGAAGTCCCAAGAGAAATTGAAAAAATATTTTAACTGAATAAAAATTAAAATACAACTGACTAAAATTTACAAAATGCAGCTAAAGTGTGGCTTAGAGGAAAGTGTTTAGGAATTTAGAAAATTCCTAGATCCCTCAAACTCTCCCCAGACCCTGGAAGTCTTGAAAACCAAGTGGCATCTCCAGCACAAATGTCTGGCAGCCCTGAGCAAGCCTTGCAGGAACACATTAGTTCTTATCGCTTAGAGAAAGACATTACATCCACCTGCCAAATCCTGTAAGGCCCTCTGGGAACGGCCTCCCAAGACAGAAGAGAGGACCACACAGCGCGGAAGGAGAAAGCTGGCCGCGGACTCTCCTCCTCCGCTGCTTTGCCCCAGGGTACTTGCCTGGAAGGAGCCCCGCGGAAAGCGGGCCCCTTGCAGACCTGCTTGGCGAGGCTGCAGCCACCGGGAAGCATGCTCCTAGTCCTGACAACATGGACAGGCGTGCCCTCTGAAGACTGGCAGGGCCACGTCTCCATGTCCTCAGAAGGAAGCGGCCAATGGCCAAATGGCTGACCCTTCCAGGAGTGGGCTCATAGGCCTAGAATCTGACGTCTCTTAAGACGCTGCCGGCAAAAGTCCGCCTCCACCAAGGAACCTGGGAAAGGGGCGCGGCCTCAAACCTCCCTCTGGGACACCTGAGGCGAGGCAGGAAGAGGCCCCAGAGCAGGCAGAGGAGGGTCCCATTCTCCCTCCTCCGCTGTCTTACAACCCGGACTGGGACAAGCTGGGTGACCCAAACTTTAACCTGGGACAAGCTGGGTGACCCAAACTTTAACCTGTTCCGAGGCGGTGGAGAGACCCGGTCCCCAGAAGACCCTCCAAGCAGGTGGGCGGGGCCTGCAGCGGCTGGAACTCACCTCGGTGGAGCAAGGTGCTTTCAGGCTCCGCTGGATGACGCGCCTGCGCTGTAGACCGGGGCGGGGACAGCCAGCAGCGGCAGGCAAGCAGGGGATTCTTCGGCGGCTCGGGCTCCTGCCAGCGGTGTGGTCAGTGAGCCTAGGGCTTACCCGCGGAGCCACGCAGCCAGAGCTGCCTTGCATCTGAATGAGGAGCATCTCCGAGACCCATCTGAGGTTCTAGGCACCAGGCGTGGTGGATTCTCTGGAGCAGTTTGGGGCTGATTCCGGTTTAAGGAATCAGCCTGGAGGAAACAGTCCTTAGACCTCGAGTTCCATGGGCTCCTTTAAGGAAGGCCTGTTGAGACCGATGCCCTGCCCGGGCCCCTGAGAGAAGCCTGCGCCCGATATGCCTTCCTCAGGAAGTCTGCCGGAGGCTAAGCTGGCAGAACCTGGTTTCCTGGGAGCTCAGGATATTCCCGTGCCCAGCTGGCTCCTGTGTGATCGCCTCAGCATGCGGACCAGCTGCTGCCCATGAGACCCATGATGGACGTGCTGCTGCTCAGCCAGAAGGACCGGGATGCGACAGAAAAAAGCTGTCGCTGAAGAGCAAGTGTGAGGAGCTCCACGTGAAGAACCTGGAGATGGGGAAGGTCACGGACGGGTTTGAAGAGATCTAGTACCAGGCGATGGAGGAGGTTCAGAAGGAGAAGAATTTGCAAAAGCCGAAATCCAGATCTTTTTCTGAAAGAAAAAGATCCAGCTTACTGCAGACCTAAACTCCACAGAAAAATCTTTGGCCCCTTTAAGTAGTTTGAACAACAGAAGGTGATGGAAGGCTACCTCAGGAATGAAAAGTCACTGCAGACGTGTGGCGAAAATTGCAGAGTAAGAATTGAAAGGGGGGCCCCCAGGGCCCCCCAGGGGCTCCCCTGGTGGCGCAGTGGTTGAGAATCTGCCTGCTAATGCAGGGGATACAGGTTCGAGCCCTGGTCTGGGAAGATCCCACATGCCGCGGAGCAACTAGGCCCGTGAGCCACACTACTGAGCCTGCGCGTCTGAAGCCTGTGCTCCACAGCAAGAGAGGCCGCGATAGTGAGAGGCCGGCGCACGGCGATGAAGAGTGGCCTCCGCTTGCCGCAACTAGAGAAAGCCCTCGCACAGAAACGAAGACCCAACACAGCAAAAATTAATTAATTAATTAATAAACTCCTATCCCCAACATCTTCTTTAAAAAAAATAATTGAAAGGGAAGGCCAGAGATACCCGGCGCTAAAGGCCATGCAGGAGAGAAACTGAAGCTGGAAAACGAGGAGATCGCTCAGGTCCCAAGCCAGGCCCAAGCAGAGAGCCTTCAGACCTGCGTAAGGAATGAGCAGAAGTGCGTCCACTCACTGGAGAAGACCATTAATAGACGACAAAAGACAGCAAAGACCAGAATCTGGATGACCTCATTCCCAAGATGGAGATCTGACGTGGAAGTCAGGAACCTGGGAAGGCAGAGCAGAAATCAACGCCATACTATAATCCGTGCATATAGAGAGGTAAAAAGTATGACTGTATTTACATTTGTTCTTAACTGTTCATGACCTATTTTTGGTTACCTTTAATATCAGGGAAATACTTTCAGATCTAGATCCCATGGGCTTTGCTTTAGATTACTATGAAAGTCAGGGTGTGAGGCAGAATTTTAGTAAGCATGAAAACATAAAATAATAAACAACTTTGCTCCTTAGCAGTGATAGACCAAGATCCTAATATTTTCAATTTTCTTTATACTAATTTTGAAATGGAAGATTAAGAGGCAGGATGATGCAAACAAATATAGATATAATTAAAAACTTAAAATTCTCTAATAAAAACAGTAAATTTGGAACTGAGAAAACAAGTGTTTTAAATATAGAATTTAAATTTGTTAAATATAATATTTTTTAATGACTTTAGAGGTCCAGGGGAATACAGCATACTTCTACCAATCTGAACTAACAGTTTAAAACAGCCCCAGGTGAGGGGCTTATTCATTTGTCCATAAGCATTTAGAAGAGACACTTTTTTTTTTTAATAAAATGAACCTGGAGAAAGTCAAGCTATTTGCCAAGATCCAGGTGCAATTAAAACGCTGATGGAGTAAACACGCATTTAGGTCAGGACCTTCATAATAGGCTATTGAGAAAAAGGTATCTTTTATGGCAGCAAAATCTGTACTTAAAACTTTTAGTAAGGACAAATTTAACATACTAAAGTAGACACCATAATGAAATCAACCCCCATGTACCCATCCTACAATTTTAATAATTACCAATTCATGGGACTCATGAGCTCATCCATTTCCCAACTCCATATCATTATGAAGCAAATCTCAAACATCATGTCATTTTATCCATAAATATTTCACTGGATCACTCAATGATAGTTTAAAAAAACATAACCATAGTACTATTATAATAAGAAAATTTGATTCTTATTATCTTTAAATAAGTAAAATTTCCAATTGTCTCATAAATGTCATTTCTTCTAGACAGTTTGTTTAAATCAGAATCCAAATAAAGCCCACACTTTGTGGTTGGTTGACATGCCTCATATTTCTTTAATCTTTTTTTCCTTGCCACTTTCTTTGAGAAAACCAGGTCCTGTAGAATCATCCTCTATCTGGATTTTGCTCATTGTGTTCTCAAGGTATAGACATCTTCCTCTATCTTCTAGATTTTCCATAAAATATGCATTCAACTTAGATCAAACTCCAGTATGACTTGGGGCATGGGGGAGTGGATTACTTTATAGGTGATAATTGACCATCAGTACTTAGAGCCAATAAATTGATCAGGTGTTACAAAATGTTGATATTCTGATCATACCACTCCTTCTTATATTATTACCTGGAAACTTACCATAAAGTACTTCTCCCCCTCATCTATTTTTCTTGCTTAATTCTTTCACCTTATTTTCCAAGTTTCAAATTAATGGATTGATTTACCTGTATTCTGCAACATTGGAAAATTAGTATTTTTATGTATTAGTATTTTTATTAGTATTATTATCTCACTTCAATATATTTGATATAAGGATTTTAAATATCTATTATTTTCAATGAAGGGCAGTTATTATTGGACAAATTGTCCTATATTTGGGCAATGGAATCCCCTTCATGTTGGCTCTTGAGTCCTTTTGACACAACTGTTACCAACCTGGATCCTCGGACTCTTTAATCAATAGAAATTGATTACAGGCCAGCCAAGGATTTCAGGCAAGGCTTTACTGGAGCTCCTGCTGCAGCCTGAGGGAGCAAAAACAAGAAACAGGTGCTCTTGCTTGCTCCCTGAGTGGGGGAGTAAGCTGGTTCCTTAAGTGTGGTGTCAACAGGGGCGGATCAGTAGGTTAGCCAGGAGGCCTATGCCTTAGGTGGTCTGCCCACCCCCTTGGTGGTGCTGTGTGCAGGGATCATGCACAGTAGCCTGCTTTTGCTCCCAGCACCTAAGAAAAGTGCAAGTGTGACTAGCAGAGGTCAAGAGCATGGCAGCGGTCCTCCGTTTAGATCATAAATCACCATTGGAACTGACAGATTCAGAGAGAATGCAAGTAGGGTCAGTACCCAGTTGAGGATGCTGATGGCATAACCAGCATTCCCTTAAATGTTCCCCTTCAAGTATGATTTTGGCAGTGTTGATAAGTGAGTCTTTGTGCCATTGTCCCCTGATTACAGGGAGTAGTAAGGTGGACAGAACCAATAGGAGGGGCATTCTTGTGGTGGTGTGTTTCCCTAAGAGCCAATGCAGACAAAGGAACTGCTTCCCTGGTGAGGGTGGCTGAGCAAACCAGCAAAATGCAAGCAAAAATACACTAACAAGAATAGCAAATAATAATCCAATCCACCATTTCATTTTTTACTTAGCTATTGATTTTGCTTGTCTTTTGAATAGGTATCTCAGATCTTCCACTGGCTCACAGATGTATTGTTCCTCTGATGTGGCCTGTGAAGTTTTTGGAGGTAAGAGCCTTGTTCTGGACAGATGTACCCAACTAGGTATCCCTTGCAGTTTCACAGTGGTGGGGGTGGCTAGGATTACTCTATAGGGACCCTTCCATTTTGACAATTGATCTTCTGGGGATTCTTCCTTCCAAGTTTTAAGAAGAACTTGGTCTCCAGGGTTAGTTTATGAAGAGACTGCCCCTTCTGCTGTATTCTTAGCAAGAACTGGCAGTGCTTTGTTGGCATAGTCCAGGATTGTCTTTTGAATTTGTCCTAGATTAATAATATACTGCACAGTTTGGCTCATTTCCTCATCAGGTTGAATGTCAGTAGTAAGGAGAGGTCTCCCATAGGTCATTTCAAATGGGCTAAGCTGCAGACTACTCCTGGGGGCTATACAGACCCTGAGGAGTACAACAGGAAACAGGTTGGTCCAAGGTTCAAGAGTCTCTTGGCAAAACTTTGCTAAAGTTTTCTATAAAGTATGGTTCATTTTCTCTACCTTCCCTGGAGGTTGGGCCTGCCAGGAGGTGTGTCACTTGTAATCTATTCCCAGAGACATTGAGAGCCACTGTGTGATTTTGGCTGTAAAAGAGGACTGCTTATCACTCTGGAGAGATTTTTGGAAGTCCAAACTGAGGAATTATTTCCTTTAAGAGGGACTTACAGACTTCAGTAGTCTTTTTGGTCGGATTAGGGAAAGCTTCAACCCATTGCGTGAAGGTATCAGCAAATAAAGGAGATATTTATACATTAATTGCCAGGGCATTTGGGTGAATTCTGCCAATCTTCCCCAGGTTATTTCCCTTGGTGCTGAACTGGCTTGAGTAATGAAGGGGTGATTGGATGGGCCTGTGGATTATTACGGGCACACAAATCACATACAAGTGTTACTTATTTTGCTGTTCTTTTAAGCCCCTTCCCTAAGAAGGTCTTTTGCATTAAGTTCCATCGTGTATCACTCCCCAAGTGGGTGGCATCATGTAAACTCTTAACACATTTCCACTGTTAAGCCTCAGGGATAAGCACTTTCTCATCCTTCATATACCAACAGGTGCTTCTTTTCTCATAACCCTATTTTTTCAGTGTTTTCTTGTTCTTGTTGGGAATATTGGGGAAGGCCAGGGAGCCCGGGGGTGTCAATCACTAGGGCCACAATCTGCTCAGGCTCTTGCACTCGAGCTACCTGTTTTGCAGCTCGATCAGCTTTTCTGTTCTCTTGGTTCACAAAAGATCCGTCCCTCTGGTGGCCTCTACAGTGGATTACTTCCACCTGGGTCAGGAGCTGCACTGCCTCTAAAAGAGCCAGGATTAAATCTTTATGCTTTATGGGAGAGTTTCCAGCAGTTAACATCCCTCTTTCTTTCCAAATGGCGGCATGAGCTTACAGCACATGGGACACATACTTAGAGTCAGTATAAATATTTAATTTCTTTTCCTTTCCTAATTACAGAGCTCTCATTAATACAATTAGTTCAGCCTTCTGGGCCGAAGTCTGGGGTGGCAGGGTCTTGGCTTCTTTGACTTCTTCTAGACTGACCTTCTCATACCTCACCTTTCAGGTTCCCATTTCTATAAAACAGCTCCCATCAGTAAACCATTCAACCTCTGGGCTGTCAAGAGGTTCATCTAGAAGATCACACCTTCTGGAGTAAGTTTCTTCTACAGTTTCTGTACATTGATGTGGTAAGTCTCCACTCTCAACAGCTGGAAGCAGAGTTGCTGGGTTCAAAGTTTGGCACATCTTTAAGGTAATGTTGTGGGTGTCCATTAGGAGAGGCTGATATCTTGTTAACCTTCTCCCAGTGAACCAATGATGGCCTTTGACTTCTAGCACGGATTGTACTTGATGAGGGGTTAATACATCAAAGTTTGGTACCAGGATGAGCATGGAGGCCTCGTTAACCAACAGGGCTGTAGCGGCTACTGCCCACAGGCAGCTTGGCCATGGCAGGGCTACTGAGTCCAGTTGTTTTGAAAAGTAAGCCACTAGTCTTTGATCTGTCCCCAGCTTTTGGGTCAGGACACCTAGCACTATTTTTGACCTCTCACGAATGTATAGGGTAAAGGGGTTAGTATAAATTTGGAAGCCCCAGTGCTGGTGCTGTGCTCAATTTAGACTTTAGAGTCTTGAAGTCCCACCAGTGGTTCCTATTCCATTGAAGGGGTTTCGTTTCTTTCCCATTCAAAGCCTCATATAGGGGTTTTGCTATAAGATCATAATTCAGAATCCAGATACAATGGAACCCAGCCATCCCAAGAAAGCCTCAGAGCTGTCTCTTTGTGGTTGGAGATGATCATGCACTAATCGCTGTCTTCTGATCTATGGGCAGGGTTCAAACCAAATCTTAAGTATTGAATCTGTTACTGTGAGACGTAAGCCTTGGATGAGGAGACTTTATATCCTTTTTCTGCCAGAAAATGTAAAACCCTAACAATATTCTGACCTGAACCTCGCTTTGTCTCACTACTGATCAGTAAGTCATCAAGATATTTTAACAGAGTTCCATTCTCCCTCAGCTACTTTGTTAAAGCATTTCCAAAAAGATGGGGGCTGTCCTGAAAACCCTGTGAAAGCACTGTCCAAGTGTATTGGGTAGCCTTCAAGGTGTTGGGGTTCCACCATTCAAAGGCAAAAAGGTATTAAGAGTCCAGATACAGGGGAATACAGGAAAATACACCTTTGAAGTCCAACACAGAGATTACTGAGCACCCCCGGGCATTTGGGTGAGGAGGGTGCATGGGTTTGGCACCATTGGGTGAATAGGGATGCCACATTACTGCTCTTAAGTCTTGCACAAGCTAGTAATCCCCATTAGGCTTCTGAACAAAAAGACTCATTAGCAGGGCCTAATGAGTACGTGTTTTCAGAATTTGGTGAGCAGTTTTTGGAACCCCTCCAGGGCCTAGGGCTTTAAAGAATATTGTTTCTTCCAGGGGTATTTTCCCCTAGGCTTTAATCTTCTTTTTTAAAAAAAATTTTATTTAATATTGGAGTATGGTTGATTAACAATGTTGTGTTTCATGGGTACAGCAAAGTGATTCAGTTATACATATACATGTATCAATTGTTTTTCAAATTCTTTTCCATTTAGGTTACTACAGAATATTGAGTAGAGTTCCCTATGGTATACAGTAGGTTCTTGTTGGTTATTTATTTTAAATATAACAGTGTGTATATTGTCAATCCCAAACTCCCAATCAAAACTGCTTCCCAGCCTTCCCCCCCGGTAACCATAAGTTCATTCTCTAAGTCTGTGAGTCTGTTTCTGTTTCATAAATAAGTTCATTTATATCATTTTTTTAGATTCCAAATATAAGTGATATCATATGATATTTGTCTTTCTCTGTCTCACTTCACTTAGTATGATAATCTCCAGATCCAACCATGTTGCTGCAAATGGCATTATTTCATTCTTTTTAATGGCTGAGTAATATTCCATTGTATATACGTACCACATCTTCTTTATCCATTCATCTGTCAATGGACATTTAGTTTGCATCCATATCTTGTCTTTTGTCATCAGCACTGCAATGAACATTGGTTTATTTCTGTGCTTTCTATCCTGTTCCATTGATCGATATTTCTGTTTTTGTGGCAGTACCATATTGTTTTGATGACAGTAGCTTTGTAGTATAGTCTGAAGTCAGGGAGCCTGATGCCTCCAGCTCCATTTTTCTTTCTCAAGATTGCTTTAGCTATTTGGGCTCTTTTGTGTCTCCATACAGATTTAAAAAATTTTTGTTTTGGTTTTGTGAAAAATACCATTGGCAATTTGATAGGGATTGCATTGAATCTATTGATTGCTTTGGGTAGTATGGTCCTTTTCACAGCATTGATTCTTCCAGTCCAAGAACATGGCATATCTCTCCATATGTTTGTTTCATCTTTTATTTCTTTATCACTATCTTATAGTTTCCTGACTACTGGTCTTTTGCCTCTTTAGGTAGGTTTATTCCTAGATATTTTATTCTTTTTGATGCAATGGTAAGTGGGATTGTTTCCTTGATTTCCCTTTCTGATCTTTCATTGTTAGTGTATAGGAATGCCAGAGATTTCTTTGTATTAATTTTGTATCCTGCAACTTTACTGAATTCATTGATGAGCTCTAGCAGTTTTCTAACAGCATCTTTAGGATTTTCTCTGTATAGTATCATGTCATCTGGAAACAGTAGCAGTTGCACTTCTTCTTTCCCAATTTGTATTTCTTTTATTTTTTCTCTGATTGTCATGGCTAGGGCTTCCAAAACTATGTTTAATAAAAGTGACGAGAATGGACATCCTTACCTTATTCCTTATTTTAGAGAAAATGTTTTCAGCTTTTCCCCATTGAGTATGATGTTAGTTGTAGGTTTGTCTTAAATGGGCTTTATTATGTTGAGGTATGTTCCCTTTCTGGAGAGTTTTTATTATAAATGTGTGCTGAATTTTGTCAAAAGCTTTTTCTGCATCTACTGAGATGATTGTGTGGTTTTTGCTCTTCAATTTGTTGATATGGTGTATCACACTAATTGATTTGTGGATATTGAAAAATATCAGGGATATTGCATCCCTGTGATGAATCCCACTTGATCATGGTGTATGATCCTTTTAATGTATTGTTGGATTCAGTTTGCTAGTATTTTGTCAAGGATTTTTGCATCTGTGTTCATCAGTGATATTAGCCTGGTATTTTCTGTTTTTGTGGTATCTTTGTCTGGTTTTGGTAGTAGGGTGATGTTGGTCTCATAGTATGAGTTTGGGAGTGTTCCTTCCTCTGCAGTTTTTTGGAATAGTTTCAGAAGGAGAGGTATTAACTTTCTTTAAATGTTTGATATAATTTGTCTGTGAAGCCATCTGGTCCTGGACTTTTGTTTGTTGGAAGATTTTTAATCACAGTTTCAATGTCAGTACTTGTGATTGGTCTGTTCATATTTTTTATGTCCTCCTGGTTCAGTCTGGGGAGATTGTACCTTTCTAAGAATGTGTCCATTTCATCTAGGTTGTCCATTTTATTGATGAATAGTTGCTTGTAGTAGTCTCTTATGATCCTTTGTATTTCTGTGGTGTCAGCTGTAACTTTTCCTTTTTCATTCCTAATTTTATTGATTTGAGCCCTCTCCCTTTTTTTTCTTGATGAGTCCAGCTAAAGGTTTATCAATTTTGCTTATCTTTTTAAAGAACCAGCTTTTAGTTTCATTGATCTTTTCTACTGGTTTCTTTGTCTCTACTTCATTTATTTCTGCTCTGATTTTTATGATTTCTTTCCTTCTGCTAACTTTGGGTTTTGTTTGTTCTTCATTCTCTAGTTGCTTTTGGTGTAAGGTTAGGTTATTTGAGACTTTTCTTGTTTCCTGAGGTAAGATTGTATTGCTATACACTTCCTCTTAGAACTGCTTTTGCTTCATCCCATATGTTTTGGATCGTCATGCTTTTGTTTTAATTTGTATCTAGGTGTTTTCCTTTTCTTCAGTGGTGCATTAGTTGTTTAGTAGCATATTGTTTAGCCTTCACATGTTTGTGGCTTTTTAGAGTTTTTTTCCTGTAATTGATTTATAGTCTCATATCATTGTAGTCGGAAAAGATCCTTGATATGATTTTAATTTTTAAAACTTTACCAAGGTTGGGCTTCCCTGGTGGCACAGGGTTTAGAGTCTGCCTGCCGATGCAGGGGACACGGGTTCATGCCCCGGTCCGGGAAGATCCCACATGCCATGGAGTGGCTGGGCCCGTGAGCCATGGCTGCTGAGCCTGCGTGTCCGGAGCCTGTGCTCCACAATGGGAGAGGCCACAACAGTGAGAGGCCTGCGTATGGCAAAAAAAGAAAAAAAAATATTTACCAAGGCTTGCTTTGTGGCCCAGCATGTGATCAATTGTGGAGAATGTTCCATGTGCACTTGAGAAGAATATGTATTCTGCTGCCTTTGAATGGAATGCTCTATAAACATCAATGAAGTCCATCTGGTCTAATGTTTCATTAAGGCCTGTTTCCTTATTGATTCTTTGTCTGGATGATCTGTCCATTGATAAAGTGGGTTGTTAAATTCCCCCACTATTTATTGTGTTATCGTCGATTTCTCCTTTTATGGCTGTCAACATTTGCCTTATATATTGATGTGTTCCTATTTTGGGTACATATATATTTACAAGTGTTTATATCTTCTTGGATTGATCCCTTGATCATTATGTAGTGTCCTTCCTTGTTTCTTGTAATAGTCTTTATTTTAAGGTCTATTTTGTCTGATGTGAGTACTGCTACTCCAACTTTCTTTTGATTTCCATTTGCAGCGAATACCTTTTTCCATCTCCTCACTTTCAGTCTGTATGTGTCCCAAGATCTGAAGTGGGTTTCTTGCAGACAGCTTATTTATGGCTTTTGTTTTTGTATCCATTCAGCCAGTCTATGTCTTTTGGTTGGAGTACTTAATCCATTTATGTTTAAGGTAATTATTGATATGCATGTTCTTATTGCCATTTTATTGTTTTGGGTTTGTTTTTGTAGGTCTTTTTCCTTCCCTTCCTCTTTTGTTCTCTTGTGATTTGATGACTAATTTTAGTGTTGTGTTTCAATTCCTTTTTATTTTTTTGTGTGTACCTAATATAGATTTTTGGTTTGCAGTTACCATGATGTTTTGATATGGCTGTCTCTGTATAAAGAATATTGTTTTAAGTTGCTGGTCTTTTAATTTCAATTTCATTTCCAATATCCTGCATTTGTGCTCTCTTCTCACAATTGCTGGTTTTGATCTCATATTTTTGTGCAGATTATTTCCTACCTTTACTGTATGTTTGCCTCTACCAGTGAGCTTTTCCATTCATAAATTTCTTGTTTCTAGTTGTGACGTTTTCTTTTCCACCTAGAGAAGTTCTTTTAGCACTTGTTGCAAAGCTGGTCTGGTGGTGCTGAATTGTATTAGCTTTTGCTTCTCTGTAAAGATTTTGATTTCTCCATCAACTCTGAATGAGAGCCTTGCTGGGTAGAGTATTCTTGGTTGTAGATTCTTTTCTTTCATCACTTTAAATATATAGGGCCACTTCTTTCTGGCCTGCACAGTTTCTGCTGAGAAATCAACTGATAACCTTTTGGAAGTTCCCTTGTATGTTATTTGTACTTTTCCCTTGTTGCTTTCAATATTTTTTCTTTGTCTTTAACTTTTGTCAATTTGATTACTATGTTTCTCAGAGTTTTCCTTCTTGGGTTTATCCTGCCTGGGACACCCTGCACTTCGTGGACTTGGATGAATTTAGGGAATTTTTCGGCCATTATCTCTTCAAATATTTTCTCAGGTCCTTTCTCACTCACTTCTCCTTCTAGGACCCCTACAGTGCAAATGTTGGTGCCTTTAATGTTGTCTCAGAGGTCTCTTAGACTGTCCTGATTTCTTTCCATTGTTTTTTCTTTATTCTGTTCCATGGCAGTGATTTCCACCATTTTGTCTTCCAGCTCACTTACCCATTCTTCTGCCTCAATTATTCTGCTATTGAGTCCTTCTAGTGTATTTTTCATTTTAGTTATTGTATTCATCTCTGTTTGTTTGTTCTTTAATTCTTCTAGGTCTTTGTTAAGCATTTCTTATATTTTCCTGATCTGTGCTCCATTCTTTTTTTAAGATCTTGGATCATCTTTACTATCATTACTCTGAATTCTTTTTTGGGAGATTGCCTGTCTCCATTTCACTTAGTTGTTCTTCTGGGGTTTTCCCTTATTCCTTAATCAGGGACATATTCCTCTTTTGTCTCATTCTGTCTAACTTTCTGTGATTGTGGTTTCTGTTCTGCAGGCTGCAGGGCTGTAGTTCTACTTGCTTCTGCTGTCTGCCCCCTGGTGGATGAGGCTAAGAGGTTTGTGCAGGCTCCTGGTGGGAGGGACTGGTTCCTGCCCACTGGTGGGTGGACCTGGGTGTTATCCCTCTGGTGGGCAGGGTCGTGTCAATATGTGTGTTTAATGGGCAGCTGTGTGCTCAGGAAGACTTCAAGCAGCCTGTCTGCTGATGGGTGGGGCTGTGTTCCCACCCTGTTGCTTGTTTGACCTGAGGCATCCCAGCACTGAAGCCTACAGGCTATTGGGTGGGGTCAGGTCTTGGTGAGAAAATAGTGGCTGCCAGGAGGGCTCACATCAGTGAGTACTCCCCAGAACTACACTGCCAGTGTCTTTGTCCCCATAGTGAGCCACAACCGCCCCCTGCCTCCACAAGAGACCCTCAAATACTATCAAGTAGGTCTAGTCCAGTCTCTTATGAATTGCTGTTTTTTTCCCTGGGTGCTGGTGCACACAAGATCTTGTGTGCACCCTCTAAGAGTGGAGTATTTTCCCCCAGTCCAGTGGAATTCCTGCACTCAAAGCCTGCTGGCCTTCAAAGCCAGATTCTCTGCGGGCTCCTCCTCCCATTTCCAGACCCCCCAGGCTGGGAAACCTGATGTGGGGCTCAGAGCTCTCACTCCTGCAGGAGAACATCTGGAGCATAATTATTTTCCAGTTTGTGGGTCGCCCATGCAGTGGGTATAGTGTTTGATTTTATTGTGATTGTGCCCCTCGTACCATCTCATTGTTGATTCTTCTTTGTCTTTCGATGTAGGATATCTTTTTTGGTAGGTTCCAACACTTTTTGGTTGATGGTTGTTTAGCAGTTAGTTGTGGTATTGGTGTCTTTGTAAGAAGAGGTGAGCTCACATACTTCTACTCCGCCATCTTGTCTCCATCCCTCTAATCTTACTTCTATTGGGGAAACACGTTTCCCCCTTCCTGGCACTGAAATATCCCAATCCCCTGGATGCACCTGTTCTCTAAGTTCTCAGGGAATGCCTTGGGGATCAGCAGGCGGGCTGTCTGAGGTCACCTATAGGACTATTCCCTGCTCTGGTTTGTCACCTTGTTGAAGGTCACCTTGTTCTAAGAAAACACTGGCCCTCAAGTTATTTAGTAAGTCTTTTCCTTCTGAGGAGGGGGACAGGACATTCTGACATATACAAAAGTGAGTGAGCAATAATTATAGACCAAACTCCACAGGTAAGGGGAGATAAATCACTTTACCTTTGCCTGTCCATCAACTCTTGTCACAGTACAGTCACAGTTGGAGAGGAGGCCAGCCAGCCAAGTCAGAACAGAGCAGGTGGCTCCAGTGTCCATAAGAAATTCCGTTCTCCTGCCTGCCACATTGAGGGTAACCCAAGGCTATGCTGGAGTGATGAGGATGGATTGAGTAGGATCAGGCGGCACTCAGCCCCATCCCTCAGCATGCTGGAAGCTAAGAGATTTGGGAGGAACAGGAGCCAACCAGGGTTGTCCTTCAGGCATCTCACAGGAGGGCATTTGGGACATTCCCCTTTCCCGTGCCCCTCCTTCCAAGAAAAGGTACACTGATTTTAGCCCAGGAGGCTTCTCCACTCTCTGTCTGATCTCGGCCCCCTAGGGTCCCCTCGAGGTGGTGGGTGAATCAGAGCATCCAAAAGCTTCATTTTGTTTACTAATTTCCTATCCTTGTTAGCCTCCTCTGTTAAATCTCATTTATTACAGACCTTGAAGGTCTCTTCTACCAAGGTTGACAGTGAGGTTTGGGGCCCAGCCTCAAGCTTTTAAAATTTTCTCCTGATATCAGGAGCAGACTGGGTGATAAAATGCATGGCCAATAGCAGCCTCCCTTCTGTGCAGTCAGGGTCTGTATCAGTGTACTTCCTGAATGCCCCTGTCACCTGACTCAGGAAGACTGCCTGGCTTTCATCTCTTTCCTGTGTAACTTCTCAGACCTTATCATAATTTACAGCCTTCACCATACACTTCTCATTCTTTCTGATAAACAAGTAATATAATGTCTCATTTTAGCCTGGTCCACACAGTTTTCATAGTCTCAGTGTGGGTCATGATCTGGGATTGTACCACCACCTGTTTGATAAATCTGGTGGTGCAGATTGGTGGCCAATAGGCCAACTGCATGTTCTCTGGCCTTCCTTGGTATACGTTCCTGTTGTCTGGGGTGCAACAGTGGGCCAGAATAATTGTGATGTCCTGGCAGGTCAGGAAGAACCTTAACCCCAGCATGATAAACTCATCCCTAAACTTGTCGGGGTTCTGAGAACCTGCCAAACCTCTCCTTACAGATTCTTAGAACCCCCATCAAGAAGGGAGCATGGGGGCTTCCCTGGTGGCGCAGTGGTTGCGAGTCCGCCTGCCGATGCAGGGGACGTGGGTTCGTGCCCCGGTCTGGGAAGATCCCACATGCCGCGGAGCGGCTGGGCCCGTGAGCCATGGCCGCTGAGCCTGTGCGTCCGGAGCCTGTGCTCCACAATGGGAGAGGCCACAACAGTGAGAGGCCCCGGTAACGCAAAAAAAAAAAAAAAAAAAAAAAAAAAAAAAGAAGGGAGCATGCACTCTAGTACTTCTCCCATTCCCATCAGCTATTTCTGGAGTAGGTAAAGGCCCTGTGAAGCAAAAGTGGGAGCTAATTTTGAACCTGATTAGAGCCCCATTGGGGACAGCACTGGGGGCTCTGATTTTGGGGTTTCTGATTTGAAAGGGTAAGGTGGGGGTCTAGGGGCTGAAAGCAATGTTAAAGGGAGGAAACAGGGTTCTGAGGAGACTTGGTGAGCTGATGGCTTATCGGCCATTGGAAGAGAGGGTCTGTGAGGAGGTCTGGCTCCCAGTCTTGTGGCAAAATGGAGAGGGTACACACACACACACACACGGAGAGGGTACACACACACACACTGGCAAGAGTCCCTCAGACCAGGGTCTTGGTAACATTTCATAAAAGCCTCCACATAAGGGAGTGCTTACAAAATAGGTCCAGTTGTATAATGTTAAAATTAAGGGATCCATTCTGTGGCCAGTTCTCTCAGTCACCCAGGGCATATTGGGGCCAGGCTGTGTTGCGAAAGAAAGTACGCTTATTTCTTTTTAAATCATCTAATTTAAACTGTCCTCAATTGCTAAGAATACAAAAGAGGAGAATCTTTGGGAATTCCCTGGGCATTTCCCACATTTACATATAAATCTGGGGGCTGACAACTAGAGATCCCGGGGGCCACAGGGAGCCCTCAAGACCTAGAGTAACAAAACCAAAGGGGAAGATGGCAAAGGAGATCACAGAATTCCCATCCTCAGAGCTGGTGACACAAAACAGAAAGGTCTTAGGGGTCGTGAAGGGAGTGACCCAATACAGAGTCTCCAAGATGAAAGGAGACAGGAATATAGGTATGAAGAGCAAGGGAGAGCAAGAGGGAGGAGAGGCAGAGGGAGAGAGATTACCATTTAAACCACCCCTCTGAGGGTGTCTATTCAGGCACTTCCAATTTGTTTCTTGAAAGGCCAGGCACCAGCCATTTGACACAGAAAAGTCTGCTGCTTCAGCCTGTTCCTGATGGGACTTCTCTTGATGACAGGAAGAAAAAAAAGATGAGAATTTTGTGATGATCAGAGTGCTAGCCACTACATGATGTGAGCGTTGAACCTCTATAACTCTCAGAAATCTCCCATCAGGGAGAGCTCGCTGGACCAAGATCTGCACAGTATGAGGTGAGCCTCTCTCACCTCTTTTTGTCACCCATCAGGGTGAGCTGTTGCCAGCCAGGGGGAGTATAGTGTCACAAGCTGCGAGGAGTTAGGCTGTAGCTGCCTGACTCCATTTTCTCAGAAGGTTAGGACACAGAAGGAGAAGACAGAAAAAGAAGTATAGATAAAGAGAGGGAAAAGGACAAAGGGGCAGGGGAAAGTGTTGCCTGAATGAGGGTACTGAGGGGCCCGAAGGCAGACTTACTAAACACTGAAGCAAAAGGTTCAGGTGGCCACATGTCAGCAGAGAGGAAGATTTGGCAGTCCTCTGAGGGGCAAGATAAACAAAAGCCCCATGGGTGTCCCTTAGTGGTCACTAAAATATGTTACTGACCTAGGTTCTTAGACTCTTTAACAAATAAAAATTAATAAGAGGCCAGCAAGGATTTCAGACAAGGCATTACTGGGGCTTGTACTGCAGCATGAGAGCAAAAACAAGAAAACCTCACTTCCCAAGAGGAGGCAAGCTATTTCCTTAAAGGGAGTAATAACAGGAGTGGATCAGTGGATTGGGCAGGAGGCTTTGCTTAGATGGTCTGTCCCCCCACCCCTTGGTGGTGCTGTGTGCAGGGATTATGCACAGAAGCCTGCTTTTGCTCCAGGCACCTAAGAAATGGTGGTTGGTTTGTGGCCTTTTTGTATCTTTTTGTTCATAATTGCTCCAACTGCACATGTGTGCAGTTATTTTTAGCCCCTTATACTTTCTTCGTATTCTGTTGCTGGAGGAGAGGTTTGTCCAGTTTGACCATCCTATACAGGGTCCCGGGTCACAAACTATCTCACAATCATGACAGTTTTTTTTTTTTTTTTTTTTTTTTTTTTTAGTTTCCTAGATTTCTTGTAGATAAAATACTCCAGGATCATCTTGTACATTTTCTATTCCAGATCTGACTTAGACAGTTCTCGAAGGAATACTGGCTGTTATTTTTTCTTTTTCATTACATTTAAAGATCAAAACCTGGGTTCAAGTGGCCACTTTTTCTTAGGTCTTTTACTGACAGAGCTACAGACCATGCTTCTTTTTTTAAGGCGAGATAGAATGAGTTTATAAAAGCTTTAAATCTATTACTACATACTGGTAAATAATTACAATATAAAAACTGAAGCTAACAGCCCTGAAGTGGACTGTGTTTTCCATCATGATAAGAAATTGAGACCCTTGGAAATTGACCCTTGATGGTCTATAGGGAATAGTGACTTCATTTTTCTAACCCCTGCCAACCTTGCTAAATGTGACTAAAAGCAGTGAAATCTGGAAAAAAAGAAACAAAAAACTAAAGTCATATTGAACACATACACCAAGTATATAACTTCACTAAAATTTCCTGTTTTTAAAACTCAGCAACTTTTTTTAAACTACAGAAAACCTCTTCCAGTAGGAAATAAATTTATTAGCATTCACTGACTCAAGATCAAAATTATTTTCATCCTAGAGGAGATCATTCATCTTACTATGTACATTTTATAGGTAAGGGAACTTGCACAAATGGATTCAGTGATGTTTTCTCAATGAAAGTGATAGAGGTCAGTTATTTAAAGATAGTGCCATATCGCTTGCTCCTTTTGTTTTCCTATACCCCACAGGCTCATTATCTCTTTTTAAAAAATTTTTTTATTGAAGTGTAGTTGACTTACAATATTGTGTTAGTTACAGGTGTACAGCAAAGCAATTCAGTTCTATGTATATATATATATACTTTTTCAGATTATTTTCTATTATACATTATTACAAGATATTGAATATAGCTCCCTGTACAATACAGTAAATCCTTGTTGTTTGTCTGTTTTGTATGTAGTGGTGTGTATCTCTTAATCCCATACTCCAAATTTATCCCAGCCTCCCTTTCCTCTTTGGAAACCATAAATTTGTTTTCTATGTCTGAGTCTGTTTTGTATGTAGGTTCATTTGTGTTATTCTTTAGATTCCACATATAAGTGATATTATATATATTTGTTTTTCTCTGTCTGACTTACTCAGTATGATAATCTCTACGTCCATCCATCTTGTTGCAAATGGCAACATTTCATGCTTTTTTAAGGCTGAGTAATATTCCATTGTATGTATCACTTCTTCATTCATCTGTCAATGGACACTTAGGTTGCTTCCATGTCTTGGCCATTGTAAATAGTGCTACTATGAACATTGGGGTGCATGTATCTTTTCGAGTTAGAGTTTTCATCTTTTCCAGATATATGTCCAGGAGTGGGATTGCTGGATCATATATTAGCTCCAATTTTAGTTTTGTAAGAAATTTCCATACTGTCCTCCATAGTGGCTGCATCAATTTACATTCCCACCAACAGTGTAGGAGGGTTCCCTTTTCAACACACTGTCTCCAGCATTTATTATTTGTAGGCTTTTGATGATAGCCATTCTGACAAGTGTGAGGTAATACCTCATTGTAGTTTTAAATTTGCACGTCTCTAATAAGTAGCAATGTTGAGCATCTTTTCATGTGTCTTTTGGCCATTTGTGTGTCTTTGAAGAAATGTCTGTTCAGATCTTTGGCCCATTTTTTGATTAGGCTGTTTGTTTTTTTTGATATTGAGCTATATGGGCTATTTGTATATTTTGGAAATTAACCCCTTGTCAGTCACATTGTTTGCAAATATTTTCTCCCAGTCTGTAGATTGTCTTTTCATTTTGTGTATGGTTTCCTTTTCTGTGCAAAAGCTTATAAGTTTGATTAGGTCCCATTTGTTTATTTTTGATTTATTTCTTTTGCCTTGGGAGACTGATCAAAGAAAATAATGCTTCAATTTATATCCAAGAATGTTTTGCCTGTGTTCTCTTCCAGGAGTTTGATGGTCTCATGACTTATATTTAGATCTTTAAACCATTTTGAATTTATTTTTGTATATGGTGTGAGGGAGTATTCTAATTTCATTGATTTACATGAGGCTGTCTAGCTTTCCCAACACCAGTTGCTGAAAAGACTGTCTTTTCTCCATTTTTTATTCTTGCCTCCTTTGCTGAAGATTAACTGACCATAGGTGTGTGGGTTTATTTCTGGGCTTTCTATTTTGTTCCATTGATCTGTATGTCTGTTTTTGTGCCAACAAAACACTGTTTTGATTACTGTAGCTTTGTGCCATTGTCTGAAGTCTGGATGGGTTATGTATTCAGCTTTGTTCTTTTTCCTCAGGATCGCTTGAACAATTCTGGGTCTTTTGTGATTCCATATAAATTTTGGGATTATTTGTTCTAATTCTGTGAAAAATGTCATGGGTAATTTGATAGGGATTTCATTAAATCTGTAGATTGCTTTGGGTAGTATGGCCATTTAAACAATTTTAATTCTTCCAGTGCAAGAGCATAGGATATCTTTCCATTACTTTAAATCTTCCTCAGTTTCCTTTATCATCTTTTATAGTTCTCAACGTATAGGTCTTTCATCTCCTTGGTTAGATTATTCATAGGTATTTTTTTAATGTGATTTTAAATGGGATTGTTTTTTACTTTCTCTAATATTTCACTGTTAGTTTAATGAAGTGCAACAGATTTCTGTATATTAATCCTGTATCCTGCTACCTCGCTGAATTCATTTATCAATTCTAAGTCTCGTGTGGAGAAAATAGGGTTTTCTATATAGAGTATCATGGCATCTGCATATAATGACAATTTTACCTCTTCCATTCCAATTTGACTACCTTTTATTTCTTGTCTGATTGCTGTGTCTAGGACTTCCAGTACTATGTTGAATAGAAGTGAGAGTGGGCATCCTTGTCTAGTTCTAGAATTTAATGAATGGGAAGGCTTTCAGCTTTTCACCATTGAGTATTATATTGACTGTGGGTTTGTCATAAGTGGCTTTTATGTTGAGATATGTTTCCTTGATACCCAATTTGGTGAGAGTTTTTATCATGAGTGGGTGTTGAATGTTTGGTAGAATTCCCCAGTGAAGCCATTTGGTCCTGGACTTTTGTATGCAGGGAGATTTGTTGTTGTTTTCTTAGCAGATTCAGTTTCACTTCTAGTGATCAGTCTGTTCAAATTATCTTCTTGACTCAATTCTCAGAGACTGTATATTTCTAGAAACTTGTCAATTTCTTCTAGGTTCTCCAATTTGTTGGCATATAATTCCTCATAGTATTTTCTTATGATTTTTTTGTATTTCTGCAGAACTTATTATTTTTCTTCTTTCATTTCCTATTTTATTTATTTTGGTCCTCTCTCTTTTCTCATTGGTGAGCCTGGCTAAATGTTTGTCAATTTTGTTTATCCTTTCAAAAACCAGCTCTTGGTTTTATTAATCTTTTCTATTGTGTTTTATCTCTATTTCATTCACTTGCTCTCTGATCTTTATTATTTCCTTCCTTCTGCTGACTTTGGGTTTTGTTTGTTCTTTTTCTAATTCGTTTTTTTTTTTTTTTTAATTTTTTTATTTTTGCAGTACGCGGGCCTCTCACTGTTGTGGCCTCTCCTGCTGCGGAGCACAGCCTCCGGACGCGCAGGCTCAGCGTCCATGGCTCATGGGCCTAGCCGCTCCGCGGCATGTGGGATCTTCCGAGACCGGGGCACAAACCCATGTCCCCTGCATCGGCAGGCAGACTCCCAACCACTGCGCCACCAGGGAAGCCCTCTAATTCTTTTAGGTGGTAGGTTATTGTTGTTCGAGATTTTTCTTATTTCTTGGGAAAGGCCTGTATCACTATGAACTTCCCACTTAGGACTGCTTTTACTGCATCCCATAGAATTTTTGTAAGGTTGTGTTTTCATTGTTGTTTTTCTCAAGGTATTTTCTGATTTCCTCTTTGATTTCATCACTGGCCCATTGCCATGTTGTTTAGTCTCCATGTAATCAATTTTTTCCCCCCATTTCTCTTTCTGTGGTTGATTCCTAGTTTCATACCTTTGTGGTCATATTTTTATGTCCTATTTTATATCTTCATGTTTATCCTTTTGCTGTTCATTTTAGTTATAATCACTTTTACAAAATTTTTGTTTTTTAATCTATATACTGACTTATTTAAGTTATATTCAGTCCTCTTGTATATTTGCCTTTCCTATTTTGTTTTTCCCTTTTCTATAGATTCTTGCTTCTTTTCTATTTAAAGAAGACCTTTCAGTATTTCTTTTAGGTTAGGTTTAAGTATTGCTGTGTTCTTTTAGGTTTTGGTTGTCTGAGGAATTCTTAGTTTCTCCTTCTATTCTAAATGATAATCTTGCTGGGTACAGTATCCTAGGTTGCAGATTTTCCCCTTTCATGACTTTGAAGATATCATGCCACTCCTTTCTGGTCTGTGAAGTCTCTGTAGAGAAATCAACTGGTAGCCTTATGGAGGGTTCCTTGCAACTCACTCTTTGTTTTTCTCTTGCTGCCTTTAGAATCCTCTCTTTATCTTTAACTTTGCTATTTTAATTATGATATATCTTTGTGTGAGTCTGTTTCATTTCATCTTGGGGACCCTCTGTGCTTCCTATACATGGATATCTGTTTCCTTTTTCAGGCTTGGGAAGTTTTCAGCCATAATTTCTTCAAATACATTTCCAATCCCCTTTTCTCTTTCTTTTCCTTCTGGAATACCTGTTATGGATAGGTTACCATGCTTTATATTATCCCATAGATCTCATGTGTTGCTTTCATTTTTAAAAAAAATTTTTCTCTGTCTGCTGTTCTAATTGGGTGATTTTCCATTATTCTATCTTCCAGATCATTTATTCATTCTTCTGCCTTATTTAGTATGCTATTCATTGCCTTTAGCTTGGTTGTTATCTTGGCAATTGAGTTGTCTAATTTTGATTGGCACCTCTATAGTTTTTAGTTCCTTGTTACAGTGATCTGCATTTCTGTTGATAATCTTTCTTAATTCCTTTAGCACTTTTATTACCTTCTTTTTGAAGTCAGGGTCAGGTAGACTGGAGAGGTCTGTTTCATTGTTTGCTCTTTCAGCAGATTTCTCTTGTTCTTTTCATTGGGAGTAGTTCCTCTGCTTTTTCATTTTACTTAAATTTCTCTGACTCTGAATTTAGGAGAAACAGTTATCTACTGTGGTCTTGAAGGACTGCTTTTATGTGGGAGCATCCATGTGTAGACTGTTTGAATACAATATTTTTGGTGCAAGTGCTCTTTTTGTTATGTATGCCTGCCATGTCTTTACTCAGAGTGTGCAGGCCATTTTCCCCTTGATGGGGGTGTGTTTGGTGCTGTGGTGACGAGAGCCTGCATTGGATGTTGGGTGGGGCGTCCACTTTGCTCAACAGCTGTTCACAGCCGTGTTCAGGGAAGGGTCTTCTCCCCAGTTGTTAGAGTAGAAGCCCCTAGATCCAGTTCTAAGC
Source organism: Hyperoodon ampullatus (assembly GCF_949752795.1). Lineage (NCBI taxonomy): Eukaryota > Metazoa > Chordata > Mammalia > Artiodactyla > Ziphiidae > Hyperoodon > Hyperoodon ampullatus. The sequence continues at coordinate 121,236,343 of NC_136916.1, read as the reverse complement.
TGCAGTATGGGATAGGTGGAACTGGATCAGTATTGCTGTGAAAATAGCCACTGTGTGTTCCTCCTCAGGAGCTGTCTCCAGGACATGTGATACTATAATGCTGCCTGCTACCCATTGTGTGCACCCACAAATTCCATCACTGCTGACCCCACACCCTTCTCTGCTGTAGAATCACTGGCAATTGGCCAGGCTGTCAGTACTGCTTCTGGCAAGTCTGGGCTCTCAAATTCTCAGCCACTGGAGCTGCACCCCGCTGTGAAACTGTTGACAATGGGGCTTCTATGGCAGACCCTTACCCTACCCTTTGCATGCTGATGATGGGGCTCCTATGGTAGGCTGGCGCTCCATCCTGTGCAAGTCAACAATAGCAGCCTGGACCTCACTCTAGGCCCTTCAGGCTGTCTGTGTGCAGCCAAACTGAATCCTCTCCCTGGGTCTGTCCACTGAAGCCTGAATTTTGGCACTCAGCTGCTGCAGGCACCAGCAGGAACCCTGGTGAAGGGGTTTCCCAGGGCAAGGGAACATTTCCTATTTCACAGCTCCCTCCCAGGGGTGCAGGTCCCATTTGATTTCTTTTTTTTTCCCTTTTGTTCTACCCAGTTACATGGGGATCTTTCTTGCAGCTTTGGTTGTATAAGAGATCTTCTGTAGCTTTCAGTTGGTATTCTGTGAGAATTGTTCCACATGTAGATGTATTTTTGATATGTTTGTAGGGGGAGGTGAGCTCCATGTCCTTCTCTACTCTTGATATTCTCCCCTATTTCTTTTTCCTTACTTTTAAATCTTGAATCTCTTGATATACTCTATGCTATATGAATGTAAAACAAAACAAGAAAACATATTTTTTTCAGGGGGTATATATTATTAATAAAAGGAGGAAAATATATTGATAATCACTGGCGGATTCTGTTTTAAGTATTTGAAATAGGGGTCTTTGAGCCAATGAGTTTCAAAATGTTTAACCTTCAAATTTGTTCAAATAAAACTTTAAACGATCCCTCAGACTTTAAGAAGAACTCTGAAAGACATTTTTCTAAATATTAACCTTCAGAGATTATCTGGACAGAATTTTCTTCTCCAGTCATGTTAAAACCACTGTAAAACTTTCCAATATTATAGCAAATCTTGAATGGAGAAACTGAACAGAGTTTCATTTTTTTGTTGTTTTGAAACTTTCATTAATTAGAGTTAGCCTCCTATCAAGACAGAAAGAATACCTTTTGTCCATTAGTTTTAACTTTTTCAATGGCAGAAAATTGCTTCAAGGCATATCATTAGATATTGGTGTGCCTACTCATTTTCTCCTGTCACCAGAAGATACCACTTGATCCCTGTTAGCACTTCAGCCTCCTTTCCATTCAACATATGATTAGCTAGAAGATGGGTCAGAGAGATACAGCTGCATGAAATTATACAACACATGCATTTGCACTGATTTTTGAGAGAACAGATTTTTGCTGCCCAGTAAATCAAACCTATAAAGCAATCTCTGTTCCATAATTAACATAATACTCTGCTGTCCCTGTGTATTAGAAAATAAAGGGCAAATACTTTCTGTCAATAATTAGACCTTTTACAAGTTACTTCTTAAATCCTTACACTACCCATATCAGGTCAAGGTGTTGAGCCTCTGGGGAAGAGTACCATTATAGGTAATGCTAAGTACTGAAAAGAACACATTAAAATAGAGATATATTTATTTTGAAATTCAGTCCTTTTCTACATTTGCAATTTTTTTACATTTTAGAAAGAAAGTCCTTTTTTATATTTGTAATACATACCTTGCCTCTAATTTCTAACATGCAAAGGATATAATTACAGATTTTCATAAGGAATGCTATCAATGTTTGAAATGGATAAATTAAATGCCACTGCTACATTTTAAAAAATATTTTTATGTACAACAATTGAAATTGTGAATGTTTGATTTATTCTCCACTTTTCATCAATTTTTAAAAGTATATTGGTATATGGTATCAGAATCATGTAAATCTTTTTTATATTAAAACATGCTTTGTATTTTTCTGTTTTCATTGCAGATATGAGTTAATAGCACCTATTAATAGGATAAAGCAAGTCAAAATGGTCAGAATCACAAAACACTTATTTCTGTATCCTGATAAATTTAATTTATGTAGTTTTTAGATAGATTTTCACTAAAAGAACATGATTTTTTGTTTTTTCAAATATCTACACATAAATTGATATAATATGGAAAATTTAAGTGTCTGCATCATTTTGAAGTTGAATCTACAAGGCACTGAAATAAATATGTAAAGTTGCTACAAGGCAACTTTAAATAAATATGTAAATAATAGGCTGGAAAACGTTCCTGAAAAAAATATATTATTTGGGCTTCCCTGGTGGCGCAGTGTTTGAGAGTCCGCCTGCTGATGCAGGGGACACAGGTTCGTGCCCTGGTCCAGGAGGATCCCACATGCCGCGGAGTGGCTGGGCCCGTGAGCCATGGCCGCTGAGCCTGCGCGTCCGGAGCCTGTGCTCCGCAACGGGAGAGGCCACAACAGTGAGAGGCCCACATACCGCAAAAAAAAAAAAAAAAAAAATATATATATATATATATATATATATATATAATTTGACTAATAGATAAAATAATCCACAAAAATTATCAATCAGCTTGCCCAGTATGAAACAAAGCTTGAGATGGATATGTGCTGACACATAAAAGTATAAAAAACAATGATTTTGATGGTCCATTTCCAAAGTCTATTCCTTGTAATTAATAAAACTAATCTAGAGAAACTATCTTATTTCAACTATTGGTATATCAGCAATCTTAGAGAAAATATTTTCAGCAAAGGTATTTGTAGGCTTTTGCTTTGGAGAAATAATACTGTTCTATTTGTTTTACTCAGAGGCCATCCAGTAATCTAAAGTTCAGTTTTACTATATCAAACATTTTACTAGGATGTTCATGGTAGCAGTGACAGTCCCTTTATTTCCCTTTATTCTTCTGAAAGATATATACTCTCTTTCTGATCTTTTAGTAACCTTTATAGAAATTTTAACATGCCTTCTAAACTTATCAAATTCTAAAATCAAAGTTACATATTTACCCTTCTGTTGAACACTTTAGCTCCTATCCTCCCATTCCTGACTTACAGGCTGTTATTTTTGTGTATTTGAGTTCTATCTTATGTTAACCCAAAGAAAAATTATTATTCCTTTTTAGAGTCAATATTTTTGTAGATTTATAACTATATTTGACACTTTCTTTGCTCATCATATCTTTATGTATCTCAGGCCTTCTAGTGGGATCATTTTCCTCTGGCTAAATAATATCCTTTGGAATTTTATTTAACAAGGTTTTCTTGGTATCAAACTCAGTTCTGTTGTTGTTATTGATGTTTTGTTTGGAAAAATGGCACTGGATGTTCAGTTCTAGGTTGATAGTTATTTTTTCTTATCTCATTTTAGTTCATTGCTCGCTGCTTTCCATTGACACTTTTGAAAAGTCAGCTACTGACTGCTGCCATTCTTTGGAGGTGAACTGTCTTTTCTCTCAGGCTGCTTCTGAGATTCCTGTTTGCCTTTGGTGTTCTGTAGCTTCATTTTGATATATATCTGGTGAGAATTTCGTTAAAAGCTTTCATCTTGGAAGTCAGTGGACTTTCTGGGAGGCAGTGACTTTGTTGATAAGCAGTTCTCCATGGGTCTCTTACATTCCTGTACATCTTGTGAAGAGATTTTGACAGCTTTGTTCTGGATTATCCTTTTAAGGGTGTCTGATAGAAAACAGCCTTGGAATATAGAGTTTTTCTCCAGGTCAAAGGACAAATTTGTTTCCTGGTAAGAATAATAAAAATGATGTTTCCCTCTGGGTGAATTGGGCAAGATTGCTAACATCACCTTTAAAATTCTGTGTTCCCTAAATTCAGAGTTCCCCAGCTGTCACACAATATACTGTGAACACCATCCACCTAGATCTTCCTCTGCATCTCCCTTGTCAGATTTGGAGGTCAGGAAGAACTTAAGCAAACATGAAGCTCCAGATCCCTACTGGTCCATGAGTAATAAAGTCCTTTCTCTGACCAGGGCATATTATGTCTTCTGTGGCCAACTAATTTGAAAGTAGTATAAAATCTCAAACCCTTCAAAGCTCTTGAAAGACATTTATTAGTTCTGCATAATTCTTGAAGCCATTATTTATTTGTTTATTCCCCTTGTCACATTCTTTTTCTTCTCTCCTTCTGGAACCCTAATGCAATATTGTTAGTACTTTTTACTCTATTTTTGTTCCTTGATATTTCTTCCATGTGTTTCATCTTTTTCTTTGCCACATTCCAATTAATGTCTTCAGATATAGTTTCCAATTCACTAAAACTATAATCTACTGTATTGATCTGTTAGGGTTGCCATAACAGAATACCACAGACTGGGTGGCTTAAACAACAGAAGTTTATTTTTCTCACAATTCTGAAAACCAGAAGTTCGAGATCAACCATCAGGGTTGGTTTCTGGTGAGACCTCTCTCCTTGGCTTACAGACTGTCATTTGCTCACTGTGTCTTCACATAGACTTTTTTCTGTGCACATGCATCCCTGATGTCTCTTCCTCTTCTCAGAAGGACAACAGTCCTATTGGATTAGGTCCCCACCTCACTTAACCTTAATTACTACCTCCTTAAAGGGACTATCTCCAAATACAGTTATGTTAGAACTTCAACATATGAATTTGGGGGTGGAGGGAACACAATTCAGTCTGTAACACCTACTAATGGCCATATTTCATTTAGGGGAACAGAGAGCAGACTATTTTATTTTCAGGAATGATGCACAAGAGACTCTTACATATAGCAGACACTATTGGGAGAACAAGAGGTTAGGAGAGGAGGAGGGAAACTTTTACTTTTCATTTTCTTTTATGCACTTCATGTTATATATTTTTGTATGGCTTTAATTTTTACCATATGGTAGACAGACTCTAAGGTGACTCCCCATAATGCCTGTATCCTGGTACTTATGCCTGTGTATAATTCCCTGCTCTTATCTAATTCCTTCTCCTTGAGTGTGGATGAGGCCTGTGACTTGCTTCTAACCAATAGAATAGGGCAAAGGTGATGAGCTGTCACTTCTGTAATTACATTATAAGAGATTTCATCCTGCTTGCAGGCTCACTCTAGAGGCTCTCTCTTGACTGGCTTGATAAAGTAAGTGACTATGTTGAGAGGCCCATGTGCCAAGGAGTTGAGGACAGCCTCTAGACAACAGTCAGCAACAAGCCAGGGCCTTCAGTATTACACCTGCCAGGAAGTGATTTCTGCAGCAAGCTGAGTGAAATTGAAAGCAAATTCATTACATGTCGAGCTTCCCAGGGAGAACCCAGTCCTGGCCACCACACTGATTGCAGTCTTGCAGAATCCGTGGCCAGACTCCTGACCCACAGAAACTATGAGAAAAGAAATGTGGGTTGGTTTACAGTGTTATGTTTGCAATAATTTGTTATACAGCATGGAAAACATACATAATCATGCATATATAGCTTTAAACTATAAAAATATATTAAGAAGTTACATCCTCATGTTTGACAGGCTAACAATAAAACATTTTAAGCTTTTTAAAATTATATATGTTTTTCATTTTTGGAATTTGTATTTTATTTCATTTCAGATATGCTTGGTCGTGTTCTAATCTGTTTCTTTTTGCTCATATTTGTAATTCCTCCTTTCTTTCATTATTTTAAGAAGTACTTGTTTTAAACTATTTCTGATATTCAGTATCTCACATTATTGTGTTTGTGAACCTGCTTTGCATTGCTTCTGCTGGATCTTGCTCATGATACTTTGTTTTCATATGAGTTTTCTGATTTCCTACGAGAGGCTCACGTTTTCTGGAACATTAAGTATGCGAATTATTTGAGGTCTGTGTGGAAATGGATTTCTCCAGAGATGCTCTGCTTTTGCTTCTCCACAATCAACTCAGTCACTTCAAACTAAATTCAAAGCTTGAGGGTTTTAAGACAATCCGGTGGTGAAATCTCATGTTATGGCTGGCTTGTGGTTATTGTTTCCCTTCCATTTTTTAAGCAAGTTTTAAGGCCAGCCTGACCACCTAAATTTTCAAAGTTTTCTAAAATGTTTCCTTTGCTTCAACTCACATTTACTCCCCAACTTATTGCAGTCAGTGTCTTCTGAATTCTTCTGAAACTACACTCAAGGACTACCAATAAATGTCATATTCAAAGCCACTGGTTTCCTTTAATGTCTTTATTTTATGGCTTTTAATACTATATATCACTTTTTCCATGTCTTTTGTACTGTATTTTTTCTTGCTCCTCCTACCAACCATCTCCTCTCTACCCCAATATCCTTCACATTCCTTATTCCTTTCCTGACTGACAAAATTCTTTCAAAGCCCAATGTTTGGTCCTAACTCTCTCCTTAATTTTTCATGTTTTCTCCTTCATTTCTTGTCTTCAAATAGTAACTGCAATTTGATGTTACCCACAACTATTAACTCCAATAATCCTGACATACTCATAAGTCCAGATCCATAGTCATAATAGCCCGTGTAATTTATTTATTTTTTTTTTATTTTTATTTTTTTTTACATTTTTTTTATTAGTTTCTGCTTTATAACAAAGTGAATCAGTCATACATATACATCTGTTCCCACATCCCCTCCCTCATGCATCTCCCTCCCTCCCACCCTCCCCATCCCACCCCTCCAGGCGGTCACAAAGCACCGAGCTGATCTCCCTGTGCTCTGCGGCTGCTTCCCACTATCTATCTACCTTACGTTTGGTAGTGTATATATGTCCATGCCTCTCTTTCCCTTTGTCACAGCTTACCCTTCCCCTTCCCCATATCCTCAAGTCCATTCTCAAGTAGGTCTGTGTCTTTATTCCCGTTTTACCCCTAGGTTCTTCATGACATTTTTTTTTTTTTAAATTCCATATATATGTGTTAGCATACGGTATTTGTCTTTCTCTTTCTGACTTACTTCACTCTGTATGACAGACTCTAGGTCTATCCACCTCATTACAAATAGCTCAGTTTCGTTTCTTTTTATGGCTGAGTAATATTCCATTGTATATATGTGCCACATCTTCTTTATCCATTCATCCGATGATGGACACTTAGGTTGTTTCCAGCTCCGGGCTATTGTGAATAGAGCTGCAATGAACATTTTGGTACATGTCTCTTTTTGAATTATGGTTTTCTCAGGGTATATGCCTAGTAGTGGGATTGCTGGGTCATATGGTAGTTCTATTTTTAGTTTTTTAAGGAACCTCCATACTGTTCTCCATAGTGGCTGTACCAATTCACATTCCCACCAGCAGTGCAAGAGTGTTTCCTTTTCTCCACACCCTCTCCAGCATTTATTGTTTCTAGATTTCTTGATGATGGCCATTCTGACTGGTGTGAGATGATATCTCATTGTAGTTTTGATTTGCATTTCTCTAATGATTAATGATGTTGAGCATTCTTTCATGTGTTTGTTGGCAGTCTGTATATCTTCTTTGGAGAAATGCCTATTTAAGTCTTCTGCCCATTTTTGGATTGGGTTGTTTGTTTTTTTGCTATTGAGCTGCATGAGCTGTTTATAAATTTTTGAGATTAATCCTTTGTCAGTTGCTTCATTTGCAAATATTTTCTCCCATTCTGAGGGTTGTCTTTTGGTCTTGTTTATGGTTTCCTTTGCTGTGCAAAAGCTTTGAAGTTTCATTAGGTCCCATTTGTTTATCTTTGTTTTTATTTCCATTTCTCTAGGAGGTGGGTCCAAAAGGATCTTGCTGTGATTTATGTCATAGAGTGTTCTACCTATGTTTTCCTCTAAGAGTTTGATAGTTTCTGGCCTTACATTTAGGTCTTTAATCCATTTTGAGCTTATTTTTGTGTATGGTGTTAGGGAATGATCTAATCTCATACTTTTACATGTCCCTGTCCAGTTTTCCCAGCACCACTTATTGAAGAGGCTGTCCTTTCTCCACTGTACATTCCTGCCTCCTTTATCAAAGATAAGTTGGCCATATGTGCGTGGGTTTATCTCTGGGCTTTCTATCCTGATCCACTGATCTATCTTTCTGTTTTTATGCCAGTACCACACTGTCTTAATTACTGTAGCTTTGTAGTATAGTCTGAAGTCAGGCAGCCTGATTCCTCCAGCTCCGTTTTTCGTTCTCAAGATTGCTTTGGCTATTCGGGGTCTTTTGTTTTTCCAAACAAATTTTGAAATTTTTTGTTCTACTTCTGTGAAAAATGCCAGTGGTAGTTTGATAGGGATTGCATTGAATCTGTAGATTGCTTTGGGTAGTAGAGTCATTTTCACAATATTGATTCTTCCAATCCAGGAGCATGGTATATCTCTCCATCTATTTATATCATCTTTAATTTCTTTCATCAGTGTCTTATAATTTTCTGCATACAGGTCTTTTGTCTCCTTAGGTAGGTTTATTCCTAGATATTTTATTCTTTTTGTTGCAATGGTAAATGGGAGTGTTTTCTTGATTTCATTTTCAGATTTTTCATCATTAGTGTACAGGAATGCCAGAGATTTCTGTGCATTAATTTTGTATCCTGCTACTTTACCAAATTCATTGATTAGCTCTAGTAGTTTTTCGGTAGCATCTTTAGGATTCTCTATGTATAGTATCATGTCATCTGCAAACAGTGACAGCTTTACTTCTTCTTTTCCAATTTGGATTCCTTTTATTTCCTTTTCTTCTCTGATTGCTGTGGCTAAAACTTCCAAAACTATGTTGAATAAGAGTGGTGAGAGTGGGCAGCCTTGTCTTGTTCCTGATCTTAGTGGAAATGGTTTCAGTTTTTCACCATTGAGGACAATGTTGGCTGTGGGTTTGTCATATATGGCCTTTATTATGTTGAGGAAAGTTCCCTCTATGCCTACTTTCTGCAGGGTTTTTATCATAAATGGGTGTTGAATTTTGTCGAAAGCTTTCTCTGCATCTATTGAGATGATCATATGGTTTTTCTCCTTCAACTTGTTAATATGGTGTATCACATTGATTGATTTGCGTATATTGAAGAATCCTTGCATTCCTGGAATAAACCCCACTTGATCATGGTGTATGATCCTTTTAATGTGCTGTTGAATTCTGTTTGCTAGTATTTTGTTGAGGATTTTTGCATCTATGTTCATCAGTGATATTGGCCTGTAGTTTTCTTTCTTTGTGACATCCTTGCCTGGTTTTGGTATCAAGGTGATGGTGGCCTCGTAGAATGAGTTTGGGAGTGTTCCTTCCTCTGATATTGTTTGGAAGAGTTTGAGAAGGATGGGTGTTAGCTCTTCTCTAAATGTTTGATAGAATTCGCCTGTGAAGCCATCTGGTCCTGGGCTTTTGTTTGATGGAAGATTTTTAATCACAGTTTCAATTTCAGTGCTTGTGATTGGTCTATTCATATTTTCTATTTCTTCCTGAGCCAGTCTTGGTAGGTTGTGCATTTCTAAGAATTTGTCCATTTCTTCCAGGTTGTCCATTTTATTGGCATAGAGTTGCTTATAGTAATCTCTCATGATCTTTTGTATTTCTGCAGTGTCAGTTGTTACTTCTCCTTTTTCATTTCTAATTCTACTGATTTGAGTCTTCTCCCTTCTTTTCTTGATGAGTCTGGCTAATGGTTTGTCAATTTTGTTTATCTTCTCAAAGAACCAGCTTTTAGTTTGGTTGATCTTTGCTATCGTTTCCTTCATTTCTTTTTCATTTATTTCTGATCTGATCTTTATGATTTCTTTCCTTCTGCTAACTTTGGGGGTTTTTTGTTCTTCTTTCTCTAATTGCTTTAGGTGCAGGGTCAGGTTGTTTACTCGAAATGTTTCCTGTTTCTTAAGGTGGGATTGTATTGCTATAAACTTCCCCCTTAGAACTGCTTTTGCTGCGTCCCATAGGTTTTGGGTCGTCGTGTCTCCATTGTCATTTGTTTCTAAGTATTTCTTAATTTCCTCTTTGATTTCTTCAGTGATCACTTCATTATTGAGTAGTGTATTGTTTAGCCTCCATGTGTTTGTATTTTTTACAGATCTTTTCCTGTAATTGATGTCTAGTCTCATAGCATTGTGGTCGGAAAAGATACTTGATACAATTTCAATTTTCTTAAATTTACCAAGGCTTGATTTGTGACCCAAGATATGATCTATCCTGGAGAACGTTCCATGAGCACTTGAGAAAAATGTGTATTCTGTTGTTTTTGGGTGGAATGTCCTATAAATATCAATTAAGTCCATCTTGTTTAATGTATCATTTAAAGCTTGTGTTTCCTTATTTATTTTCATTTTGGATGATCTGTCCATTGGTGAAAGTGGGGTGTTAAAGTCCCCTACTATGATTGTGTTACTGTCGATTTCCCCTTTTATGGCTGTTAGTATTTGCCTTATGTATTGAGGTGCTCCTATGTTGGGTGCATAAATATTTACAATTGTTATATCTTCTTCTTGGATCGATCCCTTTATCGTTATGTAGTGTCCTTCTTTGTCTCTTCTAATAGTCTTTATTTTAAAGTCTATTTTGTCTGATATAAGAATTGCTACTCCAGCTTTCTTTTGATTTCCATTTGCATGGAATATCTTTTTCCATCCCCTTACTTTCAATCTGTATGTGTCTCTAGGTCTGAAGTGGGTCTCTTGTAGACAGCATATGTATGGGTCTTGTTTTTGTATCCATTCAGCCACTCTGTGTCTTTTGGTGGGAGCATTTAGTCCATTTACATTTAAGGTAATTATTGATATGTATGTTCCTATTCCCATCTCCTTAATGGCTTTGGGTTCGTTATTGTAGGTATATTCCTTCTGTTGTGTTTCTTGCCTAGAGAAGTTCCTTTAGCATTTGTTGTAAAGCTGGTTTGGTGGTGCTGAACTCTCTCAGCTTTTGCTTGTCTGTAAAGGTTTTAATTTCTCCATCAAATCTGAATGAGATCCTTGCTGGGTAGAGTAATCTTGGTTGCAGGTTTCTCTCCTTCATCACTTTAATTATGTCCTGCCACTCCCTTCTGGCTTGTAGAGTTTCTGCTGAGAGATCAGCTGTTAACCTGATGGGGATTCCCTTGTGTGTTATTTGTTGTTTTTCCCTTGCTGCTTTTAATATGATTTCTTTGTGTTTAATTTTTGACAGTTTGATTAATATATGTCTTGGCGTATTTCTTCTTGGATTTATTCTGTATGGGACTCTCTGTGCCTCCTGGACTTGATTACCTATTTCCTTTCCCATATTAGGGAAGTTTTCAACTATAATCTCTTCAAATATTTTCTCAGTCCCTTTCTTTTTCTCTTCTTCTTCTGGAACCCCTATAATTCGAATGTTGGTGCGTTTAATGTTGTCCCAGAGGTCTCTGAGACTGTCCTCTGTTCTTTTCATTCTTTTTTCTTTATTTTTCTCTGCATCAGTTATTTCCACTATTTTATCTTCCACCTCACTTATCCGTTCTTCTGCCTCAGTTATTCTGCTATTGATCCCATCTAGAGTATTTTTCATTTCATTTATTGTGTTTTTAATCGATGCTTGATTCATCTTTAGTTCTTCTAGGTCCTTGTTAACTGTTTCTTGCATATTGTCTATTCTATTTCCAAGATTTTGGATCTGGGAAATAGAATCTTGGATCAGCTTTACTATCATTATTCTGAATTCTTTTTCAGGTAGACTGCCTATTACCTCTTCATTTGTTAGGTCTGGTAGGTTTTTATCTTGCTCCTTCACCTGCTGTGTGTTTTTCTGCTTTCTCATTTTGCTTATGTTACTGTGTTTGGGGTCTCCTTTTTGCAGGCTGCAGATTCGTAGTTCCCGTTGTTTTTGGTGTCTGTCCCCCGTGGCTAAGGCTGTTTCAGTAGGTTGTGTAGGCTTCCTGGTGGGGGGGACTAATGCCTGTGTTCTGGTGGTTGAAGCTCGATCTTGTCTTTCTGGTGGACAGGTCCACGTCTGGTGGTGTGTTTTGGGGTGCCTGTGGCCTTATTATGTTTTTAGGTATCCTCTCTGCTAATGGGTGGGGTTGTGTTCCTGCCTTGCTATTTGCTTGGCATAGGGTGACCAGCACTGTAGCTTGCTGGTCGTTGACTGAAGCTGGGTGCTGGTGTTGAGATGGAGATCCCTGGGAGATTTTCGCTGCTTGATATTATGTGGAGCTGGGAGGTCTCTTGTGGACCCGTGTCCTGAAGTTGGCTCTCCCACTTCAGAGGCACAGCACTAACTCCTGGCTGCAGCACCAAGAGCCTTTCATCCACCCGGCTCAGAATAACAGTGAGAAAAAGTAGAAAGAAATAATTAGTAGAAGAAAGAAAGAGAGATTGAAAGAAAGGAAGAAGGGAAGTAAGGAAGGAAGGAAGGAAGAAAGAAAGAAAGGAGGGAGGGAGGAAGGATGGAAAGAAAGGAAAGAAAGGAGGGAGGGAGGGAGGAATGAAAGCAAAAGGAAGAGTGAATGGAAGAAGAGAGGGAGGGAGGGAGGAAGGAAAGAAAGAAAGAAAGAAAGACAGGAGGGAGGGAGGGAGGAAGGAAAGAAAAAGAAAGTGGAAAGAAGAAGGGTGGGAGGGAGGGAGGGATGGAGGAAAGAAAAAGAAAGAAGGAAAGGAGGAGCGGAGGGAGGGAGGGAGGAAGGGAAGGGAGGAAAAAAAGAAAGAGCAGGTAAAGTAAAATAGAATAAAGTATGAAATATAGTAGCGTTATTAAAATTAAAAAGTAATTATTGAAAAAAAACACGGACCGAAAGAACCCTGGGACATATGGTGGAAGCAAAGCTATACAGAGAGAATCTTACACAGAAGATTACACATACACATTCACAAAAAGAGAGCAGGGGGAAAAATCAAAAATCTTGCTCTCCAAGTCCACCTCCTCGATTTGGGATAATTCGTTGTAAAAAGAGGAAAAGGGCGAAAAGTCTGAAATCTTGCTAAGTCCACCTCCTTAATTTGAGATAATTCGTTGTAAAAAGAGGAAAAAAAAAGGGGGGGAAAGTCTTAAATCTTGTCCTCAAGGTCCACTTCCTCAATTTGGGATGATTCGCTGTCCATTCATGCACTCCACAGACGCAGGGCACATCAAATGGACTGTGGAGCTTTAATCCGCTGCCTCGGAGGCTGCACAGAGAGATTTCCCTGTCTCTGCTCTCACAGCTCCCGGGTCTCAGCCTTGGACCTGGCCCCGCCTCTGCGCGTAGGTGGCCGGAGGGCGTCCGTTCTTCGCTCAGACAGGACGGGTTTAAAGGAGCCGCTGATTCGGGGGCTCTGGCTCACTCAGGCAGAGGGGAGGGAGGGGAATGCCCTCTCCTCGCGCAGCAGGCAACAAAAGGGAAAAAAGTCTCTTGCCTCTCCGGTAGCTCCAGACCCTTTCCCCGGACTCCCTCCGGGCTAGCACTAACCCCTTCAGGGTCTCTTCCTGCCGCCAGCCCCAGACCTCTCCCTGCGCTCCGACTGAAAGCCGATACCCGAGCCTCAGCTCCCAGCCCCGCCCGCTCTGGCGGCCGAGCAGACAAGTCTCTCGGGCTGGTGTGTGCCTGAGGGCACCGATCCTCTGTGCCAAAATCTCTCTGCTTTGCCCTCCACACCCCTGTTGCTGTGCTCTCCTCCGCTACTCCGAAGCTTTCCCCCTCCGCCACCTGCAGTCTCTGCCCTCGAAGGGGCTTGTAGTGTGTAGAAACCTTCCCTCCTTCACGGCTCCCTCCCACTGGTGCAGGTCCCGTCCATATCCTATTGTCTCTGTTTATTCTTTTTTTCTTTTGACCTACCCAGGTATGTGGGGAGTTTCTTGCCTTTTGGGGGGTCTGAGGTCTTCTGTCAGCGTTCAGTAGGTGTTCTGTTGGAGTTGTTCCACGTGTAGATGAATTTCTGATGTATCTGTGGGGAGGAAGGTGATCTCCGCGTCTTACTCTTCCGCCATCTTCCCGTGTACTTTATTCATTAGATTTCTATCTAGCAGTCAAAGTGACCAAACATAAATTTACTCTGTTTTTCAAAGTCTGTCTCTTTTGCTTATTTTCAATAATAATAATAATAATAATAATAATAATAATAAAACAACTGACACTTATGTAGAAGGTACAATGTGCCAGATATTTCTCTCAGTGCTTTACAGATATTAAACTAATATAAAAAAACCTGTAACATAGAGATTATCATTATTTCCTTTTTATAAATGATGGAACTGAGACACAGAGAGCTTAAATTATTTGCCTAAGGTGACACAGCCATTTAGTGGTTGATCTAGCACCCACTAGGCTCCAGGGTCCTTTCTTGGTAGATGTTCTCATAAAAAGCTAGTTAATATAGTAGGTCACCAATTCGTTCTTCCCAGACACTTACATACATACATGAATTCTATGTCTAAACTGTCCCATTAACCAAACTGTCACATATCATAATAATCAATAGAAATAAATTAAAATTTTTTTGTAAATCCTAAGTCCTTAATTCTTACTGCTAGACTAATTAATGTGCTAGACGTAATTAAATCAGCATAAATATCATAGTTGAATTTCATGAAAAAGATCAGTAAATGTTATGCCCATTAATAACTTCTGTAGCTATTCAAACAAATATAATGCAATAAGGATAATTAAATCTTGTGCTTCAGGGAGCAAGTAGGTTTGCTTAAAGAACAGAAAGGAAAATATGCCTTTATTCTCTGCCCTAGGGAGGACGGTGAAATAACTGACTAGGTATATTAATGGGGTAGTAGAAAGGGTAACATCTGTCGTTCTCTGAAATATCAGATCTTTGGCTGAGGTAGAATTAACTGACTCATATCTGATATTGAATTATAATAACTTTCATTTACAACATGGTGGGAACAGGCTCTATTTTAATTTCATTTTAGTTTTAATTTACTAACTACAGTACAGAAAATGCATGCTGTCTCATAAATACAACACATATTACATTTTAGAAGAGCCTGGCAGGATATTCTTCTAATGATTTATTTCTGTTTTTAAAGTTGATTTCAGTGGTATTGAGTTCTCAGAGCAAACGCTTACTTTTTCTTTCTATGGTTCCCACACTAACCTGAATCTGAATTATCAATAGACTATTGCAGGCAGCAGAAGTAAACATGTAGGTATTAGCATGATGAGTCTGAAAAACCAAACCAGTTATAGAACAAAAATCCTCAATTATAATTCATAGAATACTGTATTATTTTTAATACTTTAAGAATAAAGATATTCTACTATTGGTAGCAATTATCTGAATAGACTGGATTGAAGATTCAAATTTAATGCCTAAAAAAATGATAATTTCTAATTTTAAATATATACCTGTTTGCACAATTACCAATCTGCCTACCTTAGTGGCCTCATATACTAATAGTGGTAAGTTTTAACAGGCTGAATAACTCTGATTCCAAGTCTCAATTTCAGGTTGTGAGTGTATTTTTATTTTAATACCTTCCTAAAATTTAATTTTATTCCTATCTGTCCTCATTTTTTTTTTCATGCCTGGGCCTCTGGGCTGTGCCAATTTGTATATTTGAATTAATACACCAAATAATGTTTGAAAGTCTAATCTTATTAAATGCCTTTAAATCCAACACTTCCCCTGACTGGTTAGACTTTATTAATTAACCCATATGTTATCAAAACCTTATGCTGGCTGCCTAATTGGTTGTCTCTGAGGGTTATATGTACCAAATGGTTTCCTTAAAAAAACAGTATTGAGGCTGGAAAATTTATGTGAAGTTAGATTTCCAAAGTAGCTCACTTTTCCACTAACGCAAAATGCCATGAATTATAGAATTTATGGTTGACTAATTGCTTACCAGTTGACAGTTGTTGAGCTAAGGATTTTTCATCTCATGTTCCCATCCCTGAGTAAAGCTTTGTCACAAGCAATTTTAAAGAGGAGAGTGAAATGATTTATATGTTCCATATGCTACAATTGTACTAATGGTAAAAGGAATATTTCACTGGGTAGTAATAGGCCTAAGGAAAGAAGAAAGAAAATAACCGATAGTTAACTGTAATAACACATCAAAATATGAACAACTTTCCTTCAAATAAAGATATAAATAAATTCCAGTGGCCTTATACAAGAGGAAGCAAAAGATACCAGAAGTGTAGATATACTATAAACTGTATGGAATATATTGATACTTAAAAAGTGTATGTGTCTATGACTTATCCTGTCAGTTATATATAGGACATAATCAGTGATGAAATTAAGCAACAAACTATTTAAATGACACAAGTCTCAGAAGATACTCTACTTCTCAGGATTAAATAGGATGAACTCAAAATGGGAGATGATTTCCTTAGTCACCACAGGTTGAGAAATAGCAGTTGGGGGACTTCCCTGGTGGTGCAGTGGTTGAGAATCCACCTGCCGATGCAGGGGACACAGGTTTGATCCTTGGTCTGGGAAGATCCCATGTGCCACGGAGCAACTAAACCCATGCGCCACAACTACTGAGCCTGCGTGCCACAACTACTGGAGCCTGTACACCTAGAGCCTGTACTCCGCAACAAGAGAAGCCACTGCAATGAGAAGCCCACGCACCACAATGAAGAGTAGCCCCCATTTGCCACAACTAGAGAAAGCCCACACTCAGCAATGAAGACCCAACCCAGCCAAAAAAACCCCGGTTATTCTAGAGGAAAGGATCTCTTGCTCTAGAAGAGAATTATAGATAAGATCTTCTGAGTAAGGACAGCTAAAATAAAGCATAAGACCACTCTCCCCAAGGGACTAACCAGATAAGCATATTTATGGGATATTAGCCTTTACCATACAATGCAAGTCTCCTTATGCATAAAGCTGCAAGAGAGGATTTGAAACAGGCTCAGTTGCTTACCCATTCTTTTTTTTTAATTGAAGTATTCTTGATTTACAATATTGTTAGTTTCAGGTGTACAGCAGAGTGATTCAGTTATATATAAGTGATATATATAATAATTGTCTTCCTCCGTCTGACTTACTTTACTTAGTATGATAGTCTCTCGGTCCATCCATGTTGCTGCAAATGGCAATATTTCATTCTTTTTTATGAGTAATATTCCATTGTATATATATCACATCTTCTTAAAGTAGTCATCTGTTGATGGGCACTTGTGTTGTTTCTGTGTCTTGGCTACTTTAAATAGTGTTGCTACGAACATTGGGGTACATGTATCTTCTTGAATTACTGTTTTCTTTTTTTCTGGATATACAGTGCAGATAGGAACACTTGACAATAGGGTTAGAAAACCACATCACTTCTAAACCTGTGAACACAGATCTTAAGGAGAGACGGTCCAGTGCAAGGTTCTTCTGTTTATCATAATTGCTTAGTAATATTAACCTACTAAAATTTTTGCTTCTTTTTGTACCAGATGTAACCAATTTTTAAATTTACCTGTAAAAGTAATAATAATAACTTCTTTTTACATCCAATCCGGGTTGAAGACTTAGATTTACCTCCCCGAAACTTGGGTGTGTTTGTGGCTGTTTGTGTGTGTGGCAGAAATAAGGAGCAGGCCCCTTTTAAAACTTGTGATATGTTTCTGAAAGAAATAGTACAATGTTGGCTGAATAGGTCTGTCATAATTACAATACAATGATTAATAGGACACTACAAGTGCTGTTATAGCATTTTGTTGTACAAAAGAATGGTTGAATGCTTATTCTCAAAATTTAAAAATAGAAAACTAAAATGAAAATTGCAAAACTATTATATCTACTTAGCAAATAGAAATTGTTAACATAGGTATATTCAAGAAACATTTCAAAGGTATATTAAAGAAACATTTCAAAGAGGAAAATCTAACCTAAAATTATTGTATTAAATATACCTTTTATTAGCAATTAATAATATGTTCCTCTTATAATTAGTAATACAAAAGTTTAATAACCAGAATTCATAGTTGAAATTAGCATATATCATTAGCATAGCTATATAAGTGTATCATTATGTCATTAAAAATAGGATATTCTAACAGCCTAAATATCTTTTAATGGTAGAATTATATATAAGAACAAAATTATTGTTAAAATATTTCATCAGCTTTCAAAACCTTTGTGTGTGTCATCATGGCTATTTATTGTTTTAATGAAAATGTAGGTTTTTAATATGCCAAAAATGGGTATAAAATGAATTAAAACTGGTAATCCAGTTGAGAACAACATGGACCACAATATACTGAGTCATTATGCTATGTCAACTCTTTATTGGAGATTTGCTATAGTGCATTATATATTCATTACAATAAGATTAGGTATATATTATTACTACCATTTTAAATATAAAGTACAACCAAGAGTTAGTATTTAAAATTCTGGTTTAGCTACTCAATATACTCTTAACCACTAGGCTATGGCTTCATTTTTAGCTGTACAGTTAGAGTAAAGATCATGTCTTCCAGAAAGCATCTGATTCTCCTTTCCTTATCACAGGACTTGGAAAAGTTTCACTCAATCATGACATCAGAAACGAAGTCCAGTATCTCTTGATCTGGATGAGGTCTAGTTGCAGTGTCTCTTGATCTGAAGACCTGTGAACTAAAAGAGTCAAATTATCTGTTATATGATGGCAGAAAAGTGACAGGATAACTACAACAAACTCTCCCATTTAAAAGGGAAAGGATGGGAAGAATTTGGTAGTCACTGGTCCATAACGATTCTGAAATTCCACTTGACATTATCTGGGGCTAGAAAACATTCTTTGACTTAAATCCTGGGAATAGGTCCATAGACCACTGTTCTCAGCCCTGCCTTCTAGGAATTAATTTCTTTTTTTATCACCTCCTTGGCCAATTATGAAGAGAAGATTGGAAAACGTGTCTTTTTGGCAATCTGTTTAACCATCTGCAGAAATTTGGGGACCAAGAAGTATTTAAAATCCCAAGAACTCTTAATCTCTTCTAGTTTAGGGTGGTGGTGCTTTTTGCTAACACAACTATATTTTACAAGGTTATGGGTTTTCTCTTTATTTTTCAGGTCCACTCTGCCAAAACCTATGTCCATAATTCTTTCCACAAACCTCTTTCTCTAGATTCAATTATGTGTGTTTTGGATGTACTAAAATACTACTTTATTCATCTTAGCATCACTTTTATCTTGCTGAATGGCATGTTGTTCATTTTAGAGGCATGATCTATAAGGGATGTTAATTAATTTAGAAGTTTTAACAAAAGGTTTAATGATAACACCCTTCACTGGATCTTTATCCTGAGGTGATTTTTAGTGATAACCTCTGAGTTAGGCCTTTTCCTTGAGGCTGTGTCTTATTAGCCGCAACTTTAATTTGTTGAAAAATAATTTCATTTAGCAGCTCTGCAATTCTGTATTGTCTCTACTTCCAAATACTGCTCAAAAATTGGCTTTTTCTTTTCAGATTTCATCATTTTTGGTACCTCTGTTTATCAGGCACATAATCCTCCAGTTGCAGGCAATAATTTTAGTAAATGTTTCAGTACTGAAATCCACAGGTCAAATTTTTCTAGTATCTCATAATAGTTTCCTCACTTTTTCTGGCCATTTATAGCAGTTTTCTTGCAGCCTACAGCCTTGATCAAAATCATATTTTGTTGAAATGGCACCTCATTTCCCAGTACCAACTTCTGTAATGGTCAGCTGTTGCCATAGTAAAGCTGCAGGCTATATCACCCCAAAACTCAGTGGCTTAAAATAACACTCAGTTATTCTTATTCATGTGTCTGCAAGTCATTTGGGGGTGTCTCTGTTGTTACCAGCAAGTCTTAATTAGGTTTAGTTCCCAGCTACATGTTTGGTTTAGTCTATTCTGTACCTCTCTCATCCCTCTGAGACAACCAACTCTTTTGAGTGTGGAAAAGAGGATACCAGCTCTTTCCCAGTAGCATAATCCAAATTGTGTGTGTGTGTGTGTGTGTTTAGGTATTGTTCAGATCAATGTATTGGTGGTAGATGGATATAGCAACTTGTTGACATTGAAGTGTTAGGCTTTATGTAAAATCCATTGCAAAGGTGGTTCTGGCCAGCATATTGGTGATATAAAATCCTTCTGTAGTTGGTGACAAGCAAAGGTAATAAGTACAGTGGATCTGCTAATGTCAGTCATTATATATATTATTATTCCTGACCAAAAAGATATGTTGAAGGAATCATTTAATGCCAAGGCCTGGAACTGGGGAGTAGAATAGGTTTTTCCACTTAATCTGGCAGTGACAGCTGCCAAAATTATAAAGTACCCTTTATCTAGTGATCATATGTTTAGCTTCTTGATCTTCAGGCAGAAACCAACATTAAGAGATTTCTTACTTTTCCCTCCACTGTATCTGCTCTTATAGATGTAGCTCATTTTGCAGGTGCAGCTATGGAAGCCATTGCTGCCTTGGCAGTGATCTCAGGATCTCTCACAGTCTGGAGGCACATGATCTTTTACCAATGGACAGGGTAAAGTAGCTGTGAATAGCACTAAAGTAACAGAGTAATGGTAATACAGTAACATGAAACCTTAAAACATTGTGTTGGATTTTTGCACATATATCTGTATGTATTGCTAATGTAACTCTAAGCTGTCGGTGGTAGAATTGGGCAGAATGTCAAGCAAGTAACTATAATTGTGTGATTTACACATGGCCAAAAGTGATAAGAACTGAGTTATCTTCATTGAAAATCTAAGAATCCCTTCTAACTATGGAGTACAGACTTTGAAAGAACATCAGATTCCCTAAAGGGCTGTACTGTATGCAAAATTTGTGACCTGATACACCCATTTCAGAAATACAAATTATTCACAGGCTAGTTAGAGAGTTATGCATCCTTCAGTTGTGAAGGAACTGGGTGTAGAAGCTTCTAGGACCATTTCAAATAAGAAATGTCTTAGAATATTTTTTCTTAGTTTCAATATTCTTTAGGGAAAAAAATCCCAGTAAAACTTCAGACCAAGATAGAGCTACCCAGGCAGTAGTGTATTAAATCCTAGAAAGTCAGCAGTAGAATGAACTGAAGATCTGTGGGAGAAGAAAATCTTTGTCTTGTATCACCCTCTGCCACATTTGGACCTTAGGTAATAAGGGAAGGTCTAAGAGAACACATTTTATGTGTCACTAAGGTGCATTTCTTTCTGATACAGGCACAGTGAATTGAGCCCCTTCTCTATTACTGCTTGTCTGAACTTGGGGAAAATCTCATAAAACATTAAATCTTGATGTTCTTTAAAATGGTTATCATAATCGTACCTATTTCATAATGTTGTTGAGAAGATGAAATGACTATATATACAATGACATTACCCTAGTACATGGTAAAAAGCAAATACAGAAAAAATAGTACCACTCTGCTCCCTCTTTCCTCTTCTTTCTTTTTTTTTCTTCTACCCACTCCAGTCTTCTTCCTCTCTTCTGTATTTCCCCTACCCCCTTTTTATCCCCAAGAATCTGGATGCTTCTATAAACATTAGATAGAATATTTATTTGATGAGTGCACAAAACTGAACCCTAGAGAAAAAATAATGAAAACAAAACTCATCTGAGACTTAGTCACAAATACCTAGGAATTTAAAAATAAGGCTGAACAAGTTTTAACAGCTATACAATGGGCTGTTTCTTGTGAGCATATAAACAGCATTAGAGTCAAACATTAGCAAACAAAGTTGTGCAACATCTTGGTGTTAACGGCTTACCATTGAATAGATGTTCAGTTATGCATTCATATATTTAGAACACAGGTTGCAAAAAATGTATAAATTTAAATAATTTCTTGTCTTTGATTTATTGACCACCTTTATTCTAAATCCTCTATTATAATTTAAGCAACTTCCAAGACATGTCTTAGAAAAAATATTGGACCATGTATCTAATCCCCAAAGTACAAATCATAGCTAGTCTATTTCAAGCCTTTTTCTTAATAGCTGGAGTATTAGTGAAACAAACAGGTATGTTTTATAGATATTCAGTTCCATAAAATATAGATTTGAGGGTGCTTTGAGGAAAACAGAATATTGTGTACTGCTTTCTACTCATAATAATGCAAATTTGAAACTGTAGAGCTTACCTATAAAGAAAAGAGATCATTGTATAGTGCTTCAAACAACTCAGAGCTTTATTTCTCCATGTTATAAAAAGCCAAAAAGGAGGCAGGTGCTGACATTTTTATCAACTGGTGATGGCTGTCAGGGCCCAGGACTAAGGTCATCTTGGTTTACCTTCATAATGTGAAGAGAGATGCTACAATCCTCACATTAGTATCTGAAGCATGAAGAAAGAGGAGAAGCAAAAGAATAGAACAAAGGACCTTTCTATCAGGAAGCTGATTCTTCCCCTCTTTTAGGGTCCTTTTCTAGAAACTCTCTAGTCAATGACTTCTGCTTATATGTAATTTGGTAGAACTGAATCAGTGGCTATTTCTGTCTGCAAGGAAGTTTGGGAAAAATAAATTTTTAGAGGTTGTTGGTGCTTACAACAAATCAGGGTTTGATTAGTAAGGAGTTTGATTAGTACGTAAGGCTATTTATTATGTAAGCAATAAAGAGTCTCTCATGCAGTTCATACTTTGGCTCCCTAACATTTGTACATAACATTCACACACATATGTCTTCCCACCTCCTCAAAGGAGACAGCCACAAAGCCCTATCCTTTTGGCATCCAGGTCAAAATATAAGATCTCTGGGTAATGTTTAATCTTTCTCATCAGGCCTGGCTATAACTCCTTGTGGTTTGATGATATGTAAACTAAATTACAAGTTACCTGCTCATGATACATTTGAAAAATGATCCAGGAGAATAAGGAAAATAAATATTAAACTACCATAAAGAATGGAGAATAATGGGAAATGAACAGCCCTCACTGGTCTCCAGTAATTATGAAATCCTACTAGGAAGAGTATCAAGGATTCTCTGCCTTGTGAATGAATAAATTTTCTTGATCAGACAGTCTGTCAATCCCGTGTTCTATGTATTAAGAATACCTACTTTAAATATTGTACTCAAAGGCTACAATTGAAGAGGGTATTGGTATTATAGTGGCTGAGCACTTTTAGTATCCTATCACCTGTTGGTGCCAGTAGAGACACCCAGAATATACTCCAGATTTAAAAATCACTGGTTCTTTGGTCTCAGTAGAGAAACTTGTATCAGAGTGACACTCCCAATGAATGCAAGCCGAAAACATGGATTTAAAACAACAAGCTTTAAGATTTGCATGACCAAGATCCAACAAAGAAAGGAAGGACATTGAGGTGTGATGTGTACTTCCTCCAGATACCTGCAAATTTCCCATGCTGTGAAGAAAGTGCAAGTGTGTATGCAGCTAGGTACTTGGGAGAGTTTCACTGGGCTATGGAGGCAAAGACTGGAGTTCAGAAATACCAAAGGGCAGGGATTTGAGGGGTCATGATACTAGAGAGAGAAATCATAGATGTGAGCCTGAAATTCTCCATTAACTTCTCTAAGTATTTGCCAAATGCTAAACCTCTAATGCAATGAACAAAATGCTGAAAAATAAAACAAGCAGAAAACAGCCCTTGTAGGCTAAAAATCTAAGCAGGGATTTCGACTTTCTTATGGAGCTCACACAAGTAAATCTGCATGTAATCTCCCTCTCTGCCAGAAGAAATACAATCCTTTCAAAGCAATGAAGAAGTAAACAGCATTCAAGTCCTCTACAATTTTCCCATCCAATATCAGGGATTCTATGAAAAATATTGGGTATGCCAATAAAAAGTAGTTTCAAGAGGTTCCATGAACTTTACATGAATCTGATATTATTATGTGTTTTGAATCTTATTTTTCAGTTATTTGATTTTACAGTTACAGATTCAAGTGTGGTTTATTAAGTCTCTTGAACTTTCCTCTTTTTATGTTTTATTAGTTTTATAAACATCCTAACCAATATACTACTTTGTTCTTAATTGTATGTATGCTAGTCCTTTTTTGATCATATCACATAATCTTTCTGTATTTTCCATTTATTTTTTCTCTGTCCCTTAATCTTCTTATTCAATAATAAATATTCTCTTCTCTTATACAACCCTATGAATTAGGTACCATTATTATTCCTACCTTATGCAGAATATGAGAATCAAAGGTTAAGTAACCAGTAACCAGCCCAGTATCACAAAATTGTGATTCAAACCTGGGCAGTCTGGATCCAGAATCCATATACCTAACATTTATTCTATGCTGCCTCACACAAAATAAAGTGATGGGACTCTCATTATATAAAACAGAAATAGGAGGGAAGTCTTTCAAAATATTAACATTGATTATGTGTGTGTACAAAATTATTAATGCTCTATCTTCACTATCATTTTTATTAAAGTTTTTCAAAATTTGTATAAGCACTGTTTTTATAGTTGAATATATTTACAAGGAAAAAACCTGAAGATCAGGAGTGGCATAAAATTATTCTGTCCTACTAGCAATGACTAGAAAGAAGTGTTTTCTAGTTACAATGACTAAAATATCAATAGTTACCTTAGGACAAAGCAAGTACTTCCGTTGTGGTTCATTCCATCAAGTGCAAATATAATTTTATATATATCCTACAATTTTGGTTAAATATGAATTGGTTTTTGAAAAAATTGTAAGCGTATACTATAGCTGTCTATTCAGTAGGAAATAGTTCTTTTTAAGGTTTATCAACCATTTCAAGACACCACATTGTCATAAATTTTACTGGAATTAGCAATTTTCTTGTTGCACTTTAATGCCCTTATTGAATAGTTCTAGTGCATAAGCAATGTATTCCCATCACACTGTTAGAACTGAATTAAATATCAAAGTGTAGAATACTTCCCCAAAATGCAATTTTAACAAGTTTTAACTGCAACATATGTAGTAAATCATTTTAATACATAACAGCAATAGTACTAAGCATTTGGTAGGACAAACAATGCTTGGTAACTTAAACCACAGCAAAACTGAAAGTAGATTAAAAAAAAAGTGCACTTTGTAAAAAAAAAACAAAACAAAATCTATCAGCTTGTATAGCAGA
Organism: Hyperoodon ampullatus; assembly: GCF_949752795.1. Classification (NCBI taxonomy): domain Eukaryota; kingdom Metazoa; phylum Chordata; class Mammalia; order Artiodactyla; family Ziphiidae; genus Hyperoodon; species Hyperoodon ampullatus. The sequence continues at coordinate 121,211,498 of NC_136916.1, read as the reverse complement.
AAAAGAAATTGAGCGTGAAATCACACAATGGTATGAACAGTAACTGGTACCACAGGAGAGGAGTCATTGGAGATAAAAAGCTGCACACAGATAGATCACTTAAGCAGTTCCTGTGTCTGTGGCTACATTGCTTTTCTAAATGGTTCCTGCCATAACTCATTCACCCTGATGAGACACATCCCTTCTCCTTGAGCCTAAACTATGCAGAAACTCATAAGTCATTCTGATGGTGACAGAAAAAGAAAAGCTTTTGTCCAAAGAACTCCTGATTAACAACCCTAGTAGCCACTAATTTTTATATAAGTGTTTCTTAAGTGTTACAAATACTAATCCAGCCAACCTGTTACATATGTTGCAATTTGTAATGGTCAACCCAACCAAAACAAATCAAAATAATAAGTAATCAAATAAGTTATGGTGTGAAGTATATAACTGGTGCAATTTTTATTTATTTATTTTTAATGTAATTTTTCCAATTTTTCACAAATCTGATCACAGAATCGGGGCTAGAGAAGCACATGTGCACCTGGACACAGAACAAGGTTCACTGCCCACTTCTTTGGAAACACACCGCTTGTTCCATTCCCTTCAACATTTGTAAATAATGTTTGAATATAGTTTTGAGACTCCTTCCCAAACATCATACAAGAATACTGTATTTTAAAATGATCAGAAAATTCTCTAGTGTAATTAGAGTTTTGACATATTATTTCCAAGGGGAGTATGAAGTGCTTCTAATAAATTTCTCTCTTAGAAAAAGTAAGATAGTTACAGAGTAAAACATACATTATTTATTTGACTCATTAGTATATTCTATATATGTGGCTTTTAAGTATCAAATATTTATGTATATATTGAATATGTATGTGTATATTTTATTTTTATAGCTAGGCTGGGTCTCAGGCTTTGGAGTTAGCAATAATTATCTCTGGCCTGGTTTTACAGATGATTTTTATTTTCTTCATTGAGTTATTCTATTTAAACATTTTTACACAATGGACATATATAATTAGCAAAATATTTAAAATCATACTGCAACAAAAGTAGTCATTTTCATAGCAAATATTACAGATTTTTAAATTTAGATTTTGTAAATATAGATTGGCATGTATTGCTTCTTTTATTTTCCAATTTTATTGAGATATAATTGACATAACATTGTATAAGTTTAAGAGGTACAGCTTGATAATTTGATACATATATATATTGCAAAATTATTACCAAAAAGAGTAGTTAACACATCCATAACCTCACATAATTACCATTTCTTGTTATTGTTGTTGTGGGAAGAACATTTAAGATTTACTGTCTTAACAACTTTGAAGTATACAGTATCATGTTGTTAACCTGGTCATGATGCTGTACATTAGATCTACAGAACTTATTCATTCTATAACAAGAAGTTTGTACCCTTTGACTAAATCTAATTTTCCCCAGCCCCTGACAACCACCATTATACACTCTGTTTCTATAAGTTCAGCTATTTTATTTATTTTTTTAATTAAGTTTTATTGGAGTATAGTTGCCTTACAATGTTGTGTTAGTTTCTACTGTACAGCAAAATGAATCAACCATACATATACATATATCCCCTCTTTTTTGGATTTCCTTCCAACTTAGGTCACCACAGTGCATTAAGTAGATTCCCTGTGCTATACAGTATGTTCTCATTAGTGATCTATTTTATATATAATATCAAGAGTGTATAGGTGTCAATCCCAATCTCACAATTCCTCCCACCCCCCTTTCCCCCTTGGTATCCATACATTTGTGCTCTATGTCTATTTCAGCATTGCAAATAAGATCATCTATACCAGTTTTCTAGATTCCACATAGATGCATTAATATACAATATTTGTTTTCCTCTTTCTGACTTACTTCACTCTGTATGACACTCTCTAGGTCCATCCAGGTCTCTACAAATGACCCAATTTTGTTTCTTTTTATGGCTGAGTAATATTCCATTGTATATATGTACCACATCTTCTTTATCCATTCCTCTGTTGATGGACATTTAGGTTGCTTCCATATCCTGGCTATTGTAAATAGTGCCGCTATGAACATTGGGGTTCATGTGTCTTTTTGAATTATGGTTTTCTCTGGGCACATGCCCAGTAGTGGGATTGCTAGGTCATATGGTAGTTCTATTTTTAGTTTTTTAAGGAACCTCCATACTGTTTTCCATAGTGGCTGTATCAATTTACAATCCCACCAACAGTTCAACTGGGTTCCCTTTTCTCCACACCCTCTCCAGCATTTATTATTTGTAGAGTTTTTTGATGATGGACATTCTGACCAGTGTGAGGTGATACCTTATTGTAGTTTTGATTTGCATTTCTCTAATAATTAGTGATATTGAACATCTTTTCACATGTTTGTTGGCAACATGTATGTCTTCTTTGGAGAAATGTCTATTTAGGTCTTCCGAAAAATTTTTTTTGGGGGGAGGGCTTAAACAACAGAAATTTACTTTCACACAGTTCTGGAGGTTGGAAGTCCCAGATCAAGGTGCCAACAGGATTAGTTTCTGATGAAGACTCTCTCTCTGGTTTGTATACAGCTGTCTTCTTGTTGTCCTCACATGACCTTTCTTCTCTGTGCACTCGTGGAGAGAGAGAAAAGGAACGCTCTTGCACTGTTGGTGGGTATGTAAACTGATACAGCCACTATGGAGAACAGTATGGAGGTTCCTTAAAAAACTAAAAATAGAACTACCATATGACCCAGAAATCCCACTATTGGGCATATACCCTGAGTAAACCATAATTCAAACAGAGTCATGTACCACAACGTTCATTGCAGCTCTATTTACAATAGCCAGGACATGGAAGCAACCTAAGTGTCCATGGACAGATGAATGGATAAAGATTTGGCACATATATACAATGGAATATTACTCAGCCATAAAAAGTAATGAAATTGAGTTATTTGTAGTGAGGTGGATGTACCTAGAGTCTGTCATACAGAGTGAAGTAAGTCAGAAAGAGAAAAAAAATACTGTATGCTAACACATATATATGGAATCTAAAAAAACTAAAAAGGGTTCTGAAGAACCTAGGAGCAGGACAAGAATAAAGATGCCAACCATTTTTTGACTGAGTTGTTTGTTTTTTGATATTGCTCCCTCACTTCAGACTATACTATAAAGCTACAGTAATCAAGACAATATAGTACTGGCACAAAAACAGAACTATAGATCAATGGAACAGGATAGAAAGCCCAGAGATAAACCCACGCACCTATGATCACCTAATCTATGATAAAGGAGGCAAAAATGTACAGTGGAGAAAAGGCAGCCTCTTCAATAAGTGGTGCTGGGAAAACTGGACAGCTACATGTAGAAGAATGAGATTAGAACACTCCCTAACACCATACACAAAAATAAACTCAAAATGAATTAAAGACCTAAATGTAAGGCCAGACTATAAAACTCTTAGAGGAAAACATAGGCAGAACACTCTGATATAAATCACAGCAAGATCTTTTTTGAACCATCTCCTAGAGTAATGAAAATAAAAACAAATATAAACAAATGGGACCTGATTAAACTTAAAAGCTTTCACAGAGCAAAGGAAGCCATAAACAAGATGAAAAGACAATCTTCAGAATGGGAGAAAATGTTTGCAAACAAAGCAACTGACAAAGGATTAATCTCCAAAATATACAAGCAGCTCATGCAGCTCAATATCAAAAAAAAAAAAACCCAACAAGTTCAGCTATTTTAGATCCCACACATAAGTGAGTTTTTGTCTTTCTCTCTGACTTATTTCACTTAGCATAATGCCCTCAAATTCCATTATGTTGTTGCAAGTGGCAGGAATTTTCCTTTTTTTTAATGCCTGAATAATATTCCACTGTATGTGTATATGTGTGGGTATCACATTTTTATTATCAGTTTATCTGTTGATAGAATCTTAGGTTGTTTCCATGTTTTAGCTCTTGCAAATAATACTGCAATGGACATGGCAGTGCAAATATCTCTTTGAGTTCCTGATTTCATTTCCTTCAGAGATATAGCCAGAAATGAGATTGCTGGATCGTATGGTAGCTCTTATTTTAAATGTTCTGAGGAATCTCCATACTGTTTTCTATATTGATTGTACCATTTTACATTCCCAGTAACAGTGTAAAAAGGTTCCCTTTTTTCCACATCCATGCCAACACTTCTCTCTTGTCTTTGTGATAGTAGCCATTCTAGCAGTAGTGTTGTGATATCTCATTGTGGGTTTGATTTGCATTTCCCTGATGATTAGTGATGTTGAGCATCTTTTCATGTGTCTTTTGGCCATTTGTATGTCTTCTTTGGAAAAATATCTGTTCATGTTCTTTGCCTGTTTTTTAACCAGATTGCTTTTTTTTTTTCTATTGAGTTGTATGAGTTTTATATAGATATTAATCCATTATCAGATGTATAATCTGCAAATATTTTCCCCCATTTTTTAGTCTGCCTTTTAAGTTTTGTTGATTATTTCTTTTGCTGTGTAGATGCTTCTTAGTTTGATGTAGTTCAGCTTGTTTATTTTTGCTTTTAATGCTTATGCTTTTGGTGTCATATCCAAAAGTCATTGCCAAGACTAATATCAAGGAGCTTTCTGTTTCCTTCTAAGACTTTTACAATTTTAGTCTTACATTTAAGTCCTTAATACATTTCAGGTTAATTTTTGAGCAGTGTGAGATAGGGGTCCAATTTCATTTGTGCATGTAAATATTCAAAACCATTTATTGAAGAGACTGTCCTGAGTATTCTTGGCTGAATTGTCAAAATTAGTTGACCTTGTATGTGGGGGTTTATTTCTAGGTTCTTGATTCTTTTCCATTAGTATGAGCGTCTGTTTTTATTCCAGTACCATACTGTTTGGTTTACTATAGCTTTGTGTAATATAGTTTGAAGTCAGGAAGTATGATTTGGCAAGATTTATTCTTTCTCAAGATTGCTTTGGCTATTTGGGGTCTTTAGGGGTTCCATTTGAATTTTAGAAATGTTTTTTCTATTTCTGTGAAAAGTAACATTGTAACTTTAAAAGGATTGCATTGAATCTGCAGCACATATGCACTGTGACTGCAGGGGCTAGCCATCAGTGTGTTCTCAATGGTGGGTGCCAGTGATGAGAGTTGGAGCCAGCAGTGAGCAAGTGTGCTGCTATAGGAGCTGGCCGTCAGCACTGGCAGGAGTCAGGCCATTGACAGAAGTCAGGACAGCTCAGGGCACCTGAGCGGCTGCAAAGGCCAGGGTTTCAGCCTGCACTCATGTGGCATCAGGGGCTAGCAATGGGTATGTGTATGGCAGTAAAGGCTAGTGATGAGAGTTGGCTCTGGTGGTGCCCAGGTGCATAGCTACACGGGCTAGCTATGGGCACATGCACAGTAGTGGAGGCGAGTGACAGGTGTTGAGACTGGGGGCATTCAGGTGCATAACTGCAGGAGCTAGCTATGAACATAGGCAGCACTGCATGCCAGTGACATGACTTGGGGCCAGGTCCTGGCCTAAGAGCAGCTGTGGAGGCCTTGGCTGTTAGTGTCCACTCCTGTGGCTAAGGGGCTCACATGGGCGAACACATTACAGTAGAGAGGGGTGACAGGAGTTAGAGCTGGCTGTATTCAACACACAGCTGCAGGAGCTATCTGTACATGCAACTAGATGTATAGGCCAGTGACAGGAGCCAGAGCTAGATAAAGTCCACGAGTATGTAGTTGCTTCTTAAATATGGATATACCTCCTTCTTTATGTAAAGCCAAATTGGCTTGGAAAGTTGTTAAAATAATATTTTACAAAAATTTAATGAGGAAGAAAAATACAGTATCCACAGCAGTCAATATTAACTGGAGGATGGCACCACAAAGAGATGATGCAGTTTTATAGAAGTGAAAAAAAATATGTAACTAGAAGAAATAGAATTTTAAAGAGTAGACCACATTGTCTAAATTTTACTCTGCCTAATGACATTACATTACTTTGGCTTTCCTTTTAAGACATAAGGCACTATGCTGAAATAGGCTGGATATCCAGAAAAAAAAAAATTTTTTTAAGAGGTAAAGCCATCTGGTCATTAATTTGCCTTGAAATTTCTGTGAGATGCTGAGGGCAAAGTAGCAGATGCTATCAATGAACTGTGTAGAGACAATAATCAAATCATCTCCTCTTGCTTTAACATACGAAAAAAAGAAAGAAAAGGGCATAAACACAGGAAGAGGAATTTAAATGTCCTCATAATTTTAATCCAAAAGCAAAAAAGATTATTTGGTTGAGCTTCAGATTTGCATTTATTTCTACAAGATTCACTAAAATTGGGAAATGTCTACTGAATGGGAACAAATATATTATGTTGATTTCTATTAGGATATAGTCTTATATGTATTCACAACCACAGTTATCCACCAAATGTGGATATTATTATTAATAATGTCATATTAATGATGACAAATAATAGAATATTTTCTTTTAAGGCAGTGGTTTTCAACTCAGCGTGACTTTACTGCCCAGGGGACATTTGTCAGGGGCATTTGTCAAAAATGGAGACATTTTGGTTGTCACAACTGAGGGATGTTAGTGTCATCTAGTGGGTGGAGGACAGGGATGCTGCTAAACATCCTACAATGCACAGGACATCCCCCTACAGTAAAGAATTATGAGGCCAAAAATGTCGATAGTACCAAGATTGAGAAATCATGTTTCAACAAAAATATTGCATTTAAATTATTTTTAAATTTAATGTGGCTATAACACAATCCAATTCTCAAGTTATAAGAATTAGCAAATTTGATCATTTTTTAAAATAAAATATTTTTGCAGAATTCATTCTATAGACATCAGTGGGTTACAAAAATGGGGATAGATCCTGTATTATACAGTGATTCTTTAGACACATATGACAGTATGACATATTTTTGTGCTTTCAATGCCTTTAAAAATATTTTTCCCAAAATTCATATATATGCATATATAGACATATATATATATACATATACATACATATAAATGTATGTATATGTATATATATGATTTAGTAATGAAAAGAAACCTTTCCTCTTAAGAGGAATTAGACCCTCAGAGAGCCTAAAAGAGGCAAAGTTTTAGTTCTTATAAAACCCACAACTACAGAGACATAAATGTCCAAGAAACAAGGATAAGGCATCTGTTCACCTTAGGGAGAGTTAGAGGAAGGTTAGTGTTCAAAAATTAACAACATGGAGAATTCTGGGACAGGGGATTTAGGCTTTGGATTAACAGATTTCAACCTATCAACAACCTACCTATATTGAATCATAAATATTCAGTGAAGACTGAAATAATTGCAAAAATATTATTTTTGTCTTCAACGTGATTATTAATTTCTGTGGATATTTGGAATCATAAGGACTAAAGGATTGATTTTAGAGTTGGCTTCTTCCATGCTTCTGCTACTCTTGCTTTCTTGACTTCTACTAGTCTGATTGCTATCAGTCCTCTTTTGTTAAGAATCAAAGAACATCATGAAGAATTACTTATTTTTTCCTTACAAAGCTGCCTTCCTTGTGACAGAGAAACTGTTTGGAAGTGCTCTAAGTACATCAGCAGGGGGAACGTATTGATTGCATTATATCAGTCTTCTGAAACACTTCTATGAAATATTTTGCCAATCTATAAATTTTCAGAAAGTTTTCAAAAAGGAAATACCATCTTCTTAAAAGGCTGATTGAATTAATTATACAGATGCCAATAAAACACCATATGAGCCATTTGTCTTGTATTATACATAATGCTAAGACAGAAATATTCAGTGCTGTTCACACTTGTTTGATTAAAATAATTTTCAGTTAAGAATGTATTGTTTTAAAACAATAAGAAGCTTTTGTGGTATCAATTTTGAAAAATGTGGTTAAGAACATTTATCACAGGAGAGCAGTTTCTGAACACAGTCTGGATCAAGCAAGAGCAAATGTAAGAGTTTGCTTTTGGTTATTGGGGAATAAAAGGAAGCAAAATCTCCACATGGTAGTCTTTTATATATACCTTTTATTACTTTGCAGTTTATGTTGTTCTGTGTTTTTGTCATTAAATTACCTAAATATTTTTAAGAATAATTTATATTTTCAAGGAGTGAGGTTGGTTGGAATCTGAAAATTTCAACAAGTTGTCATATTGGAAAAGAACATAGAATTTTAATTTAAATGTAGAATATTATAGTGGAAATATTTCCATTTTAAATGTATGTGCATCTTTGCTTGTGATTTAATAAACCATTCAAAAGTGCTAAGGCTTTGCGTTCCCTTAGCTGTCAAACAGGCTGTAGTGTTGTAGTGTTTCTTGAGCACTGGAAAATAATCGAGTGGTGGAAGGCAGAGCATATTTAAACCTGCAAATTCAGATACTTCTGGGAGTGAAAAGGAAGTTTCCCCATGCTCTAGTCTTCCCCAGAGTAAGCAGCCTTCCTTTTCCATCTGTGTGGAACGAGAACCATTCATCCCACCTGTCCAGTCCCTCTGTACCTAAAGAGTTCACTAATATTAGAGGGATCCCAGCTCCTCTCCAATGCTCACATGTTATCATCATTATCAAAGAAATTAATGCATATAACAGGAGTGTAGATAACAGATACCTGAGAGAGAGTGTGGATCAGGAAATATATACTGAAAAACACAGGAGATAAGGAAGGTGAATGTTTTGGTGAGGAGATCAGAGTGAAAGTTACTGAGTGAGATGATTTTCAAGTGCTTAAGGTAGCAGGACCTCGGAAAGGGAAGACAAGAGGACTTATAGCTCATGCTGTGAGCTACAAATTAGCCTTAAGTTGACTTGGGGAGATGAAAGTACATATTGTATGTACTAGATTGTATATAGTATTTCTCTGAATTCAATACTGCAGTAAGATTAAAACATAAGGAGTTCCAGAATTAATTCAAGTACATTTACATCTACTTAATTATTTAAATTCTAAAAAGCAAATAGGTCTTTGCATTCAAATTGCCATTTTAACAAGAAGCCTATTGCTTCTATATTTCTAAAGTAACATAGAAAGGCTATATTTCCCAAATTTATTAGAAAAAATATTTGGGGCTCTAAATCTTCTAAATAGTTGCCTGAATATCTCATTTTATTGCATGTGTAGGAATACCCTATTTGGTGCTAATAAATAAAGCACATGTTTCTTATTTACTGTTAAAATCCAAATAAATATAATGTCATGATATTAAATTTCTAGGAAAGATGGATGGTTGTGATAAAAATATGTGTTATTGATTTCATTTTTTTCTCTCTGAATTTAGAGTGTAATTTTTTCTTTGTTTCTTCTGTAGGCTTAACTATCAATCAGGAGGTTCCTATAAGCTAGGTTTGAGTTTCATGAAGAAGAGTTGTCCCCAAGAATCTGTAACATGAGGTGTGAAAAATATGATTTACAACAAATATGTTCCCAAAGACAGACTCCTATGCTGAATCAGAATGCTACTGTCCTTTGAGCAACAGGTAGAATTTCTAAGTGTGTGGTTTCAGTGCCCTTTTTTCCAATCCAAGAGCTGCTATTTACAAAACGTAAATAAGTGTTATTAACAAAGATCAACTGGAAATTGCTATGACTGAATTGTGTTCCCCCAGAATTCATATATTGAACACCAATGTGACTGTATTTAGAGATAGGGTTTTTTTGGTGGTAATTAAGGTTAAATGAGGTCATAAGAGTAGAGCCCTGATTCAATAGGATTAATGCCTTTATAAGAAGACAGATCCTTCTTTCTCCACACGCACACATTGAGGAAAAAAAGATGCGAGAACACAGAAAGTGGACATTTACAAGTCAGAAGAGAGCTCTCACCAGAAACCAAATCGGCTGGCACCTTGATCTTGGACTTCCCAGCCTCCAGAACTATAAGAAAATTAATTTCTGTAGTTTAAGCTACCAGTCTATGGTATTTTGTTAAAGCAGCCTGAGCAGACAAAATACAAATTTTAGTATGAAGGAGTGGGTGCTACTGTAACAAATACCTAAAAATGTGGAAGCAGCTTTGGAACTGGGTGATGGGTAGAGGCTGGAAGAGTTTTGAGGTGAACGTTAGAAATTTGAATGTTAAAGGCAACTCTGGTGAGAGCTCAGAAAGTAAAAAAGGAGAGCTGAAGAGAAAGCTTCCATCTTCTTGGAGAATACATAAATAATCATGAACAGAATGTTGGTAGAAATGTGGATGTTAAGGGCCATTCTGGTGAGAGCTCAGATGGAAATGCAACATGTTATTAGAAACTAGAGGAAAGGTGAACCTTGTTATAAAGCGGCAGAGAGTTTGGCTGAATTGTGTTGTAGTATTGTGTGGAAGGTGAAACTTGCAAGCAATGAAACTGTATAATTAGCTGAGGAGATTTCCAAGTAGTGTTGAAGGAGCAGCTTGGTTCCTTCTAACCACTAACAGTAAAATGTGAGAAAAGAGAAATGAATTGGAAAAAAAATTGTTAAGCAAAAAAGAAACACAACTTGGAAATTTGGAGAATTGTCAGCCTATCCTAAAGTTAGAATGCTTGTTCTGAAGGGAATACTAAGAGTGTAGCTGTATAACCACTTGATAAAGAGATAATAGGTGTGACTCAGGGACTTAATCAGCTATCTCAGCAGAAGTCAGGAACTGAGATGGAATTATACCAGAATATACACTGACATTTTGAACTAAATGAGGGGAAAAAGTGTAAATGAAAGAAGACTGTTTGACTTCTTAGATCCTACAGGAGTGGATCATACAGCAATTCAGCTGTGAATATGCACCATTCTTTTTAAAAAGGGAAGAATAACTCTGAAGGTGATTCAGAGACCACCAGGGCTGCCTCATTGGTTTTAAAGGATGGAGCCACTTCCTCTGTTTCAACAGGTCAGAAGGTCTCTGGATTGATGGCAGAGCCATCCTGTGGCACCTCAGGGATAGGGCCCCACTTGGCGAAGCTTGTGGGGCATAATCCCCACACAGCAGAGCCATGGAAGTGGGACTGTCATCTCAGTAGGTCCAGAAGGTGAGACCACAACCCCAGTGGGTCTGCAAGGTGGGATATAGAGCCAAAGAGGATTGTTCTGGAACTTTAAGATCTCGTGTTGCTTGTCTTGATAGATTTTGGACACTAGCACCCTTTTCTTCTTTCTTTTTTTTTTTTTTTTTTTTTTTGCGGTACGTGGGCCTCTCACTGCTGTGGCCTCTCCCATCGCGGAGCACGGGCCCTGGACGCACAGGCTCAGCGGCCACGGCTCACGGGCCCAGCCGCTCCGCGGCATGCGGGATCCTCCCGGACCAGGGCACGAACCCGCGTCCCCTGCATTGGCAGGCGGACTCTCAACCACTGCGCCACCAGGGAAGCCCCCCCTTTACTTCTTTCTGATTTCTCTCTTTTAGAATGGGAATATCTATCCTATGCCTTTTCCATCATTGTATCTTTGAAGTACATAGATTGCCTGGTTTCACAGGTTCACAGCTAGAGAATGTTTCCTCCAGATGAATCATATCTTGAATCTCACCCATATCTGATTTAGTGTTATTTTGATGAAACTTTGGACTTAAGAGTTGATTCTGGGATGAATGAATTAAGAGTTTGGGGGCTATTGGGATGAAATGAATGTATTTTCCATGTGAGAAGGACATGAATTGGGGGGAGGGGCAGAATGCCATGGATTAAATTGTGTCCCACCAAAATTCATATATTGAAGCCCTAAATTTCAATGTGCCTGTATTTGGAGATAGGGCTTTTAGGAGACAACTAAGGGTAGATGAGGTCATAATGGTGAAGTCCTGATCCGTTAGGAATAGTACCCTTAAAAGAAGAGGAAGAGACACCAGAGCTCTCTCCCTCTGCCATGCAATAACTCAGCAAGAAGGAGGCAGTCTGCAGAAATCAGCTGGCTGTCACCTTGATTTTGGACTTCTCAGTCTCCAGAACTGTGAGAAAATAAACTTCTGTTGTTTACGTCACCCAGTCTATGGTATTTCGTTATGGAACTCTAAGCTGACTAATAGAGAAGTGCACAAAGAACCACTGTCACTTTCAAGAGTGAAAATTGAAGGAAAATTTTAGATATATATCTAAAGGGAAAATTAGAAAAATAACCTAATATATCATATACAATATAAAGAGGTACAAGCAAGTTGTGTCAGAGTGGTCAAATTTTCATGATTTGTACCTAATTTTTTTTTCATGGATCACACTTTTCATGTTGTATCTAAAAACTCATTGCCAAATGCTAGGTCATCTAAATTTCCTCCTATATTTTCTTTTAGAAATTTTCAAGTTTTGAGTTTTACACTTACATCCATCCATTGTGAATTCATTTTGGGAAAATATGTTAGTTCTGTGTCTAGATACATTTTTTATACAGATGTCCAGTTGTTATAGTACCACTTGTTAAAAATGCTGTCTTTTCTCCATGACATGTCTTTGCTCCCATGACAAAGATTAGTTAACTATATTTCTATGGTTCTATTTTTGGACTGTTTCTTCTTTTTATTGGTGTATCTATTCTTTTGCCAATATCATGCTGTCCTTATCACTGTTGCTTTATAATAAGTCTTGAAATTGAATAGTGTGAGTCTTTCAACTTTATTGTTCTTCTTCAGCATTATGTTTGCTATTTTATATCTTTCACCTTCCCATATATATTTTGAAATCAGTTTTTCAATATTTACTAAATAATTTACAGAATTTTGATTGGGATTGTGTTGAATCTTTAAGTCAACTTGGGAAGAATGGACATTATAACAACATTGAATCCTCCAATCCATGAACATGAAATATCTGTTTATTTAGATCTTTGTTGATGTGTTTCATAGAGTTTTACAGTTTTCCACATATAGATTCTGTAAAAATCATGCAGGGTCTTACCAGAACAATGGAAAAAATCTTACTTACATTTAAAAGAGAACTTTAATTTCATGTGGAGAATGGGTCTGTAGGGTCCACAAGATTTCTAATGGGCTGGTTGGTTGTGCATAAGTGGCAAGGGAAAAAGAGGGGTCAGTTGATGCAACAAAGTAGAGAGTACTGCCATCCACTGAGATAGTACAGATTATGGAATGAGAAGCTGGTTAGAAAGAGAAAAGGATATTTTTCAGGAAATGTTAAGTTTAAGGTAACTATTAATCAGCTTGAGGAAGAACCAAAGAGGCAATAATTGAATATATGTGTTTAGACTTCTGGGATGAATTTGTGGAAGAACATGAGTATTTGAGAGCCATGCTACAGAGAAGTGGAGCTATAAGCACACTTAAAGCCATGAAACCAAATGATCATAAAGAATCAGAATATGGAAGTAGAAAAGAAGAGGCCAATTCCCAGAGTCCTGGGAATTTCAATATTTAGAGATCAAGCCAGTAGGAAAGAAGCATCAGAAGAAACTGAGAGGACACTGAGTAGGAGGAAATAGAAGAGAAAGAAGTATCATGGAAGCTGAAAAAAGAAAAATGTAAAGGGAATTGACAACTGTAACTAATGTTGCTCGGAAGTCAAGTAAGATAAAAAGAGAACCTTGGCAATTGCATACTGTAGCTGATCTTGACTAAAGCATTTTCAGGGGTGTTGTGGGACTGTAGCCCAATATGAGTTAGTTGAAGAGAACCTGAAATTCAGAGGCATGAACAGTGATTACAGACTAAACATTTTTTTAAATAGAGTGCAAATGTGCAACTGTAACTAGAATAGAAGTTAAAGAAGTCATTTTGTTATTTTTATAAATAGAAAAAATTTGTTATATTCTTTTCTGAAAATGAACCAGTGGAGATAGAGAGGGAGGACAGCAGAAAAAAGAGAAAACTCTGCAAAATCTTTGCCAGTGAATTAATTTTGGAAGCTCATTCTAGAATGAGTGGTATACTTAGAATAACATATTGGTTATATATTAAAATCTTTGTTGTGTGATCAAATATTTGGTAAGTGGGGAGATGCCAGCCCCTCTGAAAAATATATTTAGTCATTTGGCTTGAAGGGGAAGATTAGAAATAGACACAAGGCCACTGTTACCAAGGCTACTAGGGAGTGCAGAAGAAGAAAATATCATAAAGAGATTAAGTATTATAGTGTGGTTGTGCATCCTTAAGCAGGAACAATGATGGGTCCAGCATAGCTTCCACTGGGTGGATGAGAGGCTCAACCTCTGAAAGTAGTGATTTTTCCAGTGCTTTACTCCATAGGGCTTAGTACTATAGCAGGTACAGAGAGGCACATCAAAGGAATGCTGTAGATTCTAAAAATGTTTAAAGACATAGAATATCTCTATGAAGTTCTAGTTACCATAATTGTTAAAAGTATAAACATAAATCAAACATAGATCCCTACAAAGGTTTGGGGATAATTGACTAGTCATACAGGAAAAATATTGCTATAAAAATTTAATTCCAATGAAAACTGAAATGCAAAAATTAAAGCATAAGTACAAATTAAACAAAAATATACATATGTAATCTTACAGTGAGGAAGGAATATCTAAGCTTAACATAGGCAAAAAATCTTTAAGGAAGTATATAAGACTCAGTGACAATGTTTTTTTCTTTTAATTGAGGTATAGTTGACTTATGATATTGTGTTAATTTCTGGTGTACAGCAAAGTGATTCAGTTTTACATACATATAATAGTTTTAATCTGCTAATCCCAAACTCCCTATACGTCCCTCCCCCAGTACTCTCCCCCTTGGTAACCACAAGTCTGTTCTCTGTGTCTGTGAGTCTGTTTCAAAGATAAGTTCATTTGTGTCATATTTTAGATTCCACATATAAGTGATATCATATGGTATTTCCCTTTCTCTGTCTGACTTCACTTAATATGATATCTCTAGTTGCATCCATGTTGCTGCAAATGGCAACATTTCATTTTTTATGGCTGAGTAATATTCCATTGTATACATATACAACTTCTTCTTTATCCATTCACCTGCTGATGGACACTTAGGTTGCTTCCATGTCTTGGATATTGTAAATAGTGCTGCAGTGAATATTGGGGTACATATATATATTTGAATTATGGTTTTCTCCAGATACATGCCCAGGAGTGTGATTGCAGGATCATATGGAAGCTCTATTTGTAGTTTTTTAAGGAACCTCCATTCTGTTCTCCATAGTGCTTGTACCAATTTACATTCCCACCAACCGCGTTAGGAGAGTTCCCTTTTCTCCACACCCAATTCAGCATTTATTATATGTAGACTTTTTGATGATGGACATTCTGACTGCTATGAGATGATACCTCATTGTAGTTTTGATTTACATTTCTCTGATAATTAGACATGTTGAGCACCTTTTCATGTGCCTTTTGGCCATCTGTGTGTCTTCTTCAGAGAACTGTCTATTTAGATCTTCTGCCCATTTTTTGATTGGGTTGTTTTTTGGATATTGAGCGGTATGAGCTGTTTGTATATTTTAGAGAGTAATCCCTTGTCAGTTGCATCGTTTGCAAATATTTTCTCCCATTTTGTGTGTTCTCTTTCCCTTTTTGTTTATAGTTTCCTTTGTTGTGCAAAAGCTTTTAAGTTTAATTAGGTCCCATTTGTTTATTTTTGCTTTTATTTGCATTACTCTAGGAGACGGATCCAAAAAGCTATTGCTGCCATTTGTGTCAAAGAGTGTCCAGCCTATGATGTCCTCTAGGAGTTTTATAATATCTGGTCTTACATGTAGGTCTTTAATCCATTTTGAGTTTATTTTTGTGTATGGTGTTAGAGAATGTTCTAATTTCATTGTCTTACATGTAGGTGTCTAGTTTTCCCAGCACCATTTGTTGAAGAGACAGTCTTTTCTCCATTATATATTCTTACCTCCTTTGTCATAGATTAGTTAACCATAGGTCCATGGGCTTATTTGTGGGCTTTCTGTACTGTTCCATTAGTCTATAAGTATTTTTGTGCCAATACCATACTGTTTTGATAACTGTAGTTTTGTAGTATAGTCTGAGTCAGAGAGCCTGATTCCTCCAGCTCCATTTTTCTTTCTCAAGATTGCTTTGGCTACTCAGGGTATTTTGTGTTTCCATACAAATTTTAGAATTTATTGTTCTAGTTCTGTGAAAAATGACATTGGTAAGTTGATAGGGATAACACTGAATCTGTAGATTGCCTTAGGTAGTATAGTCATTTTGACAATATTGATTCTTCCAGTCCAAGAACATGGTATATCTTTCCATCTGTTTGTGTCATCTTTGATGTCTTTCATCAGCATCTTATAGATTTTGGAGTACATGTCTCTTGTCTCCTTAGGTAGGTTTAGTCCTAAGTATTTTATTCTTTTTGATGCAATGGTAAATGTGATTGTTTGTTTAATTTCTCTTTCTGATCTTTCATTGTTAGTGTATAGAAATGAAACAGATTTCTGTGTATTAATTTTGTATCCTGCAACTTTACCAAATTCATTGATGAGCCCTAGTATTTTTCTGGTAGCATCTTCAGGATTTTCTATGCATAGTATCATGTCATCTGCAAACAGTGACAGTTTTACTTCTCGTCCAATTTGGATTCATTTTATTCCTTTTTCTTCTCTGATTGCTTTGGCTAGAACTTCCAAAACTATGTTGAATAAAACTTATGAGAGTGGACATCCTTATCATGATCCTGATCTTAGAGGAAATGCTTTCAATTTTTCACCATTGAGTATGATGTTAACTGTGGGTTTATCCTATATGGCCATTACTATGTTGAGGTAGGTTCCTTCGATGCCCACTTTCTGAAGAGTGTTTATCATAAACAGATGTTGAATTTTATCAAAAGCTTTTTCTATATCTGTTGAAATGACCATATGTTTTTTATTCTACAGTTTATTAATGTGATGTATCATCCTGATTGATTTGCAGCTATTGAAAAATCCTTGCATCCCTGGGATAAACCCACTTCATCATGGTGCATTATCCTTTTAATGTATTGTTAGATTCAGTTTGGTAGTATTTTGTTGAGGACTTTTACGTCTATGTTCATCAATGATATTGGCCTGTAATTTTCTTTTCTTGTGGTATTTTTGTCTGGCTTTGATTTCAGTGTGATGATGGCCTCATAGAATGAGCTTGGAAATGTCCCTTCCTCTGCAGTTTTTCAGAATAGTTTCAGTAGGATAGGTGTTAATTCTTCTCTAAATGTTTGGTAGAAATTTGCCTGTGAAGCCATCTGGTCCTGAACTTTGGTTTATTAGGAATTTTTAAATCACAGTTTCAATTTAAGTACTTGTAGTTGGTTTGTTCATATTTTTTATTTCTTCCTGATTCAGTCTTGGGAGACTGTACCTTTCCAAGAATTTGTCCATTTCTTCTACATTGACCAACTTATTGGCATATAGTTGCCTGTAGTAGTCTCTTATGGTCCTTTGTATTTCTGTGGTGTCAGTTGTAACTTCTCCTTTTTTATTTCTAATTTTATTTAACTGGTCCCTCTCCCTTTTTTTCTTGATGAGTCTTCCTAAATGATTATCAATTTTGTTTATATTTTCAAAGAACCAGCTTTAAGATTCATTGCTCTTTTATATTGCTTTCTTTTTAAAATTGAATACCTGAACTTTTATTTTATTTATTTATTTTTTAAATATTTATTTATTTTTATTTGGTTGTGCCAGGTCTTAGTTGTGGCAGGTGGGCTCCTTAGTTGTGGCTTGTGGGCTCCTTTGTTGTGGAATGTGAACTCTTAGCTGTGGCATGGATGTGGGATCTAGTTCCCCGACCAGGGATTGAACCTGGGCCCCCTGCATTGGGAGCATGAAGTCTTAACCACTGTGCCACCAGGGAAGTCCCTCTATTGCTTTCTTAGTCTCTATTTCTTTTATTTCTGCTCTGATCTTTATGATTTCTTTCCTTCTACTAACTTTGGGTTTTGTTTGTTCTTCTTTATCTAGTTGCTTTAGGTGTAAGGTTAAGTTGTTTATTTGAGATTTTTCTTATTTCCTGAGATAAGATTGTATTGCTGTAAACTTCCTCTTAGAAGTGCTTTTGCCTCATCCCATATGTTTTGGATCGTCATGCTTTTGTTTTCATTTGTCTCCAGGTATTTTTTGATTTCCCCTTTGATTTATCCAGTGATCCATTGGTCGCTTAGTAACACATTGTTTAGTCTCCATATGTTTGTATTCTTTACAGTTTTTTCCCTGGAAATGATTTCTATCGCATAGCATTGTGGTCAGCAAAGATGCCTGATATGACTTCAATTTTTAAAAATTTACTGAGGCTTGATTTGTGGCCCAAGATGCAATCTGTCCTGGAGAGTGTTCCATGTACACTTGAGGAGAGAGTGTATTCTGCTGTTTTTGATGGAATGTTCTATAAATATCAATTAAGTACATGTGGTCTAATGTGTCACTTAAGCCTGTGATTCCTTATTGATTCTTTGTCTGGATGATCTGTCCATTGATGAAAGTGAATGATACGTTTCCCCACTATTATTGTGTTACTGTCAATTTCTCCTTTTATGGCTGTTAGCATTTGCCTTATATATTGAGGTGCTCCTATGTTGGTTGCATATATATTTACAATTTTTGTATCTTCTTCTTGGATTGATCCCTTGATCATTATGTAGTGTCCTTCCTTGTCTCTTGTAACAGTATTTATTTTAAAGTCTATTTTGTCTGATGTGAGTATTGCTACTCCAGCTTTCTTTTGATTTCCATTTGCATGGAATACCTTTTTCCCATCCCATCACTTTCAGTCTGTATGTGTCTCTATATCTGAAGTGGGTCATATATATGGGTCTCATTTTTTTGTCCATTCAGCCCAGTCTGTCTTTTGGTCAGAGCATTTAATCCGTCTACATTTAAGGGAATTATTGATAAGTCTATTCTTATTGTCTTTTTGTTAATTGTTCTGTACTTGTTTTTATACATGTTTTTTCTTCCTTTCCTCTTTTGTTCTCTTCTCTTGTGATTTGATAAGTATTTTTAGTTATCTATTTTAGTGTTGCGTTTGTATTCCATTTTTTGCATTTTCATATGTCTATCATAGATTTTTGGTTTGAGGTTACCATGAGGTTTTGATGTAGCAGTCTCTACAAATACATGATTGTTTTAAGTTGCTGATCTCTTAATTTCAAATGAATTTTAAATACCCTGCATTTGTACTCTCCTACTCTCACGACTACTGGTTTTGATATCATATTCGTCTGTGGATGATTTCCTACCTTTACTGTGTTTTTGCCTTTACCATTGAGCTTTCCCATTTCATAATTTTCTTACTTCTAGTTTTGGCCTTTTCTTTTCTGCCTAGAGAAGTTCCTTTAGCATTTGTTGTAAAGCTGGTTGGGTGGTGCTGAATTCTCTTAGCTTTTGCTTGTCTGTAAAGATTTTGATTTCTCTGTCAACTCTGAATGAGAGCCTTCATGGGGTAGAGTATTCTTAGTTGTAGGTTTTTTCCTCTCATCAATTTAAGCATATCATGCCACTCCCTTCTGGCCTGAAGAGTTTCTGCTGAAAAATCAGCTGATAACCTTATGGGGATTCCCTCGTATGTTATTTGTGGCTTTTCCCTTGTTGCTTTTAATATTTTCTCTTTGTCTTTAATTTTTGTCAATTTGGTTGTGTCTTGGTATGTTTCTCTTTTGTTTTTTCCTATATGGGACTTTCTGGGCTTCCTGGACCTGGGTGACTGTTTCTTTTCCCATGTTAGGAAATTTTTCAGATATTATCTCTTCAAATATTTTCTCAGGCCCTTTCTCTCTGTCTTCTCCTTCTGGGACCTCAGTAATGCAAATGTTGACACATTTAATGCTGTCCCAGAGGTCTATTAGACTGTCTTCATTTCTTTTCATTCTTTTTTCTTTATTCTTTTCCATGGCAGTGATTTCCCTGATTCTGTCTCCCAACTCGCTTATCCATTCTTCCTCTTCATTTATTCTGTTGATTCCTTCTAGTGTATTTTTCATTGCAGTTATTGTGTTCTTCAACTCTATTTGTTCTTTATATTTTCTAATTCTTTGTTAAAATTTTCTTATAATTTCTCACACACTGTGTCCATTCTGCTTCTGAGATCTTGGGTCATTTTTATGATCATTCTTCTGAAGCCTTTCTCTGGTAGATTGCCTGTCTCCACTTCACTTAGTTGTTCTCCTGGGATTTTAGCTTGTTCCTTCATCTAGAACATATTCCTCTGCTGTCTCATGTTGTCTAAATTTCTGTGTTTGCAGACTTAGTTCCATAGGCTGCTGTATTGTAGTATTCTTGCTTCTGGTGTCTGCCCTCTGATGGGTGAGGCTGGTCTAGAAGCTTGTGCAGGCTTCCTGGTGGGAGGGATGGTGCCTGCCCACTGGTGTTGGAGGTGGGTCTTGGCCTTCTGGTGGACAGGGCTCTGTCAAGGAGTTTGTCTAGAGGTGCCTGTGGGCTCAGGATGTCGTTACGCAGCCTGTCTGCTGGTGGGTGAGACTGTGTTCCCACTCTGTTTGTTGTTTGATCTGAGCCATCCCAGTACTGGAGTCTACAGGCTGTTGGGTGCAGTCAGGCCTTGGTGCTGATGACCCAAGAAAGATGTTCTCCTTCTCAAGAGTTCATATAGCTGAACAATCCCCAAAATCTCCACCACCAGTGTCCACATCCCCAAGGAGAGCCACAGCTACACCCCGCCTCCCCAGTAGACCCTCGAAGACAGGTAGGTCCAGCCCAGGCTCCTATGAAGTCATTGCCTTTGCCTTGGGTCCCTGTACACATGAGACCTTGTGTGTGCCCTCCAGAGTGGAGTCTTCACTTCCCCCAGTCCTGTGGAGCTCTTGCAATCAAGCCCTGCTTGCTGTCAAAGCCAAATGCTTTGGTGGGGGGGTTCTCTCCCAAGTGTCAGACCCCGAGGCTGGGAACCCTGACATGGGGCTCAGAACTCTCACTCCTGTGGGAGACCTTCTGTGATATAATTATTCTCCAGTTTGTGGATTGTCCACTCAGGGGATATGAGATTTGATTGTATCATGAGTGCGTCCTTCCTACCATCTTGTTTCTTCTTTATATCCTTGGATGTAGAATATCATTTCCAGTCTTTTTTATCAACGGCAGTTCAGCAGTTAGTTGTGTTTTTTGTGTGCTCGTGAAGGGAGGTAAGACCAAGGTCCTTCTACACCACCATCTTTTTCACCCACCAAACAATTACTGTTTTGATGTTCATCAGCCAGGTCTGGGAAGCGTGGTCATTCTACTTCTGCTTCTTGTCTGAGCCTCTTTAGAGACAGCTTGCTCCTCTTCTTTAGGTCTCTCAAAGATATCTGCATGCCAAATTCAGAAATTCAATTTGCATATTCCCCTGAAAATTAAGTACCCTGTCACAGATCTTTATTTCTTTGATGGTATTTTATTTTTTGATGTGACTTTCAAAGGGATTTGTTTTTTACTTTATCTTTCTGATATTTCATTGTTAGTGTAAAGAAATGCAACGGATTTCTCTATGTTAAACTTGTATCCTACCTTACTGACTTCATTTATTAGTTCAAATAATTCTTTACAGAGTCTTTACGGTTTTCCATATAGAGTATCATGTCATCTGCATGTAATGGCAATTTTAACTCTTCCCTTTACAATTTGGCTGCCTTTATTTTCTTTGTCTTGTCTGATTGCTGTGTGTAGGACTTCCAATACTATGTTGAATAGTAGTGGTGAGAATGGGCATCCTTGTCTTGAAAAATGTAGTGGGAAGGCTTTCATCTTTTCACCACTGAGTAGTATATTGGCTGTGGGTTTATCATAAATAGCTTTTATTATGTTGAGATATGTTACTTCTATACCCACTTTGTTTTTATCATGAATGGCTGTTGAATTTTATGCTTTTTCTGTATCTATTGAGATGATCATGTAGTTTTTGTCTTTTTTTTTTTGCGGTACGCGGGCCTCTCACTGTTGTGGCCTCTCCCATTGTGGAGCACAGGCTCTGGACGCGCAGGCTCAGCGGCCATGGCTCACAGGCCTAGCTGCTCCGCAGCATGTGCGATCTTCCTGGACTGGGGCACGAACCTGTGTCCCCTGCATCGGCAGGCGGACTTTCAACAACTGCGCCACCAGGGAAGCCCTGTCTTTTCTTTTTTTGACGTGGTGTATCACATTGATTTCTTATATGTTGAACCATCCTTGTGACCTTGGAACTAATCCAACATTATCATGGTGTATGATCCTTTTTATGTGTTGCTGGTTTCAGTTTGCTAATAATTTGTTGAGGACTTTTGCATGTATATTCATCAAAGATATTGGCCTCTAATCTTTATTTATTTATTTTTGATTGTCTATTTGTCTGTTTTTTGTATCAGGGTGATGGTGCCTTGCTTCATAGAACGATTTTGGGAGTGTTCCCTCCTCTTCCTTCTTTTGGAAGAGTTTGAGAAGGATCAGTATAAGTTCTTCTTTGTCTGTTTGGTAGAATTCCTTAGTGAAGCCATTTGGTCTTGGATTTTGTTACAGGAAGATTTGTTTGTTTGTTTTCAATTAGAGAGTCTATTTAACTTCCAGTGATAGCTCTGTTAAAATCATCTATTTCTTCTTGATTCAGTTTTGGTGGACTGTATGTTTCTAGAAACTTGTCCATTTCTTTTAGGTTGTCCAGTTTGTTGGCATAAAACTGTTCATAGTATTTTCTTACAATTTTTTTGTATTTCTACCATATCAGTTGTTATTTCTTCTCTTTCATTTCTTTTGTTTATTTATTGTCCCCTCTCTTTTCTTTTTGGTGAGCCTGGCTAAATGTTTGTTGATTTTGTTTGCCCTTTCAAAACACCAGTTCTTGGTTTTATTGATCTTTTCTATTTTTTTAATCTATATTTTGTTAATTTTCTCTCTGAGGTTTATTATTATCTTCCTTCTACTGACTTTGGGTTTTGATTCTTCTTTCTCTAGGTCTTTTAGATTGTAGGTTAGGTTTTTTATTTAAGATTTTTCTTATTTCTTGAGGAAGGCCTGTATCACTATGAACTTCCTTCTTAGAACTGCTTTCGTTGCATCCCATAGATTTTGTAAGGTTGTGTTTCCACTGTCATTTGTGTAGAGGTATTTTCTGATTTCCTCTTTGATTTCATCCTTAACCCATTGGTTTTTTAGTACCATGTTGTTTAGTCTCTATGTAATCGTGTTTTTTTTTCCTCATTTTTCTTTCTGGGATCAATTTCCAGTTTCATGTCATTGTGATCAGAAAAGATGCTTGAAATAATTTGTCCTCTTAAATATTTTGAGGCGTGTTTTGTGTCGCAGTATGTGTTCTATAGAATGTTCCATGAATACTTGAATGTCTTCTGGTTTGTTTGGATGTATGGTCCTGTAGATATCAATTAAATTAAACTCTTCTATTGTGTCATTTAGTATCTCTGTTGCCTTACTGACTTTCTGTCTGGAAGATCTGCCCACTGATGTCAGTGAGGTGTTAAAGTCTCCTATTATTGTCATATTCCTGTCAGTTTCTCCTTCTGTATTTGTTAATACTTTTTAAATGTATTTAGGGGTTCTTATATTGGGTGCATATATGTTAACGAATGCAGTATCCTCTACTTGTAATGATCCCCTTGTCATTATATAGTGTCCTTCTTTGTCTTTCTTTATGGACTTTGTTTTAAAGTGTATTTTACCTGAAATGAGTATTGCTACCCTCACTTTCTTGTTATTTCCATTCGCGTGAATTACCCTATTCCATCCTCTCACTTTTAATCTATGTGTGTCTTTCTCCATAAAGCAAGTCTCTTGTGGGTAGCTTAATGCTGGTTCCTGTTTTGTTATCCAATCTGCCAATATATGTCTTTTGACCAGAGCCTTTAGTCCATTGACATTTAAAGTAATTGTTGATAAGTATGTATTGCCATTTTAAACCTTATTTTCCAGTTGTTTTTGTAGTTCCTTTCTTTTTCTTTTGTTTTTCCTTTTGTGGTTTGATAGTTTTCTTTCATATTTTGCTTGAGTTCCTTTCTTTTCGTATTTGTGATTCTAATATATGTTTTTGAATTGTGGTTACCCTGGTTTTCAAATATGTTAACCCATAACTATATCTACTTGCTTTAGACTGATAGTCATATAAGTTCAAATACATTCCATAAGATCTACATTTTTTACTTTCCTCCCCCACATTTTGTGATTTTTATGTCTTATTGTACATCTTTATGTTTATCCTTTTGCTGTTCATTGTTCATTACAAATTTTTTGGATTGTTTTTTAATTTATGTATGACTTATTTAAT
Source organism: Hyperoodon ampullatus (assembly GCF_949752795.1). Lineage (NCBI taxonomy): Eukaryota > Metazoa > Chordata > Mammalia > Artiodactyla > Ziphiidae > Hyperoodon > Hyperoodon ampullatus. The sequence continues at coordinate 121,187,430 of NC_136916.1, read as the reverse complement.
TGATCTTCGGTCCTTTTATATATTTTCCTTTTGTGTTTTCCCCTTTCCTATAGATTTTTGCTTATTTTCTATTTAGAGAAGACCTTTCAGTATTTCTTTTAGGTTAGGTTTAATATTGCTGTATTTTTTTAGTTTTTCTTTGAGAAATTCTTAGTTTCTCCTTCTATTCTAAATTATAATATTGCTGGGTAGATTTTCCTAGGTTGCAGGTTTTTCTCTTTCAGGACTTTGAAAATATCAGGCCATTCCTGTCTGGCCTGCAAAGTTTTTGTAGAAAAATCAGCAGAGTTCCCTTGTAACTCACTTGTTTTTCTCTTGCTGTCTTTAGAGTCCTCTCTTTATCTTTAAATTTTGCCATTTTAATCATGCTTTGTCTTGTTCTGGGTCTGTTTGTTTTCATCTTTTTGGGGTCCCTCCATGCTTCTTCTACCTGGATATCTGTGTCCTTCTTTAGGTGTGGGAAATATTCAACCATAATTTCTTCAAATACATTTTTTTTGTGTGTGTGGTACGCGGGCCTCTCCCTGTTGTGGCCTCTCGTTGCAGAGCACAGGCTCCGGACGCACAGGCTCAGCGGCCATGGCTCACGGGCCCAGCCGCTCCGCGGCATGTGGGATCTTCCCGGACCGGGGCACGAACCCATGTCCCCTGCATCGGCAGGAGGACTCTCAACCACTGCGCCACCAGGGAAACCCTCAAATACATTTTTGATCCCCTTTTCTCTTTCTTCTCCTTCTGGAATCCATTTTATGCACAGCTTGGCATGCTTTATATTATCTCATAGATCATGTATGTTGCTTTTTTTTTTATTTGTCTCTCTGCTGTTCTGATTGGGTGATTTTCTATTATTCTATCTTTCAGATCACTTACTCATTCTTCTGCATTATTTAGTATGCTATTCATTGCCTTTAGCTTGATTTTTATGTCAGGAATTGAGTTGTCTCATTTTGTTTGGTTTGCCTTTATAGTTTCTAGTTCCTTGTTACAGTCATCTGCACTTCTATCAGTAATCTTTCTTAATTCCTTTAGTATTTTTATTACTTCCTTTTTGAACTTGGGGTCTGGTAAACAGGAGAGATCTGTTTCATTGTTCTTTCAGAGGATTTCTCTTGTTCTTTTAATTGGGAGTAGTTCCTCTACTTTTTTATTTTACTTGAACTTCTCTGAATCTACAAATTTAGGAGAAACAGTTATCTACTGTGGCCTTGAAGGACTTTTTTAAAGTGGGAGTGTCCTTGTGAAAACTGTATGAATCCAATGTTTTTGGTGGGAGGTCTGTTTTTGTTATGTATGCCTACCACATCATTCCTTGAGTTTGCTGGCTATTGTCCCCTTGATAGTGGTGTGTTGGTGTTGTAGTGACTAGATCCTGTACTGGATGTTGGGTGGGGCCTCCATTTTGCTCTGTGGCTGTTCACAGCCCTGTCAGGGGCAGGGTCTGCTCCCTAGTTGTTGGAGTAGAAGCCCCCAGATCTGGTTCTAGGCTGCGGTGTGAGGTAGGTGGGACGGGTGTGCTCCCCCTGTGAAGGGAGCCACTGCATATTCCTCCCCAGTTCTGTCCACCCAGAGATGTGCAATCTTGTGATGCTGGCTGCCACCTGTTGTGTGCATTCACAAATTCCACTGCTACTGGCCCAGCCCCCCAGCCCTGTCCCCACTGTGGAATTGATGACAATTAGGTGGGCTGTCAGTCCTGCCTCTGGCATGTCTCTGCCACCAGAGCCATTCCCCACCCTAAGCACACTCATAGCGGGGGTCTTATGTTGGACCCATGCCCCACCCAGCATGCACTGATGAGGTGTCTGTTGTGGGCCCCTGCCCTGTCCTGTGTGTGACAACAGTAGTGGGTACCTCACTCCAGGACCTTTGGGCTGTCCCGGCACAGCCAAACCAAGTCTTCTCCTTGGGTCTGTCTGCTGAAGCCTGATTTTCAGTACCTAGCCACTTCACATACTAGTTGGAGTGTGTCTGGGGCTAGGAATTAACGTGACATGGACTTCAGTGCCAGCCTCTCTCTGCCCTGATTGTTAGCAAGCCAGCATCTGCATACTCCTTCTGAGCAATGTCCAGGCCACTCCAGTTCCCTATCTGCCCTTGTGGGCCTCCTAGCCATGAAGGGGGTCCCCAGGGCAAGGCAACTTTTCTTCTTTCATGACTCCCTCCCAGGGGTGCAGGTTCCATCCTGATTCCTTTTTCTTTCCTTTTGTTCTACCCACTTATGTGGGGATCTTTACTTCAGCTTTGGTTGTAAAAAAGATCATCTGCCATCTTTCAGTTGTTTCTTTTTGTCAGAATTGTTCTACATGTAGATGTATTTTTGATGTGTTTGTAGGGGAAGGCAACCTCCATGTCCTTTTACTCTGCCATCTTTACTCTCAGCAGTCTGAAGATTTAATGTAATGGATTTTTCCTTCCATTAATCACTTGAGATGTGTGTTTCATTAAAATATATTTTTAAAATGTCATATTTCCAAAGGATTTATTCTACTTTAACCTTTATAAATTTCACTGTAACTGTGACTACTTATTTTATAATTGCTATTTCCCCTTATACTGCATATTCTGTTTTGTAAATGATGAATAATTTTCAGTATTCTATATAATCCCTTAGCAAAATCAGCATCATACATTTAAAGAGAAAGGGAGAGAATATTTAAATGGGAGATAATGTTTTGAGGGCAACAGGTAAGGCATATTTTGGAGTGTGGGTTTTCTGAGTTCAGCTATATGTTCTTATATTTTTTTCTTTTGATAGTTCTTTATTTTATATTGGAGTAGAGTTGATTAACAATGTTTCATTAGCTTCAGGTGTACAGCAAAGTGATTTAGTTACACATATACATGTATCTATTCTGTTTTTCCCATTTAGGTTATTACAGAGTATTTAGCAGAGTTCCCTGCTCTATACAGCAGGTCATTGTTGGTTATCTATTTTATACATAGCAGTGTATACATGTCAATCCCACACTTCCGCCCAGTTACCATAAGTTCGTTCTCTAAGTCTGTGAGTCTGTTTTGTAATTAAGTTCATTTGTACCATTTTTTTCTATTCCACATATCAGTGATATGATACAATACTTGTCTTTCTGTGTCTGTCTTGCTTCACTTAGTATGAAATTTTCCAGGTCCATCCATGTTGCTGCAAATGGCATTACTGAGCCTTTATAGATTAGGAAAACTATGTCAGCCATATCATGCCTTCAGTGTCCAAGTATTGAATAACTTTGTCTTTTCTCCCAGCTGAAATAGGGATGCTTATTATTAGAATCAATTTAATCTTAGTCTTGCAGTATTTAAACATACAAAACTCAGGTTTTGAGAATGAATGTGTTTTCAACTTGAATCACTGCAGCAAACCAAGCAAATCATAGCCCTGGACACAGTGAATTATATCATTATACTCCAAAATCCCTTATCAAACTTAATTACTTAACATTTACACAATTAACTTCTCTATTATAATTCAACATGTTTTCTTCCCATTTCACATATTAAAGAGCCAGGTTAGTGGTCTAGGTTATTATGAGGAAAGGAAGCAGGAGTGAAGTGTTGTCAAGGTCAACCCTACAAGCATTCAGACAAGCTTCTAAATCAGGGGCACTTGAGATCAAACAGGACAAAAATCAAAGAGAGAGGTAGTTAAAATCAACAAGTAAAGGAGCCACAGAATAGAAATCAGTTCTCACGAATGGGGAGATCAGGAAACTCAATAGAGATAAGAGCAGATAGCATGTAGGCTGTGTCAATGATGCTTTTGGTAGGCATTAGAAGGACAGCCCTTTTGTTAGTCTTCAAAGGGCATACTGTCACTTTCATCAGAATAACGAGACATTATTAAAACAAGCCGAAGAAGAACTTAACTCTAGATGCCATAGCCTAATTACATAAAAGATATCTGAAAAAAGTTGCTTAGGTTCCTAGAACTTTACTGTACTATTTTCATTTGGGGGGATAGGGGTAGAGATGGCAGTGATGGTCTTGAATCTCTACACATTCAGTGGTAGGCAGAAATTAATAGGGTCTGTGACTGTTATTATGATGCATATTTTCATAAAGCACAGTTCCATAAGATCTAATGAGCAGAAATATGTCTTGAAGAGGTTGAGCCTACTTAGGAAATGCAAGCCAGAAATATTACCATGAGATTAGAAGTAGGCAAACTTAAAGGAGAGAACCAGTACCTAAAGCAAGTAAAAGGAGAAAGGTAAGACTCACGGTAAAAGGGCAATTCGAGGTATCTGATAGGCAATTATCCCTCCAGTTTAAAATTTCACTGGAATGACAGAAGGACTATGAAAATACAAATGCATCCATAGCCATGGTAGAGAACTGAGGTGAGAGTCACTAGCAGGTATAATGCTGAAGAATTTCTAGAAAAATAAGTTTGATATAAAAATATTAAAAGAAACTCATGATAAATTAGGAACTCGAAACTACTTAGTGTTCAAAAAGACATCATAACAAGTAAGGTATCAAAGAAAAACCTTAGAATAACCCCAGGAACAGAGTACAGTAAGTCCCCTACATACAAACGGGTTCCATTCTGAGAGCGTGTTCATAAGTCCAATTTGTTCATAAGTCCAACAAAGTTAGCCTAGGTACCCAACTAACACAATCGGCTATATAGTACTGTACTATAATAGGTTTATAATACTTTTCACACAAATAATACATAAAAAACAAACACAAAAAATAAAACATTTTTAGTCTTATAGTACAGTACCTTGAAAAGTACAGCAGTACAGTACAACAGCTGGCATACGGGGGCTGGCATCGAGTGAATGGGCAAGAAGAATTAATGACTGGAGAAGAAAGAGGAGGTGGGAGATTGTAGAGCTGAAGGATCATCAGCAATAGGAGACAGAGGGCAAGCTGCAGTTTCATTCATGCCTGACATTGATGGCACAGGTTCTGGTTCCTTGCTGGATTCAATTTTATCTACCCTTTTGAAAAAATGATCCAGTGATGTTTGGTTAGTACTGTACCAGCTACATCACCACTGCTTTTATGCTTGCTTCCAGACATCCTGGGCTTGAAATTAAAAAAAAAAAGATACTGTACTACTGAACTCTATACAGCACTGTACAGTAAAGTATACAAAAGCACAACCACTTGTAGAGGATTCATGCATATGACAGTGTACGCCAGACACGTGAACTAACTTACGTGATTGGACATGTAAACGCACATTCGCTTCGTTGAAAGTTTGCAACTTGAAGGTTTGTATGTAGGGGACTTACTGTAATCAGGTTACAAAAATAAAAGTAGAATTTGTATTTTGTCATTAGGTTACTGACGAAAGAACTACATACTGGTTATATCAGATCTCAACATTGCTGCCAATAGCTTTTGCTCTTGGTCAGTAAAGATGAAATTTGAAACAGAAGTTTGGTAAACAATTTGTTGGAGATAAAATCAAGCAGTAGATCTGATAAACTCTGGACACAGTGGAATATGTCTGGCTCCACACCCAGAAAGCAAACTGACTTAACATTCTAAAGAAAACTGACAATCAGAAAATTGCATACAAACCTTTTTCCTGCCCAGTCATCAGAATGAAGATTTCTATGATCATAATCTGCATACATTACTATAGGGAGAAATTTTAATTATGCTGGTGATATCTACTACAGCTGTCAATTCTTTTCCTTCTTGGTCCTCCTTAATAAATGTAAGCAGACTACCAAGAATCTAAAATATGTAAGGAAACCAATGGATGCAATGCAGCTATCCAGTTGAACAACCAACAACTTAGGCTTGTTAAATACAGTTATAACAAAAAACATAATTTTTAATAATTATAGTTAAAAATTTTAACAATCTGTTGCAGACAACAGAAGGATATGAAATGATTTGTTACTTACACAACTGGACTTTCTAAGGAGAGCAAGGCAGAGACAGGTTGATCTGAGGTGATGGCAAGAGCAACCTGGTGATTTAGATTGAACTGTGGATAGAAAATGGGGCCAGATGAAGGTTCCAGGGACTGGTCTCAACTTCACACAAGCACCAGGGGAAGGTTTGAGTTTCCTTATTTTCTTGTTTGGATGTAAGGCAGGAGAGAGGGGATGGCTTGAAAGTTGTTTAGGGTTAAAACATCAAAACAGGAGTTTTCCTCTTTACTACAAAAAAAACTCTACAAACTTGGGGAAGATATCTGCATAAATGACAGTGAATTAGAATTCACAATATCTAATAATTCCTGTGAATTCATAAAAAATATAAATTACCCAAAAGAACAGTAGGCAAAATATAGGAACTGGTATTTAGAAGAAAGGATAGCTTGAAATGTTTATAAACCTTATAAAATATTAAAATATAAATAAAATCAATTGTAATCAAGGAAATATAAATCATAATTTGTTATCTTTATAAGCACCTTACTGGAAAAAGGTAAGAAGTAAGACAAAGATGACTAAGAAAACAAAGGGAAGTCCTTTACACGGATGGTAAGAAAAAAAAGATAATATAACTACTTTGGAAAACAATTTGTCTTTACCTACTAAAAGTAAACATATTCACATCTTATAATCAGGTAATTTCACTACAAGTTATGGGAGGTTGTCAGACCTTTTGTCACACTAGACCAATCTGGGAAGGATTTTAAGTCCTATTTTCCTAGGCACTAGACCAATTAATTCAGAATCTCTGAGGGTGGAGCCCAGAAATCACTACATTTTTTAAAGGCTCTTTAGGTTTCTTCTGAATACAGCCAGGGTTGAGAACCATTGTTGTAAAGAAACTCTTATACATGTGTACCAGAAGCTGTGAGCAGGAATTCTCCTTGCAACATTTCTGTTTTATTATAAGAAAAATAAGGGGAAAAAATCTGAAAAACAGAAGTCCATCAACAGTAGAGTGGATAAATATAGAATGTTAAATTGGACTCATCTGACTTTGAGCTTCATTTACTTCAGTTTTCCTAGGTACTCTATACTTACCTAAAATATCATGTTGTTGATATCAATGTCCCAAGGCAAAATTAGGATCATTCATGGTACATCATTTAAGCTCACTTCCACACTTAAACTTAGAAACAAAAGTATAGACCCACCTCGAACAGGGCTCAGGAACTTAATCCTCTGTTATGTTAAGGAATCTCATTGCCTGTAAAAAAAATCAACGATGTCAATTACATACAATTCTATTAGTCAGGGTTCAACCAGTGAAACAGAACCAGTAGGAGATATATATTAAGTGTTAATAAGAGATTTATTGCAAGGAATTGGGTTATGTAATTGTGGGGCTGCCTAGGCTAGTACAAAATCCTTAGGACAGCCTGTCAGGAAGGGCAGGCTGGAACTCTCCAGCACAGGGCGAAACTTCAATCTACAGGCAGGAATTTCTTTTGCCTCATCTTCCCACTGGCAGATTCCACTGGCTGAATCAGGCCCACCCGGTTTATCTAGGATAATCTTTCCTACTTAAAGTTAACCAGTTATGGACTTTAATCACATCTGCAAAATATCTTCATGACACATAGATTAGGGTTTGATTAAAGAACTGAAGAGTGTAGTCTAGCCAAGTTGATACATAAACCTGAGCATCACACCAAGTACCTGAAAAGTTGAAGTTGGATTCAGAAAAATCCAATTCATCACTATAGAAAGAGAAAACCATGATTTTCACTGATGTAGCCTAAAGTAGTCACTTACATATAGAGTATGTTGGAGTGAAAATTGAAAAATTTCATATAACTTTAATTTTCAAATCTCTTTTTCAAGGACTTTAAAGATGGTTGCCTGTGCTTGTATTTGTTTTTTACTTTGAACTGTGTGTTTTCTCCAATTTCTTACTGAGGTTTATTTTTTTCTAACCAATTTAACAACTCCTCATCTGTAAATGAAGTTATCCTTTTGATTGTCATATATTTTGAATATAAGTAGAATTTTGACATGCAGAATTTTTCTTCTTTTATATTATTAAACAGTTAAATATATCAATAATTTTAAAATTCTGCATTCTACTCTAAAATTATGGGAGAAGATCACCTATCATATTACCTAGAAATTTTAGGGTTTTAGATTTATCTGGAAATTCTTATTTGCATAAATGGTGAGATAAGGATCAAATTAATGCCTCAGGTGATATCTAACGTGGCTGACTTTACACTAAAGTAAGTATCTGTATGGCTTTGGTCTATTTACAGACCCTCTATTCTTTTCCTTTGATGAACCTGTCACTTATTTATGAGCACCATATGGTTTTCATTTCCTTAGATTGGTAATATGTGCTATTGTTTAGGAGTGCTTGTTTTGCTTTTTATTTTTCTTTATAAAATATTGTTTGTTTTCCCATTCAAATATTATACTCAGCCTTTCCTGTTTTTTAAAAGTTTCTATTTGTATCTTTTGTGGATTAGTATAGGAATAATTTACATCATTTTACCATTGAATCTTCCTATCCTTAACAGGTATGCCTGCCTACTACTTCTTCTATGTCTGTGAGTAAATAATTCAGGTTTTCTTCACATACATCTTACACACATATTTAATTTTATTCCTAGCTACTTCATCATTTCCTTTGCTCTTGCAAATATTTCCACATGGCCCATTATTTTAAATATTTTTATAGGGAAAGACCATTGACATTTATTAATTTCATAACTTGGTAACTACCAAATTCTCTGATACTTTTGTTTGATTTCCCCGAATTTCCTAGCATGCAATCAAATCATCTGTACACAATATAAATTTATTTCCAATTTTATGAAAAAATCTACAGTTGTTTCCATCTTTTCCTTTTCAGGAAATGGGTTCAAGATTGAGCACCAGTATTTCATTATTGTTTATTCATTTTTTTCTCCTTTGGCTGAGGAACAGTTTCTTCAAATAGTGTCAATGACAACTGTCATTTAATTCTTTCACATGTGAAAATTATATACATATATCATCTAGAGTTAAATGATGATTTAGCTGTGCATCATATTTCTAGGTCATGTTTTGCTGAGTAATTTATGGGCATTGGTCCACATCCTGTGTGGAATAAGTTTTTTAAAAGATTAGCTTGTATTTTTAAAAACTTTTGTAAATTTCAAATTTTTAAAAAAATTTATACAATTTTTAAAGGCTACTTTATTTTTACAGTTATTGTAAAATATTGGCTATATTCCCCATGTTGTATAATACATCCTTGAACCTATCTTAGAACCAGTAGTTTCTACCTCCCACTTACCTATTGATATCTTGATCACTTTGCTCAGATACTAAAAATAATTTTTTTATATATTAAAAATCATCACCAGGCTTTGTATTCCTATTACTCATTCTGTGTGAATTTTTCCACATGACAGAGTATTCATTTTAAACTACAAAATTCATCTTCTTTCATTTGTGGAAATTCCACTGGAAATATTATTATTAAATATTTATTTTCTCTGCTAATTTTTCATTTCTTCATGAGGGACACCAATTAAGCTTAATGTAGGATCTTGTTATATCAACAACACTGGTTTATTTCTAAACCTTAAAATTACTTGAGGGGAAATTGACAGTAACACAATCATAGTAGGGGAATTTAACACCCCACTTTCACCAATGGACAGATTGTCCAAAATGAAAATAAATAAATAAGGAAACAGTAGCTTTAAATGAAACACTAGCTTTTAATGATACATTAAACAAGATGGACTTAATTGATATATATAGGATATTCCATCCAAGAGCAGATTACACTTTCTTCTCAAGTGCTCACGGAACATTCTCCAGGATAGATCATATCTTGGGTCACAAATCAAGCCCTGGTAAATTTAAGAAAATTGAAATCATATCAAGTATCTTTTCTGACCACAGTGCCATGAGACTAGATATCAATTACAGGAAAAAACTGTAAAATATACAAACACATGGAAGCTAAACAATACACTACAAAATTACCAAGAGATCACTGAAGAAGTCAAAGAGGAAAGCAAAAAATAAATACCAACGAAAACATGATGACCTAAAACCTATGGGATGCAGGAAAAGCAGTTCTAAGAGTGTACTTTATAGCAATACAATCCTACCTTAAGAAACAAGAAACATCTAAAATAAACAACCTAACCTTACACCTAAAGCATTTAGAGAAAGAAGAACAAAGAAAACCCAAAGTTAGCAGAAGGAAAGAAATCATGAAGATCAGATCAGAAATAAATGAAAAAGAAATGAAGGAAACAATAGCAAAGATCAATAAAACTAAAAGCTGGTTCTTTGACAAGATAAACAAAATTGACAAACCATTAGCCAGACTCATCAAGAAAAAAAGGGAGAAGATACAAATCAATAGAATTAGAAATGAAAAAGGAGAAGTAACCACTGACACTGCAGAAATACAAAGGATCATGAGAGATTACTACAAGCAACTATATGCCAATAAAATGGACAACCTGGAAGAAATGGACAAATTCTTAGAAAAGCACAACCTTCAGAGACTGAAACAGGAAGAAATAGAAAATATGAACAGACCAATCACAAGCACTGAAATTGAGACTGTGATTAACAACTTTCCAACAAACAAAAGCCCAGGACCAGATGGCTTCACAGGCGAAGTCTATCAAACACTTAGAGAAGAGCTAACACTTACCCTTCTCAAACTCTTCCAAAATATAGCAGAGGGAGGAACACTCCCCAACTCATTCTATGAGGCCACCATCTCCCTGATACCAAAACCAGACAAAGATGTCACAAAGAAAGAAAACTACAGTCCAGTAACACTGATGAACATTAAATGCAAAACTCCTCAACAAAATACTAGCAAACAGAATCCAACAGCATATTAAAAGGATCATACACCATGATCAAGTGGGGTTTATCCCAGGAATGCAAGGATTCTTCAGTATATGCAAATCAATCAATGTGATACACCATATTAACAAACTGAAGGAGAAAAACAATATGATCATCTCAACAGATGCAGAAAAAGATGTCAAGAAAATTCAACACCCATTTATGATAAAAAGTCTCCAAAAAGTAGGCATAGAGGAAACTTACCTCAACATAATAAAGGCCATATATGACAAACCCACAGCCAATATCATTCTCAATGGAGAAAACCTGAAACCATTTCTTCTAAGATCAGGAACAGGACAAGGTTGTGCACTCTCACCACTACTATTCAACATAATTTTGGAAGTTTTAGCCACAGCAATCAGAGAAGGAAAAGAAATAAAAGCAATCCAAATCTGAAGAGAAGAAGTAAAGCTTTCACTCTTTGCAGATGACATGATACTATACATAGAGAATCCTAAAGATGCTACCAGAAAACTACTAGAGCTAATTAATGAATTCGGTAAAGTTGCAGATACAAAATCAATGCACAGAAATCTCTTGCATTCTTATACACTAATGATGAAAAATCAGAAAGTGAAATTAAGAAAACAGTCCCACTTACCATCACAACAAAAAGAATAAAATACCTAGGAATAAACCTACATAAGGAGAAAAAAGACCTGTATGCAGAGAACTATAAGACACTGATGAAAGAAATTAAAGATGATACCAACAGATAGAGAGATATACCATGTTCTTGGATTGGAAGACTCAACACTGTGAAAATGACTATATACCCAAAGCAATCTACAGATTCAGTGCAATCCCTATCAAATTACCAACGATATTTTTTACAGAACTAGAAAAAAAAATCTTAAAATTTGTGTGGAAACACAAAAGACCCCAAATAGCTAAAGCAGTCCTGAGGGAAAAAAACGGAGCTGGAGGAATCAGGCTCCTCAACTTTAGACTATACTACAAAGGTCTAGTACTCAAGGCAGTATGGTACTGGCACAAACACAGAAATATAGATGAACAGAATAGAAAGCCCAGAGATAAACCCACACACATCCAGTCACCTTATTTTTGATAAAGGAGGCTAGAATATAAAATGGAGAAAAGAAAGCCTGTTCAATAAGTGGTGCTGGGAAAACTGGACAGCTACATGTAAAAGAATGAAATTAGAACACTCCCTAACACCATACACAGAAATAAACTAAAAATGGGTTAAAGACCTAAATGTAAGGTCAGGCATTATAAAATTCTCAGAGGAAAACATAGGCAGAACACTCTATGGTATAAATCACAGCAAGATCCTTTTTGACCCACCTCCTAGAGAAATGGAAATAAAAACAAAAATAAACAAATGGGACCTAATGAAACTTAAAAGCTTTTGCACAACAAAGTAAAACATAAACAAGACGAAAAGACAACCCCCAGAATGGGAGAAAATATTTGCAAATGAAGCAACTGACAATGGATTAATCTCCAAAATTTACAAGCAGCTCATGCAGCTCAATATCAAAAAAACACAAACGGCCCAATCCAAAAATGGGCAGAAGCCCTAAATAGACATTTCTCCAAAGAAGATGTACAGATTGCCAACAAACACATGAAAGGATGCTCAACATCACTAATTTTTAGAGAAATGCAAATCAAAACTACAATGAGGTATCACCTCACACCAGTCAGAATGGCCATCATCAATATATCTACAAACAGTAAATGCTGGAGAGGGTGTGGACAAAAGGGAACCCTCTTGCACTGTTGGTGGGAATGTGAATTGATACAGCCACTATGGAGAACAGTATGGAGGTTCCTTAAAAAACTGAAAATAGAACAACCATATCACCCAGCAATCCCACTACTGGGCATATACCCTGAGAAAACCGTAATTCAAAAAGAGTCATGTACCACAATGTTCATTGCAGCTCTATTTACAGTAACCAGGACGTGGAAGCAACATAAGTGTCCATCAACAGATGAATGGATAAAGATTTGGCACATATATACAATGGAATATTACTCAGCCATAAAAGGACACAAAACTGAGTTATTTGTAGTGAGACCTAGAATCTGTCATACAGAGTGAAGTAAGTCAAAAAGAGAAAAATACCATATGCTAACACATATATATGGAATCTAAAAAATATATAAAAATAAAAATATGGTTCTGAGGAACCTAGGGGCAGGACAGGAATAAAGATGCAGACATAGAGAATGCACTTGAGGACACAGTGGGGGGAAGTGTAAGTTGTGACAAAGTGAGAGAGTGGCATGGACATATATACACTACCAAATGTAAAATAGATAGTGAGTAGGAAGCAGCCACATAGCACAGGGAGATCAGCTTGGTGCTTTGTGACCACCTAGAGGGGTGGGATAGGAAGGGTGGGAGGGAGACTCTAGAAGGAGGAGATATGGGGAAATATGTATATGTAAATATGTATATGTAACTATGTATATATGTACAGCTGATTCACTTTGTTATAAAGCAGAAACTAAGACACCATTGTAAAGCAATTATACTCCAATAAAGATGTTTAAAAAGTTACTTGTTCATTTTCATTCCTTTTTGCTCACTTTTTTAAAAAAATCCTATCCTTCATGACTTTTATTGTATTTTCGACAAATATTTGTGTTTGTATATACAACTGCCAGTGGTAACTTTATTTCTGTAATTTTTTTTATCTTCTAAGTATTCCCTGGCTTCTGCTTTTCATGCTACTTCTGCATCTATGGTCTCACCTTATACTCTTGAGCTTTTATTTCTCAGCCATGAGTTCATGCTTGTTTTGTTAAGTTGTGCTCATTCATGCTGGTGTTTTAAATCAGTTTATCTGATCATTAACAAGTTTTGGGGGTGAGTTTTCTTTATCCGTCTTGCCCTTTTCTTCTTTTTCCATGTAATATATTTACATTGACTTTTTTAAACATTTTTTATTACCTTTATTGTCTTCAAATGAAAACAAATGTTTATCTATCACTATTTCTAGAGTACTTATTAGATTGACACTAGAGTAGGCTTACAAACTAGCAAGAATTTTCCCTGAGTTATGACATACAGTGTCTTCATGTCCAGGTTGTTTTAACTTTATTCTTTCCCATTAAAAAGAGATCTCCAGCTACAGTGCTGCATATAACATCTTGCTATGCCACATTTCCAATGCACTTATTTTTCCCTGTTACTCCATGGGGTCAGGGGGATGAAACATCCTGCCTGTGTAACCCATTCCCATTTCACAAAACAAAGATTGTTGTTTTGCTCCACAGAGTAAGAACTTCACTCGGTCAGCTTGATTGAAGGCCACTTTTAGGGACAGGAGGACCAACATGGCCGAAGAGGACAAAGGAGCTCACATTCTCCCACAGAAACATTAAAAGTACATCTACAAGTGGAATGATTCACACAGAACATCTACTGAGCACCAGCAAAAGACCTGAGACTTCTGAAAAGGCAAGAAAACCTCCACGTAACCAGGTAGGACAAAAGGAAAAAGAAAAAGAGGAGAATCGGGATGGGGCCTGCACTCCAGGGAGGGTACTGTAAAGGAGGAAAAGTCCCTGCACCCTGAGAAGTCCCCTCACCAGTGGGGAGATCAGCCTGGATGGAGGGGGAGCTTTGGAGCCTAGGAGGAGAGCACAGCATCCAATTTCCAGAAGGGGAAGTGAAGAGTAACCTACACAGAAGGTCAGCATAACTGTCCTACACTCCCCAGCCTGAGATGCTTGTCCATTGGTGCAGGTGGGGGTTGGGTGCTGAAGCTTAGGCTTCAGAGATCAGACCCAGGGAGAGGACCAGGGTTGCCTGCACAGAGACAGCCTGAAGAGGCTGCACTGTGGCAACTGAGGGTGTACTCAGAAGAAGCCTGAGCCCACAGAGAGGAAAGGTGCCATTATTGGGGGGGTGCATGAAGAGAGGGGTGGGAACACCACAAGAGCTTCTTTCCCTGTGAGCACTCCTAGGCAACAGGACACTGCCTACAGGAGCTCCAGAGGTGGGTGCAGTCACTGCTGCCATTGTGGGCTCCAGAGGCAGGCACAGGCCCCCACTGCTATGAGACCTGCAAGCAGGTGCCAAACTCTGACCCCACCATGCCAGGAGCACACAAGGGACGCCACACCTGCACACTCCATATCAAGGGAATAAGGAACAGCACACACTGAGGAAAGAAACAGCAGGCATCCAAACTAAAAGCAGCCCCTTGATTCTGCACAAGATGGCAGAGTAGAAGGACTTGAGCTCACCTTTCACAAAAACACTAAAATCACAACTAACTAACTGCTGAATAACCATTGACAAAAAAGACTGGAACTTACCGAAAAAGACATTTTACATTCAAAGACAAAGAAGAAGCCACAACAAGAAAGAAGGAGGAGCACTTCTGCAACATAATCAAATCCCACACCTGCCAGGTAGGCAACCAACAAACTGGAAAATAATTATATCACAGGGGTGCTCCCACAAGACTGGGAGTCCTGAGCCCCACATCATGCTCCCCAGGATGAGGGTCTGGCATCAGGAGGAGGAACCCCCAGAGCATTTGGCTATGAAGCCCAGCAGGGCTTGAGTGCAGGAGCTCCAAAGGACTGGGGGAAACAGAGACTCCACTCTTGGAGGGTGCACACAGGGTTTCATGTACAGTGGGACCCAGAGCAGAGCAGCGACTACATAGGCAGTTGGGCTGGACCTGCCTGTGAGTTTTGGAGGGTCCTCTGGGGAGAGAGGGGTTGGCTGTGGCTCACTGGAGGTGTAAGGACACTGGTGGCAGAGGCCCCAGGGAATACGGATCAGCGTGAGCTCTCCTGGAGGTTGCCATTTTGGCATCAAGACCTGGCCCTACCCAACAGCCTACAGGCGCCTGTGCTGGAACACCTCAGGCCAAACAACCAGCAGGATATGAACAGAGACGCACCCATCAGCAGACAAGCTGCCTAAAGCCATACTGAGCTCACAAACATACCCGACACAGCCTTGCCCACCAGAGGCACAAGACCTAGCTCCACCCACCAGTGGGCAGGCACCAGTCCCTCTAAAAAGGAAGCCTGCCCAAGCCCCAGGACCAACCTCATCCACCAGGGGGCAGACACCAGAAGCGAGAGGAGTTATGATCCTATAGCCTGGGGAAAGGAAACCCGAAACACAGAAAGTTAGACAAAATGAGATGGCAGAGAAATATTTTCCAGACGAAGGAAAATATAAAAATTCACAAGAACAACTAAGTGAAGTTGAAATAGGCAATCTACCTGAAAAAGAGTAATGATGGTAAAGGTGATCCAAGAACTCAAAAAAAAGAATGGAGGCATACACCAAGAAGATACAAGAAATGTTTAAAAAAGGGCCAGAAGATTTAAAGAACAAACACACAGAAATGAATACAATAACTGAAATGAAAAATACACAAGAAGGAATCAATAGCAGAATAAACGAGACAGAAAAATGAATAAATGAGCTATAACACAGTGGTAGAAATCACTGCCAAGGAACAGAATAAAGAAAAAGGAATGAAAAGTAATGAGGACAATCTCAAACTTCTGGAACAACATTAAACGTACCAACATTTTCATTATAGGGATCCCAGAAGGAGAAAAGAGAAAGGCCCTGAGAAAATATTTGAAGAGATTATAGCCAAAAACTTCCCAAACATGAGAAAGAAAACACTCAAGTCCAGGAAGCACAGAGAGTCCCCTACAAGATAAACCCACAGAAGAACATGCCAATACACATATTAATCAAACTGACAAAAATTAAAGACAGAGAAAAAATATTAAAATAAAAAAGTAACATACAAGGGAATCCCCATAAAGTTATCAGCTGATTTTTCAGCAGAAACTCTGCAGGCTAGAAGAGAGTGGCATGATATGTTTAAATCGGTGAAACAAAAAAACCTACAACCAAGAATACTCTACCCAGCAAGGCTCTCATTCATAGTTGATGGAGAAATCAAAAGCTTTACAGACAAGGAAAAGCTAAAAGAATTCAGCACCACCAAACCAGCTTTACAACAAATCCTAAAGGAGCTTCTCTAGGCAGAAAAGAAAAGGCTACAACTAGATTCAAGAAAATTCTGAATGAGAAAGCTCAGTGGTAAAGGCAAACAAAAAGTAAGGTAGTAAATCATCAACACACAAATATATCAAAACCAGCAACTGTGAGAACAGGAGAGTACAAGTGCAGGATATAGGAAACACATTGGAAATTAAGAGACCAGCAACTTAAAACAATCATATATACATATAGACTTCTATATCAAAACCTCATGGGAACCACAAACTAAAAATCTTCAATAGATACACACAAAAAAAGAAAAAGGAATCCAAACACAACACTAAAGATTGTCATCAAATCACAAGAGAACAAAAGATGAAGGAAAGACATAAGATCTACAAAAATAAATTCAAAACAATTAACAAAATGGCAATAAGAACAGACATATTGATAATTACTTTAAGTATAAACAGATTAAATGCTCAAATCAAAAGACACAGACTGGCTGAATGGATACAAAAACAAGATCTATATATATGCTTTCTACAAGAGACCCACATATCAGATGTAGGGACATATACAGACTGAAAGTGAGGGGATGGAAAAAGATATGGCATGAAAAGAGAAATCAAAAGAAAGCTGGAGTAACAATACATCAGACAAAATAGACTTTAAAATAAAGGCTGTTACAAGAGACAAGGAAGGACACTACATAATGATCAAGGGATCAATCCAAGAAGAAGATACAATTGTAAATATGTATGCTCGCAACATAGGAGCAACTCAACAAATAAGGCAAATACTAACAGCCATAAAAGGAGAAATCGACAGTAACACAATAATAGTGGGAGACTTCAACATCCCACTTTCATCAATGGACAGATCAGCCAGAAAGGAAACCAATAAGGAATCACAGGCCTAAAAGGCACATAAGATCAGATGGACTTAATTGATATTTATAAAACATTCCATCCAAAAGCAGCAGAATACACTTTCTTCCAAAGTGTACATGGAAAATTCCCCAGGATAGATCACATCTTGGGCTACAAATCAAGCCTCAGTAAATTTCTAAAAATTGAAATAATATCAGGCATCTTTGCTGACCACAATGTAATGTGATTAGAAATCATTTACAGGGGGAAAAAAAACATAAAAAAACACAAACACATGGAGACAAACAATATGTTACTAAGCAACCAATGGATCACTGAAGAAATCAAAGGGGAAACCAAAAAATACCTAGAGACGAATGACAATGAAAACATGACGATCCAAAACCAATGTGTTGCAGCAAAAACAGTTGTAAGAGGGAAATTTATAGCAGTACAATCTTACCTCAGGAAACAAGAAAAATCTCAAACAACCTAACCTTACACCTAAAGCAACTAGAGAAAGAAGAACAAACAAAACCCAAAGTTAGTAGAAGGAAAGAAATCATAAAAATCAGAGCAGAAATAAATGAAATAGAAATGAAGAAAGCAATAGAAAAGATCAATGAAACTAAAAGCTGTTCTTTGAAAAGGTAAACTAAATTGATAAAACTTTAGTTAGACTCATCAAGAAAAAAAAGGGAGAGGACTCAAATCAATAAAATGAGAAATGAGGGGCTTCCCTGGTGGTGCAGTGGTTGAGAGTCCGCCTGCCGATGCAGGGGACACGGGTTCGTGCCCCGGTCCAGGAAGATCCCACATGCCACAGAGTGGCTGGGCCCGTGAGCCATGGCCAATGAGCCTGCACGTCCAGAGCCTGTGCTCCGCAACGGGAGAGACCACAACAGTGAGAGGCCCGTGTACCGCAAAAAGAAAAAAATAAAATAAAATAAAATAAAATGAGAAATGAAAAGAGTTACAACTGACACTACAGAAATACAGAGGACCATAAGAGAGTACTACAAGCAACTATACACCAGTAAACTGGACAACCTAGGTGAAATGGACAAATTCTTTTAAAGGTACACCCTTTCAAGACTGAACCAGGAAGAAATAGCAAATATGAACAGGCCAATCACAAGTACTGAAATTCAAAGAGTCATTTAAAAAAAAAAAACCCAACAAATGAAAGTCCAGGACCAGATGGCTTCACAGGTGAATTGTATCAAACATTTAGAGAAGAGTTAACACCTATCCTTCTGAAACTATTTCAAAAAATTACAGAGGAAGGAACACTTCCAAATTCATTCTATGAGACCACTGTCACCTGATATCAAAACCAGACAAAAGTAACACAAAAAAGAAAATTACAGGTCAATATCATTGATGAACATAGATGCAAATGTCCTAAACAAAATACTACCAAACTGAATCCAACAACACATTAAAAGAATCATACACCATGATCAGGTGGGATTTATCCCAGGGATGCAAGGATTTTTTTAATATCCACAAATCAATCAGTGTGATACACCACATCAGCAAATTGAGGAATAAAAAGCTTATGATCCTCTCAACAGATGCAGAAAAAGCTTTTTACAAAATTCAACATTATGAAACAAATTCTCCAGAAAGTGGGCATAGAGGGAATATACCTCAGGCCATATATGACAAACCCACAGCAAACATCATTCTCAATGGTGAAAAACTGAAAGGATTTCCTCTAAGATCAGGAGTAAGACAAGGATGTCCACACTCACCACTGTTATTCAACACAGTTTAAAAAAAACAGTACAAAACATAGTTTTGGAAGTCCTAGCCAAAGCAATCAGAGAACAAAAAGAAAGAAAAAGAATCCAAACTGTAAAAGAGGAAGTAAAACTGTCACTGTTTGCAGATGACATGATACTATAATAGAGAATCCTAAAGATGTTACCAGAAAACTATTAGAATTGATCAATGAATTTGGTAAAGTTTCAGGATACAAAATTAATACACAGAAATCTCTTGCATTCCAGTACAATAACAACAAAAAGTCAGAAAGAGAAATTAAGGAAACAATCCCATTTACCATTGCAACAAAAATAATAAAATACCTAGAAATAAATCTACCTAAGGAGGCAAAAGACCTGTAGTCAGAAAATTATAAGATACTGATGAAAGAAATAAAAGATGACACAAACAGATGGAGAGATATACTACATTCTTGGATTGGACAAATCAATATTGTGAAAAGGACTATACTACCCAAAGCAATCTGCAGATTAATGCAATCCCTATGAAATTCCCAATTGCATTTTTCACAGAAGTTGAACAAAACAATTTTACAATTTGTATGAAAACACAAAGTACCACAAATAGCCAAAGCAATCCTGAGAAAGATGAACAGAGCTGGAGGAACCACACTCCCTGATTTCAGACTGTACTACAAAGTTATAGTCATATTAAAGCAGTATGGTACTGGCACAAAAAGAAATATAGATCAATGGAACAGGATAGAAAACCCAGAAATAAACCCATGCACCTATGGTCAATTAATCTATGGCAAAGGAGGTGAGACTGTACAATGGAGAAAAGACAGTCTTTTCAATAAGTCGTGCTGGGGGCTTCCCTGGTGGTGCAGTGGTTGAGGGTCCGCCTGCCAATGCAGGGGACACGGGTTCGTGCCCCCGTCCAGGAAGATCCCACATGCCGCGTAGCGTCCGGAGCCTGTGCTCTGCAATGGGAGAGGCCACAACAGTGAGAGGCCCGCGTACCACAAAAAAAAAAAAAAAAAAAAAAGTCGTGCTGGGAAAACTGGACAGCTACATGTAAAAGAATGAAATTAGAACACTCCCTAACACCAAACACAAAAATAAATTCAAAATGGATCAACGACCTAAATGTAAATTCATACACTATAAAACTCTTAGAGGAAAACATAGGCAGAACTCTCTTTGATGTAAATCACAGCAATATGTTTTTTGATCCACCTCCTACAGTAATGAAAGTAAAAACAAAAATAAACAAATGGGACCTAATTAAACTTACAAGCTTTTGAATAGCAAAGGAAACCATTAACTATATGAAAACATAACCCACAGACTGAGAGAAAAATTTGCAAATGAAGCAACTGACAAGGGATTAATTTCCAAAATATACAAACAGCTCAGGCAACTCTATGTCAAAAAATGGGCAGAAGCTCTAAATAGACATTTCTCCAGAGAAGACATACAGATGGACAAAAAGCACATGAAAAAATGCTCAACATCACTAATTATCAGAGAAATGCAAGTCAAAACTACATGAAGTATCACCTCACACCAGTCAGGATTGCCATCATCAACAAAATCTACAGACAATAAATGCTGGAGAGTGTGTGGAGAAAAGTAAACCCTCTTACACTGTTGGTGGGAATGTAAATTGGTACAACCACTATGGAGAACAGAATGGGTGTTCCTCAAAAACTAAAAATAGAACTCCCATATGATGCAGCAATCCCACTCCTGGGCATATATCCAGAGAAAATCATAATTTGAAAAGATACATGCACCACAATGTTCACTGCAGCACTATTTACAATAGCCAGAACATGGAAGCAACCTAAATGTCCATCAACAGAGGAATGGATAAAGAAGATGTGGTACATATACACAAGAGAATATTACTCAGATATATAAAAGAAATAATGTCACTTGCAGTAACATGGATGGACCTAGAGATTATTATACTAAGTGAAGTGAGTCAGATAGAGAAAGTCAAATATCATATGATATCACTCATGTGGAATCTGATTTTTTTAAATGATACAAACGAACTTATTTACAAAACGGAAACAACCTCACAGATATTGAAAACAAACTTATGGTTACAAAAGGGGATACATCGTGGGGAGGGATAAATCGGGAGCTTATGATTAACATACACACACTACTATATATAAAATAGATAACCAACAAGGACCTACTGTATAGCACAGGGAACTCAATATTCTGTAATAACCTATATGGGAAAAGAATCTGAAACAGAATAAATATATGTGTATGTATTACTGATTAACTTTGCTGTACACCTGAAATTAACACAAGATTGTAAATCAAGTATACTCCAATAAAAATTTTTTAAAACACCTTTCAGCATTTTCCCTACACCTGTAACAGCCCTTTTGGATATCTGATTGTTAAGGATACAGAGGTCCTTAGTTTAATCAAATATAGAGCTTGCATTTCTTTTTCTTGTGCATTTTTGCTTGCTTGTTTCTAAAAAAAAGAGAAGATGTTATAAAACCCTATATCTGTAAGCTCATGTTATTCAGGAATGGCCTCAAACATAGTTTAGTATGATCTATAAAAGCACCAAACCAAGTTGTCCATATTTGAGCATTTGTGTTTAGTTTTATTACCTGCTTCCATACCTAAGAAAACTTTAAGTAATATAGTACTTTATATAGTACTTTTTTTTTTTACTAACCTTAGTCTATGACTCCACAATAAGCAAGCTTCTATAAGAATTTTGTAAGAATTAAAGGGTCAGTATGTCAACAGTAATCCATAGAGAACTCTCTTGTTCAGTGCAGCACAGTACATCCTGGCTAAGAATATTAATGAGTAATCCCCATGAATTCAGTGGTTACTACATACCAAACATT
This sequence comes from Hyperoodon ampullatus, assembly GCF_949752795.1. NCBI lineage: Eukaryota > Metazoa > Chordata > Mammalia > Artiodactyla > Ziphiidae > Hyperoodon > Hyperoodon ampullatus. The sequence goes on along the minus strand of NC_136916.1, from coordinate 121,165,200 downwards.
AGGCTACCTACTAATTTTCACAGCTTTGTTTAAAATTGCCATGTGAAGTTATTATTATCATCACTTTATAAGAGTAGGAAATCAAGGATCAGAGCTTTCTAGTAATGCTATCAAGACCAGGTAGAAAGCAAGTGGCCTAGCCATAATTAGATCTCTTCTATCTTCCAAAGCCTGTGATCCCTATCACTTCGTCTATGGAATATCCAAATACATTTTAACCATTTTCAAAGTTACTTCCATTATAACAGTTATGTGGAATCATAATATACAGACTCAGGAGGCATAGTAGATTTCTGGGGAACTTAATCTCATACTATTAGTTTCACTAGTTATTCAGTATAAAATTTATGGCCTGCAATGATGAGCTCCACATTTCCCAAAGTGGCCTAATCCAACTTTGAGAAATCTGTATATTCTTTCCCTTAGAGTAAACTAAAATCTATCATCCTGTGTTTCCCACACAGTGGTTTATTTTTAATCTGAGTGTCTATAATGGGAAAAGACTGCACACATGCACATACACACACACACACACACACACATACACAGGTAATATATGTAAGCAAGAATTTCTTTCCTCTAGTTTGAACATTTCTAGTTCCTTCAAATATTCCTCATATATGTGGTAACCATATAACTTACTATATGAGGAAACTTTTGAGAATGAAAGGGGACATTAACCAGCCAGTACATTGGGAAGACAGGAGCAAATTGAGACAGTCCTAGACACACTCATATGTCCTACCTATTTATATATGTAGTGGGTTTAGGGATTTTTTAGTTTTACAGGCCACAAACTCAGGTATACAAATGTACAAACTGATTTGCAATTTAGGTAATAAATTAAGAACTCTTACCTATAATATACAAAGAACTCCTAATAATTGACAACAACAGAAAAAGTATAAAATGCTATGAATTGGTAATTCACAGAAAAAATACACCAAATGATAACAGATAAATTTATAAATGCTCAAAATTTTCTAGTAGTCAGGAAAGTACACAATAAAATAGTTATGAGCAGCCATTTTACACCCACCAAAATAATGAAAGTTATATAAGAATGATAATTGTTGTTGGCTTGGATGTAAAACACTCCACTTTATGAGTGAAAATGTACATCATTACCACTAAAAAACCTAGCAACATCTATTAAAATCACTTTATACATAATTATCAATCATGCTTTTAGTATTCTATACCATAGAACTGTCAGTATCTAAAAATATACACACAAGAATATTTATCACAGAATTGTTTGTAGTTGTAAATACATAGAAACAAAGTGATTTCACTTCACTTAAGAGAATGGCTAAGTAAATTATGATATATTCACACTATGTAATATAAGGCTATTAAAAAATATATTTACAAAAGTTGTTCTGGTGTACTTTCCACAAGGTATTGTTGAGTAAGATGGGTCTAGAGGAATATTTATTCCTTTATATTGAGGATCTGGTGACTCTACAGAGGTCACAGCTGAAAAATCAACATCAGGATAACCCAGACATACATACTGCAGAGTTCTGTTTCTGGATATAAAGGGGTGAAGAAGAACTTTATCTCTGTGGTAACACCAAGACAAATCTAGAAAACATGAAAACCATACTCATCTGTAGGATTATCAAAGAGTGGTAGATGCAAGAAAGCCTTGATAAACTGATCTCCATAGACGTCTCCATCAGCAGCTTCCTTCAACAGCTTCTGGGAAAACACTAGGTCTGGGTTTAGACAGACCTACCAGAGATCCAGTGACTCTACCTATGGGGGAAGAAGTCTGGCAAGATACTGGTAACTGTTGAGCAAGCAGAAATGACTGGAGTCTGAGAAACCCCAAATACAACAAAAATTTTCTTGGTATAATAATCTTCCTGATCTCACTCACTCTTTCCCAATTTTGCTGAGACAAAGGCAGTGCAGTCAAGAGTGAAAAACAGAAATAACTTACAGTTTCAGAAATAACTTATTTGAAAAGCTCTATCAGCCATTCTAATAGTAGCTGGAGCCAGTAAATACAAAGGGGATACCTCTATCTAACTCTCTCCTGATTCCTCATTTGAATTCTGACAAAACAAAGAAAGCAGCTTCTCCACATTAATGTCAGTGGCAGCAGCCACAGATTGGATGTTTGGGGTTGGGCTAAATAGAAATGAGCTTAATCATAAAGCTATAACTCAGTTAATATAAGTTATTCAACAATTGGTAAAATTTGAATGATCACTTTCTCATTTTAGCTACCAGACACAGAAAAGCTTGCATTCTCTGAGAAAACAAAACAATAGTGTATCCCAATATCCCTGGCTCTTCTACATGAAGTGGCTGGCATGCTACAAAAGAATGATATGAAGAAAAAAGCTGGGCCCTACAATCAAGAAAAAAGCTTAAAAGAATCCAATTTACAGATAACCTAGATATTGTAATAGTAAACATGAACTTTAAAATAACTATCCCCTTAAATAAGTACTAGGGATTAAAAAAAAGAAACTCCTTTTTTTCCTTGTGTCTCTTAAATTTATCTCTCCTGATTACAAAATTAGCAAACACAAATCTGTTCTAGAGATGAGCAAAAAATATAAAGGAATAGAGAAATACTTGGTTTGTATGCAGTTACCCAGACTTAACTATTATTTTGTCACATTCTATTTCAACAGTACCATCAGTAATCCTGCTGAAACGAGCATAAATGGGTTTATAGAAACATTTTATATTTATGAAATTTCTGGAAAATATAAGTAAATTACTATTTATACTGCTCATTTAAAAAATAAAAGAAATAAAATCACTATACCTTAAAGAAGATGTGGTGCACACATAGAAAGACATACTACTCAGCCATAAAAAAGAATGAAATAATGCCATTTGCAGCAGCATGGATGGACCTAGAAATTATCATACTAAGTGAAGTAAGTCAGAAAATATGACACAAATGAACTTATCTATGAAACAGAAACAGACTCACATAGAATTGTGGTTGCCAAGGAGCAGGGAGGGTGGGGGAGAGATGGGCAGGGAGTTTGGGATTAGCAGATGCAAACTATTATATATAGAATGGATAAACAACAAGGTCCTACTGTGTAGCACAGGGAACTATATTCAATATTCTGTGATAAACCATAATGGAAAAGAATATGAAAAAGAATGTATACATATATAAACTGAATCACTTTGCTGTACAGTAGAAATTAACACATTATAAATCAACTACACTTCAATAAAATAAATTAAAAAATAAAATAACTAGCCTTCATAAGTACAAAGATTTACAGGACAGATATAAAGTATGGATTAATAGATCTCAGCAGAGAAAAGAAAACTACTAAAGTATAGAATTCTAGAATCTGCAATACAAAATAGGCCTAACACTCAAACACTAGAATTAAATTCATTGCAGAAGGAAGACAGGTTGATAAAGTTTATGCCAAAGGAATTAGAGAGGAAGAAATATGTAAAAACAACTGATCAGAATGATAGTTACCTGTGGGAAGATTTCAGGCAATCTAAAATATGTGTAATTAGAAAATATATAATGGCTAAGTAGAGTTTATGTAGGAATTCAAGTTTTATTAACATGCAAAAATCAATGAATGTAATTCATTAAAAAGAATAAAGGAGATAAGTCATATGGTTATCTTAACAGGCCAAAAAAAAAGTATTAGATAAAATCTAACACTCATTAATTATTTAAAAAACCTCTCAGTATCTAGAAATAGAAGAAAATGCCTTCAATCTGAAAAAGAAAAAAAATATGTGGAAAACTTTCAGCTAACATCAGATTTATTGATGAAATATTAGACATGCCTCACCACCACTAAGATCGGGGAGAAGGAAAGGCTCTGAATTTTTCACCATTTTTATTCAACACTGTATTTTGTGGCAGTCTTAGTACATCTAAGGAAAAAGGGAGTGAGAGAGAAGGAGGGAGAAAGAAAAAAGTAACCTTTTTTTTCATAGTAAAACATCCTAGATGTAATAGGTGAATTCAGCAAGGTCTTGGGATTCAGGATCAATATAAAAATCAATTATATTCTACAAAGTGGCAACAAACAATTGGAAAATAAAATTTAAAAATCAATGCCATTCACAATATCACAAAAAATAAAATACCTAGGGATATATGTAATGAAAGCCGAGCAAGACCTCTACTCTGAAAACTACAAAATTTGAGAGAAATTTGAGAGGGCCCAAATAAATATTGTAAAGATATCAATTTTCTCCAACTTAATCAAAGATACAATACAATTTCAATCAATATCCTAACAGGCTTTCCTGTGATTACTGACAAATTAATACTAAAATATATATGGAAATGCAAAGGATCTATATAGAAGAGTCAAACATTATTGAAAAAGAAAATTTGAGGATTTATACTTCTTGACTTCAAGATTTACCATAAAGCTACTGTAACCAAGTGTATGGTGTGGGCATAATAAAAGAGACAAAGAGATCAATAGAACAAAAGAGATTCCAGAAATAGCTCTACATAATTACAATCAAAAAATTTTTGACAGGCAACAAAGTAATTCACCGGTGAAATAAAAACCTTTTCAGCAAGTGGTGTATTTAAGCAATGGAATAAAGAATAGGGGACAAAATAAGTATTCACCCCTTCACACATCAGGCACAAAAACTGATTTGAGATGGATCAAAAACCTAAACATAGAATCTACAATTACAAAACATCTAAAAGAAATCAGAAGAGAGTTATAGTTGAGCAAGATCATGAATTATGAATAAGAGTTTATCAGCCACAGTGAGGAAACAAAGATCCAAATTAGAGAAAAATAATCCATGCAAAGATATGAAAAATGTATATTCATTGTTTGTTCTAGGAATGATGAGTAGTCTAGTGTCCTTTCCTTATTAAGCACTGTCCTGTGCAAGTTGTTTTGCTAAGTGCAAAGGGTAAAAAATACCATACAGTCCTTTTATATCAGGAACTCCCATTATGAAGGGAGGAAAAGATATGAGGGGAATGATACATAATTCAATGAAATAAATTCTATTAAAGTTAACTACAATTTTTATGAAAACAGTGAGAACATAGCAATGAATTCCATATCAATTTCTTGCAAGTTTGTGAAGATTTTGTAAGGTGAACAGGTTGAGTCTGGTGGCAGGGAAGATCACTCCATTCAGAAGAAACTAGTTGACCCTTGAACAGCATGGGTTTGAACTGCACAGGTCCACTATGCATCACTTTTTTTCAGTAAATATACAGTTGGACCTCAATATCGGTGTATGCCAAACCAGCAGATATGGAGGGTCAACTGTATTCATTGCACTATGACCATTTTATATAAAGGACTTGAGCATACATGGATTTCGGTATACAGTGTGGCTCCAGGAACCAATCCCCTGTGAATGCTGAAGGACACCTGCACAGGTGAAAAGCGAATACCTGAGCAAGAATGTGGGTTTATTCATGAAACCACTGGCAATTCGCGTGGCTGCAGGAAGGAGGCTTAGGGAAGAGTAGTAGTAATTGAGAGTGGAAATGAAAGTGGGGGCAGACTGTCGATGGCAAGTATACTACACTAAGAAACAATAAGATACATTGACCACTGAGTAGTCATTTTACATATTTTCTAATATTACAAAATTCTTTAATGGATGTTTTTTGCTTTACATATGCAGGAACAGGCTTGGGAAATTTTGGTGCACACTATTAAGGGTCGTTATGTCTTCTTGGAGAATTAACTTTGTTATCATTATGAAATGCCCTTCTTTACCCCTAATACATTTCCTGTTCTGAAGCCTGTTTCGTCTGAAAAGAACATAGCTTCTCCTGCTCCCTTTCACTTTAGTATATCGCACCCCCCATCCCTTTACTTCTAACCTGCGTCTTTATATTTAAAGTGAGTTTCTTGTAGATAACATATTTCCACTCTGACAATCCAATATATTTTCTAATATATTTACAAAATTTACATTTTACTGACCTGGGTCATCTTTATTTTCTGTGAACAACTTTAACATTTCTTGCAGGGCAGGTTAAGTGGCAATAAACACCCTGTTGTTTTTGTCTCAGAAAGTCTTTAATCTCCTGCAATTTTGAAGAGTAATGTCACTAGACTCCTGGATTGCTGAGTTTTTTCCTTTTAACATGTTAAATATTTTACTCCTCTCTCTTCTTGCTCACATAGTTTCTGTTGAGAAATTTGCTGTTAAACTTGTTTCTCCATAGGTAAAATGATCTTTTTTTCCTCTGGCTTTTTTCAAGATGTTCTTTTAAATTGACTCACAGCTCTTGAATGTTCTGGGGAGTTTTTCTTTTTTTTCTCTTTGCATTTCAGTTTGGTGACTTCTTATGGATCTATCTTCAGGCTCATTGATTCTTTCCTCATTTGTGTCCAGTCTACTGATAAACTCATCAAAGGTATTCTTAATTTCAATTACTGCATTTTTTATTTCTAGCATGTAAAACTTCATGCTTAGAGTTTCCATTTCTGTTCACATTACTTATCTTTTTTTGTTGTCTACATTTTCCATGGACACTTATAACATATTAATCATAGTTATTTAAAATTTTTACCATCTAATAATTCTAATATCTGTGTCATATCTGATTCTGGTTCTGATGATTGCTTTGTCTATTCAGACCATGTGTTTTCTTTCCTCTTAGCATGAATTGTAATTTTTTGTTGAATGATGGACATGAAGTATTGGATAATAGGAACAGAGGTAAATAGGCCTTTAGTTTGAGGATTTCTGTTAATCTGGCTAGGAGGTGGGCTGTGTTTGATGTTACTGTAGGTGCCATTGGCTTGAAATTCCTCTCGTTTCCTTGTTTTTGTTTCTCCTGTTACCTTTAGGTTCCTGTAAGAACTCCTCTTTAGATAGTCTGTATTTGTCCGTTTTTTCATCTGTAATCCAAAGTTATTATACTGGAGCCCTGCTGGTGCAGTGGTAAGATGTGGAAGAAGGAAAGCTTCCTACGGTCTTATAATTAAAATCAGTCTTTTCAGGGGACCTGTATCCGTGGGCCGTGTCCTTCACAAGTGTTGCATAACTTCTCCCCACCTTGGTAAGACAGGAAAACTAGAGAGGGATGGAATCAGGAAAATACCTTTGCCTCAGGTGGAACAAGTGTCTGGTAGCCCTATCAGCAAGCCTTTGTTATGGAGACTGCTCTAGGCATAGTTCCCTAGGTTACTCTTCCCCTCTCCCTCCCAGAGTCATTAGGGAACCTTAATCAGATCTTCACAATGAGAACCTTGTAGGGTTCTTGGAATTAAAACACACAAAGTTATAGACTCTCCAAGGCTGTGGTCCCTAAGTGTTTCTTACTCTCCTGCTAGTCCACACTCAGCCTCTGGCCATTTGTCTCAATTACCATTTAAGCGTCACTATCAGTTTATTTTTCCAGGGATTTCTGCTCCATCCAGGAAAGCATATCTCAGCCATGACCTTCTGGATTTGCCTGCCTCTCCATATTTCCTGGTGGTGGTTTGCCCTGTGATCTCAGTTTTGTGATGGGTCCAAGAAAAGTGTTAATTTTTGTCTAATTCAGCTATTTTCTTGTTGTAATAAGCTCTTTACATGTTGGAGTTGAAACCAGAAGTCTCCAGCTTAGGGAGTTTAAATACCCACAAAATTACCATTAAATTTATTATATTTTTCTCCAAAACCATAATATGAAACATTATTATAGAACTCTCAAAAATTTTGACTATGACAGTCACATGATAACTTTTTTTTGATTACTCTGGTAACAAAGCATGGAATAGACTGACATATTTGATAAAAGGAAATGATAGGAAGCTATTGGAAAAATAACCTCTGCAAGACTACTCAGTAGGCTTGAATTGAGGTAGAAACAAAGACACTGGAAATTAAGAGAGGGAGTTTAAATAAAGAAAAAATGTGAAGTAAAAGTAATAGGATTATTTGGTTATAGATAATGAGAAAGGAGGAATAGAAGCTAATTATGAGCATTCTCATTCAGACATGATGGTTACTTGAAGATTCTCCAAAACAAGGTAATACCATATTCTTATATAACAAACATTACATTTGGAACAAACATTGTTCCAAAATATCCTCTTTGGGAAAATAACTGGTACTGATAAATAATAAAGGTCTTGAACTCATCATGCAGTTTCTCTATCAATTATTCTTTCCTGAATTGCTTTTGATATGTCTTAGGTAGAGATTCTAAAATTAATTCTTTGAGCTCAGCAGCCTTGGGAATCTCATCAAAGTGTCTTGACACAACCCAGCTATCATTGCAAGTAGAGCATTTATTACATGAATCAGACAATAGCCTTTTTATTTTGAGTATATTATGAGATTAGAATCCATGATAGAGACATATACAAATGCTTGGTATTAAAATTATCAATAGACCTTGAGAACTGCTCTTCTTTTTCCTATTCTGAAGAAAAATAAATAAGTTTTTAAAACTTCCTCTTATCACCAGAAAATACACTGTTTCAGGTAGCGGCAATAAACCCTGTAGAGTCCCAGTAAGAAACATAATTAAAAAAACCTTCTGGCCACCACTTTCAAACTCATTGTATTAGACTTTAAAGCCTAGCAGAGTAAAGGTGGAAAAGCACAATCATTATGATTGTGCACGCTTAACATCTTTTTTCTTTAGTTCTGGCTGGAAAGCTTGCTTTAAAATATATAACTACTCTCAAAATCTTAAAATAATTTTAAAAAGGCCATCATCAAAAACTTCCCTTTATCCTTACAGAAATATTTAGCACAATTGTTTTTGATATTTTGATTTTGTCAAAAATTGGACAAATTTTGACCATCACACTCTCACATACTCACCAGTGATTCAAAAAAGGTAATGCTTCTGCAGTTCACTAGTCCCATGCCTGGAATTATCATCAAGCACAAGATTTACAAGTAAATTTTGATATGATGTTATAGCTCTATAACTATCACCTTCTATGAATAACTTACATATCAAAACTTAGAAAAACATGTAATGTAAAATTTAAATTTGCAAGTCAGTTTTAATCTTATAAATAGTATAAGTGAAAATTTTTCTTTGAAAACTAAGAACTATGAGGTCTGTCATTTTACAAATTGCATTGTAACTATAACCTTTTAAAAACAGCATTATTATCTATAAGAAAAGAACTAAATTAAAAACCAAAGTATACAATCTACTGCCTTTCACCAAAGTTCAAAAAACTGTAAACTATAATAAAAGACAGTTTGCTCTATTTAGTGAAGCAGGAGGTGCTGGCTTATTAGAAGCGCATCTATTCTATGCTTAGAGAGTTTCTAACTATAGTTTCTAAGTGACTCTAGACAAGCAAAAAAAAAAAAAAGGCAAGAGCAGATGTCAAACAAACCTATCCTTATTAGAAACTAATTGCCTGTTTTGTTGCTTTTATAATATGAAACACATGGGAAATGAATATTGCAAATATTGCTGATGTGTGCATCAGCACTATAGAGTCTAAAACCAGTTTTCCAGTAGTTACTCCGAAAATCATCCAAAACCAATTGAAGACAAAAAGACCATTGCAAAATTTGATTCTAAAGGAAATTCTTTTGATAAAGCTTATGAATTTGCATAATCAAATAACTTTAATGAAAGGTAGATAGATAGGCAATCTGAAACACTAAAAACTTTAAACCTAATCTTCCTCTAACCTATTAGGTAAGTATGTTTTAATTATTTAGATATCTGAATATTTAGATATCTGATCTGATGTGAAATTTTTAAAAAATGAAAACATGTTCACATGCATTAAATTCAATTTTATAGTATACCAGAGAGGAAAGCTCTAGCCTCCCTTAGTTATTTATTCCAAAATATTTCAATGTTGACTGAATATACCCTAGCATTTTTTACTTACTTAGCATTTATGACCTAAATTGTTTTTTTAATAGTCATCTTATCTGTATTTATATGTGTTTTTTCCTAAATGGTAACCTCTGTAGGATCAGTGACCACATCTACATTTATTGATTGATTGATTCAATCATTCATTTATATATACAAGTATTTAATAAACATCTAATATGTACCAGGCATGGAGATAGAAATTGTACTAACAGAATGAGCAAGAGAAAGAACGCCTTAGAGATGGGAGGGTTTATTTTACACTTAGTTGTACCCACTAATCTAATAAAATTAGAAGGAACTTTTTAATGTTTATTTTTAAATCTCAAGTCCCACATACTTTAACATATTTTTCTGATATTAAATTTAAAAGAATTCCTTTTCATAGGTTAATACATTAAAGAGATGGACAAAATTGATTTAAAATAATTAGTATGAATTCTTACAATTGCCATAAAGACTAAAATCTGGTTTGAATTTTCTGAAAATATTTTTCTGTCTTATAACAGTAGAGATTAATTTTGAATTTTAATATTTAAGTAGAAGAGATTTGGGGTGGTCAGTAGGCCATTTATATGCCAGAATAAATTCAGATTTTATCTACTCCATTGTTGTTGTTGTCTTATTAATTATCTTATTATTTAATCTATGGAACAACCATCTTCAAATTACAACCTATCTAACGAAAAAGGAAAAAAGTGTGACTTTTTAAACAAAATTTTTGGAGAGGACTCTTCCTTTTTATATCTAGGTAAAGCAACAAAAATGACTTGGAGTAAGGTAATAGGAACTGGTTGAATAACGAGAACAAGACTGGGTCCTTTTAAGAGAAGAGCAACACAGAAATACTACTACTCAGTTGATTGATAACTATTTGGTTAATAGGATAAAATTTTTAAAAAGAACTATATACAGACCTAAAAATTTTACTATAACCTAAAACATATTAATGAGCATTTATTCATTGATTCTTTGCAGTGGGATCAAGGCCTTTTCTTTGGTTATGACTCTCTAGAGTGGGATTTTGCATTGCTTTCTTGTACAAAAAAACACTTATTCTAATTCCTCTTAGTTTATCTAATATTAGTTGCAAAGCTGTTTGAATAAAGAACACCTATAGAATATCGTGAATTTTTTCCCCAAACTGTTACAATTCCCTGACTAGACTCTGATATGTGTGTGTGTGTGTGTGTGTGTGTGTGTGTGTGTGTGTGGACATTTATCTCTTTGGAATGATTCCAAAGGATTTGACTTAATTTCTATAGATGTAACAACTTCTTTGCATAATCAAATTTCATCAGTTTATACAATAGTCAATTCAATTACATGATTACAATTAGTTAACACTTAAGTGTTTTTACTTATTGCCAATTTTTCATAATTCTCTTTATACTGTTCTAAGAGATTTATTTATATTTACACAAACAGTCCTCACAAGAGCCCGATGACATAGTTACTATTATTATCCCCATTTAATAAATGAGGAAGTACTACATAACAGAAGTAACTTTCCCAAGACCATACAGCTGGCACATAGCAGGCCAGGACTTAAACACGAATTGTCTACTCCAGAGTAGGTGCTTTACACTAGCGTATTATGCGGCTCCTAACTGGCATAGACAGGTTTAGAAACAGGTATAAGTGACTCTTGTTAAGATTGCAGCCCAAATGGTGGTACATCAGCATCATCAAAAATTCAGCATACAATAAACCTTAGTCATCATGCTTGCAAAGAAAACAGAATGTCCATTAATTCAACAAGCCTGTTAGGTGGAGGTTAGTTATACTAGATCTTCACTGTAATCACTCTGTGAGGACAGTTTGTTTAAAATAAAAAAAGCTGAGTAAAGATCCCATAAAATCTTGGGTATATGGTGTAACTTAGAAGTGCTAGAGGACAATTCAGTCCTAGTTACTTGCAAAGTTGCTAGCTGAAGGACTTTTTTTTCTATTTAATGTTATATAAGCAAGAACTATGGCAAAAACTCCTAAGAGAGTAAATATTTTTCTACCTATCTCCAAAATTAAGTACATGACTGTTTTAAAGATCAGTCCCGGGGAAGTTGCCTTGATGAGAAGGATGCAGGGTGGTTCTTGCAGATGAGTAATATCTGCAAATAGAATGAACCTCTGCTCAGTCCCACAAAAGAAGCAACATAGATAGACAAAGTCTCCAGTGCACTCCCAGATATGCCAGTTAGAGTACAGGCTAAGCTGAAGTAAAAAGGTTTCTTCCTCATGTCCAAAGGTATGTAAGCAGTCCAAGAAAAATATGGGGAATTACTCCATAAAGTTTTCCAAGTTTCCTTCTACATGTTCTACCTTTTCTAGAATGATGGCCCTTCATGAAAGTTAAATCTAACTCATCAGCATATCTGCTTTCTAGCCTGCAGCAAGGAGAAAGAAAAAATGAAGAGTTTCCATTTTCAGAAATGTAATCTCACACTATAATTGTATCCAGCATTTCCACCCACTTCCCATTGTTTGGAATGTCTTCATACGCCCATACCTAGCTAAAAAGGAGACTGAAAATATCACCTGGACCTGGATGGCTAAGAGCACAGCTTAACACTGAAGAAGGTATAGGAGGGAAATAGATATCAGGACCACAAAGCGAATTCATTCAAAAATATTCCTTGTTAATTACTGCATGTTAGCAAAGGAACCAAGCATAGAGAATATAGAGATGGAAGATATAATTCCTGCTCTTGTGGAGTTCACAGACGAGTGAAGGAGAAAAACAAGTAAAGGCAATAAGATGCAGATGCTGCTATGGTGAAATATGATATCCTAAGATAGGATACACCAGACCTATCAAGACCAGTAGGAAATGGACTAAAGGAAGCTTTTCCTGAAGGAGAAGATGTGGAAATGAGAAAGAAGGAAGGGGTGGGATGCTGGAAAGCCCTGGATATCCTACAAAATAGTTTGGATTTTATCCTGCGAGTCACTATTAGTTATTGAAGAATTTTTAAGTTAGGAAATGAGATTATTAAATATGTTTTTGGAGAGAGATCACTTTGTTGCTCTCCCCTCCCTAGGGAGAACAATTTAAAGGATGTGACATTGGAAACAGGAAAATTTGAGGTAATTTGATATTTAAAAACAGATTACCTAGTAATTACTTGATGTCAAGAAGCCTACACCCTTAATGTTTCATTATATGAGCAAACAAAGTATACATCCCTCCCTTTCCAGAATGAGCTTCTTCAAGTACACATGAGGGGAAGAGATTGGGAGGGTCTCAGTTACATATCAAATACACGACTAAGTCCACACAGTCACCTGCTCCCCAAATAAAGCATGACTTCTACCCAAAATTATATTGCTGGTTCCATACAGCCTGGAGCTGAGTTTAATGCCTTGCTTATAATAGTTTCTGAATATTTCCTAACACCACACATTTTTTTTAATTAGAAATTTGAGAATATCTCAAAATGCAGTGATGAAAAAGTATCCTTGCAACTACATTATAAATAGTCAACAAAGGCCAAGGAAAATTTTGGAATAATGTTAAACCCTTTGCAGCCCCTCTCCAGTTCCTAGACTGGCTTCCTCTGATGAGTTCTGTTTTCCTTTATTTTTTCTTCCTTGGAGTTCTGCACCCCCTTTTCAATCCTCCACTTCCTTGTTAGTGAAACTTCACTCATACCAATTAACAACCTTTTCTAACAACCTTTTCTTAAAGCAACTTCCTCCCAACCTGTATATGCATAGTATGTGAATATTCAACAAAATGTTAATCAGAGTTAAAGCTATTCTCTCTAGAAGAATATCACCATGAAGGTGCTTCAGCAAATCAACTGAGTATGGACCTTTGGTACATTATGAGGATAAAATATTCCTCCCTATTTCTACCATGTTTTGGTCTCTATTATGTAACCTTAACATAAGACACACACACATACACACACAGATTTTCTGAAATAAAAGAATATAAAACCATAATAAGAAAAATGAATTTCTTTCTAAAGGCAAAAAAACATAATCTGGAAAGGTTACAGCTGCTCACAGTGTGGATAATCTTTTATAACATTTTCGTTGAGCAGTTTAGCTTCCCAGAAAAGGCACTAACATTTACATCCTATAAGCAGGAAAAATCATTAAAGTTTGCTCTTAAACAAGAGAATCATCTACTCACAGTCTCTGTTCTTTAGAAAATACATTCAGAAGACTTGAAATTTTCTTTTTAACATAACTTCTTTTAGATAGGATTCCCTCTTCTTTTCTCTGTTAGAAGAAAGGAAAAACAGAAAATCATTCACCCTCCTGCTGATAGTTCAAAACTAGACTGTGGATCAAGTTAAGTTCTTCTTTTATCAAATACTTACATGTTACAAAATATTTTAGTTATTTTAACACCATACTATACGGTTATTCTACAGTACTGCAAAGAATTATATTTTTGTGTAGGGGGTAAGAATAAAGCCCACTTTCCTATAGTAAATATCCCAGGTATTTCATATAGCAAAAAAATGTAGACGTTTATAAGATGCATGTGTTTGTTTCTTCATAAGAGCAGTAAGGCTCACAGAGGCTTCAAAAGTAAACAATTGGTATTTTAGCAGATTCAAGTTGCAATGAAGTCTCTTTGCAAAATGAGGTGTGGGACAACTAAATATCCATATCCAAAAGAATAAAGTTGGACTCATACTTCATACCATACACAAAATTTATCTCAAAATGAATCATAGAGCTAAACGTCAGAGCCAAAACTATAAAACTCTTAGGAAAAAAAGGATTAAATCTTCATGACCTTGGGTTAGGCAATCATTTCTTAGTTAAGACATCAAAAGTACAGTGATAAAACAAAAATAATTATAAACTACACTTCATAAAATTAGAATCTTTTAAACTTCAAATAACACCATCAAGAAAATGACAAGATAACCCATGGAATGGGAGAAAATACTTCATAAAAGATTTATATCCAGAATATATAAAGAACTCAATGATATTAAATGATAAGAAATTCAATGATAAAAAGACAACCCAATTAAAAATAGGCAAAGGTTTTGAATAAATATTTCCCCAAAGAAGACGTGCAAATTACATGAATAAGTCATTTGACTTATGTAAGTCCATAAGTACATGAATATGTTCAATAAGTACATGAAATATGCTCAAAATTATTAGGTATTAGTAAAATGCAAATCAGAACCACAATGAGATAACATTTCATACTCACTAGGATGGCTATCATAAAAAAAAAAGCATGTGGACATATTTGAATTTTCATACATTTCTTTCTTTTTTTTAAATTTATTTATTTATTTATTTATTTTTGGCTGTGTTGGGTCTTCATTTCTGTGCGAGGGCTTTCTCTAGTTGTGGCGAGCAGGGGCCACTCTTCATCGCTGTGCACTGGCCTCTCACTGTGACAGCCTCTCTTGTTATGGAGCACAGGCTCCAGATGCGCAGGTTCAGCAGTTGTGGCTCACGGGCCTACTTGCTCTGTGGCATGTGGGATCTTCCCAGACCAGGGCTCGAACCCGTGTCCCCTGAATTGGCAGGCAGATTCTCAACCATTGTGCCACCAGGGAAGCCCCGTGAATTTTCATACATTTCTGATAGGAATATAAAAGACTCCACTGAATTGGTAAACGATTTGGCAATTTCTAAGAAATGTTAAACATAGACCTAGAAATTCCACTCCTGGTTATCTACCCAAGTGAAATGAAAACAGATTTATACACACAGATTAGTATGTAAATGTTCATAGCAGTTTTATTAGTAACAGCCAGAAAAATGGAAGCAACCTAAATATTCATCAACTGATGAATGAATAAACTAAACGTGGTATATCCATACAATGGAATAATACTCAGCAATAAGATGAAATAGTGATACATGCTATATATAACACGGATGGTCCTCAAAATCATTATGATAAGAAGCCAGTCACAAAAGATCACATATTATTGAATGATTCAATTTATTAAAAAACTCTAGAATAAGCAAATCCTAGAGACAAAAAGTAGATCAGGGGTTAGTGCTAGGGGAAAGAGGAATAAGAAGTGATTTCTAGGGCTTCCCTGGTGGCACAGTGGTTGAGAGTCTGCCTGCCGATGCAGGGGACGCGGGTTCGTGCCCTGGTCTGGGAAGATCCCACATGCCGCGGAGCGGCTAGGCCCATGAGCCATGGCCGCTGAGCCTGCATGTCCGGAGCCTGTGCTCCGCAATGGGAGAGGCCACAACAGTGAGAGGCCCGCGTACAGCAAAAAGTGATTTCTAGGGAATATGAGATTTCTTTTGAAGATGAAAATTAGGATATGATGATGGTTGCACAACTCTGAGAAATACACTAATAAACATTATATTGTACACTTAAACTGTTGAATTTATAATATGTAAATTATATCTCAAGAATGCTGATTAAAAAATGAAATACTGCTATTCCTCTCGATACATTATAAAATTCCTTTCCCTCCCTACTTATGTATATTTGTCCCTGACCCCTTGCTTTCCTTAGTGCATCTTTGTTCCCACTAAATGACAGTACAGATAGAAATATCAATTTATTTTAATGACTTTTGGCACTGGTACTCTGAAAAAGTGTCACATAGGCCAAAATCACCACAAAAAATATCAATCAAGTACAAGAGATAATGCCAAGGTAACTACATAAGAGAATTCCCTTCTTTCCAAGAGGTTGTTTTGTTCTAGTCCTCTGTACTACCATCCCATCACCACTAGCTCCGCCACCAGCATGCATGCACTTACCAGTGACATTCAGGAAGAATGTTCATTAGTTATCAGATACTTCCTTTTTTTCTTTTAATATTTATTTATTTATTTTGACTGTGCTGGGTCTTAGTTGCAGCATGCAGGATCTACTTTTCTGCATGTGGGATCTTTAGTTTCAGCATGCGGGATCTATTTCCCCAAGCAGGGATCAAACCCAGGCCTCCTGCATTGGGAGCACAGAGTCTTAACAACTGGACCACCAGGGAAGTCCCTGGATGCTTACATAAAATATTTTATATGCATCTTTTAAAAACGGATAAAAAAACCTGAGGTAGTACGAAGCTAATAGACTTAGGAGAGCACATGAAATCGAACTACATTCCTCTCTCCTGAGGTAATGCAAAACCCTCAAACTGAAAGGCAGGGGGCAACATATGCAATGTAGAAATTGAAATTCTTCTTACTCCAATTAAATTCAAATTAATACCCCCCCACAAGGCTCCAGGGAGCATCTCATTTTTCTACCTTATAATTCTGCTACAGTTCACCTGATGGAATATATTTATAGTTTATAAAAGAAATGAAAGAAACCCCATAGGCTTTCTTTTATTTTTAAGTTTTGCTTTGGCTCATTAATGCTTTCCATCTCATTTCTTACTTTGCACTGGAAAATTTTGCCCAAAGCAATTTTCGGCAATAAATAAATAAAGTTGAACAGAGCTCATTTGCTTATATCATTTTTTAATGAAATTAAAACAGACATTTGTAGGGATCACAAATTTAGAAAATTCCTATGATTATATACTTGTGATTTACTAAATTAACATATTTCATCCACAGCTATATTTATGAGACAAGCAGAATATTCAGTAAATTACTATTGCTATTATCTCTTCCATGAAGAATATAATTTACAGTTTCTAAGGATAATACATTTTCACAATTCTTTTAATAGCAAATATCTGATTAATTAGCAAACAGTTGAATTTTAAAATTCATGTGTCAGTCTTTCAATCTTTGAATATAGAATCATAAAAAATATTGTTGTATGTCTAGAGCAGTGAAAGGAAACACTGATGTCTTGTTTTCTTTTTAAATCAGAATCTGAATGCTGTCTTCACATCTTACCTAACAAAAGGTCGTCTTGAATCTTTCTTTTCTTTACCTCATTCTCCTACTTTATTATCAGCATACCTCATTTTTGGTACAGTTCTAAAAACTGAGTATTCACTAATTTTCCTTGAATTAATTTTATGTGGTTTTATACTGTCTCTACAATAAGATTTCAAAAACTGAAAGAATCTGTAATTGTCCAAAGTCATACTCTGCCTCCAAAGAAACAGCAAAGTAATGCCTAGCACATAGGTGTTCAGTAAGTAAGCTTTTATCAAATCACTATGTTATGTATTGAATATTTGAGATGTGCCATATTTCAGATTTGGTTTAGCATTTCAATTAATGTTTTAAACAGTACTTAAAATATTATTTATCACCATTACATAAGGAGTTATTTGAAATTTAGAGAATTCAACTAATTAGCTCAAAGGATGTGGCTTCTAAGTCATCTGTCTGACCTCTGTGCATTTTATTATGCTTCACTGCTTCCCCACATTGATCTCAAGACTATTAAATACACTGTTGATTTAATCACACCCCCAGTGATGTCCAAAAATTCGGTATCCCATTCAGAACAGAGATATACTTATTGGAAATAATAATACCAAATTATTAAACATTACTTTTTTCATATATATCATATATTTATCTTTTGTAAACTAAATTTACTGATAATTACATGTTATCATTTAAATTATGCTTTGCATGTAAGAATTCTGGATGATAATTTGCATGACAGGATGGTAGAGCAGATACTTGAAGAGCCTTCCTGGTAAAGTACAACTGTATCTTTGGTGAAATAAAAAAATATAACATTGCATTATTGAGTTCACTAGAAAATAATCTAAATCTCTAGGGTCAAACTGTTATACATATGCAGATACACAAATATAACAGTTGAGACAAGGGAGGGAGCAGTAAGCAAGCAATTGAGCAGGGATCAATAAGATGGGGTGTCTCCGAAGGTAAGTGCCAATATTAGCTCTGCAGTGATCAGGGTTCTAAGCCCTGGAACTTGTGAGTTAAGAAACTAATCTGAGAATCCCACATCATGCCAAGATCCTGAAGGTAGGACAACATGGCTCTTAGACTATAATGACTCCTAGCTTCTGATGGAATCTAACATACAAATCCTCTATGGAGAAAGCTAAAAGCTCCTCAAGATTTCCAGGGATAGAATTTCGAACAATATAAGCTTACAATAATTACTAAACAACTAGTAAAATCATGAGTGACAGTCAACTGAAAGAACTACATATTTTTATATATAATGTATACAACTTAGTATAAAATGCTTTTAAAAAGTAAAAAACTAGGGCTTCCCTGGTGGCGCAGCGGTTGAGAGTCCGCCTGCCGATGCAGGGGACATGGGTTCGTGCCCCGGTCCGGGAAGATCCCACATGCCGCGGAGCGGCTGGGCCCGTGAACCATGGCTGCTGAGCCTGCGCGTCCAGAGCCTGTGCTCCGCAATGGGAGAGGCCACAACAGTGAGAGGCCCGCGTACCACAAAAAAAAAAAAAAAAAGTAAAAAACTAAATAAACATTGATATCAGAGCAAGAGACTGCCAAAAATGTTCAGGAAAATATTAGAAAGGACTTTCAGGAATAAAATTTTAAAATTTTAAAAAGTGTTGAAATTAAAAACTGAATGGATGGTTTAAAGAGCTGATTAGAGAAAATGAATAAATCTGAAGATAAATTTAAGGGGTTATCTAGAATGCAATATATGAAATGCAATATATGAAAATATATGAGCAAGGAAATGAAAAATATGAAGAAATTAAAAGATTCAGAGAATGAAATGAGAAAGTATAACATATATCTAATTGGCAATGAGATGTCAATTCAGTACATAGAAATAGGTGACTAGAATGAAGAAGCAAGGGCTGAGAATTGCCTAGGATTAATGAAATTGCAAATCCACAGATACATAAAGTACAAACAGGATAAATTAAAAAGAAATACATTCCCGTATATTCCACTGAAGCTACGAAGTACAAAAGCAACTAAAAGATTTTAAAGAAGCCCCAGAGAAAAGACTTACAAAAGAATGACAATTAGACATCTCAATAATGAAATCCAGGTAACACTGAACATTTTCTTAGAAATGGCGAGATGACAGCATGGAATGGAGTTCCCAGAAAAATCTCTCTTTTAAAAATTCACAAAACAAAACAAAGTTCACAAAACAAAGAAAATTTCACTAAAGGAAATTCTAATTGCTGTATTTGAGAACTAAAGATGATTATCCTAGGGGCTTCCCTGGTGGCACAGTGGTTAAGAATCCATCTGCCAATGCAGGGGACAGGGGTTTGATCCCTGGTCTGGGAAGATCCCACATGCCGCAGAGCAACCAAGCCTGTGCGCCACAACTACTGAGCCTGTGCTCTAGAGCCCGCGAGCCACAACTATTGAAGCCCACGTGCCACACTACTGAAGACTGCGTGCCTAGAGCCTGTGCTCCGCAACAAGAGAGGCCATTGCAATGAGACACCTGCGCACCACAACAAAGAGTAGCCCCCGCTCACCGCAACTAGAGAAAGCCCATGCAGCAACGAAGACCCAACACAGCCAAAAATAAATAAATAAATTTAAAAAATAAAATAATAAAGATAATTATCCTAAAGTATGATTGAGATGGAAGAAAGAATAAGAAGAGGAATTCTTTTAAAAATGCAGATAAATATAAACAAATGTTTTCAATACTAAAAATAATGCTAGACTAAAATGTTGGGTTCTTTACCCCTCTCTGTATCTTTGCCCTTTGCAATGTGATTTTCAAGTTACTCCTATTAAAAGATGGAGAGTGTTCTCTAACTCCGTGAATCAAATCTTTTGTGGTGGCTTTAGTCAATAGAATATAGCAGAAGTGATGGGCCAGTTCCAAGCCTAGGGCCACAAAAGATTTTGTGTGCCTTTTTTCTCTCTCTTAGAATTCTACCAACTCCATGTGAACAGGTCAAGTCTGGCCTGCTGGAAGACAAGAGCCCACGTAAATGAGAACCTACACCCCTCTGCCAATAGCCAGCCAACCCCAGGTACAGAGACACCTAGCTGAGTCCACTGATTGTGGACACTTGGGGATATCCAGCTGAGACCAGCATCAATTTCAAAACCATGAACTGTGAGCTAAATAAATGTTTGTTTTTAGCCACTAGGTTTTAGGGTGATTAGTCATTCATAGTAGCTAATGAGTACATTCATATTAAAATGACAGAAATAAAACACTAAACAATAGCATGGAAATCATAAAATCCTGTATATTAAGGTGTTCTAAACTTCTAGTATCTTAAGCAGACTAAAAATTTAGTAAATGAAAGGAAATTATTTTTTTAAAATCATGCCATGAAATTTGAAAGATGAAATGGTAAAATTCCTAGAATAATGTAATTTAGAAAAATTGATATGAGAAGAATAATTATTCTCCTAAAGAAACTTTAATATTATTTTTCACACAAAGAAAATTCCAGGCTCAGAATTCTAAAGGCAAGTTCTAATCTTTCAAGGAACAAATCACTCCAGTCTTACAGAGCCTACAAAATGAGGAAACATTCTCCAAACCATTCTATGATATAGTGGCTGTGAGATTATGGAACTATAAAAGGACTATGGAAAGGGAGGTATACACATCAATCTCACTTATGTACACAGATGCTAAAACTTCCCAAATATTAGCAAACCAATCTAGCAACTTGAAAAAAATAACACATTCTGATTAAATTAGTAGACCTCTTGTAGACAAAATGTTTTATATATTTATAAAGATAAAAAGAATCTATATGCACATTAAACCTAATGTTCTCTCAATAAATGTAGTCTTATTATCTGTGTTCTTTAACAATGGATCATTTTTTCACATTTTTCTTATTGACTGGTTTACCATTATTATGTTAATACCTTCTAAAAATAGTAATATTATAGAAAATTTTGAGGTGTCTAAATGTTTGCCTTTATATTAAATGACTGAAAACTTCTACATGCATATGTGCTTGTGAGTGTGTGTTAACATCTCCCTACTCTTAGAGTTCCACAAATTAAAATTGCTATCGATTTTCCAGCCTCTAATTGGTATACTTCTTTTTCTTTACAATTTGCTGGTTTTGCAATTTGCAGTAAGCTAGAAAAACACATAACCAAACATGTTTAAATGTGTGTTTAAAGGTGAGCAAATTTCCTGTGAGAGAAGGATTTAAGTGGTTTTGTTTGTACATCAAGTTTACATATTTTAACATGAATGTGTTGACATTATTTGGACACTCAATATATCTCAATTCCTTTAAAAATACTTTTTCAGATTACAATGTAATGTGTTTTCATTATACATAATCCACACAGTAGAGCAAATACAATGTAGAAAGCAAAAGCCAGAGTCCTTAATATTGTTAAGAGCTGAATTGTATACCCACAAAATCCATGTGTTGAAGTCCTAACCCTCAGTATCTCACAACGTGACTACATTTGGAGTTAACGTATTTTAGAAAAACTATTTTGTATAAAGTAAGCTACAAGGATATATTGTACAACACAGGGAATATAGTCAACAATTTATAATAACTATAAAATGAGTGTAACCTTTAAAAATTGTGAATCACTATATTGTACACCTGTAACAAATAATATTATACATCAACTATACCTCAATTTTAAAAAAATAAGATTTTTTTTTAAGAAAAAGAGGTAATTAAGGCTAAATGAGGCCATTAGGATAGGCCTTAATCCAGTAGGACTGGTGTCCTTATAAAAGATTAGGATAAAGATTTGCTCAGGGGAAAAATCATGTAAAGCCATATGGAGAAGATGGCCATCTACAAGACCCATAAAAAAGCCTTCAGATGAAACCAATCCTGTTGACACCTTGATCTTGGACTGCTAGCCTCCAGAACTATAAGGAAATAAATGGTGGTTGTGTAAGTCACCCAGTCTATGGTACTCTGTTATGGCAGACCCAGCGGACTAATACAGAGAGCAACCTTCCACCACTGTATTTGCCAAATGAGTGGCATGTTATTATATCACAAAAAAATGTAGCAAGCATTAAACTTTCAAAATAATATTACATATTTAATTCATTTCTTGTAAGTGATTGTTAAATTTATAAGTCAAACAAAAGTCATATTAAAAAGTCCACAAAACTTGTTAAAAAGAAGATCCTTTTACTCTGGACTTTTATTTTACTTGAATCCACAGATAAATTTCTCAGTCTCTTTGACCAACAGTTTTAATTGGTACATTGCAGATAACTATGCCGAACAGACAAGGGTGTTGTGAAAAAATTATTAATGAAATAGAATGGCAAATAGTATACAGGTAGTAACTACAGATGATATCTTTAGGAAGAAACTCTCCTGGGTTAATACTATTTCAAATAAAGTTACAACTTACTAAGTTAACTGATATTTGGATTCATTTTTATGATTTTTAGACTTGAGATATGTAAAACAAAGTATGTAACTGTAAGTTTAACATAACAGCAATTGAATTGTATTTTTAATTAATATAATCAGGTAAGATACCCTAATAAGGTAGTAAATATGTAGGTATTTAAAATATAAGAAATATTGGAGTACCATACCAACATTAATTAAATTCATTTAAGTTTGACATATTAATTCAATAAATGTTAATATGTGAAGATGAAATAGATTTAATTTAGATGAAGTTCTGGGTTCACTCAGTTTGATTCATGTATCTTCTAATGAACTCTCTGAATATCAAGTTCTTTTAACAGCTGGAAACAAACATCAGATTTTATTGGTATAATATTTTGCTTGGTGCTAAAGTACACAGAGTGTACTTTTGCAGGAGGCATGATTTTTATTTTTTATAAAGCTCTTGTGTGGAATGTGCTTTCACTGATATAAAAATAAAAACAGCAAATAGGAAAGCACAAGGCAACAATAGAAATATTATTTTGCAAACTCTCCCCTGAGCTGTAACTAATCTAGTTGGTTCAGCCTAGAAGGCTCATTTTATTGTATGCAATATTCATCTCAAAAAATATTTAAGTAGCTTAAATTCAAATCATAAAACAGAAGACAAAGAATATGAGAATGGGCAGTTTGCTATCACCTGGATACAGCCTAATGTTTAAACCCATTTTATGCAAAGCAGAAATGTCAAATTATATTAACCAATTGTAAAGACTATTTTAGTTATGAGACTAGTAAAAATGTATAGTTTGGAAATCTTATTTATTTTTTCTCTTATAAAAATATAGATACTAAAATAATATCCTGTAAAAATTTATGTAATTTATAAAAATTATACCTCACCATTTTTATCTAGTTTTAACCAAATTTTTCAAACAGGAGACTTTTTTGACTTAGGTATCCAGTTTTATGCATAATAACTTATTACAATAATTCTTTTCCTAGTTGCTTGCTATGCTAAAATATTTTCCATTTTGAAAAGTATAAACTCTCACTATGAAATACTTGAAAAGTGGAAGAAACATCTTTCCTTGAGAGTATAATTTGTATCTTAATAAGAAACTATGTAATGATTCTTTACATAATAAATTATGTAATCTTTTAATATTAAAGTACAATTAAGGCAAAATATTTATATTGATAATGCTTTAATCTTTCACTTGCTCAACACTATTCTAGAAATATCAGCTGGATGGCAGGCAAAAATACAGACCTGAGCAAGCATGGATTGTATCAGCAAACTATATAAAATCCTGGGAAAAATAAAATAAATTGCAAAGTTTACATCATTTCATTACAAAATAATGCATCCCCCTGTATTTCTGTATTAGGTTCATGCCTTTAGAACCCAATAATGACAGATGATACTACTTACTTACTTAGAAAAGCAGCGAGATGGCTTTTTATCATTTCTTTGAAATCAGTGTTAAAATGAGGCTTAATCTGCTTAGGAATATTTTTCTGCTAAGAGTATTTTAAATTATATAGTGAAAAGGGCCAAATATAAATGGTTAAATAAAATGAATTTATGTGATAGAAAACTACCACGAATATTATATATTAAATCATCAGATGTCCTGACCAATAATTAAAGAATGAAATATAGTTTCTCACAGGAAATAATTAATCCAGATAAAGGGAAGACTATGATCTTTTTTCAAGAAGCAGTTATTAAGTCTTTTCATATATCTATTGGTAAAACAAATCAGTCCTAGGTCCAAATATGGGATGTTTTTAAATATATTAAGGTTTACTGACCTTAATTTCAAATATAATACTTGTAAAATATAAGAATTGAATTAGCATAATCAGCAGTTATTAAATATAAATCCATAACCTCAAATCCCAACCAAAGAATTAAATATTACCAGTAATGACTCTACCCAGTACCTTTGTATACATCTCAATTACCACCATTTTTGTCATTTTAGAAAATCATTTTTATAGTTTTTATTTTTAAAAAATATATATTAATCATTAAAAACATAGTGCTTAAGTTGAGGGTTTTATTTAATGATACCTTCATAAAAAATTCACTTGACATATTTTTTCAATTGCACCTAAATTATTGCAGGTAATGGTTCATTGAGTTTTCATTGTTCTACATCCCACTGTGTGCATTCTACTGTCAAAACAATGTCATTTCCTATCTTTTATAACAAAGTCACTGTTAGTTGTGAACACTTTTGCTTGTATCCCCGGTACATCTATGCAAGAATGTATCTGTATAATAGTCCTAGAAGTGAAATTGCTCTAACAGATGACCATATTCAGCTTCACAAGATAATTCCCAAATGATTTCCAGTGTAGCTGTACCAATTATATGCCAGCATCACTACATGAGTTTTCTTTCATTCACATGTTTCAGAAGCTCTTGTTAATTTTTGTCATCCTAGATTGTATAAAATGCTATGTCACTCTGGCTATAATTGGCATTTTCCTAATACTAATGAAATAAAAAAATATTTCTTATGTTTATTTGTTCCTATTTTCTCTTTTATATACTGATTATTATTGTGTTTTGATTATTTTTCTACTAGCTCATTTTATAATTGATTTGTAGTTTTTATATTTTTATATAAATATAAAATATATAAAAACTGCAATATATATAAAACCCTTTTATAGAGGGTTATATAACCCTCTGAGGGTTAATGTGTGAAAAAGATCTTCCCCCAGGTTGTAGCTTATTTTTTTTTTTACTTTTTCCATCATGTGTTTTGATGTGCAGTATTCTTAACAAAATATAGTATAATTTATCAATCATGTTTATTATTTAATGGTTGGTACTTTTATGGCTTGTGTATGAAATCCTTCCCCACCTTGAATTCATGAAAATATATTTTTTATGTTTTTTTTCTAAAATTGTTTGTTTTGCTTTCCATGTCTTCTATTTTTTTTAAGTGGACCATTTTTCTTAATTTAAGATGGAATCCATAGTAGCCATGTTGTAGCATGCAAATAATTATTTTGACATCCATTCAAAACACAAGGAGAAATTCACAGAAATGCATAAAAGAGTAGCCCACAGATCCTTATACAGAGTTCCATTGTATATCAACAGACTATGCTTTCTTTTAATTTCCAGGTACCATGTGCAAAATCCATCAGAAGGAGCTTTGAATCTTGTTGTTAATCATTTAAAGAAACAAATTATTCAAAGCAATCTACTTAAAATCACTTCATGTAATTAATGGTCACTGTCTGATGTCATTAGTCAACACTGTTAAATAGAATTATACACCTGACAAGAGGACCATTGTATTTTGCCTAAGACCTGTCTGTCCTTTTGTGTACTTTTGGGATCTTCCATTATAAACTCCTAAAAACAGAAGACTGGGAATAATTTGCAACATATGAAGAAGCCATTATGCATCTGTGAAAAGTGTGGTTGATGTGGTTTCACTTATATGTGGAATCTAAAAGACCAAACAAATGAACAAACATAAGAAAACAGAAACAGACTCATAGAGAACAAACTGGTGGCTGACAGAGGGGAGGAGGATGGGGGGGGATGAGTGAAATAAGTGAAACAAAAATTAAGAGGTAAAAACTTTTAGCTATAAATAAGTCACAGGAATATACAGCATAGGGAATATAGTCCATAATATTGTACTAACTTTGTATGGTGACTACACTTATCATGGTGATCATTTTGTAGTGTATAAAAATAAGGAATCACTACATTGTACATCTTAAAAGTAAAACAATATTGTAAGTCTATTATTATTATTAAAGTAATAAAAACGGTGGTTGATGGGACTTATTTGTCAAATACTCCACATCAAATTTACAAGTTCCTTACTTTTTAAAAGATACATAATATATAGTTCAATTCCTGAGCTGCAGACACTGGGTTTCTGAAAATCCATAGGCCCAGGTAACATCTTATTTTTTTCTTCCATTTTTATTGAGATATAATTGACATACAGCACTGTACAAGTTTAAGGTGTATAGCATCATGATTTGACTTACATAAACCATGAAATGTTCACTGCAATAAATTCAGTGAACATCCATTATCTCATACAGATATGACATTAAAGAAATAGAAAAAATATTTTTTCGTTGTGATGAGAACTCTTAGGATTTACTCTCTTATCTACTGTCATATGTAACATACAGAAATGTTTATTATATTTATCATGTTGTACCTTACATCCCTAGTACTTATAACTAAAAGTTTGTATATCTTTCAATCACCTTCATCCAATTCCCCTTCTCCCACCCCCTTGCCTCTGGAAAAAACAAATCTAATCTATTTTTCTATAAGTGTGTTTGTTTGTTTGTAAGATATAGTTGCCTACAGCACTATGTTAGTTCCTGTTACACTAACACAATGATTCAATATTTCCATACATTTCAAAATGATCACCATGGTAAGTCTAGTTGTCATCTGCCACCATAAAAAGATATTACATAATTATTTAACTGTATTCTCCACTGTACATTTCATACTGTGACATTTATTTTGTAACTGAATGTTTGTACCTCTTAATCTCCCTCATCTATTTCTCTCTTCTCTCCATCCCCACCCCTCTGGCAACAACCTGCTTGTTCTCTGTATCTATGACTCTGTTTCTGTTTTGTTATGTTTGTTCATTTGTTTTGTTTTTTAGATTCCACATATAAGTGAAATCATACCGTATTTGTCTTTCTCTGTCTGACTTGTTTCATTTAGCATAATATCCTCTAGGTCCATCTATGTTGCCACAAATGGCAAGATTTCATTCTTTTTTATGGCTAATATTCTGTGTGTCTGTGTATGTGTGTGCATTTATATGTATATATATCACACATCTTCTTTATCCATTCATCTATCAGTGGGGACTTAGGTTACTTCCATATATTGGCTATTGTAAATAATGCTGCAATGAACATAGGGGTGCATATACCTTTTTGAACTAGTGTTTTCATTTTCTTCTGATAAATACCAAGGAGTTGAATTGCTGAATCATATGGCAGCTATATTTTTAATATTTTGAGGTGTCTCCATACTGTCTACAATAGTGACTGCACCAACTTACATTCCCATCAACAGCGCACCAGGGTTCCCTTTCCTCCACATCCTTGCCAACACTAGTTATTTCTTGTCTTTTTGATAACAGCCATTCTGACAGGGGTGAGGTGATATCTCGTTGTGGTTTTGATGTGCATTTCCCTGACGATTAGTGTTGTTGAATATCTTTTCTTGTGCCTATTGACCATCTGTATGTCTTCTTAGGGAAAATGTACATTCAGGTCCTCTGCCAATTTTTTAATTGGTATTTTTTATGAGTTGGTTTTTTAAAAATATTTTGGATATTAACCACTGTTGCCTATATCTTTTACAAATATCTTCTCCCATTCAGTAGGCAGCACTTTTGTTTTGTTAATAGTTTCCTTCACTGTGTAAAAGATTTTTAGTTTAAATCTGAAAATGAAATCAAGAAAACACTCCCATTTACCATTGCAACAAAAAGAATAAAATATCTAGGAATAAACCTACCTAAGGAGACAAAAGACTTGTATGCAGAAAATTATAAGACACTGATGAAAGAAATTAAAGATGATACAAATAGATGGAGAGATATACCATGCTCCTGGATTGGAAGAATCAATATTGTGAAAATGACTCTACTACCCAAAGCAATCTACAGATTCAATGCAATCCCTATCAAACTACCACTGGCATTTTTCACAGAACTAGAACAAAAAATTTCAAAATTTGTTTGGAAAAACAAAAGACCCCGAATAGCCAAAGCAATCTTGAGAACGAAAAACGGAGCTGGAGGAATCAGGCTCCCTGACTTTAGACTATACTACAAAGCTACAGTAATTAAGACAGTGTGGTACTGGCATAAAAACAGAAAGATAGATCAGTGGATCAGGATAGAAAGCCCAGAGATAAACCCACGCACATATGGCCAACTTATCTTTGATAAAGGAGGCAGGAATGTACAGTGGAGAAAGGACAGCCTCTTCAATAAGTGGTGCTGGGAAAACTGGACAGGGACATGTAAAAGTATGAGATTAGATCATTCCCTAACACCATACACAAAAATAAGCTCAAAATGGATTAAAGACCTAAATGTAAGGCCAGACACTATCAAACTCTTAGAGGAAAACATAGGTAGAATACTCTATGACATAAATCACAGCAAGATCCTTTTGGACCCACCTCCTAGAGAAATGGAAATAAAAACAAAGATAAACAAATGGGACCTAATGAAACTTCAAAGCTTTTGCACAGCAAAGGAAAACATAAACAAGACCAAAAGAGAACCCTCAGAATGGGAGAAAATATTTGCAAATGAAGCAACTGACAAAGGATTAATCTCCAAAATTTATAAACAGCTCATGCAGCTCAATAGCAAAAAAACAAACAACCCAATCCAAAAATGGGCAGAAGACTTAAATAGGCATTTCTCCAAAGAAGATATACAGACTGCCAACAAACACATGAAAGAATGCTCAACATCATTAATCATTAGAGAAATGCAAATCAAAACTACAATGAGATATCATCTCACACCAGTCAGAATGGCCATCATCAAGAAATCTAGAAACAATAAATGCTGGAGAGGGTGTGGAGAAAAGGGAACACTCTTGCACTGCTGGTGGGAATGTGAATTGGTACAGCCACTATGGAGAACAGTATGGAGGTTCCTTAAAAAACTAAAAATAGAACTACCATATGACCCAGCAATCCCACTACTAGGCATATACCCTGAGAAAACCATAATTCAAAAAGAGACATGTACCAAAATGTTCATTGCAGCTCTATTCACAATAGCCCGGAGCTGGAAACAACCTAAGTGTCCATCATCGGATGAATGGATAAAGAAGATGTGGCACATATATACAATGGAATATTACTCAGCCATAAAAAGAAACGAAACTGAGCTATTTGTAATGAGGTGGATAGACCTAGAGTCTGTCATACAGAGTGAAGTAAGTCAGAAAGAGAAAGACAAATACCGTATGCTAACACATATATATGGAATTAAAAAAAAAAAATGTCATGAAGAACCTAGGGGTAAAACGGGAATAAAGACACAGACCTACTTGAGAATGGACGTGAGGATATGGGGAGGGGGAAGGGTAAGCTGTGACAAAGCGAAAGAGAGGCATGGACATATATACACTACCAAACGTAAGGTAGATAGATAGTGGGAAACAGCCGCAGAGCACAGGGAGATCAGCTCGGTGCTTTGTGACCGCCTGGAGGGGTGGGATGGGGAGGGTGGGAGGGAGGGAGATGCATGAGGGAAGGGATGTGGGAACAGATGTATATGTATGACTGATTCACTTTGTTATAAAGCAGAAACTAATAAATAAAATAAAATAAAATAAAAAGATTTTTAGTTTGATGTAGTCACATTTGTTTTTGTTTTCATTGCCTGAGGAGACATATACAAAAATTATTGCTAAGACTGATGTAAAAGAGTATACTGCCTATGTTTTCTTCTAGAACTTTTATGGTTTCAGGTGTTACATTTAAATCTTTAATCCATTCTGAGTTTATTTTTGTATATGGTATGAGAAAGTAGTCCAGTTTTCCCAACTGAAGAGGCTCTCTTTTCCCCATTGTGTATTCTTGCCTGCTTTGTCATAGAGTAATTGCTCATGTAAGTGTGGGTTTATTTCTGTGTTCTCTATTCTGTTCCATTGGTCTATGTGTCTGTTTCTGTGCCAGTACCATATTGTTTTGGTCACTGTAGTTTTGTAGTATTGTTTGAAATCAGGGAGTGTGATAACGCGAGATTTGTTCTTCTCCTTATTTTTCTTTCTTAAGGTTGTTTTAGCTATTCAGGGTTTTTTGTGTTCCCATACAAATTTTAGAGTTATTTGTCTTAGTTCTGAGAAAAATGCCTTTGATATTTTGGTAGGGATTTCACTGAATCTGTAGATTGCCTTGGGTATTAATTTTAACAATATTAATTCTTCCACTCCATGGTACATCTTCCCATTTGTTTCTGTCATCTTTAATTTCTTTCATCAGTATCTTACAGTTTTCTGAGCACAGATATTTTACCTCCTTAGTTAGATTTATTCCCAGGTATTTTACTCTTTTTTTTTTTGCAGTACGCGGGCCTCTCACTGTTGTGGCCTCTCCCTGTTGCGGAGCACAGGCTCTGGATGCGCAGGCTCAACGGCCATGGCTCACGGGCCCAGCCGCTCCGCGGCATGTGGGATCTTCCCAGACCGGGGCACGAACCCGTGTCCCCTGCATCGGTAGGCGGACTCTCAACCACTGCGCCACCAGGGAAGCCCTATTTTACTCTTCTTGATGAAATTGTAAATAGGATTGTTTTCTTAATTTCTCTGATAGTTTGTTGTTAGTGTATAGAAATAAAACAGATTTCTGCATATAAGTTTTGTATCCTGCAACTTCACTGAATTCATTCATAAGTTCTAGTAGTTTTTTGGTCGCATCTTTAATATTTTCTATGTATAGGATCATGTCATCTGCAAACAGTGACAGTTTTACTTCTTCCTTTCCAGTTTTGGATTACTTTTATTTCTTTCCTTCTGTTTGCTGTGGTTAGGACGTCCAATATTATGTTGAATAAAAGTGGTGAGAGTGGGGAATTTTTTTTTTTTTTTTTTTTGCGGTACATGGGTCTCTCACTGTTGTGGCCTCTCCTGTTGCGGAGCACAGGCTCCAGATGCACAGGTTCAGTGGCCATGGCTCATGGGCCCAGCCACTCCATGGCATGTGGGATCTTCCCGGACCGGGGCATGAACCCATGTCCCCTGCATCAGCAGGCGGACTCTCAACCCTGAGCCACCAGGGAAGCCCGAGAGTGGGGATATTTTGTCTTATTCCTGAACTTAGAAGAAATGCTTTCAGATTTTCACTGTTGGGTATGAGTCATCTCTGAGCTTGTCATATACGGCCTTTATTACATTGAGGTATGTTCCCTCTATAACCACACTTGTAGAGAGTTTTTATCATAAATAGACATTAAATGTTGTCAAAAGCTTTTTTGGCATCTATTGAAATGAACATATGATTTTTATTCTTCAATTTGCTAATGTGGTGTATAACATTGATTTGCAGATATAGAACCATTCTTGTATCCCTGGGATAAATCCCACTTGGTCATGGTGTATGATCCTTCTAGTGTATTGTTGAATTCAGTATGCTAATATTTTGTTGAGGATTTTTGCATCTATGTTCATCAGTGATATTGGCCTGTAATTTTCTTTTTTTTGTGATAGCTTTCTCTGGTTTTTGTATCAGAGAGATTTTGGCCTTGTAGAATGAGTTCAGAAGAATTCCTTCCAAGAAGGACAGGTGTTAACTCTCTGTAAATGTTTTGTAGAAATCACCTGTGATGCCATCTGGTCCTGGACTTCTTTTCTTTTTGAGAATTTATTACTGATTCCATTTCATTATGAGTAATTTTTCTACTCGTACTTTCTATTTCTTCTTGATTCAGTCTTAGGAGATAGTACATTTCTATGAATCTGTCTGTTTCTTCTAGGTTGTCCAATTTATTGGTGTATAACTGATTGTAGTAATCTCTTAGGATCTTTGTATATCTGGTGTAGATTTTAACTTTTCTTTTTCATTTCTGATTTTATTGATTGGGCCCTCTCTTTTTTTCCATGATGATTATGGATAAAGGTTTACCAATTTTGTTTATTTTTTCAAAGAGCCAGCTCTTATCTTCATTGATCTTTTCTATTGTTTTCTATGTCTCTATTTCATTTATTTCTGCTCTGATCTTTATGATTTCTTTTCTTCTACTAACTTTGGGTTTTGTTTGTTATTTTTTTCTAGTTCGTTTAAGTGTAAAGTTAGGTTGTTTGAGATTTTTCTTGTTTCCTGAGGTAGGCTTGAATGGTCATAAACTTCCCTCTTAGAACTGCTTTTGCTGCTTCACATAAATTTTGGATCATTGTGTTTTCATTTTCGTTTGTCTCCAGGTATATTTTGATTTCCTCTTTGATTTCTTCAGTGACCCATTAATTGTTTAATAGCACACTGTTTAGCCTCCACCTGTGTGTTTTGCAGTGTTTTTTTTTCCTTGTAATCAATTTCTACTCTTATAGCATAGTGTTCAGAAAAAATGCTTGATATGATTTTAGTCTTAAATTTACTGAGACCTGTTTGTGGCCTAGTATGTAATCTGTCATGGAGAATGTTCCATGAACACTTGAAAAGAATGTATTCTGTTGCTCTTGGATGAAATATTCTATATAATATAGGTCTATTAAATTCATCTCGTCTACTGTGCCACTTAGGCACTAGTATTTCCTTATTGATCTTCTGTCTGGATGGTATGTCCATTGATATAAGTGGGATGTTAAGGCCCCCTACTATTATTGTGTTATTATTAATTTGTTCCTGTTAATATTTGCTTTATGTATCAAGATACTCTTATGTTGGATGCATAGATTAATATTTACAATTCTTTTATCTTCTTGGATTGATCCTTTGATCATTATGTAATGTCCTTCTTTGTCTCTTGTTACAGTCTTCATTTTAAAGTCTATTTTGTCTGATATAAGTATTGCTTCCTCAGCTTTGTTTCTATTTCCCTTTGTGTGGAATACCTTTTTCCATCCCCTCACTTTCAGTCTGTGTCTCTAGATTTGAAGTGAGTCTTTTGTAGATAATATGTATGTGGGTCTTGCTTTCTTTCTATTCAGCTATTCTGTATCTTTTGATTGGAGCATTTAGTTCATTTATATTTTAAGTAATTATGTATAGATATGTACTTATTGCCATTTCATTTGTTTTCTTGTTGTTTTTGTAGTTCTTTTTTGTTCCTTTCTTCTTCTTTTGCTCTTGTGATTTGATGCCTACCTTTAGTGTCATGTTTGGACTCCTTTCTCTTTTGTGTGTGTGTATTATAGATTTTTGGTGTTTACCATATCACTTAAATATAGCGCTCTCTCTCTCTCTCTCTCTCTCTCTCTATATATATATATATATAGCTATATATATCTACATATAGCTATATATATATATGTAAATACACGATTATTTAAGTTGCTGATCTCTTAAGTTTGAATGCATTTTAACAACCCTGTTTTCACTACCTTCTCCCCATGTTTAGTGTTTTTCACATCATATTTTATTTTACATCCTTTTGTTTTGTGTATCCCTTAACTACTTATTGTGCATATAGATGATTTTACTGCTTTTGTCTTTTAGCCTTCCTACCAGCTTTGTAAGTGGTTGATCTTCTAACTTTACTGGATATTTGTCTTTACCAATGAGATTTTTCATTTCATAATTTTTATATTTCTTGTTGTGGTCTTTTGCTTTCCACTTAGAGAAGTCCCTTTAACATTTTTTGTAAAGTTGGTTTGGTGGTGCTGAACTCTTTTAGCTTTTGTTTGTCTGTAAAAACTTTTGATCTCTTCTTCAAATCTGAATGAAAGCCTTGCCAAATAGAGTATTCTTGGTTTTAGGCTTTTCCCTTTCATCACTTTACATATATTGTGCCACTCTCTTATATCACGCCGAGTTTTATCTGAAAAATCACTGACAGTCTCATGGACGTTCCCTTGTATGTAACTTGTTGCTTTTCCCTTGCTGCTTTTCATATTCGCTCTTTAATTTTTGCCATTTTAAATATAATATGTCTTGATGTGATCCTTGTTGGATTGATCTTGTCTGGGACTCTCTGTGCTTCCTAGATATGGATGTTTGTTTTCTTTCCCAGGTTAGGGAAGTTTTCTGTTATTTTGTCTACAAATATATTCTCTGCCCCTTTTCAGTCTCTTGTCTTCTTCTGGGACCCCTATAATGTGAATGTAAGTAAGCTTGATGTTGTCTCAGAGGTCTCAAACTGTTCTCATCTTTTAAAATTCTTTTTTCCTTTGTTTGTTCAGCATGAGTGATTTCCACTACTCTGTCTTTCAGTTTACTTATCCATTCCTCTGTATCATCTAATCTACTGCTGATTCCTTCTAGGGTATTTCATATTTCAGTCATTGACTATACTTGTGTGATTCAAATCCCTTAGCTAACCAGGTCCTGTTAGACCTTATCATTTTATTATTTCAGTTTTCATGTTTGTCAAAATTTTAAATATTGGACAAAAATGAAAGTAGAAATAATAAAATATACCTTATAATCTTATAGATTCTTGAACAGCCCAAGGAATTTTCTGTTAGACACAAATGTCTAGATGGGTATAAAAATTAAAGAAGCTGGTAATATCATACTATTAACTCTTCAACTTCTATCATCAAATATTAAAATTATAATATCATGAGAAGGAATTAATAGTCATTCTCATACTGTAAATATACTGTGTAAATAGGTAAAGTATATTGAAAATGCCTTTAGATTATACATAAATAACAATATGCTATTTTTAATATTATTTGATCTGTTAATTATGCTTTGGAAAACCATAATAAAGTGGTAGCCCTATATGTTTATTAGATATAAAAACTATCCCAAAGGATTTCATCTCATTATTATATGTCACAGTTAATACTAAGAAACAATTTGAATATTCAACAAGAGGTAAGTAGCTAAGCCACCTGTGTAAATTCATTCAGTGTTTTATTTTGTGATCATTTTACTGAGTTGAATAATAGTATAATATAGAAGGTATAAAATATAAATTATATATATATATACAGTGATGTGATTTTAACTGTAAAAAGATACTATTTTTTTAAAAAGATATTAAACTGAGAATATATGAAAACTGTGATTGGGTAGTTTGATTATGAATGAACATTTTCCATCTTTCTTTCACTTACTAAATTTTCTTTATCATAAACATGTTATTTTTACACTGAATACATGGTTTAAGGGAGAAAACATGTATTTTTTCCTGCTATTTTAAGTGGTGCTTAATGTGCTTATTTAAAACAATTTCAACACTTACTAAAATGTTAGCATTTGGGTAACTTTCCCCTGTGCAAACCAAAGGACTGTCACAGTATAGGTATTTTTCTTGTCTTATTTTGGTCATCAATTCACTTGACAAGTTTCATTAAGGTACTTTACCTCCAGGCAACAGTGAGTGCAATGAGTATTACTTGAATTGAAATCAATGTTATTAAACAGAGAAACTTTATGACAAGTGTTGTCTAATTTGTTTACAGGACATTTTTTTTCCTAACTTGCATGTTCTATGGTAACCTCAGTCTCTTATGATACAGGTAAAAACTGGTAAATGAACACTCCAAGTTACTAAACATCTAAATGTGTGGGTAACATTAATTGATCTTTGTGGATTTTTTTAATTCCCCTACCTTTATACCTAATAATTTTACAAATTGAAAACTGTTAGCTTCTTCCTAGAGATTTAATTCCATCCCATGACCTAGAAATAACCTTAACTCTAGTAATAGGTAATCTAAGGAATTTGAGAAGTATCCCAATTTCAAATACACTTGTTTTTGTAGCAATCTGACATAATTTCCCACTTTTTTTTTTTTTTTTTTTTTTTTGCGGTACGCAGGCCTCTCACTGCTGCGACCTCTCCCGCCGTGGAGCACAGGCTCTGGGCACGCAGGCTCAGCGGCCATGACTCACGGGCCTAGCCGCTTCATGGCACGTGGGACCTCCCCAGACCGGGGCACGAACCCGTGTCCCCTGCATCAAAAGGTGGACTCCCAACCACTGCGCCACCAGGGAAGCCCAATTTCCCACTTTTAATCATAGAGATTTTCCTGTGGGATTAGGTTTACTCCTTGTATAATAAGTGATCCAGGGAGAATTTCCCTTATAACCATGTAGTGACTGTTTTTCCATTTCTTAGGTAAAAGGAAAATGGCACTTATCATCAGGATGCCTCTTACTAAAAGTAACAGAAAATCTCAACTCTTATGTATCTCAATAGTAAGGCTACCTATTGTCTCACATAACAGTACTTGGTGTTTAGCCAGCTTTATGATTAGTTAATTCGTGGTAGCTCAATGACATAATCAAGGAACCAGATTCTTTCCTTATTATTATTATTATTATTTTTGTTTTTCCCATTCTTTCAGTGTCAGCTTTTTCTTTGGCTTTAACAACCAACATGGTTTCAGGTTGGTTTAGTTCTGACTCAAATTCATACACTTAAGTATCCAGAGAAGAAAATATCTTGTGGATAAAAAGTGCTATTTTTCATTATGCCTACTTATGAGGTAGGAAACTAGTCTAAAGTCCCTTTGGCATATTCTCCCTCATATCTTACTGATTTTAACTGGTAACATGCTACTCCTCAACCAAATGAATCAATCCTTGGGTGGAGGTTAGAAAGTCAAGCCCATTTTTACTAACATACTAAAGTAATGGTGTGTAAAACTACCAGCACCTTAGCACAAATCAAGGCAGTGCTTCCAAACTATACTAGTGGTTATCATATTATTCACTGCCATGCACTGGCTGATAAAAAAAACAAACAAAAAACAAAACCAGTTTCACTCAAGACTGTCCTTGGTGAAACAGGAAAAAAAACTATTTTATTCGACTTTAACCATTCAGTATATAACTGTTTAGCATTCTGTGTAAGTAGGAAACAGGCATAAAACACTTCTGCTGCTTAATGAAGTACAATGGTTGTCTCAAGGAAAAGCTCTTGTTGATTCCGTCATAAGCTGAACTAGTACATTTTCGTTGGAACCCCATTTTTACTTGAAAGAATGGCAGAAAAGACATGGGAATTCAGATTTGGATAGTTGGTGAACATTTTCAAAAAACAAAGTTAGCCTGTCACTTCAAAGAAAACTGACAGTATGTGTTGCTAAAGATAAAATGTGAACTTTCAAGTGAAAATTAGAATTTTGGAAAATTTGTGTCTGCCTGCAGGAGCTTGACAATCTCTCATACTTAAAGATATTCCTGATGATATTGGTGGTGATATTTACAAATTATATTAATGAATATAAAATTTTAAACTATCATAATAAAGTATGTTAATACTTTTCAAGTTCTATGGTCTCAGTGAATCAAAATATTTTCCAATGGCCAAAACTTGATATTATGGAATTATTCAAACTGCAAGAAAACCAATGGATTTTAATGCAATAGGGTATGAAATATTCATTGATAAGTATTCAAATTCCACATTGCAACTAATATCTAAGAAAATACCACTTGATGCATATTGGTATAATATCAAAGAAGAATTTCCACAATTTTCTACATAGATGATTAAAATACCTCTCCTATTTCCAACTACACATCTCTATGAGACTGGATTTTCTTCATATGCATAAATTAAAACCACATACTACAATAGACTGTGTGCAGAAGTAGTTATGAAGATGTCTATTAAAGACAAATATTAAGAGATTTGCAAAAGTATAAAACAATTTCACACCTCATAAATTTTATTTGAGAGAGTTATTTTTTGTTAAAATGTTATTTATATTGATGTGGCATACACATTGTTATTTTCAAGTAAATTAATTAAAAATAATTTTAAAATCTCACAGGTTTTAATTTATAATACAGTAAATGTTGATTTATTTAACCCACATCAACAAAAACTGAGAACAAAATGTTTGATAACCATGCATCAGACTAATGGAAATGATTATTTATCCCTAAGTTAAGAATGTAAGTGTCCTTCTCTTAAGGGTGGCTACCTGAAAATGGGGTTTAGTTAGCTAAAAAGAAGGGGGAAATAAATGCATAGGCAGTCAGCAACATCTGATACAAGGATTCTGTATGTGTCATGGTTATTGACACTCCAAAAAAGGAGAAAAGTTATTCACTAAATCTCTTGCTTAAACCTTTTTTCGGAGATCATATCTTTGCTTTCTGTTCTTCTTTTACAAATTAAAGAAAAACTTAGCAATTGGGGTAGGGAACTATATTCAATATCCTGTAATAAACCATAATGGAAAAGAATATGAAAAAGAATATACATATATATACCAGAAACGTACATAACACTGTAAATCAACTGTACTTCAATAAAAAAGTAATTTCTTTAAAAAAATGAGTGAAATGTCAGCATTCAACATCCCTTGAATGAAGAAATTGAGTTGTGATTTCATGTTAAAAAGAGTTGCATGTTTTGTCTCAGAGTTGCTAATGAAAAAACAGTTGCCTGTTTTCTCCACAGTCTAGCTTTGGGATGTGGCAAACACCTCCTTGTCTCCTCAAAGCTAATGAACCCCACATATTGGGGTTCTGGATAAACCAGTCTTGGGCACAGTGTGTTGTTGATAATATCTGAACCCTGCTTAGCACTGTAATTGAAAGAGGACTTTAAGACATTTTGACTTTTCTTTTTTTCTTAGTAGCCTGAACCTCCAGTTTAATTGTAATGGAAGGAACGTTGTTGGGATCTAGCCTAAGAAGGCAAGCAGACCTTCATGGGGCAGGCCCAGTGTTGTGTTCATTGTTCTTTCTACAATGTCCGTCACAGTACTAAGCACATAGGAGAGAATTAATACATTTACATTAAATTAACTCACTGTTTCATAATTCCCTTTCTCCAAAAATGGAGCTGTAATTTCCAAATCCTTTTTCCCAGTCCTTGTCTCTGTATAACTAGGGTCATGTACCAGGGGTCAACTACTTCTACCTAGAAGCCAGTCAAGAGACTATTAATTCAATAGGTCTACCTGTATTCTCATATTTCTCTCTCAAACAACAACCAAATTCACATTTTAACCAAAATTTGAACATGGTAGGAACACTAAATACAGTTGACCCCTGAACAACATGGGTTGCAACAGCACAGGTCCACTTATACATGAATTTCTTTTATTAAATACATATTACAGATTACAT
Organism: Hyperoodon ampullatus; assembly: GCF_949752795.1. NCBI lineage: Eukaryota > Metazoa > Chordata > Mammalia > Artiodactyla > Ziphiidae > Hyperoodon > Hyperoodon ampullatus. Next base: position 121,125,458 of record NC_136916.1, on the reverse strand, counting down.
ATTACAATTTCATATTAAATACATATTTCATTAAATGCATACTGCACAGTCCTCAGTTGACTGAATCTGCAAATATAGGATGGCATATATGGAGGACTAAATGTAAGTTAAGGCAAATTTTTGACTGCACAGAGGGTTAGATTGCCCTAACCCCCACGTTGTTCAAGGGTCAACTGTATTTCAGTATATATAATAAAATAAATGTAACCATGTTTACTAAAGATCAAGTTAAAACAGTATTAGTATTTAACTAATTAACATTATCTCTATAAAAATATTATTAACTCTTAGAGGAGTGAGTTGAATTTTCTACCACCAATCTCTCTTTATTACAAAGAATAACCATTGTCATGTTTCAATTAATTTCACTCATATACAAGAATGTGTGTGTATATACATATAAGTAGAAGTAATAATTTAGACATGGACATACATTTTCTTTATACCAATAGTACCATTATACATACCTAGCAACTTCTTCCATTTAACACTATATCTTAGAGATATATAATTATAATACTAATTCCATATTATTCCATTTATGTCTGCATTATTATTTTTATCAACTATTCAGAATTTCATTTTATAGATAAACTAACACTTATAAAATTTTTTTCTAATTTAGTTGTTTTGCTACTAAAAACAAAACCGTCGTGACTACTTTAACACATAACTCCTTATGTTAGTACCATATTTGTTGTGGGATCTATTTCTACTAATAGAATTGCAGAGTTGAAGATTATGTGTATTTTAAATTATATATATACAGTTAATAAATCAGGCATTCTAAGTCCTTAGAATATGGGGCTGGTACTGGCAATGCAGGGAGGGTGGCAGGGAAAGCAAACCTATAGCCACAGTAGCTGTCAATTCCATTAAGGACAAACCACCTCCATGGGAAAAGGTGTCCAACTGCAGCTGGGTGGTTTCTTTAAGGGATGGTGACATCCACAAAACAAGTCATACTATCTACTTGGTTATTTAGTCTTATTTTCCGTGGATGTAACTCTAGGAAGCATTAATGAGACACCTTTCCATTAATGCATACAAATGACTCCTCCACTAACATTCTTACTTCAGTTTTCCAATTTTGCTCTTTTCAGGCTCCGTCCTGATCAATAAGCTAAGCTGTTCATCTCTGCCCAGTAGCCTATGTATACCCATGCCATTTCTCCCTCCATAAAAAGTAAATGAATAAATTCCTTACTCACAGATATGTCTGCAGGAAGAATTTCCTTTCACTATTACCTTTCAGGGTCAGCTATGGGTCTGGCTGTAATGCAGATGTAGTTTAGCTAAGCACTAAATATTGAGCTGACTTTGACAGAGGAAACTACTGAAGATATCCTGCTGATGTCAGTCAGCCTCCCTCTTCTGGAACAATTGACACATGAATGAAATGATATCAGTCCATGAACATGGGCTGCATCTCACTTAACCTATCTGTTAGTATAGTGCCCAATACAGGATGCTTATCATCAAAGTGCTTAGTGCTTCCACTACAGTATTTCATATTGAAGGCTTGCTTTCTATGGCCACTATGAGAAGCAATCATCCTAGTCTAGTGTCCCCTGCTGAAAAGCTGAACCTGAGAACAGGGCTTGCATGAAGGTAGTTTATTTTTGGAAGTGATTCTAGCAGGATTGAGGAAAGTAAAACAGGAAACCAATTCTAGGATGCATTATCAAGTTGTTCACTGTTGTGGAAAAGTATCATTCAATATGGCTAAGACCTTCTAATAATGATTTAGAATGGTCCTCTCAAGGGATGAAATCAGGGGGAATTTTACCCATCAGCGCCTATGTCCCATTAGTGAAGGGATGCCCCATTGGGCATAACCTTTCCCATTCAGCATGAAGGCTGAATGGATTTCTACAGGCATCTTCCAATAGGGGTTTCAGAGGAATCTGCAGCAGAACGCTGGAAGTACAGAGGGGAGAGAAGGACAGAATGCCACTAATGGACGATTTTGGTATTAGGTTGAGTGAAAGTCCAATTGAATGTGAAAAAAATTGTTCTTGTCTCTGAATCTCAAACTTTAAGTTACAATGTAAATCACTTCAATTCACCGTCTGATAAAAGAAAATCTCATTTCCCTAATAGATAAAGTGATCTCAATTGCTATTAGCGTTTATCTTGGGCAGTGAAATTCGGAGAGCCCATCTTAACAAACTGAAGGAGAATTCAGAATATAATTCCTTAAGTAAATACGGTTCTTCAAAGAAATTTCATCATAAAAATTGTGAGTTAAAATCCCCTCCTGGATAATATAGATCTATGCTTTGTGATCAGTATTATGTAGACCTAAACTCACTAAACTGACATGTAAATCTCCTTACAAACTTAACTTGGCCTGGAATGGGTTTTTCCTTCCTTCCTTCCTTCCTTCCTCCCTCCCTTCCTTCCTTCCTTCCTCCCTCACTCCCTCCCTCCTTCCTTCCCTTTCTCCCTCCCTCCCTCCCTTCCTTCCTTCCTCCCTCCTTCCCTTCCTTCTCCTTTTGTAATGTCCCAATATACATGTCCCTTTCTCAGTAAGTATTCTCCATTTCTCTATATTAGATTATGTCCCACCCTCATAGCTCCCTCCACATGTCCCGTTACTTATCATAATTATAATTGAAGATTATTTATATAATTAATTGTCAGGAATCTGTTTCCCTACTAGATCTCAAGTTTATTAGGCAAGATTCAAGTGTGGTTTGTTCACTGCTATATAATTCAGCAATTTAACATGTTGTCTGGCAGATGTTAAGTCTTTGATAAATTTGTACTAAGTAAATGTTGAACAAAATTGTGCCTCACTTTGCAGTGTTTTATCAAAGCAAAGGGAGTCATGGGTATGATGGCAAAAGTAAAAAGAGTAACCTAGGAAAATGTATTGAAATGAGAGTTTTTTTGCTGGATTTTCAAAGTATTTAAGGATAATATGAAAGCTTAGGATCATCATTTTAAAGAATTGTTTGTTTGAAAATCAGATAACATTTTGTATTAAAATTATAGTCATAAATCTAGACACAAGAGGAATTACACATTATCTTGACATTGTCTATCCTCCCCAAAATAAAGCAATAAAATAAGAAAATATATTTTACATCTCCTATCAGTGTACCTGTGTTTTAGGATAAACAATTTAGAAAACTTTAACCAATAAAGTCCTGACGTGCCAAAATTCATATCACAAGTGTGACAATTTAGGGATGGTAAACGTTTTTTAAAATAGAAAGTAAGGTGGCATATTAGTTAAGATATGCTAACTTCTTTTTTAAAAACTAACCTAAAATCTCAGTGGATTGAGACAATAAAAGTGTATGCCTCATTCATGCAAATTATAGAATGAATATTGCTGGCTGACTGGCTCTCCTACTAGCAGTATTTCGGTAATCAAGGGTCCTTAAGGTTTATGTTGCTATAGTACCCTAGGGCTATAGAGTCCTATGCTGAATCTTCTTCATCCAGATGGGACACAAAAGGAAAAAGAATGTAGAAAATCTCGTTGGAGATCTAGGACTACAAATGGTGTTCACCACTTCTGCCAATATTCTCTTAGCCATAATCAGTCATATTCTCCCCTTGCAACTGCAAGGAAGGCTGGGAAGATAAAATGGCTATGGTGACCACATGGCCAGTGTTTGCCATAAAGGGATAGTAAAATTTGGGAATAGATAAATGGTTATTTCAAAATGCTAAAAAAAAAAAAATGTTATGGTGAAAACAAAATGCATGGTTTATAAAGGGCACATATTACAGATAAACCAATAAGCATGGCTGTGAGCTAACTCTTACTCTTTCCATTTTAAAGTTTTCTATCCAAACATTCCTTTAAAGCATAGCATTATTTCAAGATGATTTTATAGTTTTTGATTCAACAAATAGCCTCTTATTAGAAAATTTAAATCTGTATTCAAATGAAAAAAAGCAGCAGAGTAACAATGTCATTTTCTAAATATGCAGCTTACCAACAAATTTAAGTGGATTCATTTTAGGATCAAAATACTTTGATCCCAAAATGTTATACAAACATAATTGCCAAGCACCCTGAGACTCTGAATCCATTACGTTTTGGGTCACCAACACATACACCAAGGTCACAGCCATCACTTCCAATTCCCATGGTAATGAAATAGCATAACCATTTTGAGTTATTAATGCTTCAAGGATTGATTGTTGAGCAGGAGATCAATGATGACATGACTTTGCCTTAAAGTTCATCTTAGGAATTTTCTTGCTGTGTGAAAATCATCTAATAAATGCAGCATATTAACAGAGAGTAAATTTCTAAGAAGTATTCCTTCTAGACTTTGTGGGTAAATGGAAAAAGTAATTCATTTTCAATTATTTAACAGAAGCAAAGTTTAAAAATTTATTTGACAATTAGAGTTATAGAAGTTATAGTAAAATATAATCCCATGCTATTATTTAAGAAAAAGAAGGGAGACTTACATTTAAAAGCTAATATATCATGGCCTTAAAAGTTTATACGACATACAGAAGTTAAGAAGTGATCAAAATATAGCCAAATCATTTTATAATAATGAAAATCTGATTTGCAGCCTTGTCCTTCTGAAAGTCTTTAATTATTTTACAATGTTTCAAAAGAATGAGAAAAAATGAGAAGTCTGAAGTTTATTACAGAAGATAGTCTGTGAAAATATTATCTATTTTTTCTAATTAAGCATTATAAAAAGTTATGGTATAAAATAAAACTGAAAAGAGATAATTTATTCCGTGAAAGAAAACATAAATACTATATCAATTACACAGTACAATTGGAAGAATTCACAAGACTCTATAGATTACATGCATACATTATACCATTAACAAAGGTAAAAGATCTGGCACATCAACAGAAAGAAAGCACAGTCAAGACTGGGGAGCCCAAGAGAATTCCAGGCACAGCTCCCTGGGATCCATTCTTATTAGCACAGGATGCGCTGCATGTTATAATTGTGAATCACCAAGATATGTGTGAGGAATCTTGGTTTCAGGAGAGTTTGGACATGTTTTCAGCAGGGTCTTCTAACAAAGCCAGGGTATATGACCTATTAAACCTGGGGTACACCATTCATCAATATATCCCTGAGAAAAAATGTAAACAAACTAGCTCTGGGTAACTCCAGGAGAGTTTTGAAATTCACTAGCTACCTGCCTCCTCCTTATTTTAGACAAGGGTCTGTAATAGTCATCCATGCTTTCCTGGAAATAAGCATAGAGTTACCTGCCTTAGCTGAGTTGAAATACAACTCTATCTTGCACAAACACAAAGTAGATGCTTATACAACACACTGGCTTCTTGATACGCCACACTTAGACTGTGAAGTAAATAAATTTGAAGAAACATGTAAAGTTTAAACCAGAATTATTAATGTTTGGAAATGTAATAAACTCTATTAAGCAATCAACAGGTTTAAGGAAATAGTTCTTTAGACTACTAATTTGTAGGAGATAATCAAAACCCTCATATACATCAAATCACAAGTAGTCTGCATTTGTCAGTGAATGATGAGGTGGTTGTTACATCCCTTGTTCTTGCTCACCCAAATATTATAAGCTTTTACTTATTTTACTGGACTTCCTAGACAAAGATAGTAAAGTAATATAGTTGAGGGGAAGGGTAAGACAATGTTTCAGATCTCCTTTTCACCCCTTTATTTTTATTTATTCATTCATTTAGTAAATACTTATTACATGTACTTAATCAGGTTCTTGAGATATATTAGTGAAAAATATGTAAATATTTGTACCCTTATAGCACATATATTCCAGCAGGGAGACAGAAAATAAAATAACTATAACAATGAATAAGTCAACTGTATAATATATTACAGTGTTTACGTGCTATAAAAATGACAAAGAATAGCAGAGTAAAGAGAATGAAGATATACCTGCATATAAAAAACAGCTGCAGGATTAAACAGGGTAGGAGAGAAAGTGGCCTCATTGTGGAGGTGAAATGAGAGCAATCACTTGAAAATTGTTTGGGAGTTAGCCATGTGGCTATGTGGAGAAGACAGACCCTGCAGTACAAAAGCAATACAATGCGTGCTTTCCAATAATGTTCAAAATATGGCAGGGAGACCAATGTGACTAAAGTGTAAACAAACAAAAAAGAGAAGAAAACCAACTGGGAAAGAGATCAGAAACATGACTTGGCTAGGTAGGGGGAAGCAGGGAGAAGAGATAAGGATTCACAGATAATTTTAAGGACTTTCAATAAAATGATAATGATTGGAGTAGATAGGTAATGTGATCTGACTTGCATTTTTCAGTGGTCAAGGTTAGAAGCAGGACTACCAGTTCGGAGGCTATTGTAGAAATTCAGGCAAGAATCTCTGATGAGAGATTGCACCAAGTGGTAACATTGGATAGGATAAGAAGCAGTCAAGGTCTAGATATATTTTAAAGGCAGGAGCGGGAGACTTTCAAGAAGGCAGAGGAGTAAAACATGGAGATCACCTTCCTCCCAAAAAAATGCATCAGAAATACATCCGTGTATTTAGATATGGAACAACTCCTACAGAACACTTACTGAACGCTGGCAGAAGACCTCAGACTTTCCAAAAGACATACATATTTTTTTCCCATTTTCTCTTTTTGTGAGTGTGTATGTTTCTTTGTGTGATTTTGTCTGTATAGCGTTGCCTTTACCATATGTCCTAGGGTTCTGTCTGTCTGTTTTTTTTCATTTTTTATTTTTTATATAGTCTTTAGGGCTTGCTATCATTGGTGGATTTGTTTTTTGGTTTGATGGCTCTCTTCTTTCTTTTTTTTATTACATTTAAATCTTTTTTATTTTTAATAATTTTTAATTTTTTTTATTTTAATAACATTATTTTTTTTCTATCTTTCTTTCTTTTCCTCTCCCTTTTCTTCTGAGCCATGTGGCTGACAGTGTCTGGGTGCTTCGGATGCATGTCAGGCCTGGGCCTCTAAGGATGGAGAGCCGAGATCAGGACATTGATCCACCAGAGACCTCCCAGCTCCATGTAATATCAAATGGCAAAAGCTCTCCCAAAGATCTCCATCTCAACGCTAAGACCCATCTCCACTCAATGACCAGCAAGCTACAGTTCTGGACACCTGATACTGAACAACTAGCAAGACAGGAACACACCACACCCACTAGCAGAGAGGCTGCCTAAAATCATAATAAGGTTACAGACACCCCAAAACACACCACTGGATGTGGTTCTGCCCACCAGAAAGACAAGATCCAGCCTCATCCATCAGAACACAGGTACCAGGCCCCTGCAACAGGAAGCCTACACAACCCACTGAACCAAACTTAGCCACTAGGCCAGACACGAAAAACAACGGGAACTACGAACCTGCAGCCTATGAAAAGAAGATGCCAAACACAGTAAGTTAAACAAACTGAGAAGACAAACACAGAGCAGATGAAGGAGCAAGGTAAAAACCCACCAGAACAAGCAAATGAAGAGAAAATAGGCAGTCTACCTGAAAAAGAATTCAGAGTAATAATAGTAAGCATGATCCAAAATCTTGGAAATATAATCCAGAAAATACAAGAAATGTTTTAAAAGGACCTAGAAGAACTAAACAGCAAAAAAAAAAAAAAAAAAAAAAAAAAAAAAGATGAAAAACACAACAAATGAAATTAAAAATTCTCTAAAAGGAAACAACAGAAGAATAACTGAGACAGTAGAACGGATTAGTGACCTGGAGGATAAAATAGTGGAAAAAACTACTGCAGAGCAGAATAAAGAAAAAAGAATGAAAGGAATTCAGGACAGTCTCAGAGACGGCTGAGACAACATTAAACACACCAACATTCGAATTACAGGGATCTCAGAAGAAGAAGAGAAAAAGAAAGGGACTGAGAAAATATTTGAAGAGATTATAGTTGAAAACTTCCCTAATATGGGAAAGGAAATAGTTAATCAAGTCCAGAAAGCACAGAGAGTCCCATACAGGAAAAATCCAAGCAGCAACACGCCACGACACATATTAATCAAACTATGAAAAATTAAATACAAAGAAAAAATATTAAAAGCAGCAAGGGAAAAACAACAAATAATATACAAGGGAATCCCCACAAGGTTAAAAGCTGATCTTTCAGCAGAAACTCTGCAGGCCAGAAGGGCGTGGCAGGACATGTTTAAAGTGATGAAAGGGAAAAACCTACAATCAAGATTACTCTACCCAGCAAGGATCCCATTCAGATTTGACGGAGAAATTAAAACCTTTACAGAAAAGCAAAACCTAAGAGAATTCAGCACCACCAAACCAGCTTTACAACAAATGCTAAAGGAACTTTTCTAGGCAGGAAACACAAGAGAAGGAAAAGACCTACAATGACAAGCCCAAAACAATTAAGAAAATGGTAATAGGAACATACATATCAATAACACCCTTACATGTAAATGGATTAAATGCTCCAACCAAAAGACACAGACTGGCTGAATGGATACAAAAACAAGACCCATATATATGCTGTCTACAAGAGACCAACTTCAGACTTAGGGACACATACAGACTGAAAGTGAGAGGATGGAAAAAGATATTCCATGCAAATGGAAATCAAAAGAAAGCTGGAGTTGCAATTCTCATATCACACAAAATAGACTTTAAAATAAAGACAATTACAAGAGACAGAGAAGGACACTACATAATGATTGAGGGATCAATCCAAGAAGATATAACAATTGTAAATATTTAGGAAGATATAACAATTGTAAATATTTATGCACCCAACATAGGAGCACCTCAATACACAAGGCAAATGCTAACAGCCATAAAAGGGGAAATCAACAGTAACACAATCATAGCAGGGGACTTTAACACCTCACTTTCACCAATAGATAGATCATCCAAAATGAAAATAAATAAGGAAACACAAGTTTTAAATGATACATTAAACAAGATGGACTTAACTGATATTTATAGGACATTCCATAAAAACAACAGAATACACTTTCTTCTCAAGTGCTCATGGAACATTCTCCGGGATAGAACATACCTTGGGTCACAAATCAAGCCTCCATAAATTTAAGAAAATTGATATTGTATCAAGTATCTTTTCCAACAACAACACTATGAGACTAGATATCAATCACAGGAAAAAGAAAGGTAAAACATACAGACATATGGAGGCAAAACAATATACACTACTAAATAACCAAGAGATCACTGAGGAAATCACAAAATACCTAGAAACAATGACAATGGAAACACGATAACCCAAAACCTACAGGATGCAGCAAAAGCAGTTCTAAGAGGGAAGTTTATAGTAATACAATCCTACCTCAAGAAACAAAAAACACCTCAAATAAAAACCTAACTTTGCACCCAAAACAATCAGACAAAGAAGAACAAAAAACCCCCAAAGTTAGTAGAAGGAAAGAAATCATAAAGCTCAGATCAGAAATAAATGAAAAAGAAATGAAGTAAACAATAAAACATCAGTAAAACTAAAATCTGGTTCTTTGAGAAGATAAACAAAATTGATAAACCATTAGCCAGACTCATCAAGAAAAAAAGGAAGAAGACCCAAATCAGTACAATTAGAAAGGAAAAAGGAGAAGTAACAACTGACACGGCAGAAATACAAAGGGGCATGAGAGATTACTACAAGCAACTATATGCCAACAATGCACAACCTGGAAGAAATGGACAAATTCTTAGAAAAGCACAACTTTCTGAGACTAAACCAGGGAGAAATAGAAAATATAAACAGACCGATTACAAGCACTGAAATTGAGATTGTGATTAAAAATCTTCCAACAAACAAAAGCCCAGGGCAGAGGGCTTCACAGATTAATTCTATCAAACATTTAGAGAAGAGATAACACCTGTCCTTCTCAAACTCTTCCAAAATATAGCAGAGGGAGGAACACTCCCAAACTCATTCTATGAGGCCACCATCACCTGATACCAAAACCAGACAAAGATATCACAAAGAAAGAAAACTACAGGTCAATATCACTGATGAACATTGATGCAAAACTCCTCAATGAAATACTAGGAAACAGAATCCAACAGCACATTGAAAGGATCATACACCATGATCAAGTGGGGTTTATCCCAGGGATGCAAGGATATTTCAACATACACAAGTCAATCAATGTGATAAACCATATTAAAAAATTGGAGAAAAACCATATGATAATCTCAATAGATGCAGAAAAAGCTTTTGACAAAATTCAACACAAATTTATGATAAAAACCCTCCAGAAATTAGGCAGAGGGAACTTACCTCAATATAATAAAGACCATAAATGACAAACGCACAGACAACATCATTCTCAATGGTGAAAGACTGAAACCACTTCCACCAAGATCAGAAACAAGACAAGGATGCCCACTTCATCGGAAAAGAAGAAGTAAAGCTATCACTGTTTGCAGATGACATGATACTATACATAGGGACTCCTAAAGACTACCAGGAAACTACTAGAGCTAATCAATGAATTTGGTAAAGTAGCAGGATACAAAATTAATGCTCAGAAATCCCTTGCATTCCTATACACTAATGATGAAAAATCTGAAAGAGAAATTAAGGAAACACTCCCATTTACTATTGCAAAAAAAAGAATAAAATACCTAGGAGTAAACCTACCTAAGGAGATAAAAGACCTGTATGCAGAAAACTATAAGACACTGATGAAGGAAATTAAAGATGATACACACAAATGGAGAGATATAATATTTTCTTTGATTGGAAGAATCAACATTGTGAAAATGACTGTACTACCCAAAGCAATCTACACATTCAGTGCAGTCTCTATCAAACTACCAGTGGCATTTTTCACAGAACTAGAAAAAAAATTTCACAATTGTATGGCAACACAAAAGACCCCGAATAGCTAAAGCAATCTTGAGAAAGAAAAACGGAGCTGGAGGAATCAGGCTCCCTGACTTCAGACTATACTACAAAGCTACAGTAATCAAGACAGTGTGGTACTGGCACAAAAACAGTAAGATAGAGCAATGGAACAGGATAGAAAGCCCAGAGATAAACCCATGCACCTCTGGTCACCTCATTTTTGATAAATGAGGCAAGAATACACAATGGAGAAAAGACAGCTTCTTCAATGAGTGGTGCTGGGAAAGCTGGAGAGCTACATGTAAAAGAATGAAATTAGAACACTCTCTAACACCATATACAAAAATAAACTCAAAATGGATTAAAGACCTAAATATAAGGCCAGGCACTCTAAAACTCTTAGAGGAAATCATAGACAGAACACTCTATGATATAAATCACAGCAAGATCCTTTTGGACCCACCTCCTAGAGAAATGGAAATAAAAACAAAAATAAACAAATTGGACCTAGTGAAACTTAAAGGTTTTTCCCAGCAAAGGAATACATAAACAAGAAGAAAAAACAACCCTCAAAATGGGAGGAAATATTTGTAAATGAAGCAACTAATGAAGGATTAATCTCCAAAATTTACAAGCAGCTCATGCAGCTCAATATCAAAAAAAAAAAAAAAACAAAAAAAAACCCAATCCAAAAATGGGCAGAAGACCTAAACAGACATTTTTCCAAAGAAGATATACAGATTGCCAACAAACACATGAAAGGGTACTTAACATCACTAATCATTAGAGAAATGAAAATCAAAACTACAATGAGGTATCACCTCACACCAGTCAGAATGGCCGTCATCTACAAACAATAAATGCTGGAGAGGGTGTGGAGAAAAAGGAACCCTCTTGCACTGTTGGTGGGAATGTAAATTGATATAGCCACTATGGAGAACAGTATGGAGGTTCCTTAAAAAACTAAAAGTAGAACTACTATACACCCAGCAATCCCACTACTGGGCATATACCCTGAGAAAAGCATAATTCAAAAAGAGTCATGTATCACAATGTTCATTGCAGCTCTATTTACAACAGCCAGGACATGGAACCAACATATGCCTATAGACAGATGAATGGATGAAGAAGATGTGGCTCATATATACAATGGAATATTACTCCGCCATAAAAAGAAATGAAATCGAATTATTTGTAGTGAGGTGGATGGACCTAGAGTCTGTCATACAGAGTGAAGTAAGTCAGAAAGAGAAAAAGAAATACCGTATGCTAACACATATATATGGAATCTAAAAAAAAAAAAAAAAAAAGGTTCTGAAGAACCTTGGGGCAGGACAGGTATAAAGATGCAGATGTAGAGAATGGACTTGAGGACACGGGGAGGGGAAAGGGTAAGCTGTGACGAAGTGAGAGAGTGGCATGGACATATATACACTACCAAATATAAAATAAATAGCTAGTGGGAGGCAGCCACATAGCACAGGGAGATCAACTCGGTGCTCTGTGACCACCTAGAGGGGTGGGATAGGGAGGGTGGGAGGGAGATGCAAGAAGGAGGGGATAAGGTGATATATGTATATGTATAGCTGATTCACTTTGTTATACAGCAGAAACTAACACACCACTGTAAAGTAATTATACTCCAATAAAGGTGTTAAAAAGAAAAAAAGGCAGGAGCAACAGGGTTTGATATGGGGTATGAGAGAAAGAAAGGAGTAATGGGTAACACTAAGTTATCCTGAACAACTCGAAGTATAGAGAACAACTAAAATTGGGGGTAGGGGGAGTAATTGGCTGAGCATATCTGGTGAGGGAATATCAGGATATTGAGGTCCAAGTACTTTGAATTGGGGGTGTTCAGGAGGGTATTGGCCTATTATTATCCTAGACTTTGGGAGATGGGTTTTGGCAAAAATGCATATTTAAGAGGCACTGGCATGTGATGATATTATAAGTCCCTGGAAGATATGAGCTCACCAAGAGAGTGAGGACACTTAGAGAAAGGGACCAATGATGAGGCCCTGGCACTCACCAATATTAAAAAGCCAGGGAGAAAGGAAATAACTATAAAAAGGGACCAATGAGATGGCAGAAGTGTATGGAGTACTTGAAGCCAAGTAAAGAATGAATATCTAAGAGAGGGGAGAAATTAACTCTATAACTATACATACCTCTAATAGTGCAAGTAAAATAAAAATTGAGAATTAACCATTGTATTTACAAAATGGGCAGGGGGTGATTTGTAACTTTGAGAAGAACAAATTCAGAGGCATGGTGGGGGCCAAAACCTGAGACTGGGAGAAAAGGATTTAGAGACAAGGAGTAGAGTTAACTCTCCAGGAATTTGGCTATAAAGGAGATTTTAAAAATGGGGCATTTGCTAGAGGAGAAAGAATTAAGAGGATGTTCATTTTTTAAATAAGAGAGGAAATAAAGAAGTATGTTTTGTATTAATGGAAATGATCTAATAGAGAATGAAATTTGATGATGCAGAGAGATGTATTAAAGTCATTATCATGTTCACAATCAGCAAAGCCCTCTTATAAATCACTTACAAAAAATAACTTATTTATTCTTCACAATACTATGATGTATTATTAATATCCTTATATTTAAAAGATGTGAAAATTGAGACAAGACACAGAGAAGGTAAATAAGTTACTCCAGGTCATACAAAGAGTGGCAGAGCTGGGATATAAATCCAGGCAATCTAGCTGTAGAGTCCATGTTGATACCAGCTGCTCCGGCCTAGTCCTTAGGAAAGACTTGCTGTAATAATGGTTTTGAGTAGGCTACAGTGAATGTGTTCTAGTGCACAAAAGGGGGCATTAGTGTTAGACCGAAACATATATAATAAGTTGGAAGTTGTTAGTGTCAATGTTAGAACAGAGTTAGATGTGATGTGATGGTGGGAGTTTTGAAGGTTCTCCCTCTCTCTTTCTCTCTCTCTTCAGAAACACAATCTTGAAACTATCAGTAACCACTGATACCTTCCTTCCAGCTAACAAATTGGGTTTACTACTCATTGTTATGAGGAATACTGTACACCATGGGGATCTGTGTGGAATCTTATTAGGAAGGTGTTAGAAATTACTTATTGTAGGTTTTGGATTTTAGGGTGATTTGGAGGAAGGTCTAGAAAGCAGAGGTTTGTTTTCAGTATAAAATACAGAGACAATTCTATGATTTGGTATCTTAATAAATCTTACCTATAGGGAGATCTAGATGATTTTGAGCATCTTTGTATGGGCTTATTTGTCATCAGTATATCTTCTTTTGTTAAGTAAGTGTTGAAATTATGGCACGTTTTTATTGGGTTATTTGTTTTATTGAGTCATAAGAGTTTTTATATATTCTAGACAAGTCCTTTCTCAGATATATGTTTTACAAATATTTATGCCCAGTCTGGAGATTGTCTTTTCATTTTCAAAATGGTGTTTTTTGAGAGCAAAAAAAAATTTTTAATGAATTTATTTATTTTTGGCTGCATTGGGTATTCGTTCCTGCGTGCAGGCTTTCTCTAGTTGCAGTGAGCGGGGGCTACTCTTCATTGCAGTGCATGGGCTTCTCACTGCCGTGGCTTCTCTTGTTGTGGAGCACTGGCTCTAGGCAAACGGGCCTCAGTAGTTGTGGCATGTGAGCTCAGTAGCAGTGGTTCACGGGCTCTAGAGTGTAGGCTCAGTAGTTGTGGTGCACAGGCTTAGTTACTCCACAGCATGTGGGATCTTCCCAGACCAGGGCTCGAACCTATGTCCCCTGCCTTGGCAGGCAGATTCTTAACCATTGCACCACCAGGGAAGCCCAACAGCAGAAGTTTTTAATTTTGATGAAGTCCAATTTATTGATTTTTTTCTTTAATACGTCATGAGTTTTTGTCATATTTTGGAAATCTGTCATATTTAGGAAATCTTTCTTAAAGTTACATAGTTTTAAATCTCATATTTAACTCAATGATCCATGGTAAGTTAAAAATGTTATAAGGTATCAGGTAAAGAGATCTTCCTTCTTTTCATTCTTCCCACTTTCCTTCCTTCCTTTGAGTGGCTGGCTAGATGGCTGGCCAGCTAGCTAGCTAGTTTATGGTTCTCCAGTATTTTTAGGACTATATGCTGAAAATATTAAAAATCCATCGAATTGCCTTAGCATCTAGATAGGCTGACTAATGACCCCAGAGATATCCAGGTCCTAATCCCTGGGACCTGTGAATGTCACCTTATATGAAAAAGGGACTTTGCAGATTAATTTAAGAATTTTGAGATGGGAAAATTATCTCAGATTATCCAGATGGACTCCAAGTATGATCACAAGAGTTCTTATAAGAAGGGAGAGATTTTACTACAGAATAAAAGGTGGCCATGTACTGGGGACAAAAAGTAGAGTCCAAAAGAGAAGATGCTAAGCCACTGGCTTTGAAGATAGAGGAAAAGGCCACAAACCAAGCAATACAGGTAGCCACTGGAAATAGGAAAAGGCAAGGAAACCAATCCTCCTGTAGAGTCCTGGAGTGCAACCCTTGCAACACCCTGATTTTGGCCCAGTGAAACCCAGTTTGGACTTATGGCCTCCAGAACTGTAACAGGATACATTTTTTTAAGCCACAAAAGTTGTGATAATTTGTTACAAGAGCTATAGGAAACTACTATAGAATCTTTATTGAAAACAGATTTACTATGTAACTGAGAGAGTCTATATCTGGACTCTATTCTGTTCCATTTATCAGTTACCCTATTTTTTTTATCAATATTATACTCTCTTGATTACTGTAACTTTAAAATAGCTCTTGAAATTAAGGAATAGCACATAGAAGTTAAAGACTGTACTAAAAAACAAAGCAAGCAAACAAACAACACCCTCAGACAGTAAAAACAGTCTACAAGAGAACAGAGTTCTCATACATGGACTCAAAAAAATCTATGATTAACATGTCAAGGAATTAAATACCATGAGAGAAATTTTATCCCATAAAAGGAATAAAATGGAAGGTTTTAGAACTGAAAACACAATAATTGAAATAAGACACTCAATGAACTGGAATACACAGTTGAGGAGAGAGTTAATGAACTGAAAAATTTGTTTGGAATAAAATATATAGACTAATCACAAAAACACACAAAAAAGATGGAAAGTTCAGAAAAGAGTGACCCAGAAGGACTGAAGGATAAAATAGTGCAAAAATGCTGAATAAAATGTAAACACTGAGAAATTTCCCAAACTGAGTAAAGACATCAAGCTATATATTAAATAAGTTTTTTTTTTTTTTTTTTTTTTTTTTTTTTTGTGGTATGTGGGCCTCTCACTGTTGTGGCCTTTCCCGTTGCGGAGCACAGGCTCCGGACGCGCAGGCTCAGCGGCCATAGCTCACGGGCCCAGCCGCTCCGCGGCACGTGGGATCCTCCCAGACCGGGGCACGAACCCGCGTCCCCTGCATCGGCAGGCGGACTCTCAACCTCTGCGCCACCAGGGAAGCCCTTAAATAAGTTTTTTAAATACCATGTTGGATAAATAGAAATAACAACACACACATTTAAGAATAAAGCTGATGGGGCTTCCCTGTTGGCACAGTGGTTGAGAGTCTGCCTGCCAATGCAGGGGACATGGGTTCGTGTCCCGGTCCAGGAAGATCCCACATGCCATGGAGCGGCTGGGCCTGTGAGCCATGGCCGCTGGACCTGCGTGTCCAGAGCCTGTGCTCTGCAATGGGAGAGGCCACAACAGTGAGAGGCCCGCATACCGCAAAAAAAAATAATAATAAATAAATAAAATAAAGCTGATGAAAAAAACAATGAAAAAGAAAAAATCTTAGAAAGCTGCAAGGAAAAAAGTAATTACCTCTAAAGGAATAACAGAAAAACCAACAACATATTACTCAAAAGAAATAAGGAATGTCAAAATAAATATAATGAAAACTCCAAATTAATGAGAGAAAAAATGTTTCAACATTAAATTCTCTATTAACAAAATATTCTTTAGAAATGAAGGCAAACTAAAGGAATATTCAGACAAACAAAAAATGAGAGAATTCATTACCAGCAGATCTGCACTGAAGAAAATGCTAGTAAGTGTTTCCCAGGCACAAGAAAATCCCCCCAGATGAAAGCTAACAAAGACAACAAAGGAATAAAGGCCAATAAAAGCGTAGTTGTGTGGTAAATGTATGAAGTAAAGAAATGCAGAACAAAACTGATTATAGAGGAAAATTTATCACATTTCTTCTGTAAAAGTAATAAAATCAAACTCTTATATAGCATGGCCAGGCAATTTTCTCAAGAAACTTACAAATACAAACTTACTATTATATAAAATACCAAGTTAACCATGTAGTGTTTAATATGTATACAGATTTAAATACATACACACACACACACAAATAAGACATAACTCAAAAGAGGGAGTTAAAGGGTTGAAAGCCTTTTCATTGTTTAACAAGCTATAACATTTCAAACTTAAAATGTCAAGAATTCATATTTTAGTTTCTAGGATAACAAATAAAATAGTAAAATATGGTGTATCTAACAAGTTAATATAGGGTGGAAATGGAATAACACAAAGCACATAATATTAAAAGTAAAGGGAAAATAAATTGAAGATTTTGTTCAATTTAACCTATATATTTCAGTAATTTTTAAAATATAAATGACTAAAATTTCAAACTAAAGAATAAAAATAAATGAACAAAAAAAAGGAGACACATTCTATGCTACTTATGAGACAAATCTTCAATATAAGGACAGAGTATGGTTAAAAATATGGAAAATATGCACAATAAGAATAATGTTAAAAAGTTGATGTAGCTAACTTATTATCATATACAATAGACTTTAAGACCAAGACATAAAGAAGGTATACCTGAAATACTTAACCCAGCAAGACTAGGTTATTCAAATCCTGCACATTCCAAAGAAATTTCTTTTGGAAAACATTTTTCCAAATAAAAAGTCTCCAGGACTGGCCCTTGGACAGCCCCTGAAAGATATCCTCTGAGCTGTTGGAATATTCTACCTGATAATGTGTTTTTGTATGCCTTGGGCCTTGGGCCATGCTAAGGCTAGTGTGACCAGATAAGTTTATCCTAACAAAGTGACTTATGGTGAATACCCGTTTTTGCTCAGGGGACTGGATGCTACATGCCTACATGACTGACCCCTAATAAAAACCCTGGACAACAAAGCTCAGGTGAGCAGCTTCTCTGGTTAGCAGTACTTTGCCCTTGTTGTCACACACCACTGATATAAGATTTAATTGTGTCCTTGTGTAACTACATTGGAAAGAAAAACTTGGAAGCTTGTGTCTGGTTTGCCTTGGACTTTGCCCCATGTGTTCTTTCCCATTGTTGATTTTAATACATATCCTTTCACTCTAATAAACCAGAACTGAGTATAACAGCTTTTTCTGAGTCCTGTGAGTCCTTCTAGTGAATCATCAAGCCTGAGGGTAGTCTTGGGTACTCTAACACAGACTCCACCCAAAATTTAAGAATCCCATCTTTCCTAATAAATGCCCTAACAGTATCAAATGGACCCTCTAAGTTTAGGGATTCAATTTACATTGTAAATTAGCTATGCAGAGGATTAGTCTTTGTATTTGTTTTTCATAAATCTCTTATGAATTTCCAGCACCAACAAAATTTTCTTTGAAAGAAGGAAAATGTATTTGTGTAATCAGTGAATTCTATCACACATTTAAGGAAGAATTATTACCAATTTTAAACAAGCTTTGAGAACATGGAAAAGGTGATGTTTTTCAACCCATGTTAGAAGGCCAAAATAGTTTAGTCACCTAAGCATACCTAAGCAAGATAAGGACATTACAAAAAGGAAAAAATAAGAATACAACATATCTCATAAATATAAATACTAAATCCACAGATATATAGATAAGGACAATTTGGCACTACTATCTTGTCTTTATATTAGATTTACAATGCTTTTTTTCATATGAAACTAAAATTATGGAATTCATCACATTTAGAAAATAAGAAAAACTACAGGTTTCTTAATAGACATAGAAAAGGCATGTGATGGGATTCAACATCTAAACTTCCATTCATGAATAAGCTAGAAAGCACAATAGCCAGAACATGGAAACAACCTAAATATCCAACAATAGATGAATAGATAAAGAAGATGTGGTACATATATACAATGGAATATTACTCAGCCATAAAAAAGAATGAAATTGGGTCATTTGTAGAGACGTGGATGGACCTAGGCTCTGTCATACAGAGTGAAGTAAGCCAGAAAGAGAAAAACAAATGTCATATATTAACACATATATGTGGAATCTAGAAAAATGGTGCAGACGAACCTATTTGAAGGGTAGGAATAGAGACATAGACATAGAGAACAGACATGTGGACATGGTGGGGGAAGGAGGGGGTAGGACGAATTGGGAGATTAGGTTTGACATAAATACACTACCATGTGTAAAATAGATAGCTAGCGTGAAGATTCTGTATAGCACAGGGAGCTCACCTCGGTGCTCTGTGATGACATGGAGGGGTGGGTTGCAGGGAGGCTCAAGAGGGAAGGGATATGGGTATACATATAGCTGATTCACTTCATTGTACAGCAGAAACTAACACATTATTGTAAAGCAATTTTCCTCCAATTAAAAAAAATGAATAAGCTAGAAAGCTAGGAAGAGAGAAAAGTAAAGTTACTAAAAATAGTTGAATTATAATGTTTGAAATGTGTGAACTTTAAGATATGTGAAATATACTTCAGTAAGATTGTTTATTTAAAAAGGAAAAAATGTAAACCTAGAAATAGAAGGAAACTTTCTAATATGACAAATGATATCTATTTTAAAAACTTACAACAATCATATTTAATGATAAAATATCAAGAATTGGTATTGCCATAATAATGATGCATAACACCCCTCTCCCCAACCTATTGGCTTAAAATAACAATCATTTATTTGTATTTGAACAACTGTGGATCATCACCAAAAGAACTTGCCTTCAATCTGGGGTTTTGTCTAGGTCTATTCAACATGACGTACATCCTTCAAAAACCAGGAAGCTGCTTGAGTCATTTTTTTCTCATGATGCTGGTAGAAGTACAAGCGGACAAGTTCCACTGAGAAAGCTCTTCTAAAGCTTTTGCTTGTGTCACATCTACCACTGTTGCATTTGTCAAAACAATTCATAGGACCAACCCCAACATTAATGGAGCAGAAAAGTATAATCAATCCATAGTGGAAAGAGAGTAAAGGTTTGCTTTAAAAAACCCAGTGCAACATGTAGTGCTACCTGTTCATAGCAGCATTAATCACAATAGCCAAAAAGGTGGAAATAACCAAAGGATCCATCAACAGATAAGTGGATAAACTAAATGTGGTATATACATAAAATGGAATATTATTCAGCCTTTAAAAAGAAGTAAATTCTGACACATGCTACAAAATGAATGAACTTTGAAGACATTATGTGAAATAAATCAGTCACAAAAAGACAACTACTATTTGATTCCACTTAATAAGTAGGTCAAATTCATAGAGACAGAAAGTAGAATGGTGATTGCCAGGGGCTGAAGGGAGGAAGCAATGGAGTGTTGTTGTTTAATGGGTACCGAATTTCAGTTTTGCAAGATGAAATAGTTCTGAAGATTGATAGTGGCGATGGCTGCACAACAACTTAAATGCACTTATCACTACTGTACACTTCAAAAATTATTAATATGGTAAATTTTGTTATGCATATTTCACTACAATTTTAAAAAACACCCAAGCTATCACAATCCATCTTCGCTACTTCTATTTAGGTACTACAGGTCTTTGCTAATGCAAATAGGCAAGAAAAACAGATTAAAGCCAAACAGATAGGAAAAGAAGTCATAAAAACGTTACTCTAAGTAGATCATATGATTTGTTCATATAGAAAGTCCAAAAGAATCTACAGATAAACATTAAAATTAGAGTGGATTTTGGAAGATTGTTGAATCAAAGGTTGATATACGAAAACCAAATGAATTTCTATATATTAACCATAAAAGAAGATAAAATTATAAAATATACCATTAAAAATAGCATCAATAAATAACAAATATGTAGGAATATAGCTAATAAAAGGTATGTAAGACTTTTACATGGAAAATTATTAAGTGAGAGAAAAGTATAAAAAATCTAAATAAATGAATGGATAAACTATTTTAATGGATTGAAGTCTCATTACTGTAAAGAGGTCAATTCTCCCCCAAATAACTTATAAGTTCAGTGCAACCCCCTGCCAAATGCTAACAGTGTTTGTGTGTATATTTTTATGTATACATGTGTATGGAAATGGATAATCTGATTCTAAAATTCATATAGAAATGCAAAGCACCACAAAGAGAAAAACACTCTTGGATAAGAACAAAGTTAGGAGATCTGCCATATCACAAATCAAAATTTACTACAAAAGAACAATGCTTAAGACTGTGATGTAGAGGTGGGTGAAGATGGCGGAAGAGTAAGACGCGGAGATCACCTTCCTCCCCACAGATACATCAGAAATTCATCTACACGTGGAACAACTCCTACAGAACACCTACTGAACACTGACAGAAGACCTCAGACCCCCCAAAAGGCAAGAAACTCCCCACATACCTGGGTAGGGCAAAAGAAAAAAGAATAAACAGAGAAAAAGGATAGGGACGGGACCTGCACCAGTGGGAGGGAGCCGTGAAGGCAGAAAGGTTTCCACACACTAGGAAGCCCCTTCGCGGGCGGAGACTGCGGGTGGCGGAGAGGGAAAGCTTTGGAGTAGCGGAGGAGAGCGGAGCAACAGGGGTGAGGAGGGCAAAGTGGAGATTCCCGCACAGAGGATCGGTGCCCTCAGGCACTCACCAGCCCGAGAAGCTTGTCTGCTCGGCCGCCGGGGCGGGCGGGGCTGGGAGCTGAGGCTCGCGTATCGGGTTTCAGTCGGAGCGCAGGGAGAGGACTGGGGTTGGCAGCGGGAAGAGAGCCTGAAGGGGTTAGTGCACCATGGCTAGCCCGGTGGGAGTCCCGGAAAAAGACTGGAGCTGCTGAAGAGGCAAGAGACTTTTTCTTCCCTCTTTGTTTCCTGGTGCGCGAGGAGAGGGGATTAAGAGCACTGCTTAAAGGAGCTCCAGAGACCGGCGCGAGCCGCGGCTAAAGGTGCGGACCCCGGAGACGGGCGTGGGACGCTGGGGCTGCTGCTGCCGCTGCCACGAGGCCTGTGTGCGAGTGCAAGTCACTGTCCACTCCCCCCTTCCGGGGAGCCTGTGCAGTCCACCACTGCCGGGGTCCCGGGACCCAGGGACGGCTTCCCCGGGAAAGCGCACGGAGCGCCTCGGGCTGGTGCAACGTCACGCTGGCCGCTGCCGCTGCAGGCTCGCCCTGAACTCCGTGCCCCTCCCTCCCCACCGGCCTGAGGGAGCCAGAGCCCCCGAATCAGCGGCTCCTTTAAACCCATCCTGTCTGAGGGAAGAACAGACACCCTCCGGCAACCCACACACAGAGGCGGGGCCAAATCCAAAGCTGAGACCCGGGAGCTGTGAGAACAAAGAAGAGACAGGGAAATCTCTCTGTGCAGCCTCAAAAGCAGTGGATTAAAGCTCCACAATCAACTTGATGTACCCTGCATCTGTGGAATACATGAATAGACAAAGAATCATCCCAAATTGAGGAGGTGGACTTTGAGGACAAGATTTAAGATTTTTTTCCCCTTTTCCTCTTTTTACAACGAATTATCCCAAATTCAGGAGGTGGGCTTTGAGAGCAAGATTTAAGACATTTTCGCCTTTTCCTCTTTTTACAACGAATTATCCCAAATTGAGGAGGTGGACTTTAAGAGGAAGATTTACGATTTTTTCCCCCTGTTCTCTTTTTGTGAATGTGTATGTGTATGGTTCTGTGTGAGATTTTCTCTGTATAGCTTTGCTTCCACCATTTGTCCCAGGGTTCTATCCGTCCATTTTTTAATTAATTATTTTTTATTTTAAAAACGCTACTATATTTTATCATACTTTATTCTATTTTACTTTATCTTCTCTCTTTCTTTTTTCTTACCTTCCCTTCCTCCCTCCCTCCCTCCGCCCCTCCTTTCTTTCTTTCTTTCCCTCCTCCCTCCCTCCTGTCTTTCTTTCTTTCCTTCCTCCCTCCCTCCTTTCTTCCTTTCTCTCTTTCTTTTTCTTACCTTCTTCCCTCCCTCCCTCCTTTCTTTCTTTCCCCCTCCCTCCCTCCTTTCTTTCTTTCTTTCTTCCTTCCTTCCGTTCTTTCCTTCTTTCTTTCTCTCTTTCTTTCTTCTACCAATTCTTTCTTTCTACTTTTTCTCCCTTTTATTCTGAGCCGGGTAGATGAAAGGCTCTTGGTGCTGCAGCCAGGAGTCACTGCTGTGCCTCTGAACTGGGAGAGCCAACTTCAGGACATGGGTCCACAAGAGACCTCCCAGCTCCACATAATATCAAGCGGCGAAAATCTCCCAGAGATCTCCATCTCAACACCAGCACCCAGCTTCAGTCAGCGACCAGCAAGCTACAGTGCTGGTCACCCTGTGCCAAGCAACTAGCAAGACAGGAACACAACCCCACCCATTAGCAGAGAGGCTGCCTAAAAACATAATAAGGCCACAGGCACCCCAAAACACACCTTCAGACGTGGACCTGTCCACCAGAAAGACAAGATTGAGCCTCAACCACCAGAACACAGGCACTAGTCCTCCCCCCACAAGGAAGCCTACACAACCTACTGAAACAACCTTAGCCACTGGAGACAGACACCAAAAACAACGGGAACTACGAATCTGCAGCCTGCAAAAAGGAGACCCCAAACACAGTAACATAAGCAAAATGAGAAGACAGAAAAATACACAGCAGGTGAAGGAGCAAGATAAAAACCTACCAGACCTAACGAGTGAAGAGGTAATAGGCAGTCTACCTGAAAAAGAATTCAGAAAAATGATAGTAAAGATGATCCAAGATTCTATTTCCAAGATCCAAAATCTTGGAAAAAGAATAGACAAAATGCAAGAAACAGTTAAAAAGGACCTAGAAGAACTAAAGATGAATCAAGCATCGATTAAAAACACAATAAATGAAATGAAAAATACTCTAGATGGGATCAATAGCAGAATAACTGAGGCAGAAGAACAGATAAGTGACGTGGAAGATAAAATAGTGGAAATAACTGCTGCAGAGCAAAATAAAGAAAAAAGAATGAAAAGAACAGAGGACAGTCTCAGAGACCTCTGGGACAACATTAAATGCACCAACATTCGAATTATAGGGGTTCCAGAAGAAGAAGAGAAAAAGAAAGGGACTGAGAAAATATTTGAAGAGATTATAGTTGAAAACTTCCCTAATATGGTAAAGGAAAGAGTTAATCAAGTCCAGGAGGCACAGAGAGTCCCATACAGAATAAATCCAAGGAGAAATACGCCAAGACACATATTAATCAAACTGTCAAAAATTAAACACAAAGAAATCATATTAAAAGCAGCAAGAGAAAAACAACAAATAACACACAAGGGAATCCCCATCAGGTTAACAGCTGATCTCTCAGCAGAAACTCTACAAGCTAGAAGGGAGTGGCAGGACATATTTAAAGGGATGAAGGAGAAAAACCTGCAACCAAGATTACTCTACCCAGCAAGGATCTCATTCAGATTTGATGGAGAAATTAAAACCTTTACAGACAAGCAAAAGCTGAGAGAGTTCAGCACCACAAAACCGGCTTTACAACAAATGCTTAAGAAACTTCTCTAGGCAAGAAACACAAGAGAAGGAAAATACCTACAATAATGAACCCAAAACTATTAAGGAAATGGGAATAGGAACATACATATCAATAATTACCTTAAATGTAAATGGACTAAATGCTCCCACCAAAAGACACAGAGTGGCTGAATGGATACAAAAACAAGACCATTATATAGGCTGTCTACAAGAGACCCACTTCAGACCTAGAGACACATACAGATTGAAAGTAACGGGATGGAAAAAGATATTCCATGCAAATGGAAATCAAAAGAAAGCTGGAGTGGCAATTCTTATATGAGACAAAATAGACTTTAAAATAAAGACTATTAGAAGAGACAAAGAAGGACACTACATAATGATCAAGGGATCGATCCAAGAAGATATAACAATTGTAAATATTTATGCACCCAACATAGGAGCACCTCAATACATAAGGCAAATACTAACAGCCATAAAAGGGGAAATTGACAGTAACACAATCATGGTAGGGGATTTTAACACCCCACTTTCACCAATGGACAGATCATCCAAAATGAAAATAAATAAGGAAACACAAGCTTTAAATGATACATTAAACAATATGGACTTAATTGATATTTATAGGACATTCCATCCAAAAACAATAGAATACACATTTTTCTCAAGTGCTCATGGAACATTCTCCAGGATAGATCATATCTTGGGTCACAAATCAAGCCTTGGTAAATTTAAGAAAATTGAAATTGTATCAAGTATCTTTTCCGACCACAATGCTATGAGACTAGACATCAATTACAGGAAAAGATTTGTAAAAAATACAAACACATGGAGGCTAAACAATACACTACTCAATAACGAAGTCATCACTGAAGAAATCAAAGAGGAAATAAAAAAATACCTAGAAACAAATGACAATGGAGACACGACGACCCAAAACCTATGGGAAGCAGCAAAAGCAGTTCTAAGGGGGAAGTATATAGCAATACAATCCCACCTTAAGAAACAGGAAACATCTCGAGTAAACAACCTGACCCTGCACCTAAAGGAATTAGAGAAAGAAGAACAAAAAAACCCCAAAATTAGCAGAAGGAAAGAAATCATAAAGATCAGATCAGAAATAAATGAAAAAGAAATGAAGGAAACAATAGCGAGGATCAATAAAACTAAAACCTGGTTCTTTGAGAAGATAAACAAAATTGACAAACCATTAGCCAGACTCACCAAGAAAAAAAGGGAGAAGACTCAAATCAATAGAATTAGAAATGAAAAAGGAGAAGTAACAACTGACACTGCAGAAATACAAAAGACCATGAGAGATTACTACAAGAAACTCTATGCCAATAAAATGGACAACCTGGAAGAAATGGACAAATTCTTAGAAATGCACAACCTGCCAAGGCTGAATCAGGAAGAAATAGAAAATATGAATAGACCAATCACAAGCACTGAAATTGAAACTGTGATTAAAAATCTTCTAACAAATAAAAGCCCAGGACGAGATGGCTTCACAGGTGAATTCTATCAAACATTTAGAGAAGAGCTAACACCCATCCTTCTCAAACTGTTCCAAACAATTTCAGAGGAAGGAACACTCCCAAACTCATTCTACGAGGCCACCATCACCTTGATACCAAAACCAGGCAAGGATGTCACAAAGAAAGAAAACTACAGGCCAATATCACTGATGAACATAGATGCAAAAATCCTCAACAAAATACTAGCAAACAGAATCCAACAGCACATTAAAAGGATCATACACCATGATCAAGTGGGGTTTATTCCAGGAATGCAAGGATTCTTCAATATACGCAAATCAATCAATGTGATACACCATATTAACAAATTGAAGGAGAAAAACCATATGATCATCTCAATAGATGCAGAGAAAGCTTTCGACAAAATTCAACACCCATTTATGATAAAAACTCTGCAGAAAGTAGGCATAGAGGGAACTTTCCTCAACATAATAAAGGCCATATATGACAAACCCACAGCCAGCATCGTCCTCAATGTTGAAAAACTGAAACTATTTCCACTAAGATCAGGAACAAGATAAGGTTGCCCACTCTCACCACTCTTATTCAACATAGTTTTGGAAGTTTTAGCCACAGCAATCAGAGAAGAAAAGGAAATAAAAGGAATCCAAATTGGAAAAGAAGAAGTAAAGCTGTCACTGTTTGCAGATGACATGATACTATACATAGAGAATCCTAAAGATGCTACCAGAAAACTACTAGAGCTAATCAATGAATTTGGTAAAGTAGCAGGATACAAAATTAATGCACAGAAATCTGTGGCATTCCTGTACATTAATGATGAAATATCTGAAAGTGAAATCAAGAAAACACTCCCATTTACCATTGCAACAAAAAGAATAAAATATCTAGGAATAAACCTACCTAAGGAGACAAAAGACCTGTATGCAGAAAATTATAAGACACTGATGAAAGAAATTAAAGATGATACAAATAGATGGAGAGATATACCATGTTCCTGGATTGGAAGTATCAATATTGTGAAAATGACTCTACTACCCAAAGCAATCTACAGATTCAATGAAATCTCTATCAAACTACCACTGGCATTTTTCACAGAACTAGAACAAAAAATTTCAAAATTTGTTTGGAAAAACAAAAGACCCCGAATAGCCAAAGCAATCTTGAGAACGAAAAACGGAGCTGGAGGAATCAGGCTCCCTGACTTCAGACTATACTACAAAGCTACAGTAATCAAGACAGTGTGGTACTGGCACAAAAACAGAAAGATAGATCAATGGAACAGGATAGAAAGCCCAGAGAAAAACCCATGCACGTATGGTCAACTTATCTTTGATAAAGGAGGCAGGAATGTACAGTGGAGAAAGGACAGCCTCTTCAATAAGTGGTGCTGGGAAAACTGGACAGGGACATGTAAAAGTATGAGATTAGGTCATTCCCTAACACCATACAGAAAAATAAGCTCAAAATGGATTAAAGACCTAAATGTAAGGCCAGAAACTATCAAACTCTTAGAGGAAAACATAGGCAGAACACTCTATGACATAAATCACAGCAAGATCCTTTTGGACCCACCTCCTAGAGAAATGGAAATTAAAACAAAGATAAACAAATGGGACCTAATGAAACTTCAAAGCTTTTACACAGCAAAGGAAACCATAAACAAGGCCAAAAGACAACACTCAGAATGGGAGAAAATATTTGCAAGTGAAGCAACTGACAAAGGATTAATCTCCAAAATTTATAAGCAGCTCATGCAGCTCAATAGCAAAAAAACAAACAACCCAATCCAAAAATGGGCAGAAGACTTAAATAGGCATTTCTCCAAAGAAGATATACAGACTGCCAACAAACACATGAAAGAATGCTCAACATCATTAATCATTAGAGAAATGCAAATCAAAACTACAATGAGATATCATCTCACACCAGTCAGAATGGCCATCATCAAGAAATCTAGAAACAATAAATGCTGGAGAGGGTGTGGAGAAAAGGGAACACTCTTGCACTGCTGGTGGGAATGTGAATTGGTACAGCCACTATGGAGAACAGTATGGAGGTTCCTTAAAAAACTAAAAATAGAACTACCATATGACCCAGCAATCCCACTACTAGGCATATACCCTGAGAAAACCATAATTCAAAAAGAGACATGTACCAAAATGTTCATTGCAGCTCTATTCACAATAGCCCGGAGATGGAAGCAACCTAAGTGTCCATCATAGGATGAATGGGTAAAGAAGATGTGGCACATATATAAAATGCAATATTACTCAGCCATAAAAAGAAACGAAACTGAGCTATTTGTAATGAGGTGCATAGACCTAGAGTCTGTCATACAGAGTGAAGTAAGTCAGAAAGAGAAAGACAAATACCATATGCTAACACATATATATGGAATTTAAGAAAAAAATGTTATGAAGAACCTAGGGGTAAAACAGGAATAAAGACACAGACCTACTTGAGAATGGACTTGAGGATATGGGGAGGGGGAAGGGTAAGCTGTGACAAAGCGAGAGAGACGCATACACATATATACAGTACCAAACGTAAGGTAGATAGCTAGTGGGAAGCAGTCGCATAGCACAGGGAGATCAGCTTGGTGCTTGGTGACCGCCTGGAGCGGTGGGATAGGGAGGGTGGGAGGGAGGGAGACGCAAGAGGGAAGGGATGTGGGAACAGATGTATATGTATGACTGATTCACTTTGTTATAAAGCAGAAACTAAAAAAAAGGAAAAAAAAAAAAAAAAAAAAAGGCTGTGATGTAGCCAAGGATAGAAATGAATGAACAGAACAGAGAAAAGCATTCAAAAAGAGACCCAAATCCATATATTCCCTTCAACTATAATAAAAGGGGTACAATAGAGAAAGTGGGAGAAGTGCAGTTTTTTCAAGAATTGGTGCTGGATCAATTTGAGGTCCACATAGGAAAAATGAAACTTTACTGCTACTTAATTTCACACAAAAATAAATTCCAGGTGGATTACAAATCCAAACGTAAAAGGTAAAATGTCCAGACTTTAGAAGTTAACACTGGAGAATAACTTCATGACCTTAGAGTAGTAAAAGATTTATTAAACAGAACACAGAAAGCACTAAACAAAATGAAAAATATTAATAAGTTAGAATATATTAAAAATTTTGAACTTCCTGTGACTGACGTCTTTATAAAGAGAATGAAAAGGCAAGGATAAGTTTTTTAGAATAAATATAACAGCCAAAGGGCTTATATCAAGAATTTATGGCAAATTTTTTCAAATCAGTATGAAGAAGGTGACAACCCAATAGAAAAATGGACAAGAAAATTGAATAGAAACTTTCTAAAATTGTATGAACAGGTGACCACAAATTATGTAACTCATAAATTACATAATCCACTCTGATCAACCAACACTAATACAGCTATGGAAGGACAAATTCATGAGATACAATAGGTTTTACTCAGAACCCAAACCTCAAGAAAGAATATAGAACAACATGTACAGTAACAACATACAGGAGGCTTACAACTCCCAGGTATGATTCTTAAGGTCCCACTCCCCATTTGGGTTTCATGTAGTCAAGGGAGAAGAACAACTGGGCCTGGAGTACCTGTAAAGCTATCATTTCTAGACACATTTCTATCCCTTTAGCCCCTTTAGGAGTATATGACTAGCTGCCATTTTCCAGTTTTTCTGTACCTCATCAATTATATGTCACTTGTCAGTAAGCTATTATTCAATGAACAGTCTCAACAATGAGGTACAGGTGATTGGGTTGGTACATAACATTTATATTGTATGCTATATACACTCCCATAAACTCACTGAGTTCATGTTGCAAGGAGAATTCAATGAATAGTCAAATCCTCAGGTTATCCTTGAGGTGAGAGGAAAGGCTGTTAACATAACGTTCCATTAGTTATTAGGAAATGTAATTTAAACTACAATAAGATACTGTTACACACCCTTCAGAAGAGGTAATTAAAAAGTGTTGGAAGATAAAAAACAAGGTCCTGCTGTATAGTAGAGGGAACTATATTCAATACCCTGTGAAAAACCATAATGGAAAAGAATATGAAAAAGAACATATATATGTATGACTGAATCACTCTGCTATACAGCAAAAATTAACACAACATTGTAAATCAACTATACTTCAATAAATTTTTTTTAAAGTGTTGGAGAGGATATGGTACAACTGGAACTCTAACTACCAGTGGGATTTTAAATTTGTACAAGCATTTTGGAAAACTGTTTGGCAGTGTTCACTGAAGTTAAGCACACACATTCTCTATGAGACCGTATTTCCACTTCTAAAATATATTATCCAACAGAAACACATACCTAAGTATATGAGTGTTTATGCGAAATGGTACAGGTCTGGCATAATTGTGACAGAGGGGCTAAAAAAAGATACTGGCAGTCAGACTACAGGGGCATCCTTTTACTTATATATCCATGGTTATATAACCAACATATTCTGAAGAATCCTTAATCAACTGAAATTGGTTTCTTTGGTTATCATTTCAATGTCTAAAGACAGAAGAACATAACTGATCTCTTTACCTACTGCCGGATAAATCAGCATCTTACTGAAGGAAAGGAAAATAAAGTGTGCTATTTTAATTGTAGTTTTTCCTTCTTCATTTCTCCTTTCTTATATATAAATTCTGTTTTTGAATTTATTAGGAGAAACCAGTCCATAATTGTTTTTCTTGAATTCAAGGAAATAGCATGTAAATAATATATATGTATATGTTTGAATTATTTGCTGACATAAACCAACAGACGTATATAGGAGGCAAAATTCAGGAGAGGTTTCTTCTGGGAAGAAGATCAGAATTTATAATTTGGAAGAAACACATGGGATACCTATGGGTGGTAGTAATGTTCTTTTTTTTTTTTTTTTTTTGAGCTGAGTAAAGATTAAAAGAGTGTCAGCATAGTGATAAATTATGGAGTTGTACATGCTTCTGTATTCTGTATATGTATGTTATATTAAAAATAAAAAATTATGAATACAGAAAAATGTTTTAAAAGATCAAGGAACTTTGTGGATATATTCATCATCTTAGAATGTTAAAAAAATTCAAGAAATGTTTATTTTTTGAAAATGTGTTCCTTATATTTTTTCCTTCTCTTGCTAGAGAAAATTGCCTTATTTACTAAATAAGTAGGCAGATTTTGGTATGCCTAATTATAATATTAAAGGGTAACATTGACTATCAAAGGGATGCTTTTTAAAATGTGTTTTTAGAAACAACTGGAAACTACAGATTCCACGCAATCCCCTATCAAACTACCAATGGCATTCTTCACATAATTAGAAAAAAACATTTTACACTTCGTATGGAAACACAGAAGACCCCACATAGCCAAAGCAATCTTGAGAAAGAAAAACAGAGCTGGAGGAATCAGGCTCCCTAACTTCAAAATATACTACAAACCTATAGTAATCAAGACAGTATTGTACAGTCACAAAAACAGAAATACAGGGCTTCCCTGGTGGCACAGTGGTTGAGAGTCCGCCTGCCGATGCAGGGGACACGGGTTCGTGCCCCAGTCCGGGAAGATCCCACATGCCGTGGAGTGGCTGGGCCCGTGAGCCATGGCTGCTGAGCCTGCGCGTCCAGAGCCTGTGCTCCGCAATGGGAGAGGCCACAACAGTGAGAGGCCCGCGTACCACACACACAAAAAAAAAACAGAAATACAGATCAATGGTACAGGATAGAAAACCCAGAGATAAACCCATGCACATTTAGTCACCTAATTTATGACAAAGGAGGCAAGAATATACAATGGAGAAAAGACAGCTTCTTCAATAAGTGGTGCTGGGAAAACTGGACACCTACATCTAAAAGAATGAAATTAGAAACTCCTTAAGACCATACACAAAAATAAACTCAAAATGAATTAAAGACCTAAATGTAAGACCAGACACTATAAAATTCTTAGAGGAAAACATAGGAAAACACTCTTTGACATAAACAAGAGCAAGATCTTTTTTGACTCACCTCATAAAGTAATGAAAATAAAAAGAAAAATAAACAAATGGGACCTAATGAAACTTAAAAGCTTTTGTACAGTAAAGGAAACCATAAACAAGACCAAAAGACAGCCCTCAGAATGGGAGAAAATATTTGCAAATGAAACAATGGGCAAATGATTAATCTCCAAAATATACAAACAGCTTATGGAGCTCAATATCAAAAAGACAAATAATCCAATTAAAAAATGGGTGGAAGACCTAAATAGACATTTCACCAAAGAAGACATATAGATGGCCAAGAGGCACATGAAAAGATGCTCAACATCACTAATTATTGGAGAAATGCAAATCAAAACTACAATGAGGTATCACCTCACACCAGTCAGAATGGCCATTATCAAAAATTCTAGAAACAATAAACGCTGGAAAGTGAGTGGTGAAAAGGGAACCCTCCTGCACTGTTGGTGGGAATGTAAATTGATACAACCACTTTGGAGAACAGTATGGAGGTTCCTTAAAAAACTAAGAATAGAACTACCATATGACCCAGCAATCCCACTATTGGTCATATATCCTAAGAAAACCATAATTCCAAAAGGGACATGTACCACAATGTTCACTGCAGCACTATTTACAATAGCCAGGACATGGAAGCACCGTAAGTGTCCATTGACAGATGAATGGATAAATAAGATGTGGCACATGTATACAATAGAATATTACGCAGCCATAAAAAGGAACGAAATTTAGTTAGTTGTAGTGAGGTGGATGGACCTAGAGTCTGTAATACAGAGTGAAGTAAGTCAGAAAGAGAAAAACAAATACCGTATGCTAACGTATATATATATATATATATATATATATATATATATATATATATATGGAATCTAAAAAAAAAAGAAATGGTACTGATGAACCTAGTGGCAGGGCAGGAATAAAGACGTAGAAATAGAGAATGGACTTGAGGACATAGAGGGGGCAGTGGAAGCTTGGGTGAAGTGAAAGTAGCATCAACATATATACACTACCAAATGTAAAATAGATATTTAGTGGGAAGAAGCAGCATAGCACAAGAAGATGAGCTCGGTGCTTTGTGATGACCTAGAGGGGTGGGATTGGGAGCGTGGCAGGAGGCTCAAGAGGGAGCGGATATGGGGATATATGTATGCATGTGGCTGATTCACTTTGTTGTACAACAGAAACCAACACAGCATTGTGAAGCAATTATACTCCAATAAAGATGTATTAAAAAAAACTGGAAAAATACAAGCACATTCTTGATAGAAATAATAATGGTTTGAGATGGGTGTCAAATAATTGGATTTACAGACAGAGAAATAAAGGAAGAAGTATTTTCTTACACTTGAAGATTATTAAAATGCCAAGAACAAAATTCATGCAATGTTAATAACGATAGGTTCACACTTTTCTATATTTTAGACACACATTTATCTGATACAAATGAAATATCCATGTTCTGCATGCCTTGTTTGACTGCTTTTCATTACAAGTCCTTCACTTGTACAGAAACTTTGACTGCACAATAATATGGCTCAGTGGTGTAATGAAATGCCGTTACAGTACTATAGGAGCTTTATCACAATTTCATAGGTTACACTACAACTGAAAAAATTTATAATGATACACTTAATGGGCATAAAGTATGATATATCTTACTTGTAGTTATTGTCAGCTAATACCTTTCTCTAACTTAACACATATATATCCATGTTGTATACCTGAGAAGATTTTTCTGTAAGATTTTTACATGTTACTGTTTGACAAGTAATGATGTATTCAATAAATATCCCTAACATAGTTTTACAATACTGAGGAATTAATATATTTTTAAAAAATCAGCATCTTTGAAATCCTGAAATAAAGTGATAAAATATCCCAGACATAAATATATGTATCTCTCTATATAAATATAGACTTTTTCAAGTTATGTTTCCCTGAAAAATAGGCATGGAATTAATGCATAGATTTTTTTTCATATCACATCTTCCAGAAAACTTTGTATACTCTAAAAGAGTGGTTTTCCCACTTTAATGTACATAAGAATCTTTTGATGTTGCTTATTATAGCACATATTCTTATGCCCTGTATGCAGAAATTCTCTTTTAGTTCATCAGCAGTTGGATCTAGAACTCCACCCTTTAATAGGCAGCTTAGGTGGTTGTGAACCATATTTTGAGAAGCTCTGTTCTAAGGATTCAGCCTGTATTCACAAGGAACAATGTCTCTTCAAAATATAATCCCAAAAATAAGAAGAAAACTTGAATTCTCATTAGCATTTAGAAGAAGTGAAACAATATCACAAAAAGAAGCTCATTTTTCATTGGCCAGATTCTCAACCTGTGAAGCCAAATTAGAATTGGTTCATAATCATATATCCCTAAGAAAGATTCAAATAATTCTACATAAATAAAAATATAGCTTACAAGAAAGTAAAGATTTTTCAAAAGTAAAGATTTAAATAAAGCAGGATCATGAATGGAGCATTCTAATTTTTAAACTTGTCTTCAGTTAGCTTTTTGACTCAAAGGAACATATAAATGACATAGAAATGAATGAAGAGGTATTTCTTCCTAGTTCTTCATTAGTTTTCCCTATGACTCTTAGAAGATTCCTTACTGTATCGGGTTATTCTTAAAAAGCAAAACAAACAAACAAAACAAAACAAAAACACAACAAAACAAAAAAACAACCACCACCACCTATGTCACTAGGATGCTAAGAGGCTACCTAAGTTTTATATAGCCAAAAACCCTGTAATTTATAACTTATCATAAATGATAATCAAAACGACATGTTTCACTATCCTTACGATATGATCTATCTACTGCAACTAACAGAGGTCCTTCTTTTGACTGTCATCCATTATTCTGGGTATTCAGGTCAGTAAGGCTAGCACCTTATTCACCTAAGTTCAAGAGTTTAGAAACATTGTTAATTTTATTTCACTTTATCTGCATATTTGGAAACTATCGCCTGCTTCTTTCAATTATATGTATAGGTTCCTCCAGTGCAACTCCTGCAGGTCGTGTAATGCTGACAAGACTGCAAGAGTGCTAACTTCAGGTCCATAGAGGAACTGTGATTATAGGCCATGACTGTTAAATAATATTTAGAAAATATATACATTGGTCTTTGCCCCTGGTTCCTGGCACAGAAATCCTAAAACCTGTTTAATTTCCTAAGTGATAAGAGCACTCAGAGCATCTTTTGTTCTAAAATTGGTCTTTGTCCCCAGGTGCTGACACAGAGCTCCTAAATTCCTCGGAATTTCCTGGGTAATAAGAGTGTGTTTTGTTCTAAAGAAGTGGTATGGGCTCCTGGATGGAACCAGAAATACCAAACCACGATTAGAAGCTTGGAACTTTCAAGCCCTACTCCCCATTCTCCAGGAAAGGGACAGCTGGAAATTGAGTTAATGATGGATCATGCCTACATGATGAAGCCTCCATAAAAATTCCAATAGTACTGGAGTTTGTTGAGTCTCCAGGTTGGGGAATACATTCACGTGCCAGGAGAATGGTATACCTCAACTCCACGGGGACAGAAGCTCCTGTGCTTGGGACCCTCCCAGACCTCACCCCATGTATCTCTTCATCTGACTTTTCCTCTGTATTCTTTATCATACCCTTTATTATATAATAAATTGGTAAACATAAGTAAGTGTTTCCCTGAGTTCATGAGCCATTATAGCAAATAATCAAATCTAAGGGGGAGGAGGACATAGAAACTTCTGATTTATAGCCAAGTTGGAAAAAGGGTGTGGGTAACCTGGGAATCTACTACTTGTAATTGGCATATGAAGTGGGAAACAGTCTTGAGAGACTGAGCCCTTAACCTGTGGGATCTGACACTATCTACCTGGAGATAGTGTCAGAATTTAGTTAAATTGTAGGACACCCTGCTGGTATCAAAGAGAACTGCTTGATGTGGGGAAAAAAACCTAGGCATTTGGTGTCAGAAGTGTTGTGAGAGTGGTAACAGTGTGAGAATAAAGGAGAGACAAACAGGAGAAGTGGGGTCTTCCTACTTAATAACCTACATAAATATGCTATAAACTTAACAAGTCATATAACATGATTTGAAGCCTCTCAGCTTCTGCAAGTATTTATATACCATAACCACTTCAGATAAAGCTTTTAATATTACAGTAAGTAGCTACAAAATCAATTCTGATATTGTACTATAGATTTAGTCTACAAGAGAAAAGTACAGTCATGTTAAAAGCAGTAAGACATGCTTACAAGAAAATAAAGGTTTTATTTCCATAAGTTTCCATAAAGTCTCTTTTAGACACCCCTTGTATTCTGAGTATTGATTTCTGGCTTGGCAATCTCCAAAATGAAAATACACCACCAAGAATAAAAGAATTTTAGGATTAACCCAAATACGTATGTCAATTTATAAATCATTTACATAATACTACATTAATATATTAAGCTTATTTTAAAACATTCAAAGGTATTTTAATGATATGTTAAAAATACAGGCAGTTCTAATACCCCTCCAGCACAATATGCATCAGCACAGGCAAGAGCCACACCACTTTGGTGACCACCATTGTCACTACCATAAAGCTTCCTATTGAGCTTCCCAGGTTTTTCTTTCTTGCTGTCCTAATCTAACTCTAAGAGATATCTTCTTGAACCTCAAATCTTTAAAAATTATTCCCACACTTTAACATTGTCTATACTAGATTGTTCATAACAAACACTACGCATTTGGAAATATAAAATATTTCATGAATTTTAACATGCATTTATTGACCCTTCTCCAGTAATATTTATGGTATATAATTTTTGAAGTTTTTTCTAATTTAAGAGAGGGATTTTTTTTTTAATTATAAGTGTTACATCTCGTTGCCTTGTGACTGTTTTAAAGATTGAGTTCAGGAAACTGTAAGTGAATCAAGTAAAGACATGAAAAATAGGACATATAAACGATGCTGAAAGAATGACAGTAAGTTTCCTTTGGAAAAATAAAGAGAAGAATACAAATAAACCCATTTAATATGGGGACCTCTGTGAACATACAAATGGAACAAGGAAAAATGATACAGCACTACATCCCATCCAGTGGAATCCCATCTCATACAGGGTAAATGTTCTAAAATCAGTTAATTCCTAAGTCGTATGTAATCAAATCATACACAAGGGAGTAATCCCTTTGACCATCCCATGAAAATTTTGTAATAAGAGATCATACTGCAATAATGCTACCAAAGCTAGCTTTTCCTCTAACAATGGATTAGACAGATATTTTGTCAGCTGGCAACAGATGGAAGTTTTGACTGGCACTTAGAGTCATTAGTATCTCAATTTTGAGTCCTCAAACACTAAAATTACACTGAGGCTACAAGACACTTAAACAATGAGAGGGCTTCTGAAACTGACATTAAGCCCGCACTCATCCCACCCCTCATCCCCAACAGCAAAAACCTCACTTTCTTCCTTAGGTTCACCTTGGGGCATAAGGGCCTTGAGTACAAAAGCAGTTGAATTTCTTTCATTATTTAATTTTTCTCCACAATCTCTTCCCCTTCTCTTTCTCTCCCTCCAAGAACACATTGTTCATTCTGAAATTCAAATGTAAATATATGCATGATGTAATTTCACACTCCATTGTGAGGTATGCAAAAGACAAGTGTTTGAAGGCAAATTTGGAATGGAAACTATAGAAATGATGAAATACAAGAAAGTATTTAATGATTACAATCTGTTGGGCATTCTGCTTATATTTCTTAGGAATGCCTAAATATAGCTATATTTTTAGAATCTCTAAACAGCATCTAAATTTTTTATTTAATAAAGTTATTAATGCTAAAATCTTCACAATAATGTACACAGACCTGATTTTTTTTCAGTCACTTGTCTCCCTCTACTGTACTTTAGTCCCTACAGCTTTTCATTTGTATAATGCATATAATTAGGATATCAAGTTAGAATATTCAAAGTTCGAGCATGATGCCCCAGTTTCTAACAAAACCCACTCTTTTTAGATGTTAACTTATTAAAGGAAAGAAGACTACCTCTTGTTTTATGCAATTTCAGGAATTCAGGGTGAATCATAACTATAATGACTAGTAATTTTGTATACCTAGTGTCACTAGAAGAATTCAAATAGATGTTCAAGGGAAAATAATTGTCATACTTGTGTCACAGGATGAGAGACATTTATGTTTCTTTTGCTATTTTTTATAGTTCAAATTTTATTTTGTTTCCATATACATGGAAACAAATAAGAAAAACTGTGTATGTGTATGATTTTCATCTTCTGCTCAGGTTATTTACTTGTCGTATATGTTTGTGTAGGAGGGATGGGGGAGTGGGGAGCAAGATAAGAGAGCAGAGATAAAACAGGCAAAATGTTTTGATCTTTTTCTCCCACTTTAATGAATGAGGAAAATGCAAGTTTTTGATTAGCTACATAGATTCCTGTCCCCTTATTTGCTACTAGTATTTTAGTAGTTATTTTTGGAAAATAGACCTCTATTAAATTAAAATTTTCTCCATATTAGGAATACTAACTATCAAAGTAAATTTGTTGTTCATATTTG
Organism: Hyperoodon ampullatus; assembly: GCF_949752795.1. Classification (NCBI taxonomy): domain Eukaryota; kingdom Metazoa; phylum Chordata; class Mammalia; order Artiodactyla; family Ziphiidae; genus Hyperoodon; species Hyperoodon ampullatus. The sequence goes on along the minus strand of NC_136916.1, from coordinate 121,086,955 downwards.
TCTTTATGCAAAGCATGTTTTTTTCTCAGTTCTGTCATAAACTGGATTTCTCTTATTTATTAAAAGATGCTCAGAGAAATCTAGCAATATGCTTTATATCTACTTGGTTCATCATTTACAGAACTTAAACACTTAATAAATGCTAATTTCTCAAACTCCCAACACCAAAAATAAAGGAAGAAGTAAGATTACTTCCAAAAGGTTTATTTCACCATACTCCTATGTAAAAAAAAATTATTATTTTCATACTGTATTCAATCAGTGTGCGAACTAGAATTAGGTAGTTTTAAAGCCCATAAAATAAGAGTTTACGTTAGCAAATGTGGCAGAAACCTGCAAACTGTCTGTCTAACCTTTTATTTCCAGGCCCACAGCTAGACTAAATTTCCCCAACTCCTTTATAGTTAGCTGAGTTCAGGTCAACCATACAACAAAGCACTAGCCAACGAAATGTGAGAACAAATAATGTATACCATTGCCTAAGTAGTACCATTAAAATCTCCTTCATCTATGCTGCATGACCTTGACCTTCTGGCTAGCTTAATGATGACCAAAGTAATTTCAGAAGCTGCATGTTGATTGACAGATCCACAAGAGGTCAGGAGCCTGGATCCCTGAATTACTGCATGGACTTTTCACAAATTAGAAATAAACTGGTTTTTTTTTTTTCCCAGCTTCATTGGGAAATAATAGACAATACAATTGTATTTAAAGTGTACAACATGATGATATGATATGATACAATATACATTGTGGAATGATTACCAAGATCAAGATAATTAATACATTCATCACCACCATACCACACACAGTTAGTTCTTTTTATGTGTGTGGTGAGAACACTTCAGGTTTACTCTCAGCAAGTTTCAGGTATACAATACCATATTGTTAATCATTGTCACCATGCTATACATTAGAATCTCAGAACTTATTTATCTTACAACTGACAGTGTGTACACTTTGACGTACATATCCCTATTTCCTACTCTTCCCAGCCCCAGGCAACCACTATTCTACTCACTATTTCTACAAAATCAGCTTTTCTTTCTTTTTTTTTTTTTTTAAAGATTTTACATGTAGGCGATACCAGTCAGTATTTCCTCTTCTCTATCTGGCTCATTTCACTTAGCATAATGCCCTCCAGCTTCATCCATGTTGTTGCAAGTGGCAGGATTTCCTTCCTTTTTATGGCTGAATAATATTCTATTATTCTATTTTATATAAAAATTATATATATATATAAAATTATATATATATATCACATTTTCTTTATATATATATATATATCACATTTTCTTTACCCATTCATCCTTTAAAGGACATTTAAGTTGTTTCCATATCTTGGATATTGTGAATAATGCTGCAATTGCAATTATCATGGGAGTGCAGATATTTCTTAGAGATATTTATTTCATTTCTTTTAGATATATAACCAGGAGTGGGATTGCTGGGTCATATGGTAGTTCTATTTTTAATTTTTTGAGGAATTTACACACTGCTTTCCATAGTGGCTGCACCAACTTACATTCCCACCAACAATACACCGGCTTCCCTTTTCTCTACAATCTCGTCAGCATTTATTATCTCTTATCTTTTGATAATAGACATTGTAACAAATATGAGGTGATATCTTGCATTTCCCTGATGATGAGTAGTGTTGAGCAATTTTTCAGGTAAGATATTTTCAAAAAACAAGGGCAGTGAGCCATGTACAACTTAACCAAGAAAAAAAAAGTGTAATTAATTCAATTTACTATGCTATTTTCCATAACCATCTAAAAATAGGAAATCCTGAAGGAATAAATGGAGAGCAAAACAAAGTACAGAATAATAGATGGGAATTTAGTCAATTGACCAGAGCAAAAAGAAGCAAAAAATGCTCTGAAAGGACACAAAATGAAAAAAGAATTTAATTTACATGATAAGGCAAGGCAAGGCAGTTAAGGTGAGAACAACTGTGTTTAACAATTAAGTAAAATTGTTTCACCTTTTTTTTTTTAAATTCACTAACTGTAAACATGCTTGTATCTCTGGGCATTAGTATGTGTTGTTCCTTTCCAGGTAGATGAGTTATTTGTAAATGCATTCATTCTTAGGCATTTCTGTCAAGAAGCTACTCTGGCTGATGCCAAAATATCACTGCTGCTAAAACGTTTTTGGTAGGCATGGCCAGAGCAGCTGAAGGGTCAATGTGTTATCAAAAATATTAGAGTACCAGTTATGTAACTGTAGCTCAGCAACAATTGCCTTATTTGGTGGTGGACAGAATCTAAAGTAATTGGCATATGCCCTTACTATCCATATAAAGGGCAAGAAGTTTCTGGTTTCTTTCTACCTCCAATTTAAATCTTTTTTTTTTCCTTTCTAGAAACAGGCTGCAGTAGTTTTCTGATTAAGAACAACAGCACCTCCAAGAAGAACTAGGGAAGATAAAGCGTAACAAAAGAATGCAGGAGAGGTCAATCATTTTGTGTCTGCTCAGTTATTGTTATGCAGTATGTATCTTTTATTCTGAGTATTTGCTTCCCATAGTAACCCAAAGGAAAATAAATCTTAAAAAGAGACAAGTCGGGCTTCCCTGGTGGCGCAGTGGTTGAGAGTCCGCCTGCCGATGCAGGGGACACGGGTTCGTGCCCAGGTCCAGGAAGATCCCACATGCCGCGGAGCGGCTGGGCCCGTGAGCCATGGCCGCTGAGCCTGCGCGTCCGGAGCCTGTGCTCCGCAACGGGAGAGGCCACAATAGTGAGTGGCCTGCGTACCGCAAAAAAAAAAAAAAAAGAGACAAGTCATCTTTCTTGCAAAACTGCAGTCAGACCAGCGCTTTGTGGTCTGACCTAGCTCATCTATATGTTCTACTCTGTCAGAGTGAAAGGAAGCACAGAGAAGTGAATTCCAGAGTGATTTTCATTGCCAGTAAATAGACCACAAACTGGAGATTATCTAACAGCTGAATTGTTGCTGCCCTACTCATCTACCTCTCAAAATAACTTTCTTACCAAATAGATTGGGCAAGATGCACTGGAATTGGTCATGACATAATCCACCAAGGTAAGAGTTAGCTTGAGCTAGCTTCAAAAATTTATTAGGCTTTTGAAACAAAGAATAGATGAGAATGAACCAAAGAACATGACACATCAAAGAAAGAATATGAGGAGAGGCAGAGTAAGGCTCAAAGATCACCGAAGGCTAGTGAGACCTGTTTCTTGAGAAGGGTGGTAGTATATAGGACTAAAAGATAAACATTATCCATGGTGTGAGAACCTTAGAATGTGAAGTGATCAATTCAGCTGCTTTATATGTAGTGCAAACTCTTCACTAAATCCTATGTGACTTGTGTAGATTAGGAAAGAAAAATGTATCCATAAAGCCTCTTTCCCATCACCTACAGTACAATGAATCTTGGCACCCTATTTAATACTGATCTATTTTTAATCTTATTGAGCCTTTAAGAGGTTTCATATTTTATCATACATTTCAAAGAAGGAAATAAACTGGTGCTAGCTCTTTGGAAGAAAGGAATTAAATCTTGTGATGTATGAAAGAAGCAATTTACGTAACTACTGTAAAAGCACCCATATGAGGTTCCCTGACGTCTGCTGTACCTGTTTTAACTCATACTTTGGGGGGACTCTTTTTTCTTACTCCCCCATTCCATTTGCCTCTAAATTACCATATCAAACAAGTTGTAATTGGGGTAATTTAGCACCCTGTAGTAATATTGTTCACTTGGGAAAAGTAAAAACCACTTTCAACTTCATTATTTAGTAGAGTTAGTGAATAAATCATTTGGAGATTCTATTATTATAGGATTTTAAGCATTTTCTATCTTCTGCTTTATCTGATCTCTATTATATATGTTATTTAAAATATGACTCTCCTGATATGTATTGATGCATGCTAATATTTTTTTTAAATCCCCTGATGTTATGCCTAGCTAGTCAAATGCCTACCTGTCAATATAACATGTTGATTTTCCCAAGGTCAAGGACAAATGGGCAATCATATATTTCACATTTAACAAAAGCCACCCTCCCATTTAGTGTTCACTTCTTTAGAATATCTCTGAGGGACCGATCTCTATTTAAGTGAATTGCTTAAACACGTTCCATTCAGGGCTGGAGACACATCTCGTAGTTCCAAAAACTTCTTTTAACAGTTCTTTCTGCAAATAACATCTTAGTTCCACTGGGTTTTGGGTAGAGCTACACAGTACGTAAGAGAAAACACATGATGTCGAGGGATTTCAACCTAAAGGAAAAAAACCAAACTGAAAAGTTATGGATCAACTAAATATACTCTTTGATAAAGGCAAGTGGATATTTAACTAAGAATCTGAGCCTGGGGAACAAAAATCAGGCAGATTCTTGAGGTACTGAAAGGTTAGGTGGCATAGAAGGTTAGGCTGAAACAGCTTTGTGTGATTGAAAGCTTCACAATAAAGTGGATTTGGAAAGAGACTAGGTTCAATATTAGTATATCTGGAGGAGAAATATATATTCCCCATGTCCCTGTTGACACAATTCTCTCAGCCCCTACTTATAATTTGTAGTCTTTTCTAAAAATGAAATAATCTTGATAAGTCCTTTACAAATGTTTTAGAATCTCAGATTTGTTTCTAATTTTTTTCTACCATGTGTAATTTATTAGGAGGATATCAATAAATTATACACATATCTCTATACTGTCACTTCTCCTCCTCGCAAAACATCATGTCAATGTTAAAAAAGGACAATATCTCAATTCCAGTTTGATCATTCATGTTATTCTTTCCTTTCTGCTTCAAATGAGCCCTTGAATCAGCTGTTAGCCATTTGACTTTACACAAATAAATGTTTTTCTATTCTCAATTACTAAAATACAAAGCTACAATCTGAGGACAGACTGTAAAATATTATGTGTTATTTGTTGTTTAAAAATATTTCTAGAACTCTCTAAATTAAATTGGAAGAGTTTTTAGTTTATGAATTTGATTCCTTTTTTTCACTTTTCAAAAAGGCAAAGGAATTTTAATATTTTATAAAGCCACTATTTTTGTTTTGGTTTGGTTTGTTTTGTTGTGGAATGAGGGATGTGCACTAAGGAAATGAAGAGTTTGCTGGTTGATCTGCTCTGCTTAGGTTATAAGAATTATTTATTTAAAGAAAAGAAAGATATTGTTTCTTGCCTTGCATTCAACTTCAGAATGAAAAACTGCCCTCCATATAGTAATAACACCTAGCTTTCCAACTTTAGCATGTTTCCTTTATTTAAATTCTATCATTAGGCTTCAGATATGTGAGAAACTTCTCTTAGATCTATGATGTCCTATTGTACAATTTCTTAGCAGTACTTATCTTGGCTCTCAGGTGGGTCTTTTCATGATAACTTGGAAGAACAGGAAGTCATTGAAAAGATAGAGAAGATGTGTCCATCTGAGGAAGTAACTAGCTCCAGCAAATAACACATTTTGAAGCTTTTAGAAAGGTTCCCTCTCTATCAGATACTTATAAAATTTTCTTTGAAAATACAAGAAAAATTCTGTGGGTTTTTTTTCCTAGGTTTGACACAGACCCGAGGCACCAATGTGGATTCATATTTCTTTAGGTTTTAACTTTCTGCAAAGTGAAAGTAATAAATAAAATGAAATCTGTTTTATTTGTCAAAGAATTCCTGGGACAAGAGATGCTTTAAAATTGTTCTCCTTCACCTTATTTTCCCATAGTAGAAAGAGGATAGGCTTGGCACCAGGCAGAACTTTATTTTCACTAAACCAATAACTATCCTAGCTACGTAATCTTGGGCCAATTGTTTAAACTTGATAAGACTCATTCTTCTGAGCTTTAAAAACTATCATCATGACAGCTATTGTGGAGACTTCTTGTGACAATCGAGTAATATATTGGAAAGCACCTGTCTCTGAGTCTAGCCTGTGGGGAGATAAAATGCCCCTAGATTTCTCAGGGCTCTTGTGACAAGCCCTGACCTCCTGAGACATGGAAATGTGTATAAGACAGGGAATGTGTGCTTTCAATTCCCCTAGAAGCATTTTATTCTTCACACACCATAAGAATTAGTTCTGCAGCCATTTGTGTAGTTAACTGCTTTGATCCAAAAGTGCCAGATGCTCTGGACTAGGTCCTTAGGTTAAGCCCCAAGGTACCAGAAAGACAGGAGCACTATCTCTCTAGGTATTTACATTTCAAGAGGTACGAAGCCTACAACTTGGTGATATCTTTAGATCTTAAAAGTAGGAGACCCATAGTTTATATGACTCTTAGAAAGACGCATTTATGGTTCAAAGATTAGAATGAAAGCCTAAGATTCTTTCCATCCCATCTCACGTTAAAGAAAGGGTCAGTTGTCTCTTTCCCATACATAATTAGAGAAAATCCAATGTTCTCTCTTCCTCAGCTATTATATACTTTGAAATCTGTATGCATAGATGTTTGACCTGTCTACATAGAGTTGCCCCTGGGGTAAGTACAAGAGTGCGGGGAACAACATGATAATTATTTACTTTTTAAATAGATAATAATGTGACTCTGGTTCTGAATGCCTTGTGTATGCACTCAACATAAAATTAATAAAAAATGAGTTTAAAAATCCAACAATGTTAATATCAGGGTTTCAAAACATTTTGCTTTAAAATGATTGGATTCAATCACCAGGTTGAGAGAAGGTCTCAAGCGAGGTTTGCAAGTCATGTGTTCCTAGCGGGGGGGAACCACATTTCTATTTCTAAAATGTCTACAATATTGAGCAGGTGATGAGCAGAGAACACAGGTTTCAACATCGTTACCACCAACACACATATACACAGAGATACAATCGTTCAATAATATTACCTGGGTGGAGAAAAAAACCACTTAATTAGATGCAAGATAAGTTAATCAATATTAATTGATTTGACTTAGAGTGCCTAGTAAATGAAAGTCAGATCTATCTATCCATAGGTTTCTGTCACCTAGATATAGTTTTCAAACCATCAGTATTATACCGTGATGCACAATGTCACTAGCATCACTTCTTCTATGCTTCAGGAAGTGGTTGAATAGGGGATATCATTTCCCAAGGTCATAAAATCTCACTGCTTTAAAAACTTAAGCAGTCTAGGAGGTGACATCATGATGTAGAATCATATTCCCAGAAGCCTTAAAAATGCAAATTGTGGGGCGTTGCAGTGACCTTTCAGCTACACCTGTAACTTCCATGATACTGACTGGGAAACAGACAGGCTGCATGTTTAGTCTGTTGCTGACCTTGAGCTATTTACTCATTCACCAAAGCTCTATCTGAATTCAGTGTTGGCATTCATACTTGAACTTAGAGTAGGAACAGAAACACTGCATGCATATAAAAATGATTCATTTCTGAATTCAATTAACTAATAAACTGTTTCATTGTTCTTTTAGGTGTTTTTCTGTCTCTGGTTTGACAATTAAGTCCTTTTAAATAATTTTTACTAAAATTGCTTAAATCAACCTTCTAAGAGAATTTTTCCTAATGGTATCAGGTTTTCTTAGCTTATAGCAAATTTCTGCCTATCCATTCAAAAAAATATATATTGACTACATCTTGTGTTTATAACATGCTAGCCACTGGTGGGAACAAGGAGGGAGAAAAACTATTGAGAATTTTATAATTTCATTGGGAAAGAAAGTCAGTGCCAAAAGGGTGTGGTTCTGAGTACAAATTCTACAGTTTCAGAAAAGGTGAGATGATTATGGACTTCCATGGTGCTGGAAGTGTTCATACTAATGCAGAAAAATATTCCGAGCATGTGGAAATGGATTAAAAAACCAAAGGGATTGCCACAGTGGGGGTGGGGTGGGGTGGTGAAATGGGTGAAGGGGGTCAAAAGGTACAAAATTCCAGTTTTAAGATAATCATGTGGATGTAATGTCCAGGATGGTGACTATAGTTAATAATACTGTCTCGCATATTTGAAAGATGCAAAGATATCAACACAGACCAAGGCAGGACCCCTTGCCTCACATGGCCCTGAGAGAAGGCCCTCTCAATTCATGGTACCACTCACATTAAGAGTAGCCTAACTTCTGGGGTCAGACTGTACAAACATAAGTAATGTACCAACCTTTTCAAAACATGCTGAAAACTATGCTCTAACATTTGAAACATGAAATTGTTTCCTCAATTAAGGCACTGCATTGTAATGAAAGTGTACCATTCAGCTTTGTATTAAGCCTACAGGTAAGAGAATTTCTTGTACCTAAAAAATGGCTTAGACCTTTTATTTGTTTCTTTCTCTCTAACTGCTTGAAGCAGGGGGAATTAAATTAATAAGTTAACCTTATTAAATTCGAGAGAATTTTAAAATATATGATCACATTTGAAAATCTTTTTCCACCAATTTTTTTGAGTACCTGCTATATACTAGGTACTGTTGTAGGTACTGCAGATTTTTCAGGCTTCTTTGAAACAAACCTTACTAATGCCATCTCTCTCAGTTTTTAGAACTTGAGTCAAAAAGAAAAAAAGATGAAGTAACTAATCCATAAACACACAGCAGGGAAGTAATGAAATTAGGACTTGGACACAGATCCTACGACATTAAATCTTGGGTTGTTTTCCTAGCAAAAGTTCAATAAGTATATGCTAAACAGGAAAGTGAGGGACAGTTGAGGAAGATGGCAGAAGAGTAAGACACGGAGATCACCTTCCTCCCCACAGATACATCAGAAATGCATCTACACGTGGAACAACTCCTACAGAACACCTACTGAACGCTGGCAGAAGACCTCAGACCCCCCAAAAGGCAAGAAACTCCCCACGTACCTGGGTAGGGCAAAAGAAAAAACAGAGACAAAAGAATAGGGATGGGACCAGCACCTCTGGGAGGGAGCTGTGAAGGAGGAAAGGTTTCCACACACTAGGAAGCCCCTTCGTGGGTGGAGACTGTGGGTGGCAGAGAGGGGAAGCATCAGAGCCGCGGAGGAGAGCGCAGCAACAGGGGTGCAGAGGGCAAAGCGGAGAGATTACCGCACAGAGGATCGGTGCTGACCGGCACTCACCAGCCCGAGAGGCTTGTCTGCTCACTGGCCGGGGCAGGCGGGGCTGGGAGCTGAGGCTCGGACTTCGGTCGGGGCGCAGGGAGAGGACTGTCGGCGTGAACACAGCCTGAAGGGGTTAGTGCACCACGGCTAGCCGGGAGGGAATCCAGGAAAAAGTCTGGAGCTGCCGAAGAGGCAAGAGACTTTTTCTTCCCTCTTTGTTTCCTGGTGTGAGAGGAGAGGGGATTTAAGAGCGCTGCTTAAAGGAGATCCAGAGATGGGCGCGAGCCGCGGCTAACAGCGCGGACCCCAGAGACCGGCATGAGATGCTAAGGCTGCTGCTGCCGCCACCAGGAAGCCTGTGTGCGAGCACAGGTCACTATCCATACCTCCCTTCCGGGTAGCCTGTGCAGCCCGCCACTGCAAGGGTCCCGTGATCCAGGGACAACTTCCCCAGGAGAACGCACAGCGCGCCTCAGGCTGGTGCAACGTCATGCCGGCCTCTGCTTCTGCAGGCTCACCCCGCATCCCTGCCCCTTCCTCCCGTGCCCCCCGCTTGAGTGAGCCAGAGACCCCGAATCAGCTGCTCCTTTAACCCCGTCCTGTCTGAGCAAAGAACAGACGCCCTAAGGTGACCTACACACAGGGGCGGGGCCATATCCAAAGCTGAAATCCTGAAGCTGTGAGAATAAAGAAAAGTAAATTTCTCCCAGCAGCCTTGGGAGCAGCGTATTAAATCTCCACAATCAACTTGATGTACCCTCCACCTGTGAAGTATCTGAATAGACAACAACTCATCCCAAATTGAGGAGGTGGACTTTGAGAGCAAGATATATTATTTTTTCCCCTTTTCCTCTTTTTGTAGGTATGTATGTGTATGCCTCTGTGTGAGATTTTGTCTGTATAGCTTTGCTTTCACCATTTGTCCTAAGGTTCTGTCCTTCCTTTTTTGTTTGTTTTTACCTTAAAATTTTTTTTTCTTAATAATTTTTTTATTTTAATACTTTTTTTCTTTTATCTTCTTTCTTCCTTCCTTCCTGCCTTCCTTCCTTCCTTTCTTTTGCTTTCTCTTTCTTTCTTTCTTTCTTTCTTTTCTTTCTTTCTTTTCTTTCTTTCTTTCTCCTTTTTCTCCCTTTTATTCTGAGCCGTGTGGATGAAAGGCTCTTGGTGCTCCAGCCAGCAGTCAGTGCTGTGCCTCTGAGGTGGGAGAGCCAACTTCAGGACACTGGTCAACAAGAGACCTCCCAGCTCCACGTAATATCAAACGGTGAAAATCTCCCAGAGATCTCCATCTCAACACCAACACCCAGCTTCACTCAACGACCAGCAAGCTACAGTGCTGGACACCCTATGCCAAACAACTAGGAAGACAGGAACACAACCCCACCCATTAGCAGAGAGGATGCTTAAAATCATAATAAGTCCACAGACACCCCAAAACACACCACCAGACGTGGACCTCCCCCCCAGAAAAACAAGATCCAGCCTCATCCACCAGAACACAGGCACTAGTCCCCTCCACCAGGAAGCCTACACAACCCACTGAACCAACTTTAGCCACTGGGGACAGACAGCAAAAACAACGGGAACTACAAACCTGCAGCCTGCAAAAAGGAGACCCCAGGGCTTCCCTGGTGGCGCAGTGGTTGAGAGTCCGCCTGCCGATGCAGGGGACACGGGTTTGTGCCCCGGTCTGGGAAGATCCCACATGCCATGGAGCGGCTGGGCCCGTGAGCCATGGCCGCCAAGCCTGCTCGTCCGGAGCCTCTGCTCCACAGCGGGAGAGGCCACAACAGTGAGAGGCCTGCGTAACACAAAAAAAAAAAAAAAAAAAAGGAGACCTCAAACACAGTAAGATAAGCAAAATGAAAAGACAGAAAAACACACAGCAGATGAAGGAGCAAGATAAAAACCCACCAGACCTAACAAATGAAGAGTAAATAGGCAGTCTACCTGAAAAAGAATTCAGAATAATGATAGTGAAGATGATCCAAAATCTTGGAAATAGAATAGACAAAATGCAAGAAACATTTAACAAGGACCTAGAAGAACTAAAGAGGAAACAAGCAACGATGAACAACACAATAAATGAAATTAAAAATACTCCAGAAGGGATCAATAGCAGAATAACTGAGGCAGAAGAACGGATAAGTGACCTGGAAGATAAAATAGTGGAAGTAACTACTACAGAGCAGAATAAAGAAAAAAGAATGAAGAGAACTGAGGACAGTCTCAGAGACCTGTGGGACAATATTAAACACACCAATATTCGAATTATACGGGTCCCAAAAGAAGAAGAGAAAAAGAAAGGGACTGAGAAAATATTTGACGTGATTATAGTTGAAAACTTCCCTAATATGGGAAAGGAAATAGTTAAACAAGTCCAGGAAGCACAGAGAGTCCCATACAGGATAAATCCAAGGAGAAGCACGCCAAGACACATATTAATCAAACTATCAAAAATTAAATACAAAGAAAACATATTAAAAGCAGCAAGGGAAAAAAAATAACACACAGGGGAATCCCCATAAGGTTAACAGCTGAACTTTCAGCAGAAACTCTGCAAGCCAGAAGGGAGTGGCAGGACATATTTAAAGTGATGAAGGAGAAAAACCTACAACCAAGATTACTCTACCCAGCAAGGATCTCATTCTCATTTAAAGAAATTAAAACCTTTACAGACAAGCAAAAGCTGAGAGAGTTCAGCACCACCAAAACAGCTTTACAACAAATGCTAAAGGAACTTCTCTAGGCACGAAACACAAGAGAAGGAAAAGACCTACAATAACAACCCAAAACAATTAAGAAAATGGGAATAAGAACATACATATTGATAATTACCTTAAATGTAAATGGATTAAAGGCTCCCACCAAAAGACACAGACTGGCTGAATGGATAAAAAACAAGACCCGTATATATGCTGTCTACAAGAGACCCACTTCAGACCTAGGGACACATACAGACTGAAAGTGAGGGGATGGAAAAAGATATTCCATGCAAATCAAAAAAAAGCTGGAGTAGCAATTCTCATATCAGACAAAATAGATATGAGCAATTCTCATATCAGACAAAATATATGAGAGTAGAGAGAAGGTAAACTGATACATCCAGTCATTAAATCACTCATTCATTCAAAAAGCATATGACAAACACCCACATGCTAGGCACTGAATAGGTAGGGTTACAGAAAGTATGAGGTTTTGGGGAGAGTAACAGTGTCTGTGATGTCACATACATTGACAAAAATAAGAAATGAAGACAAGCAAGGTAGCTGAAAAGTAAAGTCAACAGTCCTCCTTTAGGTATTTAAATTGAGCTAAGAATGATTTATACAGAATGTGCATTTGTCAACTCAATACTGAAGTTCAGGAGTTATGTCTAGAAATAAATGATTGAGAAATTGGCATTGTAATGTCATTTAAAATCATGACTATAAAGCCAGTCACAAAGGACACCATATTGTGTGATCAGTTAAAAGAAATTCCCAGAATAGGCAAATATAGAGAAACAAAGTAGATTAGTGGTGCACCTAGGACTGGGGGAAAAGAGGTGGGAAGATTGAAGGGTGATGGCTAAAGTGTACAGGTTTTCTTTACTGGGGAATGAAAATCTTATTAAAATACTTGTGGGGATAGATATATACTCTGTGACTATACTAAAAGCCACTGAGTTGTACACGTTATTTTTTTTTCTTTTGAACTGTACACTTTAAATGGGTGAATTGTATGGCATGTGAATTATATCTTAATAAAGCAGCTAAAAACAAAAGCATAACTATAGTTGAGTTACCAGAGGGATAAGAAAGAAATAAAGAAAATTCAAAGGACCAAAGAGACTGACTTTCAAGGAACAGTTATAATTAAAGGGCAAGAGGAAGAAGAATTAAAGGGCAAGTGATAGAAGAAGGCAACAAATATATTCAAAAATCTCACTGAACAAATGTGCTAGATTTGAAAGCCCAAATATTATTGAGATAATTGATAGTGCCCATAAGAACACTTGTAGTGTCAGAAGCTAAAAGTTTCAGCCAAATAAGGCATGAATAAATAAAGGGGAAGTAAGTAAACTGAGTACAAAGCATGTATTCAAGAATTTCCTAAGGGAAATGGAGAATGGCAGTTCTAAGTAGCAACAAGGATCTGCCCAAATTCTGGAATTTTGGTGGACTGGATGAACTATCTAGTCCACGAATTCTCAGAATAGAGTATCAGAGGGAAAATCCAAATCAAGTCCTTAGAAGAGTGCACAGAGTCAAGAACCAGTGAGAACAGAAGAAAAAGCCACGACCAAAGGGTCAAAAGCAGGATCATAACATATGAATGGAGTCAAGAGCTACAAACTCTCCAGAAAGCAGATGAAAACTAATGCAAGGAAGCATTAATTAAGTCACAATAAATAATTTCTTGAACATTAATTATATAATGATAAAGAACAAAAATCTTAATGTCTTTCTTTATTGAGCTGATAGTTGAGTAGCAAAGGTAGATATTTAATAATCACTAATAAAAATGCAAAGTTCTAACCAGAGGAACTGCTACAAACAATAGTTATCAGGCTCCTGAAAGACTATCATGGGGTGAATGATTCTAACATGGAGATAGGAAAGGCTACCTTAAGAAAGCAGTGCTTGAATTGCAATTTGAAATTAAAGAGTTAAATAAAGAGGTATTTGGGGAAAGTATTTAGGATACAAAGGATTGAAGAGTGCAGTGTGATGGGAGTAAAGAAACCAAGAGTTTCTCTGGTGGTTACAGACTATGTAGGGTCTTACAGGTCATATCAAAGGAATCATCTTTAGCCAGAGAACAATGAGAAATTATCAAAGGATTTTAAGGATGGGAGGCATAGTAGCATGATCAAATTAACATGTGCAATACAGAGAACTAATTAAAGAAAGGCTGAGTGAATACAGATAAACAGGACACTGGTATCATCCAGGCAACAGATCTTAATAGCTTGAATAAGAGTGGTGGAGACTGTAGTGGAGGCAAAGAATAAAGGGACAAGTTCAAATACTATTTAAGAAGAAATTCTGGCAGGATTTGTTAAAGTACTAAATAAGGATGAGAAGGGAAAGAGAAAAGGATGTCAAGCTTGTTCCTGTGCTTTTGCAACTGGATGGTGACATTTTTTAGTTAAGTAACAATAGGAGATGTAGGATTGGAAGAGAAAGATAATGAGTCCAGTCTTCATCTCCATATAGGTGGGTAATCAGAGCACTGGATATGGATCAAATCAACAAGGGAATAGTGAGTGAAGAATGAGAAAGTAAGAAAGCCCAGAACTGTGCTTTGAGATAACATGCAAAGAAGAAAGAGAAGGAATGGATACAGATTCAGATGAAAAAGTGGAGGGGAAGAAAAGTGTTTTCGCATGGAAAGTTGGAAAAGGTAGTTTTCAAGGAGAAGGGTGGTGATCAGTTTCACATGATTCTGAAATGATGAATGAGATGTTACTGTAAATAGACATCAGGATAGGCAGCAGAGAGGCCATTGGTGAAATTATTGAGTACTGTACCAGGGCAGCGAATGGGCAGGAAGCTAGACTGCAATGAGGCAAGAGTCAGATATAATGAATAATGAAATTCTGAGAAAATATAAATAATAATGCTTTTTTTCTTGTGGTAAAAACCTTTTTTTTTTTTTTTTTTTTACCCTTCTGGCAAATTTAATCAAGAAAATAATCAAGATAATATGGAGAATAATAAAACCATCCCTGCTCATTTAAAAACAAAAACAACTAGATAAAATAAACAATTTCTAGGAATAAACACACCAAAATTAATTCAACATAAAGCAGAAGATGTAAACTAAACAATGACAATAAGAAGACACTAGAAAAGTCACAGACATAAATTCACTGAAAGATATTTGTGAGTGATTTATAGGCGATTTCTTTCAAATTTACAAGGAAGATACACTTTTCATGATATCTAAACCACTCAAGAGTGTAGAAAATGAAAGAAATCTAATATTTCTTATTAGCTTTTTTTTTAATACTGGAGTATAATTGCCTTACATTGTTGTGTGAGTTTCTTCTGTATAACAAAGTGAATCAGATATACATATACATATATCCCCATATGCCTTCCCTCTTGTGTCTCCTTCCCACCCTCTATATCCCACCCCTCCAGGTGGTCAAAAAGCACGAAGCCGATCTCCCTGTGCTATGCAGCTACTTCCCACTAGCTATCTATTTTACATTTGGTAGGGTAAATGTGTCAATGCCACTCACTCACTTTGTCCCAGCTTACACTTTCCCCGTCCCATGTCCTCAAGTCCATTCTCTATATCTGCATCATTATTGCTGTCCTGCCGCTAGGTTCTTCAGAACCACTTTTTGACTTTTTTAGATTGCATATATATGTGTTAGCATATGGTATTTCTTTTTCTGTAACTTACTTTATTCTGTATGGCAGACTCTAGGTCCATCCGTCTCACTAAAAATAACTCAATTTTGTTTCTTTTTATGGCTGAGTAATATTCCATTGTATATAAGTGCCACATCTTCTTTATCCATTCATCTGTCGATGGACACTTAGGATGTTTCCATGTCATGGCTATTGCAACTAGTGCTGCAATGAACATTGTGGCACATGTCTCTTTTTGAATTATGGTTTTCTCAGGGTATATGCCCAGTAGTGGGATTGCTGGGTCATATGATAGTTCGATTTTTAGTTTTTTAAGGAACCTCCATACTGTTCTCCATAGTGGCTGTATCAATTTACATTCCCACCAACAGTGCAAGAGGGTTCTGTTTTAACCACACCCTCTCCAGCATTTATTGTTTGTAGATTTTTTATGATGGCCATTCTGACTGGTGTGACGTGATACCTCATTGTAGTTTTACTTGCATTCCTCTAATGATTACTGATGTTGAGCATCCTTTCATGTGTTTGTTGGCAATCTGTATATCTTCTTTGGAGAAATACCTATTTAGGTCTTCTGCCCATTTTTGGATTAGTTTTTTTTCTTTTTTGATATTGAGCTGCATGAGCTGCTTGTATATTTTGGAGATTAATCCTTTGTCAGTTGCTTCATTTGCAAATATTTTCTCCCATTCTGAGGGTTGTCTTTTCGTCTTGCTTATGGTTTCCTTTGCTGTGCAAAAGCTTTTAAGTTTCAATAGGTCCAATTTATTTATTTTTCTTTTTATTTCCATTTCTCTAGGAGGTGGGTCAAAAAGGATTTTGCTGTGATTTATGTCACAGAGTGTTCTGCCTATGTTTTCCTCTAAGAGTTTGATAGTTTCTGACCTTACACTTAGGTCTTTAATCCATTTTGAGTTTATTTTTGTGTATGGTGTTAGGGAGCGTTCTACTTTCATTCTTTTACATGTAGCTTTCCAGTTTTCCAGGCACCATCTATTGAAGAGGCTGTCTTTTCTCCATTGCATATTCTTGTCTCCTTTATCAAAGATAAGATGACCATATGTGTGTGGGTTTATCTCTGGGCTTTCTATCCTGTTCCATTGATCTATATTTCTGTTTCTGTGCCAGTACCATATTGTCTTGATTGCTGTAGCTTTGTAGTATAGTCTGAAATCAGGGAGTCTGATACTCCAAGCTCCATTTTTTTCCCTCAAGTTTGTTTTGGCTACTCGGGGTCTTTTGTGTTTCCATACAAATTGTGAAATTTTTTGTTTTAGTTACGGGAGAAAAGCCATTGGTTGTTTGATAGGGATTGCACTGAATTTGTAGATTGCTTTGGGTAGTATAGTCATTTTCACAGTGTTAATTCTTTTAATCCAAGAACGTGGTATACCTCTCCATCTGTTTGTATCGTCATTAACTTCTTTCATCATTGTCTTATACTTTTCTGCATACAGGTCTTTTGTCTTCTTATGTAGGTTTCTTCCTAGGTATTTTATTCTTTTTGTTGCAATGGTAAATAGGAGTGTTTCCTTAATTTCTTTCAGATGTTTCATCATTAGTGTAGAGGAGTGCAAGAGATTTATGTGCATTAATTTTGTATCCTGCTACTTTACCAAATTAATTGATTAGCTCTAGTAGTTTTCTGGTGGCATCTTTAGGATTCTCTATATATAGTATCATGTCATCTGCAAACAGTGACAGTTTCACTTCATCTTTTCCAATTTTAGATGGATTCCTTTTATCTCTTTTTTAGCTCTGATTGCTGTAGCTATAACTTCCAGAACTATGTTGAATAATAGTGGTGAGAGTGGGCAACCCTGTCTTGTTTTTGATCTTAGAGGAAATGGTTTCAGTTTTTCACCATTGAGAACGATGTTGGTTGTGGGTTCATCATATATGGCCTTATTATGTTGAGGTAAGTTCCCTGTATGCCTACCTTCTGGAGAGTTTTTATCATAATTGGGTGTTGAATTTTGTCAAAAGCTTTTTCTGCATCTATTGAGGTGATCATATAGTTTTTATCCTTCAATCTGTTAATATGGTGTATCACATTGATTGATTTGCATATATTGAAGAATCCTTGCATTCCTGGGATAAACCTAACTTGATCATGTTGTATGATCCTTTTAATGTGCTGTTGGGTTCTGTTTGCTAGTATTTTGTTGAGGAGTTTTGCATCTATGTCCATCAGTGATATTCGCCTGCAATTCTCTTTTTTTCTGACTTCTTTGTCTGATTTTCATATCAGGGTGATGGTCACCTCATAGAACGATTTTGGGAGTGTTCCTTCCTCTGCAATTTTGTTCATGACTTTGAGAAGGATAGGTGTTAGCTCTTCTTTAAATGTTTAATGGAGTTCACCCATGAATCCATCTGGTCCTGGGCTTTTGTTTCTTGAAATATTCTTAATTACAGTTTCAATATCAGAGCTTCTGATTTGTCTGTTTATATCTTCTATTTCTTCCTGGTTCATTCTCGGAAGGTTGTGCTTTTCTAGGAATTTATCCATTTCTTCTAGGTTGTCCATTTTATTGGCATATAGTTGCTTGTAGTAATCTCTCATGATCCTTTGTATTTCTGCCATGTCAGTTGTTACTTGTCCTTTTTCATTTCTAATTCTTTTGATTTGAGTCTTCTCCCTTTTTTTCTTGATGAGTCTGCCTAATGGTTTATCAATTTTGTTTATCTACTCAAAGAACGAGCTTTTAGTCTTATTGATATTTGATATCATTTCCATCATTTCTTTTTCATTTATTTCTGATCTGATCTTTATGATTCCTTTCCTTCTGATAACTTTGGGGTTTTTTTGTTCTTCTTTATCTAATTGCTTTAGGTGTAAGATTAGGTTGTTTATTTGAGATTTTTTTTTTCTTGCGGTAGAATATACTGCTATAAACTTCCTTCTTAGAACTGCTTTTGCTGCATCCCATAGGTTTTGGGCAATTGTGTTCTCAGTGTGATTTTTTTCTAGGTATTTTTTTATTTCCTCTTTGATTTCTTCAGTGATCTCTTGGTCATTTAGTACTGTATTGTTTAGCCGCCATGTGTTTGTATTTTTTACAGGTTTTACCTTTAATTGATACCTAGTCTCAGAGCACTGTGGTCAGAAAAGATACTTGATATGATTTCAATTTTCTTAAATTTACCAAGGCTTGATTTGTGACCCAAGATTATGATTTCAATTTTCTTAAATTTACCAAGGCTTGATTTGTGACCCAATATATGATCTATCCTGGAGAATGTTGCATGAGCACTTGAGAAGAATGTTTATTCTGTTGTTTTTGGATGGAATGTCTTATAAATATCAATTAAGTCCATCATGTTTAATATATCATTTAAAGCTTGTGTTTCCTTATTTATTTTGGTCGATCTATCCATTGGTAAAAGTTGAGTTTAAAGCCCTCTACTATTACTGTGTTAATGTTGATTTCCCCTTTTATGGCTGTTAGCATATGCCTTATATATTGAGGTGCTCCTATGTTGGGTGCATATATATCTACAATTGTTATATCTTCTCCTTGGATTGATTCCTTGATCATTATGTAGTGTTCATCTTTGTCTCTTGTAATAGTCTTTATTTTAAAGTATATTTTGTCTGATATGAGAATTGCTACTCCAGCTTTCTTTTGATTTCCATTTGCATGGAATATCTTTTTCCATCCCCTCACTTTCAGTCTGTATGTGCCCCTTGGTCTGAAGTGGGTCTCTTGTAGACAGCATATATATGGGTCTTGCTTTTGTATTCATTCAGCCAGTATGTCTTTTGGTTGGAGCACTTAATCCATTTACATTTAAGGTAATTATCAATATGTATGTTCCTACTGCCATTTTGTTAATTGTTTTGGGATTGTTATTGTAGGTCTTTTCCTTCTCTTGTTTTTCCTGCCTAGGGAAATTCCTTTGGCATTTGTTGTAGAGCTGGTTTGGTAGTGCTGAATTCTCTTAGCTTCTCTGCTTGTCTGTAAAGCTTTTGATTTCTCCATCAAATCTGAAAGAGATCCTTGGTGGGTAGATTAATCTTGGTTGTAGGTTTTTCTCTTTCATCACTTTAAATATGTCCTGCCACTCCTTTCTGGATTGCAGAGTTTCTGCTGAAAGATCAACTGTTAACCTTATGGGGATTCCCTCATGTTATTTGCTGGTTTTCCCTTGCTGCTTTTAATATTTTTTCTTTGTATTTAATTTTTGATAGTTTTTTAAATATGTGTCTTGGCATGTTTCTCCTTGGATTTATCCTTTATAGGACTCTCTGTGCTTCCTGGACTTGACTGACTATTTCCTTTCCCATAGTAAGGAAGTTTTGAACTATAATCTCTTCAAATATTTTCTCAGTCCCTTTCTTCTTCTCTTCTTCTTCTGGGACCCCTATAATTCGAATGTTGGTGCATTTAATGTTGTCCCAGAGGTCTCTCAGACTGTCCAGGGCTGCTGAGGCTTCTCGAAGGGGAGCTGTGGATAGTGACCTGTGATTGCACACAGGATTCTTGGTGGCTGCAGCAGCTGCTGTTAGCATTTCATACCCATCTCTGGTGTCCATGATGATAGGCACAGTTTGTGCCCCTCTGTGATGCTCGTGTAGGCGGTGCTCTGAATCCCCTCTCCTCCTGCACCCAAAAACAATTGTTTCTTACCTCTTCAGCAGGTCCAGACTTTTTCCTGGACTCCCTCCTGGCTAGCTGTGGCCCACTATCCCCCTTCAGTCTGTGTTCACGCAGCCAACACCAGTCCTCTCTCTGGGATCTGACCTTCGAAGCCCGAGCTTTAGCTCGCCTCCCCCGCCCGCCCCAGCGGGTGAGCAGACAAGCCTCTCAGGCTGGTGAGTGTTGGTCAGCACTGATCCTGTGTACAGTAATCTCTCTGCTTTGCCCTGTGCCTCCCTGTTGCTGTGCTCACCTCCCACCCCCTTCCATCCACCCCCTGTCTCCACCAGAGAAGGGGCTTCCTAGTGTATGGGAACATTTCCTCCTTCACAGCTCCCTCCTAGAGGGGCAGGTCCCATCCTTATTCTTTTTTCTCTGTTTTATATTTTGCCCTACCCATGAACATGGGGAGTTTCTTGTGTTTTGGGAAGTCTGAAGTCTTCTGCCAGCATTCAGTAAGGGTTCTGTAGGAGTTGTTCCACATGTAGATGTATTTTTGATGTATTTTGGGGGGAGGAAGGTGACCTCCACATCTTACTCCTCTGCCATTTTGAAGCTGAAACCTCCTTGTGGTAAAAACTTTTAAGATATACTCTCTCAGCAACTTTCAAATATGCTATACAGTATTATTAACTATAGTTGCCATGTTGTGCTTTAATTCTCCATGACTTTATTTTGTAACTGGAAGTTTGTACCTTTTGACTCCCTGCACCCATTTGGCCCACCCTCCAACCCCCTGCCTCTGGCAACCACCAAACTGTTCTTTGTATCTACGGGCTTAGCTTTGTTGTTGTTGCTTTATTTGTTTGTTTTTTAGATTCCACATATAAGTGAGGTGATACAAGATTTGTCTTTCTCTGGTTTATTTCATTTACATAATACCTTCAAGGTCCATTCATGCTACCTCAGATGGCATGTTTTCATTCTTCTTATGGCTGATTAATATTCCACAGTATATACATACACCACGTCTTCTTTATCCATTCATCCATTGATGGACACTTAGGTTGTTTCCATATCTTGGCAATTGTAAATAATGTTGCAATGACTCTGAGTGTCTATATATACTTTTGAATTAGTGTTTCCATTTTCTTCAAATAAGTGTCCAGAAGTAGAATTGCTAGATCATATGGTAGCTGTATTTTTAATTCTTTGAGTTACTTCCATATTTTTTTTCCACACTGGCTGCACCAATTTACATTCCCCCCAAGAGTGTACAAGGGTTCCCTCTTCTAGCATCCTCTCCAACACTTGTTATTTCTTGTCTTTTTGATAGTAGCCACTCTAACAGGTGAGAGATGATATCTCACTGTGGTTTTGATTTGCATTTCCTTGATGATTAGTGATCTTGTTGGCCACCTGTATGTCTTCTGTGGAAAATGTCTATTCAGATTCTCTGCTCACTTTTTTTTTTTTTTTTTGCGGTACATGGGCCTCTCACTTTTGTGGCCTTTCCCACTGCAGAGCACAGGCTCCAGATGCGCAGGCTTAGCAGCCATGGCTCACAGGCCTAGCCATTCCATGGCATGTGGGATCTTCCTGGACCGGGACACGAACCTGTGTTCCCTGCATCAGCAGGCAGACTCTCAACCACTGTGTCACCAGGGAAGCCCTCTGCTCACTTTTTAATTAAATTGTGTGGGTTTTTTTGTTTTTTTGCTATTCAGTTGTATGAATTCTTTATATATTTTGGACATTAACCCCTTATCAGATATATAATTTACAAATATTTTCTCTTATTTGGTAGGTTGTCTTTTCATTTTGTTGATGATTTCCTTTACTATACAGAAGCTTTTTAGTTTAATGTTTTCCCACTTGTTTATTTTTGCTTTTGCTTCCTTTGCTTTTGGTGTCAAATGCAAAAATGCCACCACCAAATCTGATGCCAAGGAGCTTACAACCTATAATTTATGGTTTCATGTCTTACATTTGAATCATTAGTGCATTTTGAGTCAATTTTTGTATATGGTGTAAGAGAGTATTCCACTTTCATCCTGTTGCTGTGATTTGTGGTCCAGTTTTCCCAGTGTGATTTATTCATGAGACAAAAATGATAATTCTCAAAACACATTTGATTCTTAAGGGAAGGAGATGACATATAGCTAGTAGTGATAGGGGGTTGGTAGTAAACTAAGGAAATTTTTTTCATGTATAATTTGATTTTTTTTTATTAAAGTACAGTTGATTTACAATACTGGATTAGTTTCAAGTGTATGACATAGTAAGTCAATATTTTTATAGAATATACTCCATTTAAAGTTATTATAAAATATTAGCTATATTCCCTGTGCTGTACAATATATCCTAGTAGCTTATTTATTTTATATGTAGTAGTTTGTACCTCTTCATCCCCTATTCCAGTTGGGGAGAGGGCTGGGGGGAGGAGCATGATAGGGAAAGGGATTAAGATGTGTTGTTTGATTTTTAATGGGCACAAACATGAAAATATTTTTTTAAACTAGTGGGGGAAATATTCCACTTTAAAAAAAAAAGGATTGAGTACATAAGACAGAGAAAAGATAGTGACAATTCCTGAATGTGAAGATGGAAAATGAGATCCAAAACACAGATGCAGGGCTTGACATTGGTTATTTAGCTTTGAATAGCCAGGGCTGTTTAAGACATTTATGAACCTGGGGGTGTGTGGTATATGAATGTAAAGGTCTCGTTTAATGACAGAGACTGTGATAGGCAAGATCAGGTAAAGGTTTCCTCATTTAAGATAAAGGATGTCTCTGAATGTTCCTAAGCAGGGGAAATGAATCAACCACAGAGAAAGGATGGAGGAGGAGGTATGCAGTATCTGTAATTGCTACTCTGTGGAATAAGGTAAGCAATAAAGAAGAGAAGAAAGGGAAAAGGACTACTGGGCTGCATAAACTAATTGAAGTTCTTTTCTATTATTTTGGGGTTTTGTATGTCTCACCTACCAAGTCCACAACTTTCTACATTTGTCTAGTTCACAATTTGTTAAATAAGTATAGGAAACTGATATCCCCATATTAAGGTTTACTTACTTTAAAAAGTAAACATTAACAAGAATATTCAATTCATAATCCTAATTCAGATTTTTTTTCCATAGAACTTAGAATAAAATCCTGGAAACCTATACATATGGTGCCAGAAGATCTTTTTTCACAATCCTTTATAATTTCTTTCCTGACCAAAATGTAGTAAAATTATATACTCTAGTAACTGAACTGCTGCTTTATTACAAACCCATTCAGTATTCCACATAAAATCATTTAGATACCGTAGTTCTACAATGACCTTCTTATAGTATTATATTGTGCAAGAATGAGGCATTTCCCCATTTGCTGAAGTATGTATAGACCTAGAGATTGTGATAGTGATTGAAGTCAGACAGAGAAAGACAAATATCATGATATTGCCTATATGTGGAATCTAAAATAACGGTACAAATGAACTTATTTACAAAACAGAAATAGAGTCACAGAGGTAGAAAACAAACCTATGGTTACCAGGGGGGAAAGGTGGGGGAGGGATAAATTAGGAGATTGGGATTGACATATACACACTACTATATATATAAAATAGTAAATAACAAGGACCTACTGTATAGCACAGGGAACTCCACTCAATACTTTGTAATGACCTATATGGTAAAAGAATCTAAAAATGAGTGGATATATGTATATGTATAACTGATTCACTTTGCTATACATGTGAAACTAACACAACATTGTAAATCAACTATACTCCAATAAAATTTTTTTAAAAAAGGAATGAAGCATTTTCCTTCTCTATGAAAAATGGGTAAAATAACATAATTATGTGATTATAATATTTATTTTCTAAAGTTAAATTGATATTTTTTGATAGTCAGACATAAAATATTTTGTGGCATTTACATTGGACTCTGAGGTGTAAACAGGAATATGAAATACATTAGAATTAATGAATTACAAATGAGAGTAAAGAAATATAAATCTCTCTTGAACACAATTCTCAATATCTTTTACAATGTGTCTTAGTCTGTTCAGGCTGCTATATCAAAATACTACATACTGGGTTGCCTATAAACAATAGAAATTTATTTCTCACAGTCCTGAAGGCAGGCGGATTCAGAGATCAGGGTGCCAGTATGGTCAGGTGAGATCCCTCTTTCAGGTCACAGATTTCTCATTGCATCTTCACACAGCAGAAGTGGCAAGGTAGTTGGCTCTCTGGACCTCTTTTATAAGGGCACTAATCCCACTCATGAGAGTTCTGCCTTAATGACCTAATCACCTTCCAAAGACCCCACCTCCTAATACTATTGCACTGCCAGTAGCTTTTCAACATATGAATTTGGGGGGATACAAACATCTACTCCATAGCACACTATAACATGTCTTCACCTATACAAGTTCAAATGTAAAAGGCAGCTTCATTTCTTTATGCCAAATAAATAAATCTGTATATACTGAACTATACTATTTGCAAGAAACAGCAAATCTGATGGAGCATCTATTGTGCTAATTAGCTGGCAGACCTTCTCTTCTCTAATGACACATCTTTCCCCATTCAATATAACCAAAACAAGATAGGAGTTAATCACATCTGTCAACTGTTAAGACTGTCATAATATTCTGGCTAAAAATGCCTTCACAAGTGTTATTATATTCCCTGGACAGTTTAGAAAGGCAGAGACATGATATTTTCCTATCTAGTAGCTTTAAATTATTTCATAACTGACCAAAAAAATGCATGAGCCAATATGTACATACTGCATCTCTGTTATAGTTGGTCAAATAAGATGGAGGGTTAAATGTATTATACTCCTTTCTTCTGTCTTAGAAATGGTACACCCAATTACTCCAGGAGGTTGTTTCAACTAGCTTTGATGCTCTCTATAAATTGTAAGGGTCTTTTGGAAACTGTATAAACTAAGGTAACTTCTAATATCATATATAATTTCTATTGAAATTTCTGGATGTAAACCTTTGTATAGAATATTTTTGAAGTTCAACTATATAAAACTACTAGTAAAAACTTCTGAGATTTTTCTTGAAGGTAATAATGACTTGCCTTTTCCTACATAAACATCCTGAATTGCCCCTTAGACAGCAAGGAGAGGTGAAAAAACTATGGGAAGAATGAGACCTGAAATTTAACCCCCACTCAACCATTAACCTACTTAGAGAACTGGTCTAGTGGATAGTGGACTTCAATGATGAGAGCTACCCTTAAATATCTGACAGGATGTCTTATGCAAAAGATATTAATCTATGTGCTTCCAAAGGTCTTTTAATTCAAGATGAAGATGCTTTCTAGATATCAAGCCTAAAATGGCTTTTTAAAAGGTAATGAAATCTTTAATACTCAAAGAATGTAACATGAGGGTTCTGGTGACATAAACCAGGAGAGGAGTAGTCTAGATGACCTCTGTGTTGTATTCCAAATATGAGATTCTATGATTCTGTGAGGTTCTCTGAGCCTCAATTTCCTCATCTGAGAAAGAAGTCATTTTAGTTAAGGAGTAAGACAGTCAAGTTTCAAATTGAGAAAAGGAGATGAAGAGAGAAAAAATATGAGCTCTGTCCAAGAAGCCCTACTAGGTACATGTACTATAAAACTTAATCTTCAAGTTTAACTATTGCTAACTCATGCTTCCCTTACTCTAGTAGCAAAAGGTACCTGGGCTCATTTCTGCAGCACTGTTAAATTAAAGAGGGAAAAGCATAATAATAATTTATTTCTTTTGGCTTGGTATCCAAATATTATTGTCATATGTCAGGAATTTGTTAAAATTTTCATCACTGAATTTTTTCTTGCTGTGTCTTTTCTACAGATTTTACATTTAAATGATTCACAATGCAATAAGAAATAGACGTATTTCAGGACTCCTCTGGTGGCACAGTGGTTAAGAATCCTGCCAACACAGGGGACACAGGTTTGAGCCCTGGTCCAGGAAGATCCCACATGCCACGGAGCAACTAAGCCCAAGTGCCACAAATACTGAGCCTGCACTCTGGAGCCTGTGAGCTACAACTACTGAAGCCTGCACACGTAGAGCCCATGCTCCACAACAAGAGAAGCCACCACAATGAGAAGCCCATGCACCACAACAAACAGTATCCCCCATTCACCACAACTAGAGAAAGCCTGCACACAGCCACGAAGACTCAATGCAGCCAAAAATAAAATAAATTAATTTAAAAAAAGAAATAGAAGTATTTCAAACTTCCTGTTTAATCTGAAATGACTTTCTTATGCATTATGATTAAATAATGAACTCCCTTATAATTGACATGAAATGTGCAAATGTAGAATAATATTATGGGTTATATGTTTTTTAAAATTTTATTTTATACTGGAGTATAGTTGATTAACAATGTTCTGTTAGTTTCAGGTATATAGCAGAGTGATTCATTTGCACATATACACGTAGCTATTCTTTTTCAAATTCTTTTTCCATTTAGGTTATTACAGAATATTGAGCAGAGTTCATTGTGCTATACAGTAGGTTCCTGTTATTTATCTATTTTATATAAAGCAGTATGTATATGTCAATCCCAAACTCCCAATTTATCCCTCCCCCCACAAATATGTTATGATACCCACTTCCACATACAAATATGATATCAAAACCAGCAATCGTGAGAATAGGAGAGTACAAGTGCAGGATATTGGAAATGCATTTGAAATTTAAAAAGCAGCAAAGTAAAACAATCTCATTTATATATAGACTGCTATAGCAAAACATCATGGTAACCACAAACCAAAAATCTATAATAGATATACACACACAAAAGAAAAAGGAACCCTAACACAGCACTAATGGTAGTCATCAAGTCACAAGAGAAGAGAACAAAAGAGGAAAGGAAGAAAAAAGACCTATAAAAGCAAATCCAAAACAATTAACAAAATGACAATAAGAACATACATATTGATGATTACATTAAATGTAAATGGATTAAATGCTCCAACCAAAAGACATAGACTGGCTGAATGGATACAAAAACAAGACCCATGTATATGCTGTCTAAAAGAGGTCAACATCAGATCTAGAGACACAGACTGGAAATGAGGGGATGGAAAAAGGTATTACATGCAAATAGAAATCAAAAGAAAGCTGGAGTAACAATATTCGTATTGGGCAAAATAGACTTTAAAATAAATACTGTTAGACAAGGAAGGACACTACATAATGATCAAGGGATCAATCCAAGAAGAAAATATAACACTTGTAAATATATATGCACCCAACATAGAAGCACCTCAACAAATAAGGCAAACACTAACAGCCATAAAGGGAGAAACTGACAATAACACAATAATAGTGGGGGACTTTAACATCCCACTTTCATCAATGGACAGATCACCCAGACAGAAAATCAATAAAGAAACACAGGCCTTAAATGCCACATTAGACCAGATGGACTTAATTGATATTTATAGAACAGTCCATCCAAAAGCAGCAGAATACACATTATTTTCAAGTGCACATGGAACATTCTCCAGGATTGATCACATTGGTGGCCAGAAAATGAGCCATGATAAATTTGAGAAAATTGAAATCATATCAAGCATCTTTTCCCACCACAACCCTATGAGATTAAAAATTAATTATAAGAAGAAAACTGTAAAAAACACAAACACATGGAGACTAAACAATATGCTGCTAAATAATCAATGGATCACTAAGGAAATCAAAGGTGAAATCAAAAAATACTTAGAGACAAATGAAAATGAAAGCAAGATGATCCAAAACCTACAGGACTCAGCAAAAGCAGTTCTAAGAGGGAAGTTTATAGCAATACTATCTTACTTCAGGAAACAAGAAAAGTCCAAATAAACAACCTAAACTTCCACCTAAAGCAACTAGAGAAAGAAGAACAAAGAAAACCCAAAGTTAGTAGAAGGAAAGAAATCATAAAGATCAGAGCAGAATCAAGGAAATAGAAAGGAAGAAAACAATAGAAAAGATCAATGAATCTAAAATCTGGTTCTTTGAAAAGATAAACAAAATTGATAAACCTTTAGCCAGACTCATCAAGAAAAAAATGGGAGAGGGCTCAAATCAATAAAATTAGAAATGAGAAAGCAGAAGTTACAACTGACACCACAGAAATACAAAGGATCATAAGAGACTGCTAAAAGAAACTGTATGCCAATAAAATCAACAACCTAGAAGAAATGGACAAATTCTTAGCAAGGTACAACCTCCTAAGACTGAACCAGGAAGAAATACAAAATATGAACAGACCAATCACAAGTACTGAAGTTGAAAATGTGATTTTAAAACTCGTAATAAAAAAAAGCCCAGGACCAGATGGTTTCACAGGCGAATTCTATCATGTAGAGAAGAGTTAACACCTATCCTTCTGAAACGATTCCAAAAAACTGCAGAGAAACACTCCCAAGCTCATTCTATGAGGCCACCATTACCCTGATACCAAAACCAGACAAAGATACCACCAAAAAAAAAAAAGAAAATTACAGGCCAATATCACTGAGGAACATAGACGCAAAAATTCTCAACAAAATACTAGCAAACAGAATCCAACAATATATTAAAAGGATCATACACCACCACAATCAAGTGGGATTTATCCCAGAAATGCAAGGATGTTTCAATATCCACAAATCAATCAGTGTGATACACCACATCAACAAACTGAAGAATAGAAACCATATGATCACCTCAATAGGTGCAGAAAAAAAGCTTTTGACAAAATTCAGCACTCATTTATGATGAAAACTCTCCAGAAAGTGGGCATAGAGGGAATATACCTCAACATAATAAAAGCCACATATGACAAACCTACAGCCAACATCACACTCAACTGCTGAAAATCTGAAAGCATTTCCATTTCCTCTAAGATCAGGAAGAAGATAAGTATGTCCACTCTCACCACGTTTGTTCAACACAGATTTGGAAGTCCTAACCACAGCAATCAGAGAAGATAAAGAAGTAAAAGGAATTCAAACAGGAAAAAAAGAAGTAAAACTGTCACTGTTTGCAGATGACATGATACTGTACATACAAAATCCTAAAGATGGTACCAGAAAACTACTAGAGCTCCTCAAAGAATTTGGTAAAGTTGCAGGATACAAAATTAATACACAGAAATCTGTTGCATTTCTAGACACTCATAACAAAAGATCAGAAAGAGAAATTAAGGAAACAATGCCATTTACCATCACATCAAAAAGAATAAAATACCTAGGAATAAAACTACCTATGGAGGCAAAAGACCTGTACCCAGAAAACTATAAGACACTGATGAAAGAAATAGAAGATGACACAAACAGATGGAAAGATATACCATGTTCTTGGATTGGAAGAATCAATATTGTCAAAATGACTATACTAACCAAGGCAATCTACAAATTCAGTGCAATCCCTATCAAATTACCAATGGCATTTTTCACAGAATTAGAACAAAAAAATCTTAAAATTTTTATGGAGACACAAAAGACCCTGAATAGCCAAAGCAATCTTGAGAAAGAAAAACAGAGCTGGAGGAATCAGGCTCCCTGGCTTCAGACTATACTACAAAGCTACAGTCATCAAAACAGTATGGTAGTGGCACAAAACCAGAAATATAGATCAATGGAACAGGATAGAAATCCCAGAAATAAACCCACACACCAATGGTCAGTTAATCAATGACAAAGGAGGCAAGGGTATGCATTGGAGAAAAGATAGTCTCTTCAATAAATGATGTGGGGAAAACTGGGCAGCTACATGTAAAAGAATGCAATTAGATCATTCTTTAACACCATACACAAAAATAAACTCAAAATGGATTAAAGGCCTAAATGTAAGACCTGATACTATAAAACTCTTCAAGGTAAACAGGCAGAACCCTCTTTGACATAAATTTCAACAATATCTTTTTCGATCCAGCTCCTAGAATAATGGAAATAAAAGCAAAAATAAACAAATGGACCTAATTAAACTCAAAAGCTTTTGCACAGCAAAGGATACCATAAACAAAACCAAAAGACAACCCACACAATGGGAGAAAATATTTGCCAACAATGTGACTGTAAAGAGATTAATGTCCAAAATTTACAAACAGTTCATGGGTCTAATATTAAAAAAACAAACAACCCAATCAAAATACAATATGTTTAAATAGACTATGTATAATTTAATATTGACAACATAAAACATTTAAAACATAAAACAGTATATCTTATACCATTAATCTCATGATTTCTTATAAAACTTGTTAACAGTACAGCATATATATCTATATAAAATATGCAGCCCTTTAAAGTTGGATATAAATATCATTTGTATGAAGACTGCTCATTCTCACAGCTGAGAAAATATTTATTACTTCTATTTCCAAATTCTTTAACCTGTCCCAGCTTGACACTTTAGGTGATATTAACTGATAAGAAAGTCCAGAAACACAGAGATTGATTTTAATCTTTCCAAACGCTTTTTTTTTCCTGAAAGGTATCCACATTTTGAAAAGAAATTATTTTTATCCATAAAATCAAACAAAATATTGTATCCTCTAAAATTAGACTCTTTGTGGTAAAGGTAACTATACATTAAGATCACCTTAATCCTCAGTGTGTTTGTTCTCCATAATCCCAAGCATTTAACTTTTGCTCAGGGGAACTACTCATGCTGTTCATCCTAGAATGTCCTTTCCGCCTTTGTCAGCTTGGCCAGCTGTTACTCATCCTTCAAAGCCTAGTTCAAATGTCAACATGCTGCAGCTTGCCTCAAAATTTTCGAGAATAAGCAATTGCTTCATCATCTGTGTTTTCAAAGATCATTATATTTATCCCTAAGAGTACTTTTGTTCTACTTTAGAAACATTTAGCACTTAAATAATGGGTAACTATTTACGTGATAGTGCAATGAATTTTATAGTATACCATCATTCCACATTTCTTAACCATCATCCCATACAAAACCATAGCATAACAAAATATAAACCCAATGTATTATTTTTCTATTGATGGGTACCAAATTAAACAAATTCAGTGGCTTGAAAAAACACCCACTTGTTATCTCACAATATCTGTGTGTCAGGCTCCCTTTTCAGGTGTCACCAAGCTTAAATCACATGGTCCTCACAGGCAATTCACAGCAGGAATGTATTTCTTCAAGGTGAGCAGAATTGAATCTCTGACTTCTGTCCAATTTCTAGATCCACTTTTCCTGTTTTAGGAGCTCATGTGATTAGATCAGCCCCACTCAGGACATTACTTCTTTGAATAACTCAACTGATTAGAGACCTTAATTATATCTGCAAAATCCCTTTTACCATATAACGTAATGATGGGAGTAATGGAGTAGAATGCCCCAGCAGAGAAGCATTTCCTCAGTGACATTGTTTATAATTGCCGCTCAATGGTGATTAAATAGAGAATAAATTTTAGCTAGTTTCAGTATTATTTTTAAATTCTCCACAGACAATGTACTCCCTCATTGCCTACACTCTGGGTAGATGATTCTATTTCCCCCTTGGTACATTACTTGGTACTTTTGGTATCAAAAATTTACCTAATGAGATATTTGATATAGCTCAGGAGTTGTTTTTTTTTGTTTGTTTGTTTGTTTTTTCTGGCAGAATATCACAAGTTTATCAACTGGTTTATTTTATTTTAGCTGTGTACTGTTGGGGAGGAAGAAATTGTCCTCTACTCTTCTAAGTTCTTCTGGCTGGTCTAAGAATTAAATTGACATGAGATAGAATAACAGGCCAAAATCAAACAAAAGTTTAATGACATATATATGGTTGACCCTTGAATAATGCAGGGGTTAGGGGTGCGGACCTTCCACAAAATCACAAATCTGCATACAATTTATAGTTGGCCCTCTGTATATGTGGTTCCTTTATATGCAATTCCTCTGCATCCATGGTTGTACATCCATGGATTCAAACAACCACATATGGTGTAGTACTATAGTATTCTCTATTGAAAAAAATCTATGTATAAGTGGACCCACACAATTCAAACCTGTGTTGTTCAAGGGTCAGCTGTACATGGGAGAGACTTAGGAAAACTGAGTAACTCACCAAAATGGTCAAAGCCCTCATCTTAAATATCATCTTCAGCTAAAGACAAAAGAGGATATTGGGGTAGTGGTTTGGGACTTCAGAGAGGGGGAAAGCAATTAACATAGAGATGGAAAAGCAAATGTTTGGTAAAGAAATGTTTGTTAGGCCATACAGAAATGGTGAGACACAGAGAGAAACTTTAACAGACTTTTCTGGGCTCCTTCCTGTTTATCACACCTAGTTCATATTTTACTAATACTTATCTATGGTGATAGCTCCCTTCCTGGAACAGGTCCTCTATCTAAATTCTTTTAGATGGTTGGAGGAGAGTCAAATGTTCTTCCTGAATCCTTTGGGCTTTAATTGTTTTCAGGTTGAAATAATCCACATGCCAAAGAGACATATTCTCGGATGGCAAATTTTACTCTCCTACAATATGAAAAAATAGAGAAAATGGAGCTTCAGAAGGCACTGTTAAAATTTTTATCAGAATTTAAAGGAAGTATAAGAAACAAGGACTTGCTTGCTTAAAATATAAAACTGTTTCTCAAACCTAGTCTTTCTAGACAGTAGAAGTTTCTCAAAGTAAGAAATGGCATCTGGGTAAAGATCAAATTCAGAGCTCTTTTTGTAAAATGTGGCCTCAGGATAAATTTAAGACTGAGAGAGCATCTGTAAGACCCTTTGTTGAGACTTCAGAAAGATTTAAGGCAGTTCCTTGTAGACCTTCTCAACTAGAAAAAATTGGACTTCTAAGAATAATAAGGGCATGCCTTCTAGACCCTCTCAGCTAGCTAAAATGTTTTCCAAAGATCTTAAGGGTATGCTTCTTAGATTTTTCTTGCCTAGGAAAAAAGATCTGTTATGAATCTGAAAGACTTGCCTTTTAGACCCTCTTTAGTAGACAGGGACTCTTAAAAATCATGAGGGTGATGCAGGATAGAGAAGAAACTATCTCCGAAAGAAATGTGGGTGTGAGTGAGTCTATCTAATGGAGCCGACTTATAAAAGTACATAATACTATGATGTATAAAAACAAACAAAATATTAACATAATTGTACCAACTTTTACTGAAAGAGACAGTCAAAATGAAAAGATGTCTCAGGCCCTTCAAATTTCTATGAGCAGTAAGCAGACTGTGAAAACTACTCAACTAAGAGCCTGGGGCATGTCTTATGAAAAAGAAGGAATGACTCAGTTTGAAGCCAAGAGCCCAGAGCATAAAGCCAAAACCAGAGGTAAATAAATCCCAGGGAGCAGAACTGGGCCTTAATCAGCCTATGTTACCTACATCCAAAGTAGGGTGAATTATCACCTGAGCCCAGCTAGATTTCAGAATTGCTGTACAACAATAACTTCTATGTGCCTTCTATTTACTGTTTTAGATGGATATGCCTGTGGCATTAATTATGTCCGCCTATTCTGTGCTGGGTGTGTGGGAGGCACATAAATTGTATCTGATTTACAGACCTTCAGATTAAGAAGCATCTTATTGGACCAGTCTCATTCATACCTGGACCTGATGTAGATAATGAAATTCTAGACTTTAAACCTGATCCTGATAACCTGATAAGATAAAACTTTGGGAGTCTTGGGAAGGGCTGAGTATATTTTGCACTTGCGAAGGAAGAGAATCATTGGGATTCAAAGGGAGGCATATGAAAGTTAATCTCCAAGAAAGCCGGTCCTCCCAGTAAACCACACTTCCCAGTACATTCCTTACCCAATGTGATAGATACCTCCTCCTACACTGGATTTTAGCTGATGCTATATATTCAATACATTGCAGCAGAAATTACGCTCCATGACTTCCAAAACAACCTTGCAGCTTCTGCCTAGATCTCTTAGAATATTTAACAATGGGATGCTCCACTTAAGAATCCAGATGCCATGTTGTAAGAATATGAAGTACAAGCCACATAGAAAGGTCAAGTGTAAGTTTCTGTGTTCCCAGGAGACAGCACACATCATCTGAATGAACAGTCAGTCAAGGTCGAGCATGCAACCCATCAGGAGCTGACTGTTGCCACATGAAAGACTCAAAGCAAGAATCACTTATCTGAACTGTGAGAGGTAATAATAAATGTTGCTTAAGCCAGGAGACAAAACTTATTTTTCTTTAAGAGGCCTATAATAAATATTTTAGTCTTTGCAAGTTACATACAGTCTGTCACATATTCTTCTTTCCTTTTTTTAAAAATAAACAATTATTTAAATGTAAAGATGGTTCTTAACTCACAGGTCATACAAAAACAAGCCAGGGACCAGATTTGAGCTATGGGTTATCATTTATGAACCCCCTGCTTTAATCTACTATTATAGAACGTTTTATTACACAGCAAGAAATAAATGGATATTAAATGGTATGCTAAATTAGCCCATATGTTTTTCTATAGAGTCAGCTTCAGGGAAATAGGTATGATGTCTTAAATATCTATACAATCCCATTGTTCAAAGCAGGGTATACTATGAATATTTGTTACCTATAATTCCTTTTAATTATTAAGCATGACTCAGTTGTAGTTCAAAATCCTCTTAAATATTTTCAAAGGTATTCTCTAAAATATTTCATATTCATAAAAAATAAATCTTCATGTAGTACACATATAATGTTTTGAAAATAAATTCACAAAAATATCCTGCTAGTGGTAACTATTAATTTTAGGTTGATTTAGAATGCACAGTAGAGCAATTAAAAGGAACAGACTATCAATTATGCTACCATATGGAAAAACCTCAAAAATACCATACTAAATGAAAGAATTCAAATGTAGATGATGACATATTTTATGTTTTTATCTATATGGAATTTCCAGAAAAGTCAAATCTAGAAATAGAAACTAGATTAGGGGTTACCCAAGACTGGGGATGAGAGTAGAGTTAACTGCAAACTGGCATGAGAGAATTTAGAGGATAATGAAAGTGTTCTAAAATTAGAATGTAATGATGGTTGCACAACTCTATAAAGTTAGTAAAAATCAGTAAATTGGTCAATTAAAATGCATGAATTTTATGGTATGAAATCAAGTTATGCCTCAATAAATGTGTCAAAATATACAAAAGATCCATATTTTAATTTCAGCAATACAGTTAAAAAGGCCAAATTCCTTTGTGTCAACTTGAGAATAAAAAAAAGGTTTTAAGAAAGATATTTTTAGTACAAAGACCTGTTCTGTGAAACGCTGCCAAAACAGATTTAATATTCTTCCCTGCAACCATTTTCTCAGTTAAGAAATTACTTATTTTAAATTGATATGACTTTCACACTAACAAATATCACCACTATATAATCATTACTAGAGGAAAAGCATATTGCAGAATTTTTTTTTTCTAGTTACTTCCCCCTGAATAATACTGAGATTTCAGAGAAGTAACAGAAACTCTTGAAGAGGCTTGGGAATCCTAGTGAAAACTACAATTTCTAGTTATTTCTTGCCAGGCATTATTCCAAATTATTCTTTAAAATAATAGCAGGGATTACATTCTAATGGAAGTTAAAAAAAAATTGTCATTTTCTCTGAAGCCTTGAGCAAGATTAACAGGCCCTGAAAGCTGCAAATCACTTCTCTGTAATTACAAATTCTAAATATATAGATTTTTTTTTCAAAAAATCAAGCAGAGTAGAAAAGGAAAAGATAAAGTAAAATCAATAAATTCATTAAAACAATTTTTAGTAGTTCCTTCAGATCAGAAATATGTGCATAAAAAATAGCTAGGTTATAATCTATAATCTCATTTGCAATTCCTAAAACTTTTTTGGTATCATTGGGTCTTGTACCATTACAGAAAAGTATAGAATATACATACACAAAATGTTCCATCAATTTGCAAGCCTCCAATTTGCAAGTAGCCGCAAAGGCATCAATTTGCAAGTAGCCCCAAAATGCATCCATGGACCATGTCCAGACTAAGAATCCATGGACTGTGTCCAGAATAAGAACCACTGACAAAATGTGAGTTGATGCTTGATTATTTTAAAAAGGTCAACACTGTGCATCAAGAGAGGTGCATAGCACTAAGTAAGGCATAAATATTGAAACCAAAGATTTTTCCTTTAAACATATTCAGGCAGGGAAAAAATAGCCTTTGACATTTTTTAATTGCTTAACCTCAGTAAGAACATATATAGAATTATGATGTCAGTCCTTGAAAGAGTCTCTGATAATAATCTGATATAAGTGTTTTCACTTGAGTTGTTCAGAATTTTCATTATTTTTCAAAATTAATCATCCTTTACCCCTGATACCATGATCTTTTTGGATATACAGCCTAGATCCTAGAAAGCAAAAAAATGGCATTAATTAAATAAGAAGAAAAACTAAGAATTGAATAGACTGAATTATCAATCATAGAAAATTTTAAACAGAGAATGATGACATAAGAAGTATTAAAGAAAAATGAAAGTTAATAGCAGAATTCAAATGGATTTTGGAGGACTTTTGCTTCCAACTAAACTTGGAGGGACAGAAATTGTATTTACATTCCTACCTTAGCCAACTAGAAAACTGGACAAATATATAAAACAATAATTTTCAAACATTAGACAATAAGCAATTAAGGAGAGTTCTCCCTGTGAGAAGGAAAATCAGTAAGATAAGACTTAAAATTATACCAGTTTATTGCCAAGAGTTACTTTCCAGTCCTCAACAAAGGGAGGAAGAAACTAACATAGAGCCTAAGGTCTCATTGAGTGGAGGGGACAAAGATCTGATTTTGAGAGGTCAAACTACTTAGAATATGTGGTGCAGAGCACCAAAGAATAGGGAACTAGCTTCATAGAGAGAGTTCTGGAAATCTTCAGTCCACTCAAATCTTTGGTTGAGTACAAATCTGCACATTCATAAGTGGAAACTACATAATCTGAGAAACAACCAAAATGAGGAGACATAATTCTCAGAGCTCACACAAAGCTGGGAGTAGTTTGCTTTCTTATAAGCCAGAATAGTGAGGTTTCATAAGACATGGGGCATCAAGTTAAGTTCACAGAAGGCTATTTCTTTGTAGTGCAGTTTAATGACAACACAAGCCAAGAGTAAAGTCTTCAAAGCAGACCACAACTGACCCAAGTAACTGCATGCCAGAACAATATCCAACATTACTTAAACATGACAAAATCCCTAACACAAAAAACAAAAATTCCAACACTCTGGACCTGAGCAAATATTTTGAAACATGCAAGGAAGCAGAAAATATAATCTATAACCAGGAGATAAGTCAAGAAATAGAAACAGAGACACAAATGACTGAGGTAATTGTATTAGCAGGTAAGGATATTAAAACAACTATTACAAATATTCTTCACATGTTTAAGAATGTAGTATAGAAATGACCACGATGAAGAGAAAAATAGAAGATATTTAAAGAGACCCAAATATAATCTAGGGATTTAAAAAATCAATATCTGAAATGAAAATACACTGGATGGGTTTAACCACAGATTGAAAGGTGTGGAAGAAAAAAATCAGTGAAGCAAAAGAAATAGAAACTATACAAAATAAAATATGGACAGTAAAAACATCAAAACAAGAAAAAACAGAGACTAAGTAGACAATATCAAGCAGTCAACATACGTACAATTTTAGTCCTGGAGAAATGGAAGGCAGATAAAAAATGAAGAAATAAAGTCCCCAAACTCCAAAAGTGTGAAAACCATAAACCCATAGATTCCAAAGCAGGATAAACACAAAATAAAATATAATAAGGCTCACCATAATCAGAATGCTAAAAACCAGAGATAAAGAAAAAATTCCTCAGAGTAAACAGGGAAAAAATATTACATAGAACGAAACAAAAATAAGAATGATTACAGGATTTTCAGGAAACAACTCACACTAAAAGGCAATGAATGCTACCTTTAACCTGCTAAATTTTCTTAATAAACCTGTTTGCTCAGAGTTTTATATTCAGAGAAAAAAATCTTTCAAAAATGAACATGAAAAATAATTTCAGGAAAAAAACTTTAAGCTGAAACTATTTGTTTCCAGAAGACCTGCACTGCAATACATGCTTTAAAAAGCTTTTAAGACAGAAGAAAATGGATATTAGATGAAAATTTGGATTTATCCAAGGAAATAGAAAGCACAGGATACTGTAAATATTATATGCTAGTAGATGTAAATGTTTTCTCATATTAAAATTATTTAAAAGATAACTGACATCTTGAAGCAAAACAGTGAATTGTGTAGTTTGTAACATGTAAAAGAAAAATGTATGACAACAAAAACACAAGTATGAGGAGAGGTATAGGATATTACTGTAAGGTTCCTATAACATACAAAGTTGTATTATATTATCTCAAGGTAGACTGCAATAAGTTAAAAAATGGTAGTGTAAACTTTTAGAACAAACTCCAAAAACAAAGTTATTAAATAATAGATATAAAATGTAGCATGAAATAATATTAAACTAATCAAAAAGAAGGCAGGAAACCCAATCACATCAATAATTACATTAAGTGTAAATGATCCAACACTCCAAAAAATGACAGCAATTGTCAGACCTGATAAAAAGCAGAAGCCAGATACATGCATTATATAAATAACTCACTTCAAAGTAAAAGAAAGAAAAAAATAAATGGATGGAAAAAGATGTACCAGACTAAGTAAAAGGAAGCTGAAATGACAATTTTAGTATCTAGTAAAATAGATTTCAGCAAAGAATATTAACAGGGATAATGAAGGAAATTAGTTAATGATAACAGAGTAAATTCATTAAGAAGACATGGCAATATTAAATGTGTATGCAGCCAATATCCGAGCTTCAAAATACGTGAAGCAAAAATGGACAGACTTTAATGAAGAAAAACATAAAATTATAGTTGAAGATTTCAACACTGCTCTCTCCATAACTGATAGAAGTAGACAAAAAATTAGTGAGGATGTGGAATTAACAAACTTATCCTAACTGACGTTTACAGAACACACCAGTAAAGCACACTTACCAAGCAAAGCACAGTAAACTTTCAAGTACACATGAACACTCACCAATATTGACCATATTTTGAGCCATAACATAAAACTACATAATTTAAAAGAACTGAAGTCATAAAAAGTATAAAAATAAACACAAAAACATAAGTATAAAAACACAAAATTTTTGGAATGAAGCCAAAGCAGTATTCAGAGTGAAATTTGTAACATTCAATGTTTATATCACAAAATGAATAAAACTCACAAATCAAAGATCTACATGTCCACCTTAAGAAATTAGTAAGTGAAAAGCAAATTAAACCCACTAGGAAGAAGAAATTAATAAAGATAGACATAGAAATCAATAAATTAAAAAGATAAAACATCAATATAAATCCTACTGACATAAAAGGGACAACAAAAGAATGCTATATACAACCTAATTCAGTAATTCAACAACTTAGATGAATGGAAAAACAACCCAAAACATGAAAATTACCAAAGAAAGTGTATCCATTGTCCTATTCCTTATGAAATACAAAGTAAACATAGATGTGGAATACTGTGTCCAGAAACTCCCTATCTGAAGCTATGCATTTGGGTTGAAACATCAAAGCTGTTTCTCTATGTCAAAGTGACTTAGAGGCTCCTGGCAAGAATGACATGTTTCCTTCATATTGCTGTCATTTCAAACAGCAAAATTTCTAACAGCTTAAGATTTTGGAGAACGACAGTTCTCAGTAAGAGTAATAGTCATTCAAAAAAGGAGTAGTTATGATACTTAATGGTTGTAGCATGTTCTTGGGAGAAATTGTCTCATACTAACTTTGCAGCCGGCTTTATCTATGTGTATTACTCCAACTTATCAATAGGAAAGTTGATTTTTAGTTTCTCAGCTCCCCCCTTTGAGCCAACAGTATATAAATTCCACTATTCAGTCTATTACCCTGGCAGAGATAAAATAATTAAAGTCCAGCATTCATGAGAAAACTTTAAAGCCATAAGTCAATGATTTTTCTAATGTTATGTCATGTACTCCAATTGCCTAATCCTCTCAAGACTAAAGATGGGACAGAAACTGGAGCCCAACCTAAAGTTTCCTTTAAATATCTTCAAATGGATTTGACCTCAGTAATAGAATATAAATATGTTTGAACATTATATGTCAATTTTCAGGATGGATTAAAGCTTGGGGAAAAAAAAGTTGCTTCACTTTGTGTTTCACATCTGAGTTATCCCTAACTGTCTACCTAGTGATGGAGAAGATTACTCCATAAAATTGTTACTAAGGAGATTTGTAAAATACTACTCATTATTCAAAATGTCTATTGTCCATATTATTCTCAGTCTTCAGGTAAGATAAAAAGGACAAATAGAACTTTCAAACTCAAGTCACCTGAACTTATACATGGAAGGTCCTGGAGCTTTGTTAATTCCCCCACTGTTCAAACTGTACTCTTACTCCCAGGATAATGTTTTGCACTCTATCCTCACCAAAACTGAGCACTGCCGCTTTTTAAAAAATCTCTGCCAATAGATCAAAACTGTACTTACTTTCCATATTTCTAACCAGTAAGGCTGAATTTTCATTTTCATTTTATCTTTTGTGAATAGCCTATTTGTGATTTTTCCAATTTTGCTATTTGTGAGTTGATTTCTATAATTTTTAACATATTATAGATATTAAAACTTTCTTCAAAGGCATTTAAACAAATTTTACTATTTCTACCAACATATAATAAAATCTCAAAATACAAAATAGTTTAAAATGGATACAACAATAACACTTCAGGTATTAAAATGAATTAAATTTTAAGCATTGGGATGTTTCTGCCTGATTATTTCCAACCAGAGTTACCATAAAAATCAATAATGATAAGCAATTACAAAAAACATAGTGCTGGATTTTATTTTACCTCTCAAATATGTTGAAACAGAACAGTTATTACTAGAGGCATAAAAAGAAAAAGTATCCCCACCTATGTCTTGCTGACTGACCATTTCTAACTAAACATTCACAGCATTGAGCACAACAAATAAGAATTCCCTAAATCTTTCTTCTTCGCTTTACCTCAAATTCCTAGAAATCTGAATCTACCCTTTATTCTTTTCCTCCAGGCTCAGGAGAAACTGGATGTCCTGCCTCAGACCGCTCCCCCATCCCCATCTCTACCCCAAAATAGCCTCTATCCAGACATTTTTTCCTCCTTGTCTTCTCCTGGATTTGTTCATATTTCCCTCCTGGTGTTCAATCACTCCCTTTTCACTGGGTTCTTAGGCCTTACCTCCTAATTCTCATATTCACCCATTATCCCCCAAATTACTGAACCTGCTCAAAATCCTGTCCATTCCCTTTCATTTTCCTCAACATGAAACTTACTGACAGTGCACACTGAATTTATAACTTCTGCTTCTTCTATTTTTCTTCTCTCTTCCACTCATGAAGTTGAGTTCTGATCATACCTTTCTAAAAGTATTATCTCACCTCTACAGCATCACATACCTTCAGCAACCACGCATCATATTTCCCTTTTCTCGAGGCTTTTCTGAGTCACGGTTATCTTTCTTTAAATCTGGCTGCTTTTGCACAGACCTTTGTCCTGGCTCCTCCTACTCTGCTCATTTTCTTTTTTCTTCCCCCTCTTTCTTATATTGAGGTATATAGTTGATGTACATGCTCATCCTCTTCCAAATCTTAACAATCAGATCTCTCTTTTCTTTCACCACTTAACTCCTTGCAAAATCACCAATCAGATGCAAGTCCTATATGATTGCTTCCCTCATTTTATATTTTTACCACTATCTTCTTTTCTGAGCTCTTAGTTTCTGGTTACATAATACTCTCAAATCTACTCAATGCATTATTGTCAGAGCTATGTTCCTTATGCATATAGCATGAAGTTCAGACTCTCTTCCTGGTATTCAAAGTTATTTTTAGTGGAGATATCTACATGCTTCATTAATATTCCCTAACTATCATCCCTTCTTCTCTATAGTTATTCCCACAATAGATCTAGTGATCTTCAAGGTTTTGGCTTTGTTCACAGTCTGTTACGTTAAAGTTTTCCATAACATCCACCTCTCTGATATTTCGTTGTACTTGAATTCTGTTTTAAAAGGTTTATTTC
Source organism: Hyperoodon ampullatus (assembly GCF_949752795.1). Lineage (NCBI taxonomy): Eukaryota > Metazoa > Chordata > Mammalia > Artiodactyla > Ziphiidae > Hyperoodon > Hyperoodon ampullatus. The sequence goes on along the minus strand of NC_136916.1, from coordinate 121,044,933 downwards.
GTCTTAATTTTAGCTCCCTGAAAGGCCAGTTCATGATGAACTGTTTATTTTTCCAAATTCTTGGATATGTTCTTTTGCATCATACAAGCACAATCAAATTTTAAATGAGTTGAGTACTAATGCTGAAAACGTTGTGAAATGATCTTTTTTTATGTCATTTGGATGACCCTGGAAGTTATAACTAAATAATCATTTGGAGCAATTAAAGGTATCTAAAATGCAATCATTTATTAGAAAATCTGTAAAATCAGTGTGATTCTAGAAATAATAATAAAGATTTCAACTAGGGCAAATGTCTATAGAATTTGCTGGAAAATATATTTACATATTTTAAGAACTAAAAAAAAATCAAATCACAGGAGTAATTTATATGAGTTTATGGGTAGACAAAAGAATTATGTAATTAATCTGCAACTCGAATGCAAATATATGACCACCTGCATCTGGAAGTTGTAGAGTAACTTTAATAAGAATCCAGTCTTTGTCCTTGAATTTGCATTATCTCTAGAAAATTGAGAGGTTACCCCCAAAATTATATAGGAGGTACTCCCAACATTTGTTGAAATGATATATAGATTGTCTATAGTAGTTAAGCATCCAAAGGAAGATTTATAATTAACTATAAAATCAAAGCAATAATATTAATATTTGGGTAAAGAAATATATGAATATTTTGGTTTGTATATTTATAAAGTTTAAGAGAAATTTTAATATTAGAGTAATCATTTTAATAACTATAAGTTAAAATGTGTAATTGAATTATTACTTTAAACTTGTGATTTTAAGTTGAAATTGAACCCATTATAGCTATTAGGATATTAAGTGAATTTTACCATACCTATAGGTTCTATATATTAGTTATAAGAATTATTTAGTGCTTTAGAGTGTATCAGTCAGAAAATTGAAATATTTAAAAGAGAAATTCAATATACTATATTTATACATGATATTTAAATTATTTGAAATTTTAAGGAACTAAGTTTTTGAGTGGAACCAAATATTATTCAGCCAACTTTGCCAGTGGTTACTAGGATATGCTTCATTTTAGAAGTAGAATAATAAAAATTTTATCCCGTGGGAATGTAAATGGATGCAGCCACTATGGAGAATGGTATGGAGGTTCCTTAAAAAAACTAAAAATAGAGCTACCATATGATCCTACAATCCCACTCCTGGGCATATATCCAGAAAAGACAAAAACTCTAATTTGAAAAGATACATGCACCCCAATGTTCATAGCAACACTATGTATAATAACCAAGACACAGAAGCAACAAAAATGTCCATCGACAGATGAATGGATAAAGAAGATGTGGTATATATATATATATATATATATATATATATATATATATGTAAAATATATAATGGAATACTACTCAGCCATAAAAAAGACAGAAATAATGCCATTTGCAGCAATATGGATGGACCTAGAGATTATCATACTAAGTGAAGTAAGTCAGACAGAGAAAGACAAATATCATATGATATCACTTATATATGGAATCTAAAAAAACAATGCAAATTAACTTACTTAAAAAACAGAAACAGACTCACAGACTTAGAAAACAAACTTATGGTTACAAAAGAGGAAAGGGGGGAGAGGAAGGGATAAATTAAGAGTATGCAATTAACAGATATACACTATTATATATAAAATAAACAACAAGGACCTACTCTATAGTACAGGGAACTATATCCAATATCTTGTAGTAACCTATAATGGAAAAGAATCTGAAAAAGAATATACATATATATGCATGTATAACTGAATCGCTCTGCTGTGCACCTGAAACTAATATATTATAAATCAAATATACTTCAATTAAAAAAGTTTTCTTATACAAAAAATTTTGTCCAAACTAGTTTAAGAATTAGTTTTTTGTTTAGAGCTTCAATAATTGAAGATTGATTTCTTAAACCAAAATTAATTCCTACTTAGTAATTTTTACATGCAAGACCACCCTCAAGGACACATACACATACACACAGGGCTTCACAATTAATATTTTACTAAATATTTGAAAACACAGGCCACTAAATATGAAAAGATTTATTCCAGGTCACTCAAGCATCAGAGTCATAAGTGGTACTTAGACCTAAGGAAGTCTATGTCAATATTAAAGTGAACTAATTTACAAAAGTTCTAAGTAACATGTATAGCAATTTAAATGAGTTACCTCATTAATGAGAGAAGCATCTCTAAGTGAGGTTACAAAATGAGGAACTGAAATTATTTATGATTTCATGCACCTAACTTAGTGGACAAACACCTCCTCAGCTTCTGTGCATTATACCTCTTTTTGGCTTGTTTCAAATAGGGTGACCTGTTCTTGAGGAAAAGCAGTTGTTGTATTAAAGAAAATTTTTTCAGAACCAGAAGCACCACTTGAATGAATTATTTAATATATACTGACTGAAACCACATAGTGCTACTTCATAAAAAAATGGTCAGCAAGACAGAAGCATTTCACCTGAAGGAAAGAAGAACTGTCTGCAAGTACTTGAATGGTAATTTCAAGGGGACTCTGCTGCTATTTCCTAGACCCATAAAGCTCAGAGTTAAAGGAAAACAGTTTAGCCTATAACATAGATTTTTAAAATATTAGATGCAAAGATGAAAATATACATACCTCACACATAAGGGTGATTAAGGTAATGAAATTACTATTGAAAATGATTATATATAAAATTTCTGTCCTAGAGATCTTGAAGGGAAAACAGTCATCTGTTTTGGAAATTGAATGTAAAACCCTTCTTATCTGTATAAGGGTGAATTAGATGACATTTCATGTCAGAGTGTTTTCTCTTCTGTAGAAATAAATGGGGTACAGAGAAATTAAAGGACTCACAAAAGCTTACAAAGAATGCTAATTAATGTATGGGGATATTTGGGAATGGTGTGAGAAACAGGACATTTTCACCTCGATCAATTTAAGTTGCTACTTTTAAATAGGAGAGACCTCAGATCTTATATATGACAAATACAATGCAAATCACTTTCATTTATACACATTTTTTATTAAATGTGTGACAAATTTTTCTTACTTTAATAATTTAGATTACCTTTAATTGGTTACTCATTCATATTTTTTCATAGCAAATGTATAGCTTCCCGAGAAAACCAATGAGTAAATAGATGTTTTTGTTTTATGCCTTTAAAAACTATCTTGCCAATAAAAATGGATTGTGTGATTTCATCCACTGTGTATTCAGCTTTTTATTTCAGCTAAAATTGTTTCTTACCAAAATTTCATTAAACATCATCATGAAAGGCAGAGATTTCCCTGTGACTAACCGTACATATTTTCAGTGAATTCTTCCAAGTCCTTCCATTCAGAGCACTAAATACTTTGGGTGCTTATCATGAAAAGACTTTCTTCTACAAAGTGAGAGACAGATTACTCCAGCATCTTTCAGGAGAATAGATACCCTTCTACCTGTCTACTAGAATTCTGTTTGCTTGTCTATTTGGAAATTTATATATGCATCTAAAATACAGCTGGCATTGGCTAGGTGTTAAATCTAACCTGTGAAAAATTATGTACTAAAATATCCAGAAAATATCAGATAAAATCGTCAATTTATAACATTTGAGAAATTAAACTATTTCCAAGTTATCTATTGGGCTTAAGCACGCTTTACAGTAATTACAATTCAAAGAACTTGCATCAAACATCTTCTTAATTATCCAGTAAAGGTTAAAAAGCTACATATATCAATCTAAATAATAATTTTATTCAGAGCTTCAAGGCTTTTAGGTCTCTCTTTTTTCTATCATAAAGTTGCCAATCTAACAGTTGGTAAATTTTGAATGTAATGTTGAGTCTCATTTTGTATCTGCCTGCAATCACAGTGTACTGCAGTGTAGCTTAGTAAAAAATCCTTTCGTGGCTCATATTCTTTCCTCTCTAACTCTTATTACATCGTTTGACACTAATAGTCTTGGTTTCTTAGTCTATTTTTCTCTGAATTATGCTTGTATCTCACTAAGAAGCAGCTGGGAGCCTATGAGTAACAGAATGGACTATTATACCAGCAGAATAAACTTACACCTCTCAAAAATGCTTACTTTTGACTCTAGAATATGGTAAATAAATGCTACAGACATTCAGATCTTATATAGTTTTAATATAGACTGAATGACTATTTAAATCTGTCCTGTTACCTTTAATGAAGTCTATTTCTGACACCAAACTTAAAACCCACTGTAAATTTTACTTACTGCTCTTTTAGCTTCTCAACAAATATTTCGTTTATATGAAGCATGGACTTAATTCTGAGCCAAAGGAAACAAGAAAAAGCATATATGTGAAATGAAGAGGCTCAAGAAACAACATTAGAAAGAGAAAACAAAAATACATTCATTAGCAATGTTAAACAGGAGAGATTTATATTAGGCTGTTTATTACAATAGCACTCTAAGCTCTTCTCATTCTATGTGCAGTTAATTAGACCAAAAGTGTATAGTAGTCAAGACATTAACAATGAGTAGAGCAAAAGCCCTCTTTTCTTTGTTAAGAAATATCAAAAAGTTATTCAAAGGATGGTGAGAGTAAACAGAGATATCACTGTTTCAATCAAGAAGTTATGAGAAGATGAGAAAAAAGCTGCTCCGAAAAAATATTAATTGCATATAAAATAACTTTATTTCTCATATACATGGATTGCACAGCCTGCTACCATAGTTTCATGACTTTTTCATTGCTCTGTTTAATTCATGTAAATATGCTTTGTCTCACGACTAGATTGTATGCTTTATGAGGGATAGCAGAACCAATTATAAATTTCAAGTTAATTTCATTTCTCCCAAGATGTAGTAAAAGAGATACTTAAGTAATATTTTTGAATGAAAAAAACATTCTGCATATTAAGTAGTAAATCCTTCTAAAATATCAGTTGACTGTTTTGTATACAGGCCAAGTAACAACTTGCAGATGTGCCAGATTCTAAACTTCCCTGAACAGTAGGAACTAGATTACATTAACTTCTACTAGTACATTCTGTCCTTCTAAATTTTATAACTAGTTTCCTTAAAATACCAGTATTGTCAAAAATCACATTTAAAAAACAATTATTTCAAATCATTTGTTGCAAAAGCAACATTAGCTCTGAGCTAACTCAGTATTTATAACTGATATAATTTGTTCAGGAAAGAATAACATGTTTACTATCACTGCAAGGACACTCCTTGTATACCTTTACAACCTCTTGTTGTTCTAAACAAAGCACAAAGCTACTCAAACAAGTGGCTGGGTTGTGAGAGTACCAGCATTTTTCATAAGAGGTGCTATTTCTAGATTGCCAAAATTGTAGCCTACGTGGAATAAATGCTGTTTCTAAATTATCAATTGTCCTATATATTGCTTTCTTGCTTCATGGAAATTCACTCTGCCAAACGTCTATAATCCTTCTGACCTAAAACTATCACAATTTACACGTCAGACAATAGCATTCACAAAGTTAGCCTCCTTCCCCTCACTCTCTTCCTTAAGATTAAAATTAATCAAAAGAAAAAGAAAACAAAATTAGATGTCTCAACATTGATCTTTAGCAAGATTACTTAAGATGGAAGTCTCTTAATTTTTGCTAATTCTCTTGAAATGCAATCACGGTATCAGATCTGGGAGGCATTGCTTTCCTGTCTTTTCCTGCCTTATTAAATTCCTCCAAAGTACCACATCATGTTGTTACATATTTCCCATCACTTATACATACATGCTCTATCAGAACTGACTGTCTGTAGCTCTGTGCTCCAGGCAATACCATGACTCCAAGTGGCAGATGCAATAATGCAAAGTGTTCATCGAGGGGGCGGAACCCAGGACATTGCAAATTTGGCGTCTCCAAAAGGTCCAGATGCAGGTGCAGTGTGTGGACATTCTCCACTCACCCGTTAGAAGTCTATCGTCATAACTTGTGAATGATTAGCAGTGTTATTTTCCAAAACTTACTTTATAAAAAAGCCAGATTTTCTCAGGCCAAGCAATTAAGTGAACCTACATTTGCACATAAACCTAATTCACTAATTGGCATGTTCCTATGGATCTCCAAACAGCATCTACACCTGTTTCTCAGTGTGTGAGACAAATAATTACCTTTGCTTGCAAATCATTTTAATGAATTTTATGAGAAGAAAATTCATAACATAATTTATTTTCTTTGGAAAGTTCTAGATTATCAAGGCAATGACTTTCACTTAATATGTCAGATGTGTTTAATTTTTAAAAAGGCCTTCAGTGTAATTGAAATCTCACTGCCTTCTAGACCAGGGAAGAGGAAATGGAGAAAGAGGAACAACAGGGAGACGGAGGTAATATTTTACATCAAGAGAGGACTTCCAAAACTATGTCAAAAAGCTTTCTAAGAAAGTGGATGTGAATTTACTGCCTGAATGAGTCTGACACCATCCATCACTGTCCAATGAATGATAGATTGTTCAATACAAGATGTTTGCTTTTTCTATGTTCCCATATTTGATACTTAAAGGAGACAGAAAAACATAGAAACCCTTCAAAGACTAACCTTTCACTACAGCAATTGCTTCTGAAACATGAGTGGCAGAAAGAAAGCTTAGAAGACTATTTTCTGAAAGATGTGTGGCATTTTATAAGGAAACTAGAGCATAAGGTGTTTCACGTAGATAAATTATAAATCATTGGTACCATCTATACAACACACTGATTTAAATAACACAAAGTACACTTTAAAAGTCATTGACAAGAAGTAACACTTAAAAATGTCTATAGGAAGTTACTTTTTATAATATCAGTGAGGTGGTCAAATAAATATCGATGCAATTATACAAATTCAATGGGATTGGCATATATAATTTTTCCAGATAGAATGGTGGCTTCATAAATATACTTAGTACTATTAAATTAAAATTTGGCCTTTGATACTTTAACTCTGCAATTTAGTTTCTATAATAGATGTTTCCAATGAGACTCAGTAGTTGAATTTCCTCCAGATTTTATGCCATATTTTAAGCATGTTTTGCTCTTTTTTTAATGAAGTATCTGAGGATCCCCATCTGGTAGTAAAATACAAGAAACATTATTTTTTGCTAAAGATCTAACAGATTCCAACAGGAATGCGGTGTAAAATTACTACTAAAAATTCAATGCTTAAAGCCATGATCTTAGTTTGAATTCCTCTGATAGCAAAACCTGAGACAAGGACCGGGATGCAGGTGATTTCATTGGGAGATAATCTCAGAAAGCAAGAGTAAAGGAGTGGGAAGAGTGAGACAGGGAAACAAGAAAAATGAATTGTCCCTTATTAAGCTGGTTACCTGTGTAAACAGCTGGGTCTCAATACCCCAGGGCCTTCTGAGGAACCATGGGGAAGCTGTCCCCCCAAGGAGAGAAGACTGGGGCCTTTATCCACCAGCCTACATCCTCCATTGGATAAGGGTTACTTCAGAGGGTGTTATAACCCCCACAAATTCACCTCCACTGAGAAAATCCCCATGGCTTCATGGAAAGCCCAGAGGCAGAAAAACGTGGTATGTTATTTGTGCTTGAAGTGCACTGGGGCTGGGCATCCAACTGCAGCTGAAATCAGAAGTGGTGAAGAGATGTCATGCAGGCCTCAAAGGGCATCAGTTAACAACCATTAAATTTCTTACATCTCCTTATATATATATTTATGCAGCAGTAAGGAGCTAGTAAAGGAATCTGGGATAAAACTTATTATGAGTTTTGAAATCAGACCTGTATGTGAAAGCAGTCTCTACATGATTAGATGTTCAACATTGGGAAAATCCGTCAGTCTTCCTAGGGGATGCTAGTACCCATCTTCTCAGGCTATGGTCATGATTAAATGAACTAAGGTATAAGAAACGTCTGACACACTGCAAATATTCATGAGTGATAGTTCCTATTGAGTTGCCCCACCTATTAGTGATAACATCACACTCATTTCATGATTTATTTTTTATTCATCAGATTATCAGTTTTTTAAGATTCAGTTTAACTATTAGTTATTCAGGAAAGGTTTCCTTAACTCAGTACGCTAGGTTAAGCACCTTAAAAGAGACTACTGAATTTCTCCATAAGCCTTCTTTTGTAACCCTTAAGGCACTTGTTACTAATTATATGTATTTGTGCTAAACTGTTAGCTCCACGATGGAGGGAAATGTCCGCCTTGTTTTCTAGGACTATCGACTAATATTTGTTGAATTGCATTAATCTCTCTTAATAATATACTAAGGTAATTCAATAAAGTTTTTACCCCTCAGCTTTATCTGATTGCAGAGATCATATGAAATCTTAGCTACTAAGAACACTTACAATATCATACATGTTAGCAATACAGTCTTTGTATTTTGGCAACAATACAAGCTTGGCTGCCAAAAACAGATCTTGTTGCAATTTTATTTTGACTCTGGAGCACACAGTTGAAATTAAGCCTGAGATAATCCTTATTATTCTTCCATAAGCATCTGTCTATCTCACCACAGAGCCACTGCCCCTCTCCACTTTCATAGATAAAGATAAGAAAAAGTGGTCAAGAGCCCAAGTTAGGACAAGCACCAAAACATAGGTGGAGAAGGGCTGGTGGGTGGGGATTTCTGCCCTCCATTCTCTAGAATGATCTTATCCACACCCCCAAATGAACTGGAGCAGATGGGGACAAACCCATAGTTCTTTTATGCTTAGATGATGGAATGGGTACAAACTTAGAGATTGCTTTTCTCAGGGGCCCATTTTCAGAAAGGAAAAAAATCATATGTATCCGTCTTGAATCTAAACTTCCTGAAGAATCCCTGAAGCCTGACATTTCTTTGCATTACTTTCTAAATGAAAACAAAGGAGTAAACGCTAATGTTTTCTCCCACTCTAGGTCCCTCCTCTATCATTCAAACCACCACATTAACTTTTGCTGATGTTGTTCTTGTCTCTAATGTTTATCTGGATTTTCTGATTTGGTTTCCTAGTCCTAACTTGGGTTCATGTCTTTATTCACTTGTTCATATTTATCAAATATCAAGTATGGTTTGATTTAGTTTTCAGTCACTGGACCCTCTCCTTATCTGCATCATGATGCGTGACCCCATTCTAGTTCCCTCCACACCTGGACTCCCTTAAGCACTCACCTCGCTGACACTGAATTTATCTTTTATGTTCTCTCCTGGGTTTTGGAAATGATGATCTTGGCTTAGATAAACTATTTTCTGTTTGGTTTTGATCTCTTAGTTTCTAATTCATTGGGAATTAATCTATAACTGGTGAAATTATTGGCCTAACTCCTCTGTCAGGATCCAACCCTGTCAAACCACATGTCTGACTTGCCTTATTCATCAAAAGGGGAACTGATGTGGAATTAGAGTGACTAGGCTGTCAGCATTACTGATCCTCTCCCAATTACACTCATTTAATTATCTTCACTCATTGCTTGTTATGGCTTGGATGAATGTTCACTACACAGAATTACAGTGGTATTGAAAAAAACCATCCCGCTGGGTGTGCCATAAATGCTATGCTGATTAAACTTCGAGACTGTTATTTTTGCTCCAGGGATTATTAGCATGAAACAAATGATTTTGCATTCAATAAGTGCTCAATAAATATTTGTTGAGTCAAATCAAGTGTTTTCTAAATGTTCAGCTTTTGACAAGTCTAAAGTACAATACATGGTGGCATTATTTGGCATTTGATTTGGCACCAGCCTTTCTGTAGCCTGTAACCTTTTATGTAGGCTGTAATCACACTCATTCTATTTTGAAACTTGGACAATCACAAAGCTGGAGCTTACTTTAAAATCAACCAGCTTTTCACACAGCTGCCGTACCGTCTTGTGCAATATTTCAGACACGGAGAATATTCTGTTGGAAAAAGCCAAATGATGTAATGAGAATTCAGATAGTCCCAAACAGGGTTAGCAGAAAAAGTTTCACATTTGCAAAGTATTTTGATTACATCACAGTGCCTGAAAATACCTACAGTGGTTGGCAAAAAAAATTACAGTGGTTTCAGACCATTAGAATCCATAGGGAAAGTACTCTGGTATAAATAAAGTAGCTTCTCAGAATAACTCACTTTAAGGTAGCATTAGAAGATCCTGTGAACTATCAGCTGATATGTCTTTCTAAAGGAAAAAAAAACATTGAATGAAATATGTGTCTCAGTAGAAGGTATGAATGACTATTAAGGCACTGTGTGAAATGAAGATGGTTTTGGCTGGTACATTGTCACTGTACATGGTGTCAATCCGTGAAGACCATTACCTAAAGCCAGGGTCACTGTCATTGACACCTTTTTCTGGGAACGATAAATCACATCAGGATTTGCTGTTCATGGAGATACCTCTAAAATGTTTCTCAAAGTAAAGGTGCCAAAGAAAAACAAATAAACAGAAATAAAAGGTTCTGTAAACAAAGTATTTTGAGAATACGGGCTTCTGTATCCATTCCTTGGTGAATCACAACACACATTAAAGCCTGGGAGAAATCCTGCAGTAAAGAAATCATTTTAACTTTATTTCACCTAGTAGGTCCTTCTTGTTTCTTTGCATTTAACCTTGTCAATATCTCATGAACATAATCTTCTTTATACACTTTGGGAGAGGCGTCTCTGGAATGTAATCCACAAATGTTTAAGAGGATTCCTTAAACATTTCAAGTGATTCTCCCCTTTCCACTGACAAGAAAAATACTGAAAGGCCCAAGAGTGCCTTTATTATATGCTTCAGAATTTGCAAACAACTGGTTTAATCAAGTAATCTATTATGGGCTCTTCTCTGATTGTAACTTCTATAGCTACTAAAGTGCTACTTTCTTGCTGAACACAGAACTCCAAGGATTCTCTGACTTGGGTTTTACAATTAAAGATTTGGCCTGTCAACTCTTTTTTACCTGGAGGAGAGAACAACTCTTACTTCTGTGTCTCCAAATAAAATTTATTATTAGTATTTAGGCAATGTGATCACTTAGTTTCAGGGTTATTTTAATATATATTATTCAAATGATTACTATGTTACAGTAGACATACTATACACTGGAGAATATAAAGATGATCATGTCACAAACCTTGACCCAGAAGAATTCAGAATGTAAAGAAGAAAGTTAAACAACCAAGCACATCAGCATTATGATACTTTGTAGGTCATTGCAAAATACTACAACACATAGATGTTATTAGTTCTGCTTTGAAGGACTTGGGAACAATCCAAGAGGTTGATAAACAAAAGATGACTGTGCATTCCCCAGGTCAAAAATTCATTTGTTTTTAATTAATATTTATTTAAAATATTTACTGAGCACCTATTTTGTGCCATACACCCTTCTACGCATTAGGGGCGCACAACGAAAAAAGGGACAAACACATCTGCCTCACAGAGCTTATTTTCTAGTGGTAGATATAAATTATGCATGAGAATATCAATATATAAACAAAAAGAAATAAAGCACATATTCATTTAGAAAAGGATAATGACTAGAAAATAAGGCAAGGCAAGAAAAGTAACCTGAAGAATCTGTGGCAGCAGACAAGGGTGAAATTATAGATAAGATGGCCAGGGAAATCCTCACTGAGGTGACTTTTTAGTAAAGACCTGAAAGAAGTGAGAGGGCAAGCCCAGGGAATATCTGGACACAGTTATCCAGGTAGTGGGAGTTGTGAGGGCTAAAACTACAAGCTGTGCAAATGCCTGGCATGTGCGAGGAAGTGAAGAGGCCAGTGTGGCTGCAGCAAAGGAGAGGGAGAGAGTAAAAGGAGATAAGGTCAAGAACTAAGGGGTCCAGGTCAAGGAGGCCTTGTGGGCTGCAGTAATGACTCTGGCTTTTATTTAAGTAAGATGACGAGCCATGGGTGCTGAGCAGAGAAGCACCATGATCCAAGTTACATATAACTGAATGTTAAATATAGCACTCATGTTGGCATGTTGAGAGTAGATAAAAGGAAAGTAAAAGCAAAATAAGAGGAATACACTAGGATGTTATTAAAATAATATAAATGAAAGTTGATGGAAGCTCAGGTCACAATAACAGAGTGGGATGGGAAGAAGTGTTTGGAGTCTGAGTATATTTTGAAGGATTTACTAGTGTATATAGAGCCTGAATAAAAAAATTAAGTCAAAACCGCTCCACATTTCTTAATGGAGTTGCCATCAACTGAGTTACAGAAGACCCAGGATGAATCAGTTTTCTTAGAAGAGAAAATTTTCCTTGAAGTTTTATGGCCCCTTATTTGCATGGGCCCCTTCCAAGGCCTGGGAGAGGGCCTGAAAATATGCTACATCAATCATATCTTTCTGTAAAATTTGCCAAAGTAAGATATTTTAACCCACTGCCATTTTCCTTTACTTTGTTTTCCTTTTTATCATAATCCTCCTCCTATCTGGTGGTGCTGGAATGGCTGCAGGTACTTTTGGAATCTAAATGAAGATAATTTGAGGATATTATTAGATTGAATTTAATGGAATATATGTATCACTTCTGTGTATAGTTGTTATTGCTAGCCATTCTCCTATACTCCCACTACTGATGTGATGATTCATCTGGCTTCGTGACATAAGGGTATAAGGCCAGAATTTGCAAATGAACATAGTCTATGGCATACAGGAATAAAACTATAGGTAATAGAGGAGAAACAAGGGTTGAAATGTACTGAACAAGATTTAGTCTGTGGAAAATATTTCTAGTAATCATGTATATAAGACTGTAGGCAGAAGATTCCACACTTATTGCCACCTAGTCAAAAGAGAAGTTCCCTTCTATTCTGATTATACTCAGTGATACAGCTTATACAATTATGACCACAGAAAAATATTTTATGAGAATCATACAAAATAGAATTTATCAGAACTTCTGTATCTGTAGAAGTACTACTATAAAGACGGAGTGTATCTACGTGTGAGGTCACACATTTTGTGCATTCTAATGTATCAGATCATATCTCAATATATCTGTTTCATCGTGTTCTCATGAAGCTTGGCAGTTCCTTAAAATGGTTCACAAAAGTGCCACCTTGAAACTGAACCTGAAAAATATGTGCTCCAATGACAAAGCTCCTATATACATTCATCACTAAATTAGTGGTTGTTGTATTGACTAGGCTCTTGTATTTTTGATTATCCAATTCATGAAGAGAAGTGAAATCATATTAACATAAGGGAAATATATTTAACTTTACTTCTCAGTTGACACAAAATAGTGACATTAGCAACAAATCCTCATAATATAGAACTGTTATAAAGATCAGTGACAAACTGATTAATGTCCGTGAACAATTCAAATAGTATTTAAGATTGGAGAATACTCAAGAAAACTGTGTGTTCCTTGAAATCTTACAATTCAGATAAGAAAATACTTGAAAAGGATTTTAACCAAATTTTACAATAATTCTAAAATTTTACATGGCATTTCCAATAACAGGTTGTGAAGCAAAAAGACCATTTCTAGCATATCCAAATAAGAAAAAGTATATCATTTATGTTAGAGAAATAACCAAATTATCTTTTTCTTCTAATAAAATTGATATTATAAAATTATTGGAACATGATGAGGTAATCAAAGAATAGAGGAGGGAAAGGATTATAGAGGTTTTTCAGGCAGTTTATGAATAAAAATAGTATGCTAGTTTTCTGGATTTTGAAAAGCTTAAAGTATTCATAAGTTTATAAAATTTATAATTTGTTAATATTTCTTTTCTCATCCATTTGTCATGAGAAGCATGACAGAAAATGCCTGGATTGCTTTGAATAGACTATTGGAAGAAATATGGATGTTAATGACTCTGTTACTGAAGACTCAGAATAAAGTGAGGAGCTTGGTAAAGAAAATCTAAATTGCCTCAGAAAATATATGAATTGTCATGAATAAACTGTGAGCAATAAGGATGTGAAAGATACTGCCAATGAGAGCTCAGAATGAAATGAGAAACATTAGCAGAAACTGGAGGAAAGCTGATCCTTTGTTAGTGGCAGTAAGCTTAGTGGAAGTGTGTCCTGCAGTTATGTGGAAATCAGAATTTGTAAGTGATGAACTTGAATATTTAGGTGAGGAGATTTTGCAAGCAAAATGTCAACAATACAGAAAAACTTGCATATTTATTTGGGGAAAGTGTTAAATGAACTTCTTGATGTTTATAATAAAATTTGAGAAGAAAGAGATAAATTTAGGGGAAAATTGTTAAATGAACAGGAGCCAGGACTTGAGGATTTGAGAAATTTTCAAGCTATCCAGATTGCAAAAGTTGCTAAAATTAAGAGAAAGTATGCTTTAGATGGAAAACCCAGAGCATGGTTGGGTAATTTTTGCCTATGCCTCAGAAAGATCAGAAGGTCAGAGTATTCAGACATTATGTCACATAAAAGGCTCTTTAAAGAGACTAAGGAGTGTGGATCACAGATATCAGTTAAACCTAAAAGGATCTAGGAAGCTTAAGGGCATTGTCCCCCAGTGATGTGAGCAAAGCACAAGTGGGGATGGGATTCTCCAGGAAAGATCTATGGACAAGCCTCTTCCTATTGACAGGAATCTGTGACATACATAGGAGATTCACAAGGTTTTAAGTCCTTTATACAGCAGAAACAACACCAGCTTGGACTGAAAAGGACAAAGAGAGTACAAAAGGAAAGAAGTCTGTAGCTGTGCACCCTCCTGTGCTCCAAATACTAATGGCAGGAAACAGGCTGATATAAAACTACTCAGCTGCAAACACTTGATACTTTTCATGAGAAAAGGATGACTCGGATGGGAGATGATAGAGCCTAGAGGGTAGAATCATTAACCATAGAGGATTATCCCCAAGTCTTGAAATCTAATGGAGTTTGCCAGGCTGAGTTTCAAAAGTTCTTGGGACTGGTGACTACCCTTTTCCTTTCATTTTACCCATTTCTGAACTGTATGTCTGTAAATATTATCCTATGCCTGTCCCATATGTATTATGGGTACAGATAATTTGTTCTTTAGTTTCACATGTCCATAGATGGAGAGGAAATATGCCAATAATAGATTATCAGAGAATCTCAAATATACCTAATTTAGATAATACAGATGATGATATTTGGGATTTTTCACCTTATGAGATTTAGATGAGACTTTGGACTTTGAGTTGATGCAGTAATGGGTTAAAACTTTGGGGGATATTGGGATGTATTGTATGTATTTTATATGTGGGAAATGTGGATCTTTTGGGGCCAGAGGGTGGACTGTAGTAAGTACAATAGAATAATGGTTCCTCAAGATGTCCATGTTCTAATGCCTGGAGCTTGTGAATATGTTACTCTATATGGCAATAGAGACTTTACAGACATGATCAAGAATATGGACTCTGAGATAGAGAAATTATCCTGTATTATATGTATACATAATCATATGAGTCTTTAAAAGTGGGGAACCTTTCCTGGCTGTGGTCAAAGAAAGACATGATGATGGAAGAGGACTCAGAAAGATGACATATGACAACGACTTGACCTGCCATTGCTGGCTTTGAAGAGGAATGAAGGGGAACATTAACCAAAGTATTCTGTGGCCCGTAGAAGCTGAGAATGACTCTTAGTTTATAACCAGTAAGAAAACAGGGACCTCAGTCCTGAAATTACAAGGGACTAAATTCTCCCAACAACTCAAATGAGCAAGTAAATATATCATGCCTCAGAGATGTCAGAAAGGAGAAGAGCCCTACTGACATCTTTATTGAAGTGCAGTGTTACCTGGATCAGACTTGTAACCTATAGAATTGTAATATAAAATTTTTATGTTGATTAAGCCATTAAGTTTTTCATAATTTGTTATGGCAATGACAGAAAATTAATGCAGATGTTATTGAAAACTATAAGCTTGCTATTTATAAAATAGCATGAAATTCAGTGTGGCTGTAGCACAGAGTATTTAGTTAGGAATGGCAAGTAAGGTGATGAAGCTACCAAGAAGGATGGGGCCAGATTATGCAAAGCTTTTCATCTAATGGGATTCTTGGTTATATTAAATGGAGACCAACTATAGCCACTTTAGGTAAAAAGAAGAAAGATTAGTGTTTCTATTACATAAAAAAATTTAAAAATAGGAAAGAAAAAAATCAATAACCTGGTATAAAAGTGTGCAAGAGGTATAAACATACGGTTCTCAATAAAATGAAATGTAGATAGCCTTTAAACATATTAAAGGATGACCAACTTTTCTATCAGAGAAATGTACAAATCTACTGTGAGATATAAATTCCTACTTATACATTCAAACATCCAGAAATTTGACAACATGCTCTACTGGTGTGGCTGAGGAGAAACAGACACTCTCAAAGACTCCCGGTAAGAATGTAAACTTGTGCAACCCCTATTGACAGAAAGTTATCAATATCTAGAAGTACATATATATTTACCCTTTTCCAGCATTTGCATTTCTAAGATTCTTCCCCAAATGAGAAGATACAAAATGACAAAAGATATACTTTCGCATAGGTCTAGTCAACAAAATGACAAAAGATATACTTTCGCATAGGTCTAGTCAACAAAATGACAAAAGATATACTTTCGCATAGGTCTAGTCAACATGTTATTTAATGCTATTAACAAGTTGTTTATTTTTTATTGAAGTATAGTTGATTTACAACATTGTGTTAGTTTCAGGTATACAGCAAAGTGATTCAGCTATATGTATATTTATTTTTTTTTCAGATTATTTTCTATTATAGGTTATTACAAGATAATGAATATTGTTCCTTGTACTATACAGTAAATACTTATTGCCCATCTATTTTATGTATAGTAGTTTGTACCTGTCAAGCCCATACTCCTAATTTATCCCTCCCCCTCTTTCTCCTTTGGTAACCATAAGATTGTTTTCTATGTCTGTGAGCCTATTTCTTTTTTTTCTGTTTTTGTTTTTTAATTTTTATTGGAGCATAGTTGCTTTGCAATGTTGTGTTAGTTTCCACTGCACAGCAAAGTGAATCAACTGTATGTACACATGTATCCCCTCTTTTTGGATTCCTGTTTCTGCTTTGTAAATAAATTTATCTGTATTTTTTTGGATTCTACATATAAGTGATATCATATAATATTTGTCTTTTGCTAACTTACTTCACTTACTATGATAATCTTTGTGTCCATCCATGTTACTGCAAATAGCATTATTTTGTTCTTTTTTATGGCTGAGTAATAGTCCATTTCATGAATGTAGATAGGTAGACGATAGGTAGATAGATAGATAAATAGATATAGATACTACATAGTCTTAAACCAATCATCTGTTGATGAATGTTTAGGTTGTTTCCATGTCTTGGCTATTATAAATAGTGCTACTATGAAATTAGGGGTGCATGTGTCCTTTTTTTTTAATTTATTTTATTTTATTTTTTTATCTTTTTGGCTTCACTGGGTCTCTGTTGCTGCACCCGGGCTTTTCTCTAGTTGAGGCGAGCGGGGGCTACTCTTTGCTGCGGTGCACTGGCTTCTCATTGCGGTGGCCTCACTTGTTGTGGAGCACCGGCTCTAGAGCGCAGGCTCAGTAGTTGTGGTGCATGGGCTTAGTTGCTCCGTGGCATGTAGGATCTTCCCGGACCAGGGCTCGAACCCATGTCCCCTGCACTGGCAGGTGGATTCTTAACCACTGTGCCACCAGGGAAGCCCACGTGTGTCTTTTTGAATTATAGTTTTGTCCCGATATATGCCCAGGAGTGGGATTGCTGGATCATATGGTAGCCCTATTTTTAGATTTTTAGGAACCTCCATACTGTTCTCCATAGTGGTTGTACCAATTTACATTCCCACCCAGTGTAGGAGGGTTCCCTTTTCTCCATATCCTCTTCAATTTTATTGTTTATAGACTTTTTGATGATGGCCATTCTGACAGGTGTGAGGTGACACCTCATTATGGTTTTGATTTGCATTTCTCTAATAATTAGTGATGTTGAGCATCTTTTCACATGCCTGTGGGCCATCTTTTTGTCTTCTTTAGAGAAATGTCTGTTTAGGTCTTGTGCCCATTTTTCAATTGACTTATTTGCTTTTTTGATATTGAGTTGTATGAGCTGTTTGTATATTTTGGACATTAACCCCTTGTTGGTGCCATTGTTTGCAAATATTTTCTTGCATTCTATAGGTTGTCTTTTCATTTTGGTGATGGTTTCCTTTGCTGTACAAAAACTTCTAAGTTTGATTAGGTCCCATCTGTTTATTTTTGCCTTTGTTTGTTTTTGTTTTTGTTTTTGTTTTTGGCCTTGGGAGAGAGATCTAAGAAAATATTGCTACAATTTATGTCCAAGAATATTTTGCCTATGTTCTCTTGTAGGAGTCTTATGCTGTCATGCCTTAAATTTAGGTCTTTAATCCATTTTTTAGTTTATTTTTGTATATGGTGTGGAGTGTTCTAATTTAATTGATTTACATGTAGCTGTCCAGCTTTCCCAACACCACTTGCTAGAGAGACCATTTTTAATCCATTGTATATTCCTGCCTCATTTGTCATAGATTAATTGATCATAGGTGTGTGTGTTTATTAATAAATTGTTTTTGACACACCTCACAGTGACTGAGACACTGTAGTGCTTAAAGATCCTATAGTTTTAAGTGTTGGCTTTCTGATTTTTCTGGCTTCTGCATTAATCTCCAAACTTGCTCAAAATGCTACTATCGCTTTTCCTTCTTTCCTTGTCTACCTTGCTTTCTGTCTCACTTCAACTTGGCTTGTTCCTAGAGTAAGAAATATGTGTATTTTCAATTACTTTCCTGAATCTTTATTCAATTTTACTCCTATACGTCCTAAGTGCTGCTTCTATGACTTTGTTTTGACTACATAATTTGTCTTTCCTTCATTCTCATTTTCACTTTTAAATACTCTTTCATAATCTACTAGGATCAATGCCTGCTTCTTCTAGAGATGAAAATGGGTAAGTTGATCTTTTTGACCTGATGTTTCCTAGAAAATAATCACTTCTAAGTAACATAGGAAAATGGAGACTTTTCTCTCTCTGAACACACAAAACACCTTCCTATTAGAAACCATTTACTATGGACTTCCAGACAACTTTTCTTTCCACTATTACCTTTTATTGTAATTATTATAACAATCTCTCATTTTTCTATATTACATAAAATCAAATGTAAACTCAACCTCTGAGATATGAAACTCTTTCCTCCAGCATGGTTGGGATCAAAATTTATTTTTGTAATATTTAATTTTTAATTTAATTTTTAATGCTGACAACTTAGAAATGTTCCACTTCAGAGTTTATTAATGATAATATTTAAATATTTATGATTGTTGTCAAATTTGAGAAACCCTCTCTCAACTTTCTTTCATATATAAATTGTACAATTTTACAGTATTTCAAGTTTTATTGTACAGTGGCTAATCTTAAATATTCTTTCATTTGAAAACACTCATTAGCCAGTGTGCCAATAATTGGAAATGGTTATACAAATTAACTTTGCTGCCATATAGCTCAAACATGCTTTCTCTTCCACTGTTCATATACTTTCATTGCCCAGGGCTATAGAACATATTCATATTGCAATGAGATTTCTGTCCCTAAACTTCAGGCTCACAAGTCAGGCAAATCACCACAGTGGGTGTGAAGGATGATTCTGGACACCATTCCTTCACCAGGACAGCAAGCAAAAAATGAACTGTTAATGAAAAATGATCATAAACCATAAAATGATCATAAACCATAAATATATCCCACTAAGCTCATCTTCTGCTTGGCTGTAATGCAAACATCCCATTCCAATACCACCTAAGTAAAGAAAAAGTATAATAAGCAGGAAGTCAGTATGATAAAAGATGGTGGGTCCTAACTAATTGTACTTAAAATACTTTACTTTTAAAGAACATATATATATATATATATATATATATATATATATATATATATATATATATATATATATATAATTGAATCAGGTTGCTCAAAGTACACCTGAAGCTAACATAACATTGTAAATTAACTATACTTCAATTTGAAAATATGGTTATTGAAAACAATAAAACAAAATATTTATTTCTAAAAATTTATAAAATTGTTCAACCACGTGAATATATTACTAGGACCTCTCCCAGGGGAAGCAAAGGAAACTGAAGCTTAAGCTTTTTATTAACTTCACAATAAATCCACCTATGAATAGA
Organism: Hyperoodon ampullatus; assembly: GCF_949752795.1. Classification (NCBI taxonomy): domain Eukaryota; kingdom Metazoa; phylum Chordata; class Mammalia; order Artiodactyla; family Ziphiidae; genus Hyperoodon; species Hyperoodon ampullatus. The sequence continues at coordinate 121,024,862 of NC_136916.1, read as the reverse complement.
ATGCATAGTTTTATGAATAGGAATCAGAACTTCTATTTATCAACTTTATGCTCATGAAGATTCTCCAGAAGATAATGGAATATAATGCAATGAGATAATTCAATGTGATGCCCAATTAAAAATTTGTATAAGGCCATCAGATGGGCTGGGAGCAGGGCCAGGGTGAAGGGGTGGTACTGATGAGAAGAAATGCAGCTAATAGAGAAGACAAATGAATCCAGCCTGGTGATTCCAATACTCAAAAACGTACAATGGTTCAGACCTAGTCATTTCTTCAGAGTTTACCCTAACACAGGCCTGTTTACCTTCTTGCACTGTAAATTGGGTAGAGGCAAAATCTGCTCAATTTATGTGAACTTGTGATCATCAAAGCATTTATTAGCTCACTCCACTATGAAGTGTGACAGTATTAAAGAGTATGTTCTAGACCTTAAGACACTGAAAAATCCATTCCAATAGCCCTCACTTGGAACACATTTTCTAATGTTATAAAGAATCTGTTGTATGAAATTTTAAAAATGTGTCTGTGAAATCTGGATAATTTATAGTTCTTTTTTTCCCTCTAGTCTAATGAAGTGAGCAAGAGGGCTGAGAATAATTTTCTGTTTTAAATACTGTAAGCATAAATTGTCCTCAAATAAATCACACAATAAATGAACATCTTAAGCTTATAATATTACGTTTTCCTGAATAAAAGCCCTGGACAGGAAACAACAAAATATTACAAAATCTAATTAATACATATAAGCTTAAAGCATTTTTAAAGAAAAAGAGGGAGAGGTTTCATTTTATTTTCAGTAATGAAACATTATTGCAGAAGCTCGGTGGAAGACAGAGGAAGAGTAAGACGCGGAGATCACCTTCCTCCGCACAGATACATCAAAAATACATCTACACGTGGAACAACTCCTACAGAACACCCACTGAATGCTGGCAGAAGACCTCAGACCTCCCAAAAGGCAAGAAACTCCCCACGTATCTGGGTAGGGCAAAAGAAAAAAGAAAAAACAGAGATAAAAGAATAGGGACGGGACCTGCACCAGTGGGAGGGAGCTGTGAAGGAGGAAAGGTTTCCACACACTAAGAAGCCCCTTCGTGGGCAGAGACTGAGGGTGGCGGAGGGGGGAAGCTTCGGAGCCACGGAGGAGACGGCAGCCACAGGTGTGCGGAGGGCAAAGGGGAGAGATTCTTGCACAAAGGATCGGTGCCGACCAGCACTCACCAGTCCAAGAGGCTTGTCTGCTCACCCGCCGGGGCGGGCGGGGGCTGGGAGCTGAGGCTCAGGCTTCTGTCGGATGCTGGGAGAGGACTGGAGTTGGGGGCATGAACACAGCCTGAAGGGGTTAGTGCACCACGGCTAGTCGGGAGGGAGTCCGGGGAAAAGTCTGGACCTGCTGAAGAGGCAAGAGACTTTTCCTTCCCTCTTTGTTTCCTGGTGCGTGAGGAGAGGAGATTAAAAGCGCTGCTGAAAGGAGCTCCAGAAAGAGGCACAAGCAGTGGCTAACAGCGTCGACCCCAGACACTGGCATGAGATGCTAAGGCTGCTACTGCAGCCACCAAGAAGCCTCTGTGTAAGCACAGGTCACTGTCCACACCTCCCCTCCCTGGAGCCTGTGCAGCCCGCCACTGCCAGGGTCCCAGGATCCAGGGATAACTTCCCCAGGAGAACGCACGGCACGCCTCAGGCTGCTGCAATGTGACGATGGCCTCTGGCGCCACACGCTCGCGCCGCATCCATACCCCTCCGTACCCCCGGCCTGAATGAGCCAGACCCCCGAATCAGCGGCTCCTTTAACCCCATCCTGTCTGAGAGAAGAACAGAGCCCTCAGGCGACCTACACACAGAGGCGGGGCCAAATCCAAAGCTGAACCACGGGAGCTATGTGAACAAAGAAGAGAAAGGGAAATTTCTCATAGCAGTCTCAGGAGCAGCAGATTAAAGCTCCACAATCCATTTGATGGACCCTGCATCTGTGGAATAACTGAATAGACAAAGAGTCATCCCAAATTGAGGAGGTGGACTTTGAGAAAAAGATATATTATTTTTTCCCCTTTTCCTCTTTTTGTGAGTGTGTATGTGTATGCTTCTGTGTGAGATTTTGTCTGTATAGCTTTGCTTTCACCATTTGTCCTAGGGTTCTGTCTGTTTTTTGTTGTTGTTGTTTTTTACTTAAAAATTTTTTTTCTTAATACTTATTTTTTATTTTTATAACTCTATTTTTTATCTTACTTTATTTTATTTTATTTTACACCCTTTCTTTCTTGCTCTCACTTTTTTTCTTTCTCTCTTTCTTTCTTTTCTTTCTTTCTTTCTTTTTTCTCCCTTTTATTCTGAGCCGTTGGATAAAAGGCTCTTGGTGCTCCAGCTAGAAGTCAGTGCTGTGACTCTGAGGTGGGAGAGCCAAATTCAGGACACTGCTCAACAAGAAACGTCCCAGCTCCACGTAATATCAAATGGTGAAAATCTCCCAGAGATCTAAATCTCAACACCAAGACCCAGCTTCACGCAATGACCAGCAAGCTACAGTGCTGGACACCCTATGCCAAACAACTAGCAAGACAGGAACACAGCCCCATCCATTAGCAGAGAGGCTGCCTAAAATCATAATAAGGCCACACACCCCAAAACACACCACCAGACGTGGACCTGCCCACCAGAAAGACAAGATCCAGCCTCATCCACCAGAACACAGGCACTAGTCCCCTCTGCCAGGAAGCCTACACAACACACTGAAGCAACTTTACCCACTGGGGACAGACACCAAAAACAACGGGAACTACAAACCTGCAGCCTGCAAAAAGGAGACCCTAAACACAGTAAGATAAGTAAAATGAGAAGAGAGAAAAACACACAGCAGATGAAGGAGCAAGGTAAAACCACACCGAACCTAACAAATGAGGAGGAAATAGGAAGTCTATCTGAAAAAGAATTCAGAATAATGATAGTAAAGATGATCCAAAATCCTGGAAATACGATAGAGAAAATGCAAGAAACATTTAACAAGGACTTAGAAGAACTAAAGGTGAAACAAGCAACAATGAACAACACAATAAATGAAATTAAAAATACTCTAGAAGGGATCAATAGCAGAATAACTGAGGCAGAAGAACGGATAAGTTTCCTGGAAGATAAAATAGTGGAAATAACTACTTCAGAGCAGAATAAAGAAAAAAGAATGAAAAGAACTGAGGACAGTCTCAGAGACCCCTGGGACAACATTAAATGCACCAACATTCGAATTATAGGAGTCCCAGAGGTAGAAGAGAAAAAGAAAGTGACTAAGAAAATACGTGAAGAGATTATAGTTGAAAACTTCCCTAATATGGGAAAGGAATTAGTTAATCAAGTGCAGGAACCACAGAGAGTCCCATACAGGATAAATCCAAGGAGAAACACGCCAAGACACATATCAATAAAACTATCAAAAATTAAATACAAAGAAAACATATTAAAAGCAACAAGGGAAAAACAACAAATAACACACAAGGGAATCCCCATAATGTTAACAGCTGATCTTTCAGCAGAAAGATCAATAAAACTAATAGCTGGTTCTTTGAGAAGATTAAAAAAAATTGATAAACCATTAGCCAGACTCATCAAGAAAAAAAAGGAGAAGACTCAAATCAATAGAAGGAGAAGTAACAACTGACACTGCAGAAATACAAAAGATCATGAGAGATTACTACAAGAAACTCTTTGCCAATAAAATGGACAACCTGGAAGAAATAGACAAATTCTTAGAAATGCACAACCTGCAAAGACTGAATCAGGAAGAAATAGAAAATATGAACAGACCTATCACAAGCACTGAAATTGAAACTGTGATTAAAAATCTTCCAACAAACAAAAGCCCAGGACCATGGTTTCACAGGAGAATTCTATCAATCATTTGGAGAAGAGCTAACACCTATCCTTCTCAAACTCTTCCAAAATATAGCAGAGGGAGGAACACTCCCAAACTCATTCTACGAGGCCACCATCACCTTGATACCAAAACCAGACAAGGATGTCACAAAGAAAGAAAACTACAGGCCAATATCACTGATGAACATAGATGCAAAAATCCTCAACAAAATATTAGCAAACAGAATCCAACAGCACATTAAAAGGATCATACACCATGATCAAGTGGGGTTTACTCCAGGAATGCAAGGATTCTTCAATACATGCAAATCAATCAACACGATACACCATATTAACAAACTGAGGGAGAAAAACCATATGATCATCTCAATAGATTCAGAGAAACATTTCACCAAAATTCAACACCCATTTATGATAAAAACCCTGCAGAAAGTAGGCATAGAGGGAACTTTCCTCAACATAATAAAGGCCATATATGACAAGCCCACAGCCAACATCGTCCTCAATGGTGAAAAACTGAAAGCATTTCCAATAAGATCAGGAACACAAGAAGGTTGCCCACTCTCACCACTCTTATTCAATGTAGTTTTGGAAAGTATAGCCACAGCAATCAGAGATGAAAAAGAAATAAAAGCAATCTAAATCAGAAAAGAAGAAGTAAAGCTGTCACTGTTTGCAGATGACATGATACTATACATAGAGAATAATAAAGACGTTACCAGAAAACTACTAGAGCTAATCAATGAATTTGGTAAAGTAGCAGGATACAAAATTAATGCACAGAAATCTGTGGCATTCCTGTACACTAATGATGAAATATCTGAAAGTGAAATCAAGAAAACACTCCCATTTACCACTGCAACAAAAAGAATAAAATATCTAGGAATAAACCTACCTAAGGAGACAAAAGACCTGTATGCAGAAAATTATAAGACACTGATGAAAGAAATTAAAGATGATACAAATAGATGGAGAGATATACCATGTTCTTGGATTGGAAGAATTAACATTGTGAAAATGACTCTACTGCCCAAAGCAGTCTACACATTCAATGCAATCCCTGTCAAACTACCACTGGCATTTTTCACAGAACTAGAACAAAAAATTTCACAATTTGTATGGAAACACAAAAGACCCTGAATACTCAAAGCAATCTTGAGAACAAAAAACGGACCTGGTGGAATCAGGCTGTGTGATTTCAGACTATACTACAAAGCTACAGTAATCAAGACAGTATGGTACAGGCACAAAAACAGAAAGATAGATCAATGGAACAGGATAGAAAGCCCAGAGATAAACCCACGCACATATGGTCACCTTATCTTTGATAAAGGAGGCAAGAATATACAGTGGAGAAAAGACAGCCTCTTCAATAAGTGGTGCTGGGAAAACTGGACAGGTACATATAAAAGTATGAGATTAGAACACTCCCTAACACCATACACAAAAATAAACTCAAAAATGGATTAAAGACCTAAATGTAAGGCCAGAAACTATCAAACTCTTAGAGGAAATCATAGGCAGAACACTATGACATAAGTCACAGCAAGATACTTTTTGACCCACCTCCTAGAGAAATGGAAATAAAACAAAAATAAAAAAATGGGACCTAATGAAACTTCAAAGCTTTTGCACAGCAAAGGAAACCATAAACAAGACCAAAAGACAAGCCTCAGAATGGGAGAAAATATTTGCAACTGAAGCAACTGACAAAGGATTAATCTCCAAAATTTACAAGCAGCTCATGCAGCTCAATAAGAAAAAAAACAAACAACCCAATCCAAACATGGGCAGAACACCTAAATAGACATTTCTCCAAAGAAGATATACAGATTGCCAACAAACACATGAAAGAATGCTCATCATTAATCATTAGAGAAATGCAAATCAGAACTACAATGAGATATCATCTCACACAGGTCAGAATGGCCATCATCAAAAAAATCTAGAAACAATAAATTCTGGAGTGTGGAGAAAAGGGAGCACTTTTTCACTGTTGGTGGGAATGTAAATTGATACAGCCACTATGGAGAACAGTATGGAGGTTCCTTAAAAAACTACAAATAGAACTACCATATGGAGCCGGAGGAAGATGGCGGAAGAGTAAGACGCGGAGATCACCTTCCTCCCCACAGATACATCAGAAATTCATCTACACGTGGAACAACTCCAACAGAACACCTACTGAACGCTGACAGAAGACCTCAGACCCCCCAAAAGGCAAGAAACTCCCCACATACCTGGGTAGGTCAAAAGAAAAAAAGAATAAACAGAGACAATAGGATATGGACGGGACCTGCACCAGTGGGAGGGAGCCGTGAAGGAGGGAAGGTTTCTACACACTACAAGCCCCTTCGAGGGCGGAGACTGCAGGTGGCGGAGGGGGAAAGCTTCGGAGTAGCGGAGGAGAGCACAGCAACAGGGGTGTGGAGGGCAAAGCAGAGAGATTTTGGCACAGAGGATCGGTGCCCTCAGGCACACACCAGCCCGAGAGACTTGTCTGCTCGGCCGCCAGAGCGGGCGGGGCTGGGAGCTGAGGCTCGGGTATCTTTCAGTCGGAGCGCAGGGAGAGGTCTGGGGCTGGCGGCAGGAAGAGACCCTGAAGGGGTTAGTGCTAGCCCGGAGGGAGTCCGGGGAAAGGGTCTGGAGCTACCGGAGAGGCAAGAGACTTTTTTCCCTTTTGTTGCCTGCTGCGCGAGGAGAGGGCATTCCCCTCCCTCCCCTCTGCCTGAGTGAGCCAGAGCCCCCGAATCAGCGGCTCCTTTAAACCCGTCCTGTCTGAGCGAAGAACGGACGCCCTCCGGCCACCTACGCGCAGAGGCGGGGCCAGGTCCAAGGCTGAGACCCGGGAGCTGTGAGAGCAGAGACAGGGAAATCTCTCTGTGCAGCCTCCGAGGCAGCGGATTAAAGCTCCACGGTCCATTTGATGTGCCCTGCGTCTGTGGAGTGCATGAATGGACAGCGAATCATCCCAAATTGAGGAAGTGGACCCTGAGGACAAGATTTAAGACTTTCCCCCCCTTTTTTTTCCTCTTTTTACAACGAATTATCTCAAATTAAGGAGGTGGACTTAGCAAGATTTCAGACTTCTCGCCCTTTTCCTCTTTTTACAACGAATTATCCCAAATCGAGGAGGTGGACTTGGAGAGCAAGATTTTTTATTTTTTCCCCTGCTCTCTTTTTGTGAATGTGTATGTGTAATCTTCTGTGTAAGATTCTCTCTGTATAGCTTTGCTTCCACCATATGTCCCAGGGTTCTTTCGGTCCGTGTTTTTTTCAATAATTACTTTTTAATTTTAATAACGCTACTATATTTCATACTTTATTCTATTTTACTTTACCTGCTCTTTCTTTTTTTCCTCCCTTCCCTTCCTCCCTCCCTCCCTCCGCTCCTCCTTTCCTTCTTTCTTTTTCTTTCCTCCATCCCTCCCTCCCTCCCACCCTTCTTCTTTCCACTTTCTTTTTCTTTCCTTCCTCCCTCCCTCCCTCCCTCCTGTCTTTCTTTCTTTCTTTCCTTCCTCCCTCCCTCCCTCTCTTCTTCCATTCACTCTTCCTTTTGCTTTCATTTCTCCCTCCCTCCCTCCTTTCTTTCCTTTCTTTCCATCCTTCCTCCCTCCCTCCTTTCTTTCTTTCTTCCTTCCTTCCTTCCTTACTTCCCTTCTTCCTTTCTTTCAATCTCTCTTTCTTTCTTCTACTAATTATTTCTTTCTACTTTTTCTCACTGTTATTCTGAGCCGGGTGGATGAAAGGCTCTTGGTGCTGCAGCCAGGAGTTAGTGCTGTGCCTCTGAAGTGGGAGAGCCAACTTCAGGACACGGGTCCACAAGAGACCTCCCAGCTCCACATAATATCAAGCAGCGAAAATCTCCCAGGGATCTCCATCTCAACACCAGCACCCAGCTTCAGTCAACGACCAGCAAGCTACAGTGCTGGTCACCCTATGCCAAGCAACTAGCAAGGCAGGAACACAACCCCACCCATTAGCAGAGAGGCTACCTAAAAACATAATAAGGCCACAGGCACCCCAAAACACACCACCAGACGTGGACCTGTCCACCAGAAAGACAAGATTGAGCTTCAACCACCAGAACACAGGCATTTGTCCCCCCCAACAGGAAGCCTACACAACCTACTGAAACAACCTTAGCCACGGGGGACAGATACCAAAAACAACGGGAACTACGAATCTGCAGGCTGCAAAAAGGAGACCCAAAACACAGTAACATAAGCAAAATGAGAAAGCAGAAAAACACACAGCAGGTGAAGGAGCAAGATAAAAACCTACCAGACCTAACAAATGAAGAGGTAATAGGCAGTCTACCTGAAAAAGAATTCAGAATAATGATAGTAAAGCTGATCCAAGATTCTATTTCCCAGATCCAAAATCTTGGAAATAGAATAGACAATATGCAAGAAACAGTTAACAAGGACCTAGAAGAACTAAAGATGAATCAAGCATCGATTAAAAACACAATAAATGAAATGAAAAATACTCTAGATGGGATCAATAGCAGAATAACTGAGGCAGAAAAACGGATAAGTGAGGTGGGAGATAAAATAGTGGAAATAACTGATGCAGAGAAAAATAAAGAAAAAAGAATGAAAAGAACAGAGGACAGTCTCAGAGACCTCTGGGACAACATTAAACGCACCAACATTCGAATTATAGGGGTCCCAGAAGAAGAAGAGAAAAAGAAAGGGACTGAGAAAATATTTGAAGAGATTATAGTTGAAAACTTCCCTAATATGGGAAAGGAAATAGGTAATCAAGTCCAGGAGGCACAGAGAGTCCCATACAGAATAAATCCAAGAAGAAATACGCCAAGACACATATTAATCAAACTGTCAAAAATTAAACACAAAGAAATCATATTAAAAGCAGCAAGGGAAAAACAACAAATAACACACAAGGGAATCCCCATCAGGTTAACAGCTGATCTCTCAGCAGAAACTCTACAAGCCAGAAGGGAGTGGCAGGACATAATTAAAGTGATGAAGGAGAGAAACCTGCAACCAAGATTACTCTACCCAGCAAGGATCTCATTCAGATTTGATGGAGAAATTAAAACCTTTACAGACAAGCAAAAGCTGAGAGAGTTCAGCACCACCAAACCAGCTTTACAACAAATGCTAAAGGAACTTCTCTAGGCAAGAAACACAACAGAAGGACTATACCTACAATAACGAACCCAAAGCCATTAAGAAAATGGGAATAGGAACATACATATCAATAATTACCTTAAATGTAAATGGACTAAATGCTCCCACCAAAAGACACAGAGTGGCTGAATGGATACAAAAACAAGACCCATATATATGCTGTCTACAAGAGACCCACTTCAGACCTAGAGACACATACAGATTGAAAGTAAGGGGATGGAAAAAGATATTCCATGCAAATGGAAATCAAAAGAAAGCTGGAGTAGCAATTCTTATATCAGACAAAATAGACTTTAAAATAAAGACTATTAGAAGAGACAAAGAAGGACACTACATAACGATAAAGGGATCGATCCAAGAAGAAGATATAACAATTGTAAATATTTATGCACCCAACATAGGAGCACCTCAATACATAAGGCAAATACTAACAGCCATAAAAGGGGAAATCGACAGTAACACAATCATAGTAGGGGACTTTAACACCCCACTTTCACCAATGGACAGATCATCCAAAATGAAAATAAATAAGGAAACACAAGCTTTAAATGATACATTAAACAAGATGGACTTAATTGATATTTATAGGACATTCCACCCAAAAACAACAGAATACACATTTTTCTCAAGTGCTCATGGAACATTCTCCAGGATAGATCATATCTTGGGTCACAAATCAAGCCTTGGTAAATTTAAGAAAATTGAAATTGTATCAAGTATCTTTTCCGACCTCAATGCTATGAGACTAGACATCAATTACAGGAAAAGATCTGTAAAAAATACAAACACATGGAGGCTAAACAATACACTACTCAATAATGAAGTGATCACTGAAGAAATCAAAGAGGAAATTAAGAAATACTTAGAAACAAATGACAATGGAGACACGACGACCCAAAACCTATGGGACGCAGCAAAAGCAGTTCTAAGGGGGAAGTTTATAGCAATACAATCCCACCTTAAGAAACAGGAAACATTTCGAGTAAACAACCTGACCCTGCACCTAAAGCAATTAGAGAAAGAAGAACAAAAAACCCCCAAAGTTAGCAGAAGGAAAGAAATCATAAAGATCAGATCAGAAATAAATGAAAAAGAAATGAAGGAAACGATAGCAAAGATCAACCAAACTAAAAGCTGGTTCTTTGAGAAGATAAACAAAATTGACAAACCATTAGCCAGACTCATCAAGAAAAGAAGGGAGAAGACTCAAATCAGTAGAATTAGAAATGAAAAAGGAGAAGTAACAACTGACACTGCAGAAATACAAAAGATCATGAGAGATTACTATAAGCAACTCTATGCCAATAAAATGGACAACCTGGAAGAAATGGACAAATTCTTAGAAATGCACAACCTACCAAGACTGGCTCAGGAAGAAATAGAAAATATGAATAGACCAATCACAAGCACTGAAATTGAAACTGTGATTAAAAATCTTCCATCAAACAAAAGCCCAGGACCAGATGGCTTCACAGGCGAATTCTATCAAACATTTAGAGAAGAGCTAACACCCATCCTTCTCAAACTCTTCCAAACAATATCAGAGGAAGGAACACTCCCAAACTCATTCTACGAGGCCACCATCACCTTGATACCAAAACCAGGCAAGGATGTCACAAAGAAAGAAAACTACAGGCCAATATCACTGATGAACATAGATGCAAAAATCCTCAACAAAATACTAGCAAACAGAATCCAACAGCACATTAAAAGGATCATACACCATGATCAAGTGGGGTTTATTCCAGGAATGCAAGGATTCTTCAATATACGCAAATCAATCAATGTGATACACCATATTAACAAGTTGAAGGAGAAAAACCATATGATCATCTCAATAGATGCAGAGAAAGCTTTCGACAAAATTCAACACCCATTTATGATAAAAACCCTGCAGAAAGTAGGCATAGAGGGAACTTTCCTCAACATAATAAAGGCCATATATGACAAACCCACAGCCAACATTGTCCTCAATGGTGAAAAACTGAAACCATTTCCACTAAGATCAGGAACAAGACAAGGCTGCCCACTCTCACCACTCTTATTCAACATAGTTTTGGAAGTTTTAGCCACAGCAATCAGAGAAGAAAAGGAAATAAAAGGAATCCAAATTGGAAAAGAAGAAGTAGGGCTGTCACTGTTTGCAGATGACATGATACTATACATAGAGAATCCTAAAGATGCTACCGAAAAACTACTAGAGCTAATCAATGAATTTGGTAAAGTAGCAGGATACAAAATTAATGCACAGAAATCTCTGGCATTCCTGTACACTAATGATGAAAAATCTGAAAATGAAATCAAGAAAACACTCCCATTTACCATTGCAACAAAAAGAATAAAATATCTAGGAATAAACCTACCTAAGGAGACAAAAGACCTGTATGCAGAAAATTATAAGACACTGATGAAAGAAATTAAAGATGATATAAATAGATGGAGAGATATACCATGCTCCTGGATTGGAAGAATCAATATTGTGAAAATGACTCTACTACCCAAAGCAATCTACAGATTCAATGCAATCCCTATCAAACTACCACTGGCATTTTTCACAGAAGTAGAACAAAAAATTTCAAAATTTGTTTGGAAAAACAAAAGACCCCGAATAGCCAAAGCAATCTTGAGAACGAAAAACGGAGCTGGAGGAATCAGGCTGCCGGACTTCAGACTATACTACAAAGCTACAGTAATTAAGACAGTGTGGTACTGGCATAAAAACAGAAAGATAGATCAGTGGATCAGGATAGAAAGCCCAGAGATAAACCCACGCACATATGGCCAACTTATCTTTGATAAAGGAGGCAGGAATGTACAGTGGAGAAAGGACAGCCTCTTCAATAAGTGGTGCTGGGAAAACTGGACAGGGACATGTAAAAGTATGAGATTAGATCATTCCCTAACACCATACACAAAAATAAGCTCAAAATGGATTAAAGACCTAAATGTAAGGCCAGAAACTATCAAACTCTTAGAGGAAAACATAGGTAGAACACTCTACGACATAAATCACAGCAAGATCCTTTTGGACCCACCTCCTAGAGAAATGGAAATAAAAACAAAGATAAACAAATGGGACCTAATGAAACTTCAAAGCTTTTGCACAGCAAAGGAAACCATAAACAAGACCAAAAGACAACCCTCAGAATGGGAGAAAATATTTGCAAATGAAGCAACTGACAAAGGATTAATCTCCAAAATTTATAAACAGCTCATGCAGCTCAATAGCAAAAAAACAAACAACCCAATCCAAAAATGGGCAGAAGACTTAAATAGGCATTTCTCCAAAGAAGATATACAGACTGCCAACAAACACATGAAAGAATGCTCAACATCATTAATCATTAGAGAAATGCAAATCAAAACTACAATGAGATATCATCTCACACCAGTCAGAATGGCCATCATCAAGAAATCTAGAAACAATAAATGCTGGAGAGGGTGTGGAGAAAAGGGAACACTCTTGCACTGCTGGTGGGAATGTGAATTGGTACAGCCACTATGGAGAACAGTATGGAGGTTCCTTAAAAAACTAAAAATAGAACTACCATATGACCCAGCAATCCCACTACTAGGCATATACCCTGAGAAAACCATAATTCAAAAAGAGACATGTACCAAAATGTTCATTGCAGCTCTATTCACAATAGCCCGGAGCTGGAAACAACCTAAGTGTCCATCATCGGATGAATGGATAAAGAAGATGTGGCACATATATACAATGGAATATTACTCAGCCATAAAAAGAAACGAAACTGAGCTATTTGTAACGAGGTGGATAGACCTAGAGTCTGTCATACAGAGTGAAGTAAGTCAGAAAGAGAAAGACAAATACCGTATGCTAACACATATATATGGAATTTAAAAAAAAAATGTCATGAAGAACCTAGGGGTAAAACGGGAATAAAGACACAGACCTACTTGAGAATGGACTTGAGGATATGGGGAAGGGGAAGGGTAAGCTGTGACAAAGGGAAAGAGAGGCATGGACATATATACACTACCAAACGTAAGGTAGATAGATAGTGGGAAGCAGCCGCAGAGCACAGGGAGATCAGCTCGGTGCTTTGTGACCGCCTGGAGGGGTGGGATGGGGAGGGTGGGAGGGAGGGAGATGCATGAGGGAGGGGATGTGGGAACAGATGTATATGTATGACTGATTCACTTTGTTATAAAGCAGAAACTAATAAAAAAAAAAAAAAAAAAAACAAGCTTGGAGGAAAATCTCAAAAAAAAAAAAAAAAAAAAAAAAAAGAACTACCATATGACCCAGCAATTCCACTACGGGGCATATACCCTGAGAAAACCAGAATTCAAAAAGAGTCATCTTCATTGCAGCTCTATTTACAATAGCCAGGAGATGGAAGCAACCTATGTGTCCATGATGGGATGAATCGATAAAGAAGATGTGGCACATATATACAATGGAATATTACTCAGCCATAAAAAGAAATGAAATTGAGTTATTTGTAGTGAGGTGGTTGGACCTAGAGTCTGTCATACAGAATGAAGTAAGTCAGAAAGAGAAAGACAAATACCATATGCTAACACATATATATGGAATCTAAGAAAAAAAAATGTCATGAAGGACCTAGGGGTAAGAAGGGAATAAAGACACAGACCTACTAGAGAATGGTCTTGAGGATATGGGGAGGGGGGAGGGTAAGCTGTGATAAAGTGAGAGAGAGGCATGGACATATATACACTACCAAACGTAAAACAGATAACTAGTGGGAAGCAGCCGCATAGCACAGGGAGATCAGCTCGGTGCTTTGTGACCACCTAGAGGGGTGGGATAGGGAGGTTGGGAGGGAGGGAGATGCAAGAGGGAAGAGATATGGGAACACATGTATATGTATAACTGATTCACTTTGTTATAAAGCAGAAACTAACACAGCTTTGTAAAGCTGTTATACTCCAATAAAGATGTTAGGAAAAAAAAAAAACACTGTTGCAGAGCTCATTGTGCAACTTAACATCTAAAGCTTCAATAACATGGTCATTTAAGGCACATACAGAGTTAAAAAACAATCTAGTATACCAGACCCATCAACATAACGGTTTTCTACTGGTTCCATAGATAGTGAAAATTTCCTATTATACTCACGCTGGTCTTTATTACATGCCTTTTTATGAACACAATCATTTCATAGTCCATTTGGTTTGATTTTGGTCAGGAGATCAATAACAATTGGCTCTTTATTCCCAGAAACATCTCCATCCTTAATTCAAATGAAGAGCTCATGTTCCCAAGTACTTAGAGCAAAATTATTGGAGATACAGGAGCTTGTGGCTTCAACTTCTGACTGTGAGACCTTAGAAAATATTTTATCGAGGTGTGCTTCAATCACTACAGCTTTTAAAATCAAAATGTGAGTGATGAAAGAAATAAAAATAAAACCCTATATTATATTCAGGTGCCAAAGCTGAATTTTGAAAATCAGAAAATGCCATAAGTGCAAATACTCTATACTTACACTATATTTAGATACTCCCTTACAGACTACAATTTTGCCTCCCTAAAGAGTCTATACCTAATTGGTGGCTAAATTTCCTCCTTGCTCCTGACCCCTTATGATAATAATTTACTACAACTTAGGAAATTCCCTCAGTTTTTCCCACCCATACTTCCAGACTCATCTGCTTTTTTTCTCCTTGTTGAATACTGAGAATAACCTAGGGAATAAATGCCTATGTTCTGCCCCTACTACTCCTTCCAGTGTTTTAATATACCCATACTGTTAATATTTATATCCACAGGGTATTCCCTGTCTATGGATTTCATATTTCATTCTGTGCTAATATGCAGATAGTTTATCTTCTTTCCCATTATGCAAAACCCGGAATCACTATCTTGACATACATCCGTGGCTACTCTAAAAATCTACATTTAACTTGGCTCACAGAGTTTAAAATAAGTGTAGACCCCCCCATCCCAAGCTTACGGTCTGCCTTAGATAATTTCAACAAGTTATAAAAGAATGAAAAGGGATGACTATGAATTCTCAAATCAACGGTTTAAAGGCAGCCAATAAAATCTGTAAAAATGCATCAGGAATCTATGCCACAGGACTGCAGACTAGAAATCACAAATAAATGTGCTCTTGCCTTTGTCATAGTTTTATGGGCTTTCAACATCTTATCTGGAATCACGTTACTCTTCTCAATGAAGTTCTGAGATACCCCCCCATCTTTCTCAAAGTGCCTTTCTCCCCCATTCCACTAAATCCATATGAATGTCCATTCAATCTTTGTATCTGGTGGGACTGTCTGAGCTGAGATCTTTTATGAGATCCTTAGAAAAGAAAAACAAGCTACTCTTCCTTGAAAGTTAACCAATTCAGGGGTTTCACTGTATTTTCATTTGAGAAAAGTGCAGTAAAACTGCTCAGGCCTGGGGGACATGAATAATATCTCATATCTCTTTGATGTCCTAACAGAACCTAATACCATGCCAGCATGCAGTGTTCACTCAAAAATACTAGTGGTGGGCCTCCCTGGTGGCGCAGTGGTTGAGAGTCCGCCTGCCGATGCAGGGGATACGGGTTCGTGCCCCGGTCTGGGAGGATCCCATATGCCGCGGAGCGGCTGGGCCCGTGAGCCATGGCCGCTGAGCCTGCGCATCCGGAGCCTGTGCTCCGCAACGGGAGAGGCAACAACAGTGAGAGGCCCGCGTACCACAAAAAAAAAAAAAAAAAAAAAAATACTAGTGGTGTACAAGCTACTTGATAGCATAAATCTAAGGTATGTGGCATTTCACTATTGCCATGGTCTCTAATGCCTCCTGTGTTGTGGTGGCCAGAGCCCCTCAATGCCACAGAGAGAAAAAAAATCAGTTAAAAAATGAAACAATTATTTACATTTTAAATTTCATGTCAGGAATGCACATTTAAGATAAATCATAAATGGGTTCAGAATTTTTCTTTAACAGATTAAAATTTTTTCATTCCTCTCCACATAGACGTGCACACACCTACACAACATAGGCTGAAAAGATGTAAGCAGACAGCTCTAGCAGAAAGTAAAACAAATCATCTCCCATGATAGAACATCCCCAATAATTTCTATTTTGAGAGACTTTGTATAAAAGCTAGATGGCTTGCACAAGTTCATCTTGTCTGTAAGGATTCTGTGATGTATTTTATTTTTACAGTGTTGTTGAATGTCTACTCAATATATTATTGTGTTGGGATGTCAATCACAAAGGAACAAAGTTAATATAACAATATATGGGAAACTCTGGCATGTTGAAAGTCAAGGGTCTGGCATTGAAAAACTTTTCCCCCTGTAGAAAACAATTTTTTACTGGGTCTAAACCGTTCAGTTGAAATTTGTCACCAGTTAGCCTGACTACACAATAATTTTCCACATGCACACTCTTTCACACCCACTCCTGCCATTGCCCCTCTTTTTATCTGCACAGTTTACCAATATAAAGAAATTGCCTAATTCAAGTAAAATAATGGTCATCATTATCACATTTATTATTTCCTTATATGGCACCTCACATTGTTACGGTTCAATTATCTTATTGAAAATATGTTGAACACTCACAACTACATCATTAATAACTTCTATTAAAGTTGCAGCGACCTATACTGTGTGCTTTTGGTGAGATCTGGTTTCCTAATGCCACTCTGGTCATAGGCAGATTTTGCCCTTAGCTCACTCAACACTTGGTCAATGCCCTTGCCTTTGTCTTGTAATTCTAGTACATAAAATGCAATTACAGATAAAATCCCTCTTGAGACTCGTTTTTCATTGTCTCTCCAAAGTAAATTTCCTTTATGCATTAAATCATATCCCAGGACATTCCACAACACCGGCTGTCACTTGGATTCTTGTTCTCTCTGTATCAAAGTGGTCAATTTATATTCTTACCCTAATATTTCTGAGTTCTAGTCAATTTCCCTCATATATTTGTAGTTATCATTTTTTTAAATAGGGTTCTTGATGTGTTCATAGGTAATCAATAATTTACTTTAAGTAAAAATTTCAATAAAATAGATTATTTGGAAACTGAATAAATTGTAGACTATTTTTGGTGTCCTAAACTTTCAACATTTAAAAAAATATTTTTCCCCTCTATGTATTGCTGCTATCAATTGTGTGGCTTTTGGCTATAATGGTGTGTTGATTTTCATCTAATCCCTATAACAACTATTTTATCTTTCTTGTTATAAGCCATATGGCCTTTGCATTTTTAGTTATCATTGCATATTATGGGCCTCACTCAATACTCCCAGATGACACTTTACTTTGTTTGTGTTGCATTTGTTTTTCCCCTCAGTAAAATAACTATTTTCACAGAAACAGGTGGATCAAAATTGTGATCTTTATCTTTTGTATTAAAATTATATTTAAATCTTCTGCAGGTAAAAGAGCTATGTTACAACTTTCAAAAATCTAGTTAGCTTTAGTTTCTAAATGTTATCACATTTTTAAAAGCTTTTAAAATCTTTCCCTCTTCTCTTTTCCTCTCTCCCTCCCTCCTTCTTTTCATCCCCTCCTTCCTTCTTCCTGCCAATAAATATTTACTGAACACTTACTTTGTACCAATAACATAGTAGATACTGATGTTATGGCTGGAATTAAGACAAGCACCCTCACTGGCCTTACAAGCTATTGAAATATGTTGACATATTTTTAAGTGTTAGGGTATAATTTTGGAATGCTTTGTAATTTCTTATAAACCCACTAGCTTAAACTAAAGCTAAATGTATCATAAGAGATTAAAATCCCAATCAGATCATGTTGGAATCCTACTACTTTTTTTTTAAGTTGTGGGCTGTTCTTTATTTTTTCCCAGTAATCTCTGTCTCTGCCAGTCATTCTGAATGGGCTGCCATTTCCTTTCAGTCTCTGTCATCTTTTTGGTCCAGCAGGGTTTCTGATCCAATTTTTTTCAGTTTGTTTTTTTTTTAAGAAGATGTTGGGGGTAGGAGTTTATTAATTAATTAATTTATTTTTGCTGTGTTGGGTCTTCATTTCTGTGCAAGGACTTTCTCTGTTTGTGGCAAGTGGGGGCCACTCTTCATTGCGGTGCGCGGGCCTCTATCGTGGCCTCTCTTGTTGCGGAGCACAGGCTCAGTAGTTGTGGCTCATGGGCCTAGTTGCTCTGCGGCATGTGGGATCCTCCCAGACCAGGGCTCGAACCCGTGTCCCCTGCATTAGCAGGCAGATTCTCAACCACTGCGCCACCAGGGCAGCCCCAGTTTTATTGAGAAATAATTGACACAGATCATGTAAAAGCCTAGGGCATACACCATGATGGTTTGATTTGCATATTTTGTGAAATGATTACCACTGCATGTTCAGCTAAGAACAATCATCTCATACAGATACAATAAAAAGAAAAGGAAGAATAAAGAAAATTTTTTTTCCTTGTGATCCATTTTAGGGTCTACTCTCTTAACAACTTTCCTACATATCACGCAGCAGTGTTAGCTCGAGTCATCATGCTGTACACTACGTCTCTGGTATTTGTCCTGTAATGGGAAGTTTGTAACTTTTGATCACCTTCCTCCAATCCCCCCTCCCGCAACCCCTGGCTCTGGTAATCATAAGTTTGGGGGTTTTTTTGCTATGAGTTTTGTTGTTGTTGTTGTTGTTGTTGTTTTCTAGATAGAATTCTATTTCTTATATACACCTGATGTTTTGGATCTACATTATTTGGGGGGGAACCACATACACTGATGGGCTTATTCTTCTGATATTTAAAGGTGGATGTCTGAGTAATTATGATGAGAATAAATCTGGCTAAATAAGTTAAGACACAAAAAATATAATTGTCACCTCTATCTTTCCTATGAAAGAAATTCATCTGAGCCCTAAAGGTCCCTGAGATCCAGGGTCAGCACATACAATAGTTAGAAGGGTGAGTGGAGTGTGCAAGGCTATGTCTCTCCACCTGCAGGATGAGGCACATATTTTTTCATACAAAAATTATATCTGATGGCCCAGCCTTGTTCCTAGGAGCCTGTAACTTCCAAGAAAGGGACTCCTTTTATTTGCTCTCCAGTAACCTGCAGGCTAATGGTGTCCTTGGTTATATCTTTGAAAGTTTATCTTCCTTTCTTCAACCCGCAAATCAACCAAAACTGCCATCTTAAGGTTTTCTTTACAACAGTAAAAATGGAATGACTATGTGCTTTCTTTCTCTCTGCAAAGGCTGGAAGCCAGAAGAAAGACAGGAGCTCAAAATATTTTGGATTGTTTTGGCAGCCCAAGCAGCCAGCTGTTAGCTGGAGTTCCATAGGACTAGCCAGGGATGTCAGTAGTTGACTCTGGCATCTATGCTATGAATGACATCTTGGGATAAAATCCCCCTTCTAGTTTCTTGGCAGCTTAAGAATCTCAGATGGAGATAAAAACATGGCTCTCAATGCCTCGATGAGTGGCTGGAATATTTTACACCTGCTTGAGCCAGTATGAGATTTGTGCACATTTCTGATTTTCAACCCAGTTTTTAATTGATATTCAACACCCAAGAAGTAGAGACTTACAATGAAAAGCATCTTTAATTGGTTCAAAGCTTCAAAGTTCCATTACTGTGAAGAAAGAATACTTGTACAGGTTTTTCTGATCTTTCATCTGCTCATGATTGCTTTTCCTAATCAAAAGTAGCAAGGTAAGAGTATTTCTTATTTGCTGTTTGAAATACAGTACTAATCTTTGTAGACAAGCAGAAGGAAATTATTCTTTTCACTAGCAATAACTGTTTAAATTTCAAAGATAGCAATAGCTGTTTAAATTTCAAAGATTATATTAAAATGTGCTTCCTCATTCTGTTTACAGTATTCTAATCCTTTCCAGTAGCAGCTTGGATATTATATCACAGTGGGTTTTTGTTTTTAGAAAAAAGCAGAAATGTAGACTCAGGATGCTCGGTTTGTAAGATGGGGAAACAATGCTTGCTATTAGGACATGTCTGAAAATGGGGCAGGAGATGAATAGGTGAATTAAGCCACCATATGCCCAGCCAATTAAGTTAAATCCTGGCACATTAGAAAATGCTAATGTGATTTAAATAGGAAATGTTTTGCCTAAGAACACAAAGAAATGAAAATAGATATCAATCGTATATTGCTGACTACTTACAGCCTAAATGCTTTACAACTATGGAATAAAAACATTATTTTAGGAAAAGCAAACTAATTCACGATTACTTCAGAAAATTTCTTCTTACATCGAGGCCTTGTTGAAAACCTCACCTACCCACCCACGCACACACATATACATACTTGTGTGTATGTTATATATATATATATATATATGTGTATATATGTATATGATTACTAGTAAATACTAATATACTTCATTGCTAACATACGAAGTCCCCAGAAGGAATAGACAATGTGTTTGGAAAAACCATGATAAAATGAAGAGTGCCTTCTACAGTATTCTGCATTTGTAGTTGAAATTGTATATCTTAAGGAAAACAGTTAAAGGATGATGTTTTTTGGTCTGGAAAACTCTGTAGATCTTCTCTTAAACATCAGTTTTATGAGGAAAACAGCATTTAAAGATTTAAAAATATTTGTTGTTTCACTCGACGGGATTCTGTGGGAGTAATTACATAGCCATATGGTGATGGCTTAAGAAATTACATTTTGTCTATAATGTCTGAGATTCTATTTTTAGTCTCAGTTTGCTTGACTTCAATTATTACATTACATACATTTTAAATAACAATTTGTTGAGCACTTATTATTGTAGGCATTGTGCTAAGGAATTTATAACATTGTCTTATTTCAACCTCACAACAATCCTGTCATGTACTATGAGTATCCTTACTTGACAGATGGTAAAATAAAATTAAAAAGTTATATAATCAGCCCAAAGCTATACAGCTAGCTCTCTAATGCCTTAATTAACTCCTAATCCCATGCTATTGAAAATTACTGTATATATATTCCTCATAATTTTCATTCATTCTCAAAATTTTCTGGTAATAAGTAGGCAAATATCATTGAGGTTTTATTTACATGAAAGACAGCTAGGTCCACTACAAGTCTTACTCTCATGACCGATGACTGCCGTGTAGAAGTAAGATGACTTATGCCTTGTTTGTTTATTTAGGAATGAGAAGTATAGGACTTACGTATGTCTGGAATAGAACAAACTGAGAGCAAACAACTTAGTAATGACTTTGTCTAATAATCTGCACTGTCAACTGTGCAGTGAGGACTGTGTAGCCACAATAGCCAGTGATGAGGAAAGGGAGATGGAAATTCAGGGATCTGTTTTGAGATCGCATCCTTCCAATTGGTCATAGTCAACCCAGCTCTCCTCTCCTGGATTACCCCCATCCACACTTGATTCAGTGCAAAACAAATACCCTCTGACCAGCCATACTTACAATAGAATTAATAGAGGGCAGATTCATAACCCCAATTAACATTGGCTTAAGTGTCAGCCTGACTAATAAATGATAAATAATCTAAAGTGCTAACTTAAAATATGAAGCAATACATTTTTATGTTTTATTTTTATATGATGCATCACAAACAATAATTTTTATGTTTTATTTTGTTATATGAGACTTCTAAATATCACAATAGTATGTTATTAATTTTCAATGATTTTCAAACTAGTGTTGAAACATCTTTAATCAGTCAAGATGATGCTCCAAGATTTATTACCCATTCTTGTATATAAGTAATGTCCATATCTATTTTAACATGAGCTAAAGGTGTTTACAGTTTGGAAGAAAGCCCCAATCTTTGTAGGCAGACAGAAAATTACCCTTTTCTTTAGCAATTTTATGTATATTTGATGTTTACATTAGTCATTTTTTATATATTATCTTCTCTCCCAGATTAAAGATACATCATATTTGACAGTTTTCATTAATCTCCCTCAAATTTCATTATGACTGCAGAATTCTAATGAAGGTGTGTATATTCACTTGTCTTTTCCAATAACCTAAAAAATGTCATTTCATTTTTGGATATAAAATAGGGAAAATTTACTTTCTGGGTTAGTAAATATCCTGACCTAGTTATTAAACTGTCTGAAGTACATAGGATAAGAAACAAAGTCAAAAGTTGTCCCTAGGGATGTTTATACTAGATGATAAGATTTCATTAGAATGACTGGCAAGTTTCAGCAATTTTCTAGACATACTCCAAAAAGACTTTTCCCTCAATCTCAACATAGCATAAAATTCCAAAGAAATATATACTGTTTAATCAAATAATGAGATTTGCATATCTACTTTAAAGATAGTTCACCCAGTTTTCCAATTGGATTGTTATTGCCATCCTCACCACAATTGAATTTAGACACGCTGGAGTGGAATATTTAAAATTAGAGTTAATAGCAAAGAAGTAATGGATGATTTGGTTATTTTTCAATAATTGAAGAATGACTTTCCCTATATTCACTACTGATAAAGAAAAAAATTCTGCAAAATGCCCCTGCAAATGAGGTACCTTAAATGTTGAGCTCTAATCACCCATTTCTCCAGTCTGTCAGTCTTAAAATATTGCAGAGCTGACTTCCCAGATGCCAGCTGGCAACCCAATTTAAAGAAGCAGCAGCCTAGAGAAGTATACAAAAGAGCTTAAAAGCTATCTCCATGCTGCATGTCATGAAGTCTGCTGCCATATCATGAACAATCACAAAGGACACAATGCAATGAAAGAGCTAGTTAGGAACTTAGACAAAACTCATGGCATGTGGCTAACTTCCTTTTTAACCCTATCTGTTGTAATATTTGTAATATGATGTTTGTGCTTTCAGACTGCATAATAAATTCATTTGAGGATTTTCTGAATATATTCATATCCTTCAATTAGATGAACAATTGAAAAAGTTATTCCTCTAAGAATGCATTTCATCAAAAACACCACTGCAATTTCAAAGCCATTGTTTGAAGCAATCAGTTAAATATCTGGGTTTTATAGAGGCTTCTCACTTTTTGGTTGCCCAAGGGAAGTCTGGCTACAGTATCCTACTGCTTTGAAATCAACAGAAGCAAGGAAATATAAAGGTAATTTAAATAAACCTATTGCTCAGTGATGCACAGCAGACATAAATGAATACATTTCTTAGAAGCTATGAATACTTTATCATAACCATTGTTCTTTTTAACATATTTCAAAAGCATTGCAGGTATTATAATTCCAAATGATTTCCACTTAAAGTCCTCACTGCATATGGTTTGCACTTAAACTGAAATCCCAAGAAAAGGTCAAGATGAGCATGATCACCACTACAATGGTAAGCAGAAAAATAAAGGGCCTAGATGTGCAATTTATAAGCATGCAAACTGCAATGTACATGCTAAAAGAATGTAGGATTAACTATATGACCAGAAAAGTTTAAGTATTTAGGGTTATTAGGTTTATTAAATAAGCATATTTCTTAACATCTCTTCCTTCTGATTCTCTGGTTGCCCAACTTTGAGATGTTTAATTACACGTAACTTGTTCAATAAAGGAGAAGAAAAAGGAGAGATCTCAGTACGCTGTAGCCTTATTCATCTTACAGCAGATCTATTTTTAGATTGGTGCCAATGGTCAAAATTCTATTTTTGAGGAATGTTAAGGTTCAAGTCAAAGTTAATCCAGAAGCACCATTCATCTGTCCATTCATATGTTCATGAGGAACAGCACAGCAGATTGGTTAGAGGTAAGAGCATTTATCTGTCCAAATCCTAGCTCTACCACTTACTTACCCTGTGTCCTTTGATAATATGTTTAACTTTCCCCTCTATGCTTCAGGTTATCATCTTAAAAATGGGGACAATTACAGAACCTCCCACTTAAGGTTTATAAGAGAATTAAATGAGAAATCCATTTAGGTAGTACTCAGTTTAGACATGACACAGAGAAAAGCCCTCAAAAACTATTACTTTTAATTGCAAAACCCTTGTTTTATACTTATTATAGAACAGTTCTATGCTAGAAGCTGGAAACACAATAATGTATGATATAGCCCTCCACTTAATAGATACAGCTTAGTCAAGGAAACAAAAGTAAATGATCATAAAGAGTAGAATATCTGTGGTAAAAAATATGCAGAGATTTACAAAGGTACTTCATATAGTCAGGGGGTGAAAGGAAACGAATCCCAGAAGATGTCATCTGGGTATATTCTTAAAGCATAAATAAATAATTTCTGAAAAGTTTCAAATTATTTGTATTTAATTAGATCCTTTCTTGCTTCTAGAAGATTTGGTCCTTTTTCCAACTTCTTTCCTGTCCTCTAATCTTTTACTCATCTGTATTAGCAGGTAGCTGAAAAGATATAATGTGAAACAGAGAGATGCAAAGACGATAACAAAGAAAATCGATGAAAATCGGTCTTGGATAATAGCTTGCATCCCCCTTTGATATAATCTCCATGATGTTCTAGTGATAGGATTTCCTAGGCTTAAAACAGCTAAATGTAGTAAGTTCTAGAATTACATGAAAAGTGACCCAATATAACTTTCTAATAAAGCTAAGGGGCAAAATCCATTTGGTAAAATATTTTCTATTGTATGCCAAAAACTCTGAAAAACAGAAAGGATTTGAAGGGAAGACTCAGGAAAAATAACTGTTTTAAGTATAGGAGAAAACCATGAAGTCACAGATCCCCTGATCCCAAGAGTCCCAAGAAGTCCAACCCTTTCAGTACACTTAGTTGAAGTTCTCAAAGTCCCTAAGCCAATAAAATCATCAATCACAAAAATTAAGGAAGTAATCACAATTGTCATGTCCTGTGTTAAGATTAAGCATGGACAAATTAACTAACTATATCAAGAGAGGACAAAAGGAACCAGTGAAAATTGTATCAAACTTGCCCCCCATGTTGGAACAGGTACTCTCTCTTGGAAATTTTTTGGGTTAATGTTTAGGAAGGGATTGATCAGAGCACTGTGGTAAAGGACAGGGAGAGAGAGTATATAAGCGATGACTATGTCTTGCTTTAACTTGCCCTTTTGGTTCAGCACAAGACTCAGTCTTTTAAAAGTCGGAAAGTTTTTATTTTTTTAAGCAAATTTTTTTTCAATTTTATTTATTTTTTTATACAGTAGGTTCTTATTAGTCATCCATTTTATACACATCAGTGTATATGTGCCAATCCCAATTTCCCAATTCATCATACCACCAACCCCACCCCCCGCTGCTTTCCCTGCTTGGTGCCCATATGTTTCTTCTCTACATCTGTGTCTCTATTTCTGCCCTGCAAACTGGTTCATCTGTACCATTTTTCTAGGTTCCACATGTATGCGTTAATATACGATATTTGTTTTTCTCTCTCTGACTTACTTCACTCTGTATGACAGTCTCTAGATTCAGCCACGTCTCTACAAATGACCCAATTTCATACTTTTTATGGCTGAGTAATATTCCATTGCATATATGTACCATATCTTCTTTATCCATTCGTCTGTCGATGGGCATTTAGGTTGCTTCCATGACCTGGCTATTGTAAATAGCACAGAGTGAACATTGGAGTGCATGTGTCTTTTTGAATTATGGTTTTCTCAGGGTATATGCCTAGTAGTGGGATTGCTGGGTCTATGGTAATTCTATTTTTAGTTTTTTAAGGAACCTCCATACTTTCTCCATCCATAGTGGCTGTATCAATTTACATTCCCACCAACAGTGCAAGAGGGTTCCCTTTTCTCCACACCCCCTCCAGCATTTGTTGTTTGTAGATTTTCTGATGATGCCCATTCTAACTGGTGTGAGGTGATACCTCATTGTAGTTTTGATTTGCATTTCTCTAATAATTAGTAATGTTGTGCAGCTTTTCATGTGCTTCTTGGCAATCTGTATGTCCTCTTTGGAGAAATGTCTATTTAGGTCTTCTGCCCATTTTTTGACTGGGTTATTTGTTTTTTTAAATATTGAGCTGCATAAGCTGTTTACATATTTTGGAGATTAATCCTTTGTCTGTTGATTCATTTGCAAATATTTTCTTCCATTCTGACGGTTGTCTTTTTGTCTTGTTTGTAGTTTCCTTTGCTATGCAAAAGTTTTTAAGTTTCATTAGGTCCTATTTGTTTATTTTTGTTTTTATTTCCATGAATCAAGGAGGTGGATCAAAAAAGTTCTTGCTGTGATTTATATCAAAGGGTGTCCTTCCTATGTTTTCCACTAAGAGTTTCATAGTGTCCGGTCTTACATTTAGGTCTCTAATCGATTTTGAGTTTGTGTATGGTGTTAGAGAGTGTTTAAATTTCATTCTTTTACATGTAGCTGTCCAATTTTCACAGCACCACTTATTGAAGAGACTGTCTTTTCTCCAATGTATACCCTTGCCTCCTTTGTCATAGAGTAGTTGACCATAGGTGTGTGGGTTTATTTCTGGGCTTTCTATCCTATTCCATTGATCTATATTTCTGTTTTTGTGCCAGTACCATATTGTCCTCATTACTGTAGCTGTGTAGTACAGTCTAAACACAGGGAGTCTGATTCCTCCAGCTCTGTTTCTTTCCCTCAAGACTGCTTTGGCTATTTGGGGTCTTTTGTGTCTCCATACAAATTTTAAGATTTTTTATTCTAGTTCTGTAAAAAATGCCACTGGTAATATGATACGGATTGCAATGAATCTATAGATTGCTTTGGGTAGTATAGTCATTTTCACAATGTTGATTCTTCCAATCCAAGATCATGGTATATCTCTCCATCTGTTTGTATCATCTTTAATTTCTTTCATCAGTGCCTTATAGTTTTCTGCATATAGGTCTTTTGTCTCCCTAGGTAGGTTTATTCCTAGGTATTTTATTCTTTTTGTTGCAGTGGTAAATGGGAGTGTTTCCTTAATTTCTCTTTCAGATTTTTCATCATTAGTGATAGGAATGCAAGAGATTTCTGTGCATTACTTTGGTATCCTGCAACTTTACCAAATTCATTGATTAGCTCTAGTAGTTTTCTGGTAGCATCTTTACGATTCTCTATGGATAGTATCATGTCATCTGCAAACAGTGACAGTTTAACTTCTTCTTTTCCAATTTGTATTCCTTTTATTTCTTTTTCTTCTCTGATTGCCATGGCTAGGACTTCCAAAACTATCTTGAATAATAGTGGTGCAAGTGGACATCCTTGTCTTGTTCCTGATCTTAGAGGAAATGCTTTCAGTTTTTTACCATTGAGAATGATGTTTGCTGCAGGTTTGTCATATATGGCCTTTATTATGTTGAGGTAGGTTCCCTCTGTGTTCACTTTCTGTAGAGTTTTTTATCATAAATGGGTGTTGAATTTTGTCAAAGCTTTTTCTGCATCTATTGAGATGATCATATGGTTTTTCTTCAATTTTTCAATACGGTGTATCACATTGATTGATTTGTGTATATTGAAGAATCCTTGCATCCCTGGGGTAAATCCCACTTGATCGTGGTGTATGATCCTTTTAATGTGTTGTTGGATTCTGTTTGCTAGTATTTTGTTAAGGATGCTTCCCTCTATATTCATCAGAGATATTGGCTTGTAATTTCCTTTTTTTGTAGTATCTTTTTCTAGTTTTGGTGTCAGGGTGATGGTGGCCTCACAGAATGGGTTTGGGAGTGTTCTTTCCTCTGAAAATTTTTAGAAGACTTTGAGAAGGATGGGTGTTAGCTCTTCTCTAAATGTTTGATAGAATTCACCTGTTAAGCCATATGATCCTGGACTTTTGTTTGTTGGAAGGTTTTTAATCAGAGTTTCAATTTCATTACTTGTGATTGGTCTGTTCATATTTTCTATTTCTTCCTGTTTCAGCCTTGGAAGGTTATACCTTTCTAAGTATGTGTCCATTTCTTCCAGGTTGTCCATTTTATTGCATAGAGTTGCTTGTAGTAGTCTCTTGGGATGCTTTATGTTTCTGCGGTGCCTGTTGTAACTTCTCCTTTTTCATTTCTTATTTTATTGATTTGGTTCCTCTCCCTCTTTTTCTTGATGAGTCTGGCTAATGGTTTATCAATTTTGTTTATCTTCTCAAAAAAAAGCTTTTAGTTTTATTGATCTTTGCTATAGTTTTTTTTGTTTCTATTTCATTTATTTCTGCTCTAATCTTTATATTTCCTTCTGCTAACTTCGGGTTTTGTTTGTTCTTCTTTCTCTAGTTCCTTTAGTTGTAAGGTTAGATTGTTTATTTGAGATTTTTCTTGTTTCTTGAGGTAGGCTTTTATTGCTATAAACTTCCCTCTTAGAACTGCTTTTGCTGCATCCCATAGGCTTTGGATCATTGTGTTTTCATTGTCACTTGTCTCTAGCTATTTTTTGATTTCCCCTTTGATTTCCTCAGTGATCTCTTGGTTATTTAGTAATGTATGGTTTAGCCTCCATGTGTTTGTGCTTTTTACATTTTTCTCCCTGTAATTGATTTCTAATATCATAGCATTGTGGTCAGAAAAGATGCTTGATATGATATCAATTTTCTTAAATTTACTGAGGCTTGATTTGTGACCCAATATGTGATCTGTCCTGGAGAATGTTCCGTGCACACTTGAGAAGAAAGTGTAATCTGTGGTTTGGGGATGGAATGTCCTATAAATATCAATTAAATCTACCTGGTCTATTTTGTCATTTAAAGCTTGTGTTTTCTTATTAATTTTCTGTTGGCATGATCTGTCCATTGGTGTAAGTGAGGTGAGAAATCAGCTGTTAACCTTTTGGTAGTTCCCTTGTATGTTATTTGTCATTTTTCCCTTGCTGCTTTCAATAATTTTTCTTTGTCTTTAATTTTTGCCAATTTGATTACTATGTGTCTTGGCATGTTTCTCCTTGGGTTTATCCTGTATGGGACTCTCTGCATTTCCTGGACTTGGGTGGCGATTTCCTTTCCCATGTTAGTGACGTTTTCGACTATAATCTCTTCAAATATTTTCTCAGGTCCTTTCTCTCTCTCTTCTCTTTCTGGGACCCCTATAATGTGAATGATCTTGCATTTAATGTTGTCCCAGAGGTCTCTTAGACTATCTTCATTTCTTTTCATTCTTTTTTTCTTTATTCTGTTCCACAGCAGTGAATTCCTCCATTCTGCCTTCCAGGTCACTTATCCGTTCTTCTGCCTCAGTTATTCTACTATTGATTCCTTCTAGTGTATGTTTTCATTTCAGTTATTGTGTTGTTCATATCTGTTTGTTTGTTCTTTAATTCTTCTAGACCTTTGTTAAGCATTTCTTGCATCTTCTCGATCTTTGCCTCCATTCTTTTTCCGAGATACTGGATCATCTTCACTATCATTATTCTGAATTCTTTTTCTGGAAGGTTGCCTATCTCTACTTCATTTAATTGTTTCTCTGGGGTTTTATCTTGTTCCTTCATCTGGTACATAGCCCTCTGCCTTTTCATCTTGTCTCTCTTTCTGTGAATGTGGTTTTTCTTCCACAGGCTGAAGAACTGTAGTTCTTTTTGCTTCTGCTGTCTGCCTTCTGGTGGATGAGGCTATCTAAGAGGCTTGTGCAAGTTTCCTGATGGGAGGGACTGGTGTTGGGTAGAGCTGGCTGTTGCTTTGGTGGGCGTAGCTCAGTAAAACTTTAATCTGCTTGACTGCTGATGGGTGGGGCTGGGTTCCCTCCCTGTTGGTTGTTTGGCCTGAGGCAACCCAACACTGGAGACTACCTTGGCTCTTTGGTGGGGCTAATGGCAGACTCTGTCAGGGCTCACACCATGGAGTACTTCCCAGAACTTCTGCTGCCAGTGTTCCTGTCCCCACAGTGAGCCACAGCCACCCCCTGCCTGTGCAGGAGACCCTCCAGCACTAGCAGGTAGGTCTGATTCAGTCTCCTATGGGGTCACTGCCCCTTCCCCTGGGTCCCGATGAGCACACTACTTTGTGTGTGTGCTCCAAGAGTGGAGTCTCTCTTCTCCCCAGTCCTGTTGAACTTCTGCAGTCAAATCCCACTATCCTTCAAAGTCTGATTCTCTAGGAATTCCTCCTCCCATTGCCGGACCCCCAGATTGGGAAGCCTGATGTGCGACTCATAACGTTCACTCCAGTGGATGGACTTCTGTGTTATAAGTGTTCTCCATTTTGTGAGTCACCCACCCAGCAGTTATGGAATTTGACTTTATCGTGATTGCACCCAGCCTACCATCTCATTGTGGCTTCTTCTTTGTCTTTGGATGTGGGTTATATTTTTTGGTGAGTTCCAGTGTCTTCCTGTTGATGATTGTTCAGCAGTTAGTTGTAAAAGCCAGAAGGTTTAACCTGCTGTGTTACATTTACAAAATATCTTGTGGATACAGAAAATTTGCCACATCTCAGACAATATCTCAAAAGAATACTACAGTTTCTAAAGCTAAATCTAGTCTTTATATAGAACATCCATAAAACCTAGTATGATATTCATTTTCATTTTATAAACAGCTCTTCTAAAATATGTTTAAATAGCATTCTGCTTCAAGACAGTGAGTGAGGACCTTTTGAGATTCTATTAATTATTCCTCACTAGTCAAGTACATAGGGTGGTGAGGGAAGACAAAAGTAAACATTAAGGAGAATTTCATAAGACTTCAAAATCCATATGGGAATGGGGTAAGAGAAGCAGGTATTTATATGCAACATGAAAGACCTAAAAGAACTAGCTCTGAGAAAAGCTTTTTGAGCACAAATTTTTATTTGTATGGACAATAAAGAAGAATCAGCCAATCCAGCAACCTAGTTCAGTCCTTTTGCTAAAGGACTAAAACAAAATCCTACTGCAGCACATATGCTCTTAAGAAACAGCTTGAATTAACATTACTTATGTTCTTAGAACTTTTCAAAAAGATATTTTAGAGTGAGAACCAAAATATACCATGTTTCTTGAACAAGGGTTAGAGGAGGATGGAGGCTTTGGCACATGTAGACTGAAGTTTAAAAGAAATGACTACCTTTACAGTGGTGATGGGCCTTTGGGGAAAAATATGTATGGATGGCAGGTGGCTAACTGGGAGAATAAGCTATTTCTACAATTGGTTGAAGAAAAAAATGAAATGCAAAGGGTTGGAAAAGTCATGGGTGTAGAGCACAATAGAAAGGTAAGAATCAGCAATTTCTCTTTTAATTTCAAATGTCAAACATGGTTTAAGAAAAAAATGTGTTGCCTAAGGATGCCGGCACTCAAGGTGGTTCTCTAGGTGAATTCACCACTGTGCAGGGCTTCAGGTTCAGAAAGCAGGTTTTTTCAGCACTAAGAGAGGAGTTTGTATACAAATTAATCAAGTTTACAGAAATTGATTTTTGAAAATCAGAGCACCTGAACAAAGAACAGTAGTTGGCAATTCACAAAATATAAGTAAAAAAGACAAACGTCTGATAATATATTTAGCTTCACAAGTCATCAACAGATTAATATTAAAACCAAGTTGGTAATTTTCACATTTAAAAAAATATAATTAATGGTAAAGCCAAATTGTTGTCAAGTATGTTACAAAGTGAGCATTCCCAGCTAGTCCTTTTGGGTACATAAACTGATACACATGTTCTACAGAGAAATTTAACAAAATTACCAAAATCCTTTTATGAATATTTATGGGCCTAAATCTAGGAAATTATCTTGTTACAATTAGTTGGAAAGTACATAAAGCTATATTTACAAGGATGATCTTCAAAACATTGCTGAAAAAAGAAAGAAATGGAAACAACCCAAACTTGAAAACATTGGTTTGGATATAAGCTCAGGGAAGTAGAACTGGGAGAACTCTGTTTTACTAGGATGCTCAATTTATTTTAACTCCTCTGGAAAGAGACTTACTTTATGAACAAAAGGCAGATGGTCTGTGATGGAAATGTAAGGAAAGGAGATCCATTATGCAAGACCCTTGGCTAAAGAAGGCAAAGTTGAACATTACGGCTATGTCTGAAATATCAACTGAGGAAAGATGGTCTCAGGAAAATTTATCTCAAAGTCACTTCTTAATATCATCTTACATTTTTGTTCTAATCACATGTCTACCAGAAAAATTCCTGATAATACAGTTGTCTATTTTTTTTTTAAATAGGAAGAGATTGTATGATTGGCTCTCCAGAGAATTATGGTCTACTTGCTAGTTGGATTTATACTTGAAATTTAATTAAGTGATATGCTTTTTATTAAGCCACCTTTGCTGTGACATTAAAAATTTAAATAAACTTTTAATTTTAGAATAGTTTCAGATTAACAGAAAAGTTGCCAAGTTGGTATAGTTCCCATATATCCCTCACCAAATTTCCCCTATTATTAACATTTCACATACAAATATATTATGTTACTATCTTATGTTATTATATTGCATTTGTCACAACTAGGGAATCAACATTTACACATTATTATTAACTAAATTACACACTTTATTCATGCTTTGACTTCTTCGTTAAATTTATTTAAGAAGGAAAAGACGTGCTTAATCTTCCCATGTTATTTGGTCAATATGCTAAATGTAAAGTTTAGGTAAATACTTATTCATTCTTCCTATCTAAAAAAAAAAACTCAATTTTTTTCTTTATTTCCTAAAATATACATAAATGTATGTACTAAGTACCTCCATATTGTAATATTTAAAAACTTTCCCAAATCCCTGCAGAGAGGAATAATTCTGCTCTGGAAATCAGGCAGTGATTTAAAAAAAATAATTTTAATAAAATAAGATCTACTTTTAAAGAATTGGCTCACAGAGTAGTGGGGGCTGACAAGTTTAAAATTCATAGGGCAGGCTGGCAGGACTTAGTCAGGAGTTGACTCCAAAGTCTTGAGGCAGAATTTTTTTTCTCTGGGAAACTGAGTTTTTGTTCCTAAGATCTTCAGCTGATTGGATTAGATCTCCCCACAGTTTGAGGGCAATCCTCTTTACTTAAGCCAACTGATTACAGTTGTTAACCACACTTGCAAAATACCTTTACAAACACATCTAGATTATTGTTTGATTAAAGTATTAGATACTATAGCCTAGTCAAGTTGGAACATAAAACTAAACATCATTACAGGACACATAACTTCTGACCACATCCTGCTAGCCATAACTCAGTTAAAAGTCACTAGAAAGATGATAAATAGTAGAAAGATGGATGAAGGGAAGGAGAGAGGGAGGAAGAAATCACTGTCTCTCAGTATTTTAATTTTAAAAAGAATGGTGGTTATCAATTAAAGCAGCTTTATTTTCTCATAAAGCTAAACTTTACATAGGAATTATTAAATTTAATTACTTAGAATAAATGTTTATATAATAATCAGCATTCTTTTTAGCAGAATTCTTTAATTGTTGCAGAAGATTTTACATCTGTATAGATCAAGGATTATTGGTCCTTGAACAACAGTCCTTTGTTGGAGCAATTCTACAAGAAAATACTTTATCATAAGTCCTTGTCACACAGCAAAGTGAACATAAAGTAATGAAAGTTTATTCTATAACACATATACCTTGGTTTATATAACACCTACTTCAGCACCTTCATGACAGTTGTCCTATATATCAGCAAATGCCTTGTACTTTAGGGGACTCAACCCTAATTTTTAAAATGTAAACAAAGAAGAGAGAGCACATCTCATCTCTATAGAGAAATAAGTCAGAGCAAAATCTCTTTTATATTTATTTCCATTATTCTGGCATTCTCACATCTATGGTACGTATGGGAATTAAAAATAGAGTTAATATTTGAAAGTTTTTCTTAAAAAATAAAAATTTTAAAGTATTCAGTTGTCAGGCGAGTTTATTAAATAAAAACTAGCAATAGTATCCTTATATAGCCAAAATCAGCAGCAAAATAAATATCTAGAGACATTCTGTTGAAATGTCTCTAGGGTTGAAAAATCAAATACTTGAACAGATTCTGATACTGAATGAAGATTTATCAGGTAGGGAAAGGAAGTAAAGAAAAACATAAAGTGTAATTCCATGATCTTGCTAAGTTACTCTAGCACTAAATGGCTCAAATGTTCAAAGAGAAATCATTGCCAAACTCATATTCTTAGCTTTTCCTCAGGTGGACATCTTCACAGTGTTTTCACAGACTCCTTGGGTGAACCACTCAAAGATAATTCACTTGTCAAAAACTGACATATTAAGAGTGCGGAAAAAATGAGACAAGATTTTTTTTATAAAACCCAACCAGGTTTTCCCACTTTGGGAGAGGAATTATCTGAATTCTTCAGCACCTTGGTGACTTGCAGAGTTTCTTGATGCATATTAGAATTACTTAGGGAGCTTTAAAAAATATTGATTCTAAATTAAACACTTGGAGTTAGGGTGGTGTTTGACATTGATATTTTTAAAGCTCTTCTGATTGTTTAATGGGCATCCATGGTTGAAAGTTCTGAGGCAGTAGAAAAACAAATGAACCTCCAGTTAGACAACTAACTGAACATATATGTTTGCCCCCACTTGTTGCTCCTCTGGGTCCCAGCGACTGGATAAATGTGTCCATCTGGCTGCTTACAAGGACTTCACTCTTTGCAAACATACTACCTAAGCCTTTATTCTTTCTCTTAATTGTCCTTTTTAAAAGCCTTTTATTTGATTTGTTTAACTACTCAGAGTTCTCATGAATGAGTTGGGGGATAGTCCTGAGATTCTCAGGGCCTGAATGTTTTGTCCTATTGTCATTTGAAAATGGGTAATTTCTAGTCATTCAACAAACCTGTGTGTCATTGTCCACTTTTCCTATGTGTACAAAGGTCAGTGGGACCAAATAGCACCAAATACTTGGAAGTTGTGGTAAGATTTTCCCCAAGACCAATCTAGAATTCCAGTGGACACCCTAGAAAACGTAAGATACACATACAATAACCCACTGTGCTGTGTCTTAGAATCAAAGAGCTCATAGACTCCAAATATTCCATTATAAGCATTTTAAAAATTGGTATGGGAGATATTCAAGATGGCAGAGGAGTAGGTGGACGTGGAATTCATCTCTCTACACAGAGCATCAAGAATACATCTATAGATACAACAATTCTCAAAGAACACTGGCTGAAAACTAGCAGAAGAGCTCGGACACAAGAAAGAACTATAAAGATCTCATCATAACTGGTATCAAGAGATCAAGTTTCAACTTCTCAGATTCTTTATTTTGCTTGATAAAGCCTGCTGTAGATCACTCTTTGAGGACCTTCAAAATGGCAGAGGATAAACACATGGAGATCACCTTCCTCCCCCAAAATACAACAAAAATACATCTACATGTGGAGCAACTTCTACAGAACACATGCTGAATGCTGGCAGAAGACCTCAGACTTCCCAAAAGGCAAGAAATTCCCCACGTACCTGAGTAGGGCAAAAGAAAAAAGAAAAAAAAACAGAGACAAAGAACAGGGACGGGACCTACACCTCTGGGACGGAGCTGTGAAGGAGGAAAAGTTTCCACATGCTAGGAAGCCCCTTCACTGGTGGGACAGGGGCTGGGCCAGTGGGGGAAAGATTTGGAGCCACAGAGGAGAGCACAGCAACAGGGTTGCAGAGGCAAAGCAGAAAGATTCCTGCACAGGGATTGGTGCCAACCAGCACTCACCAGCCTGAGAGGCTTGTCTCCTCACCGGCCAGGACAGGTGGGGGCTGGGAGCTGAGGCTCAGGCTTCTCCTTCGGGGTTCAGATCCCAGGGAGAGGACTGGGGTTGACTGCATGAACACAGCCTGAAGGGGGCTAGTGCACAACAGCTAACTGGGAGGGAGTCCGGGAAAATGTCTGGAACTGCCTGAGTCAAGAGACCATTGTTTTGGGGGGCACAAGAAGAGGAGATTCAGAACGCCGCCTAAACGAGCTTCAGAGGAGGGTGCAAAATGCAGATATCAGCATGGACACCAGAGACAGGCATGAAATGCTAACGCTGCTGGTGCAGCCACCAAAAAGCCTGTGTGCAAGCAAAGGTCACTATCCACACCCCTCCCAGGAGCCTGTGCAGCCTGCCACTGCCAGGGTCTCATGTTCCAGGGACAACTTCCCCGGGAGAAC
Source organism: Hyperoodon ampullatus (assembly GCF_949752795.1). Taxonomy (NCBI): domain Eukaryota; kingdom Metazoa; phylum Chordata; class Mammalia; order Artiodactyla; family Ziphiidae; genus Hyperoodon; species Hyperoodon ampullatus. The sequence goes on along the minus strand of NC_136916.1, from coordinate 120,989,009 downwards.
ACAGGGCATGCCTTAGGCCGTTGCAACGTCACTCTGGCCTCTGCCGCTGCAGTCTCTCTCCACATTCCATACCCATCCTTCCCCACAGGCGGAGTGAGTGAGAGCCCTCTAATCAGCTGCACCTTTAACGCCCTCTTGTCTGGGCAAAGAACACATGCCAGAAGTTGACCTACATGCAGAGGTGGAGCCAAATCCAAATCTGGGCCCGAGGAGCTGTGCAATAAAAGAAGAGAAAGGGAAATTTCTCCATGCAGCCGCAGGAGCAGCAGATTAAATCTGCAACATCAATTTGATGTACCCTGAATCTGTGGAATACATGAATACACAACTCATCCCAAAATTAAGGCACTGGACTTTGGAAGTAACTGTAGACTTGGAGTTTGCTGTATATGACTGACTAGTTTCTGATTTTTATGTTTATCTTAGTATAGTTTTTAGTGCTTGTTATCATTGATGGATTTGTTTACTGGTTTGGTTTTTATCTTCTTTTATTTTTATTACTTTTTAAACTTTTTATTTTAATACTTTTAAAATATTTTTATTTAAATAACTTTACTTCATTTGATTTTATTTTTCTTACTTTCTTTTTTTTCTCACTTTCTTCTAAGCCATGTGGCTGACAGGGTCATGGTGCTCCAGCGGGGTATCAGGCCTGAGCCTCAGAGGTGGGAGAGCCAAGTTCAGGACATTGGACCACCAGGGACCTCTCGGCCCCACATAATATCAGTTAGTGAGAGCTCTCCAAGAGGTCCATTTCAAAGCTAAGACAAAGCTCCACTCAACGACCATCAAGCTACAGTGCTGGACACCCTATGAGAAACAACTAACAAGAGATTAACAAAGCCCCACTCATTAGCAGAGAGGCTGCCTAAAATCATAAGGTCACAGACACTCCAAACACAAAACCAGAGGCAGTCTGGTCCACCAGAAAGACAAGATCCAGCCTCATCCACCAGAACACAGGCACCATTCCCCTCCACCACAAAGCCTACACAACCACTGAACCAACCTCACCCACTGGGGGCAGACACCAAAAACAATGGGAACTAAGTACTTTCAACCTGGGAAAAGGAGACCCCAGACACAGTAAGTTAAGCAAAATGAGAAGACAGAGAAATACGCAGCAGTTGAAAGAAGTAAGTAAAAACCCACCAGACCAAACAAATGAAGAGGAAATAGGCAGTCTACCTGAAAAAGAATTCAGAGGAATGATAGTAATGATGATCTAAAATCCTGGAAATAAAATGGAGAAAATATAAGAAACATTTAACAAGGACCTAGAAGAACTAATAAGCAAACCAACAATGATGAGCAACACAATAAATTAAATTTAAAATTCCCTAGAAGGAATCAATACCAGAATAACTGAGGCAGAAGAACGGATAAGTGAGCTGGAAGATCAAATACTGGAAAAAACTACTGAAGACCAGAATAAAGAAAAAAAAAAATGAAAAGAATTGAGAACAGTCTCAGAGACCTCTGGGACAAAAATTAAAGGCACCAACGTTCGAATTATAGGGGTCCCAGAAGAAGAAGGGGAAAAGAAAGGTACTAAGAAAATACTTGAAGAGATTATAGTTGAAAACTTCCCTAATATGGAAAAGGAAATAGTCATTCAAATCCAGTAAGCAAAGAAAGTCGCATACAGGATAAATCCAAGGAGAAACATGCCAAGACATATATTAATCAAACAACCAAAAATTAAATCAAAGAAAACATATTAAAAGCAGTAAGAGAAAAGCAACAAATAACATACAAGGGAATCCCCATAAGGTTAACAGCTGATCTTTTAGCAGAAAATCTGAAAGCCAGAAGGGAGTGGCAGGACATATTTAAAGTGATGAAAGGAAAAAACCTACAACCAAGATTGCTCTACTCAGCAAGGATCTCATTCAGATTCAACAGAGAAATTAAAAACTTTACAGACAAGCAAGAGCTAAGAGAATTCAGCACCACCAAACCAGGTTTACAACAAATGCTAAATGAACTTCTCTGGCAGGAAACACAAGAGAAGGAAAAGACCTAAAATAACAAACCCAATACATTTAAGAAAATGGTAATAGGAACATACCTATCGATAATTACCTTAAATGTAAATGGTTTAAATGCTCCAACCAAAACACAAAGACTGGCTGAATGGATACAAAAACAGGACCTGTATATGTGCTGTCTAAAAGAGGCCCACTTCAGACCTAGGGACACATACAGACTGAAAGTGAGGGGATGGAAAAAGATATTCCATGCAAATGGAAATCAAAAGAAAGCTGGAGTAGCAATTCTTATATAAGACAAAATAGATTTAAAACAAAGACTATTACAAGAGACAAAGACACTACATAACGATCAAGGGATCAATCCAAGACCAAGATATAACAATTATAAATATTTATGCACCCAACATAGGAGCACCTCAATATATAAGGCAAATGCTAACAGCCATACAAGGGGAAATTGACAGTAACACAATAATTGTAGGGGACTTAAACACTCCACTTTCACCAATGGACAGATCATCCAAAATGAAAATAAATAAGAAAACAACAGCTTTAAATGATACATTAAACAAGATGGACTTAATTGATATTTCTAGGACATTCCATCCAAAAACACTTTTGTTCTCAAGTGCTCATGGAACATTCTCCAGGACTGATCATATCTTGGGTGACAAATCAAGCCTTGATAAATTTAAGAAAATTCAAATTTTATCACATATGCTTTCCAACTACAACACTATGAGACTAGATATCAATTACAGGGAAAAAAACTGTAAAAAAATACAAACACATGGAGGCTAAACAATATGCTATGAAATAACCAAGAGATCATTAAAGAAATCAAAGAGGAAATAAAAAAATGAAAACACAGCAGTCCAAAACCTATGGGATGCAGCAAAAGCAGTTCTAAGAGGGAAGTTTATAACAATACAATCCTACCTCAAGAAACAAGAAACATCTCAAATAAATAACCTAATCTTAAACCTAAAGCAATTAGAGAAAGAAGAACAAAAAAAAAACCCCAAAAGTTAGCAGAAGGAAAGAAATCATAAAGATCAGATCAGAAATAAATGAAAAAGAAATGAAGGAAATGATAGCAAAGATCAATCAAACTAAAAGATGGTTCTTTGAGAAGATAAACAAAATTGATAAACCATTAGCCAGACTCATCAACAAAAAAATAGAGAAGACTCATATCAACAGAATTAGAAATGAAAAAGGAGAAGTAACTGACACTGCAGAAATACAAAAGGTCATGAGAGATGACTAGAAGCAACTATATGCCAATGCAATGGACAACCTGGAAGAAATGGACTAATTCTTAGAAAAACACAACCTTCCAAGACTGAACCAGGAAGAAATAGAAAATATAAACAGACCATCACAAGCACTGAAATTGAGACTGTGATAAAAAATCTTCCAACAAAGAAAAGTCAAGGACCAGATGGCTTCACAGGCAAATTCTATCAAACATTTAGAGAAGATCTAACACCTATCCTTCTCAAACTCTTCCAAAACATATCAGAGGGAGGAACACACCCAAACTCATTCTACGAGGCCACCATCACCCTGATACCAAAACCAGAAAAGGATGTCACCAAAAAAGACAACTACAGGCCAATATCACTGATGAACATAGATGCAAAAATCCTCAATAAAATATTAGTGAACAGAATCCAACAGCACATTAAAAGGATCATACACCGTGATCTAGTGGGGTTTCTCCCAGGAATGCAAGGATTCTTCAATACATGCAAATCAATCAACACCATATTAACAAATTGAAGGAGAAAAACCATATGATCATCTCAATAGATGCACAAAAAGCTTTCAACAAAATTCAACACCCATTTATGATAAAAACCCTCCAGAATGCAGGCATAGAGGGAACTTACCTGAACACAATAAAGGCCATATATGACAAACCAAAAGCCAAAATCATTGTCAATGGGGAAAATCTGAAAACATTTCCACTAAGATCATGAACAAGACAAGTTTGCCCACTCTCACCATTATTATTCAACTAGTTTTGGAAGCTTTAGCCACAGAAATCAGAGATGAAAAAGAAAGAAAAGGAATCGAAAGCGGAAAATAAGAAGTAAAGCTGTCACTGTTTGCTGATGACATGATACTATACATAGAGAATCATAGAGAATCTACCAGCAAACTAATCAATGAATTTGGTAAAGTAGCAGGATACAAAATTAATGCACAGAAATCTCTTGTATTCCTATAGACTAATAATGAAAAATATGACAGAGAAATTAAGGAAATACTCCCATTTACCACTGCAACAAAAAGAATAAAATACCTAGGAATAATGCTACCTAAGGAGACAAAAGACTTGTATTCAAATAATTTATAAGACAATGATGAAAGAAAGTAAAGATGATGCAAACAGATGGAGAGATAGACCATGTTCTTGGATTGTAAGAATCAACATTGTGAAAATGACTATACTACCCAAAGCAATCTACAGATTCAATGCAATACCTATCAAACTACCAACGGCATTTTTCACAGAACTAGAACAAAAAATTTCACAATTTGTATGGAAACAGAAAAGACCCCGAATAGCCAAAGCATTCTTGAGAAAGAAAAACGGAGCTGGAGGAATCAGGCTCCCTGACTTCAGACTATAGTACAAAACTACAGTAATCAAGACAGTAAGGTACTGGCACAGAAACAGAAATACAGATCAACGGAACAGGATAGAAAGCCCAGAGATAAACCCACACACATATGGTCAACTTATCTTTGATAAAGAAGGCAAGAATATACAGTGGAGAAAAGACAGCCTCTTCAATAAGTGGTGCTGGGAAAACTGGACAGCTGCATGTAAAAGAATGAAATTAGAACACTCCTTAACACCATAAAGAAAAATAAACTGAAAATGGATTAAAGACCTAAATGTAAGGTCAGACACTATAAAACTCTTAGAGGAAAACATAGGCAGAACACTCTATGACATAAATCACAGCAAGATCTTTTTTGACCCACCTCCTAGAGAAATGGAAATAAAAAGAAAAATAAACAAATGCGACCTAATGAAACTTAAAAGCTTTTGCACAGCAAAGGAAACCATAAACAAGATGAAAAGACAACCCTCAGAATCTGAGAAAATATTTACAAATGAAGCAACTGACGAAGGATTAATCTCGAAAATATACAAGCAGCTAATGCAGCTCAATATCAAAAAAACAAAGAACCCAATCCAAAAATGGGCAGAAGACCAAATAGACATGTCTCGAAAGAAGATATACAGATTCCCAACACACAAATCAAAGTATGCTCAACATCACTAATCATTAGAGAAATGCAAGTCAAAACTACAATGAGGTATCACCTCACAGCAGTCAGAATGGCCATCATCAAAAATTCTACAAACAATAAAGGTTGGAGAGGGTGTGGAGAAAAGGAACCCTCTTTCACTGTTGGTGGGAATTTAAATTGATACAGCCACTACGCAGAAATGTATGGGGGTTCCTTAAAAAACTAAAAATAGAACTACCATATGACCCAGCAATCCCACTATTGGGCATATACCCTGAGAAAACCATAATTCAAAAAGAGTCATGTACCACAATGTTCACTGCAGCACTATTTACAATAGCCAGGACATGGAAGCAACCTAAGTGTCCATCGACAGATGAATGGATCAAGAAGATGTGGCACATGTTTACAATGGAATATTACTCAGCCATAAAAATGAATGACATTAAGTTATTTTTAGCGAGGTGGATGGACCTAGATTCTGTCATACAGAGTGAAGTATGTCAGAAAGAGAAAAACAAATACTGTATGGTAACTTATATATATGGAATCTAAAAAAAAAAAAAGAAAATGTTTCTGAAGAACCTAGGGGCAGGACAGGAATAAAGACGCATACATAGAGAATGGACTTGAGGACACAGGGAGGGGGAACGATAAGCTGGGACGAAGTTAGAGGTTGGCATGGACATATATATACTACCAAATATAAAAAGATAGCTAGTGGGAAGCAGCCACATAGCACGGGGAGATCAGCTCAGTGCTTTGTGACGACCTAGAGGGGTGGGATAGGGAGGGTGGAAGGAAGATGCAAGAGGGAGGGGATAAGGTGATATATGTATATGTATAGCTGATTCACTTTGTTATACAGCAGAAACTAACACAACATTGTAAAGCAATTATACTCCAGTAAAGATGTTTTAAAAAATTGGTATGGAGAATATTTGAAAAGATAGGGAAAATTAAAATTTCTTCCCTTAGGGAGTCCCTTAAAAAGACTAATAAAAGCATTGAGGATCTAAAATCCAAACTTGAAGTATCCCCTCCTTCTGACCCAACTCAGGGTTGTCCTGCCTCCTGGCTCCCTGTACATTGATTATCTTCTCCTTTGTGATCATTGCCTCTTGCTGCACCTCCACTGGACCCTTTTCTCTTGCCTCTACTACCCCTTCTTAAACATAGCCCTCTCACTGGAAAATAACTCCTCACAGTGTCTTCTAATGTAAGTGAGGAAGAACACACAAACTCCAGTGGAGTTATACCTTCAAACATTTTTCAAACTCAGACCTATAATCAGCTTTCTTAACTCTCAGACTGAAAAACAAAAATTTAATGAAGAACTGAGAATTGTCCTTAGGTCATATAGTATGAGACTTCCTGACCTTTACCAATTAATATATCTTCTTATGAGACCCAGAGATACAAAAATCTGAGTTTTTTAAGTAGAATAGATTGATTACAAAATTATATCAAACCTATGGATCAAAATTCAAAATGGGTATAAAACAGTGCAAGATCGATTTATTTATTTATTTATTTATTTATTTTGCTTTATAACAAATTTAATCAGTTATACATATACATATGTTCCCATATCCCCTCCCTTTTGCGTCTCCCTCCCACCCTCCCTATCCCACCCCTCCAGGCGATCACAAAGCACCGAGCTGATCTCCCTGTGCTCTGCGGCTGCTTCCTACTAGCTATCTACCTTACGTTTGGTAGTGTATGTATGTCCATGCCGCTCTTTCACTTTGTCACAGCTTACCCTTCCCCCTCCCCATATCCTCAAGTCCATTCTCTAGTAGGTCTGTGTCTTTATTCCTGTCTTACCCCTATGTTCTTCATGACATATTTTTTTTCTTAAATTCCATATATATGTGTCAGCATACAGTATTTGTCTTTCTCTTTCTGACTTACTTCACTCTGTATGACAGACTCTAGGTCCATCCACCTCATTACAAATAGCTCAATTTCATTTCTTTTTATGGCTGAGTAATATTCCATTGTATATATGTGCCACATCTTCTTTACCCATTCATCCGATGATGGACACTTAGGTTGTTTCCATCTCTGGGCTATTGTAAATAGGGCTGCTATGAACATCTTGGTACATGTCTCTTTTTGAATTATGGTTTTCTCAGGGTATATGCCCAGTAGTGGGATTGCTGGGTCATATGGTAGTTCTATTTGTAGTTTTTTAAGGAACCTCCATACCGTTCTCCATAGTGGCTGTACCAATTCACATTCCCACCAGCAGTGCAAGAGTGTTCCCTTTTTTCCACACCCTCTCCAGCATTTATTGTTTCTAGATTTTTTGATGATGGCCATTCTGACTGGTGTGAGATGATATCTCATTGTAGTTTTGATTTGCATTTCTCTAATGAGTAAAGATGTTGAGCATCCTTTCATGTGTTTGTTGGCAGTCTGTATATCTTCTGTGGAGAAATGTCTATTTAGGTCTTCTGCCCATTTTTGGATTGGGCTGTTTGTTTTTTTGTTATTGAGCTGCATGAGCTGTTTATAAATTTTGGAGATTAATCCTTTGTCAGTTGCTTCATCTGCAAATATTTTCTCCGATTCTGAGGGTTGTCTTTTGGTCTTGTTTATGGTTTCCTTTGCTGTGCAAAAGCTTTGAAGTTTCATTAGGTCCCATGTGTTTATTTTTGTCTTTATTTCCATTTCTCTAGGAGGTGGGTCAAAAAGGATCTTGCTGTGATTTATGTCACAGAGTGTTCTGCCTATGTTTTCCTCTAAGAGTTTTATAGTTTTTGGCCTTACATTTAGGTCTTTAATCCATTTTGAGCTTATTTTTGTGTATGGTGTTAGGGAATGATCTAATCTCATACTTCTACATGTCCCTGTCCAGTTTTCCCAGCACCACTTATTGAAGAGACTGTCCTTTCTCCACTGTACATTCCTGCCTCCTTTATCAAAGATAAGGTGACCATATGTCCGTAGGTTTATCTCTGGGCTTTCTATCCTGTTCCATTGATCTATCTTTCTAAAACAGTGCAAGATCTCTTAACTGCTATCTCTGATGTCTTTTCTATGAAAGCTTTTCAGTGAAAAATTCAGTCCTGTAAACAGGGAAAAATCAAAATTACTCCAGACTTTAAAGGCATGGCACTACTACCTTTTGACATTATACCAATCTCAACAGAGGGAATATTATATCTACCCTATGTAGCGTCTTTGTTCATGATTTTAAAACTGAAGTGGCCGATGTAGTAATAAAAAAATATAAGATGTACTATTTGCCTCCTGTCTGAATTACAAGAGCTGGCAAAAAGAACAAAGCAAAACAAAAAATATTTTGAAGATATTTTGACTATAAAAATAGAGAATATGCAGACCCAATTAATACCTCTTCAGATTAAGCAACAAGGGTGCTTCCATGTCTAATCTACACAAACATATTCATATTATAAGAAAAAGGGACACTGGAAGAACATTAGCCCTGCCTTTACTCAGAAGATATCAAAAGACAAAGGACAAATTTGTCTAACAGAATAACATCCTACAAGAATATAGCATCTCTATTCTGCCCCAAAATGCCCTTACAACAAAAAGGAGACATTTCCATGCAACTGGCAATAACACTATATTCCAAAACTAGCTGACCATATGACCTTTTTATTATTCCGTCCTTGGAGCAACAAAAATATTTCATGATAAGAATCTCAAATACCCCTCACACTTCTGTCTTCATCTCAACTACTTCCTGTCTCAACTAATTCCTGTCTGTCTGAGACATGGCAACATAATCAACATGCTTTTCTGCTTAGGGATTTCACTCCAGTGAATCTGCTGGGACAAAACCTACTTTAGAAATGGGATGGCCCTATTATATTTGGATTAGACAGCCACTTTCTAGACAAATATTCTCAGTGTGTAGTTTGATGAAAGCATAGTTGTTACTTGAAACCTCTTCTATTAATACCTCAAGATCTGAATCTGTCTCCAAGAGCTTCTAGGCTAGAAACAGTTCAGATGAAGGACACATAAATGAGGCTGAACTCTTAATGGCCTCAATCGATCTGGCTGAGCTCTTGAAATTAGCCCAAGACCCACTAAAATGAGTGACTGCTCTAAAAAGAACTGTGGCCCATTATATTTGTGTACCTTCTGAAACAACTCATTAGTCCTTGTATTAGACCTTGTACAGCTCCTGTTCTGCTCATCAAAAAGACAAGTAGATGCAGCTACTGATTTGCACAAGTTTTAAAAGTCATTAAAATACTGTGCTTCTCTGCTTCCCTGTGTTCCCCAACCCCAATATCATCTGTTCCTTGATCACTCACATAGCTATTTACTTTATGTTGTTAGATCTACACTCAACATTTTTCAGTATACACTTACACCCAGACTTATGGTATCTAGTATTTGCATTCACTTGGGAAAAATCAATAATATACTTGAATAGTTAGGCCCCAGCATTTACAGAAGTACCCTCTTACTCCTTGCTTAATACTTAATCATAAACTTAGAGACATTCTGTTCCCAGGAATCCACTCATATACAATATGTTGATGATCTTCTATTATGCTCTCTGAGAGTCTTATAGAATTAATTCCCTTCACTTGAGAATAGCATTACCATAAAAGAAAGACAAAGTGTCTACCAAATGACCTCCAATTCTGTCAGACCCAAGTGCATTATCTAGGCTATAACATCAGACAAAATGGAAAGTCTCTTTCTTCTCAAATACTGGAAACTATCATAACTTTCCCTGGGTAATTACTAAAAGCATTTCTTGGTCCCATAGGCTATGTGGATATCAAATTCCTAACTTTTCTGATATGATAAATGCTGACACATATAAGCCTTTTCCTTGGATAGACACTGGGTTGTCTTTAATAATTTAAATAACTCACATAGAAAGCCTCCTTCTTTAGACTCCCCAATTACTATAAATTTTTTTTTCTGATTGAACCTGGAAGATCAGGTCAAGTTTGGGGTGCACATACAATGGATATGAGAAACCTATTACTTATCACAGCCTCTCATTGACCTCGGAGCAAAAGCTAGTCCTCCCGTTCGTGTGCAGTGGTGGCAGCAAATTTAACTGGGACCTCTGCTGACTTAGTTTTAGAATATCTATTTTATCTCATGATTCTTCAGGCTACTCATACCTTACTCTTAACTAAAAACACCCACCATTTTTCTTCTAGATTGACCTTGCATTTAGGAACCAGACAAAGAGGCTCTTAACTTGGATATAAATCTAATCTACTCAGTCCTGCTCAAATCTAACCCTCTCCCAGAAGCCAAATCTGTACAAATAGCTGAAACTGTAGCCCTTACTTGGCCCTTCCAGTCAATGGAAATAATAGAGCAAATGTGTATAAAGATTGTACAGATACGATTTTGAGGTGAGTCATAATTTTTGTATGTTTTTTCCAGCTTCTAGAAGCCACCCATTTCCCTTGGCTCATGGTCTCCTTCCACCATCTTCAAAACTAGCAACATTGCATACCTTTGATCATTCTTCCATAGTCACACTCAGCCTCTGACCATAGCCTGGAAAAGTTCTTCCTTTTAAGGAAGAATAAGATTAGGTTGAGCCCAAGCAGATAATCTCATCTCATGATCCTTAACCTTAATCACATCTGTAAAGTCCCCACATCCACTTTGTCATGTAAGGTAACATATTCATATGTTCTGGGACATCTCTGAGGGACCATTATTCTGCTTACCACAACTGGAAATAACCCACATATTAATGTGGTAGTTTGCGTTATGTCAATTTAGTTAAATTGGAAACTATGTTTTCTAGAATTCTCTTCCCAGCATAGTGCCATGTAAGAAGAGTTGGCTAAAAGAAGGACTTCTCTGAGATTTGGAAGGAGTAAACAAAGCAGCTGTCATTATTCTCAGACTGTTATGGTCAAGTAGATAGACCAAAAAAAAAAAAAAAAAAATACTGTCTACTTCCTGGCCTTGTTGATCAAAGTTGGCTCCTGGACCACCACAAATCACTTGGTCTGTACTGATGAAAATACCTCTCCACAGGTCCCGTCCACTTTGGTAGTTGGATATGTTTGGCTTTTTGGTTCTACCTGAAAGTTTTGACTTGCATTATGATGCTGTTTCAGGAGGAACCTGGTTAGTGACTCCCTCTCTCTCTCTGACTCCTGAATTCTCCCTTCCAGAACTTTACTTTCCCAGCTACTCTCAAATTTTTGTAAAGTCTATTACTATACTAAATATTTTATTTTTATAATAATCATAGTTGTCCTGTTCCCCTAAAAGAATCCTGATGAATACAGCCAATAAAAAGTGAAATGGATTATTAAACTACGATATTTCTTTATGTAGAACATATCTCAAAATGAAAGAAAGAAAGAAAGGCAGGAAGGAAAGAAGGAAGGAAGGAAGGAAGGAAGGAAGGAAGGAAGGAAGGAAGGAAGGAAAGAAAGAAAATATCAGTGCGTGAAATGAGTACCTGCTGCCCCAAATACATTACAAAACTTTAGTTTGAGTCTCAACCCGAGGGAAGACTTCTTTGCCTCTCTTTTTCACAGTGCTAATCCCTTGACAAAACCCAGCAGGTGAGTAACCTTAGTAAGAAGTAAGCATTTGCACCAGCACACACTTCTCCCCCTAAGTAAACAAATTCTCCATCTGATAGGGTTTTCCTTACAAATAAAAACACCCCAGGATGAAGAAAGGGAAAGAAATTCTTTAAAAATGGATTTTATATCAAGAGTTTTCTCAGAACATAGAGCAGTGTCACTCTTATAAACGTTTCCCATTTATTGAGCTCTTACCAGTGCCCAGCCTTGTGTTTAAGCATCATTTCAATCCTCACAAAAACCCAATGGAAAGCAGACCTAGCTCCTCATTTTACATATAAAGAGACTGAAGTTCTAAGAGTTTAAATAGCTTTCCACAGGTCACACAGTGAGCATTGGATCTGAGAAGGAAACCTAGATCAGATCTTGTTAACTCTAAAGTCTGCGTCTAACTAATATGGGATCTAAGGAAAAAACAAAAAAACATATATTTTAAATAATTACAGTTTGCCTGGCTCCACAGTTAAGCTCTGAATTGTGTTCCATGACACCTGGCATTTGCTGCTTGGACAGTATTTATCATTCTCACTTTGTTCAAAGAAACCAGCCTCTCACCCTTGGGAATAAATTAATAAGAGGTATGGAAGGAGGAGTCAGGTCATGTGGAGTAAAGCATAATGTACAGAGAGGTAGTGAATCACAGAGGTTTGGTCCCCTGGCTCTGGAGATAAGATGGATCTGAGTCTTCATCCCAGCTCTGCAGAAAGAGAAATGGAAGGAACAGGAGGAAAGAAATCTTTGACAGCTTTGGTGTTTTATTATTACATCCACAATGCAACGAGATGAGTTGATCTCAAAAATATTAAATTTTGTAATTTTTTTTCTCACTACCTATCACTGGGTAGTATTTTGTTTTCAACTTTTTAGTCCATGTACTCTTACAACAAACATTCTTTTTATAAACAAGGTCAAACTGCTTTCTTCTAGTCCAGACTGGATATAAACACATCACATTAAGCTATGGCTTGGGTCACACTGAAAAGCTCAGGTCATGGGAGAACAACTGTGTGATCAATGGCTTTGGATGGTAATGGGACATATCAAGAAAGAAAAAGAATAGTTTAGCTCAGGACTAGACTAAGTAAAATGCTACATCATATAATTAAAGCCATGGTTTAATACCAGTCTGAATACTTGGAGATAAACACATTCAGGAAAGTTGAATGCAGGAATTGCATATATTTGGGTGGAAAGACCATTAACAGTAATTTCATACTGAAACCAAAATCAGAATGTATCTTAAAATAGCAACAGAGCAGTCAGCTGGCAGGGGTCTAAGTATAGGCAGTATGAAGACTGCAGGCAGATGGGCACTGCAGAAGACTGTTATTATTTCACCAAAGGAATTTTTTTAGAGCAAAGGTTAATCTGAAATCCTCTGTAACATATCCATTTTAGACTCAAGGGCTAAAATTTCACTGTCTATGATATTTCCCATCCTTAATTTTACATCCACCACATTGTGTCATAGAACCTAGTAGGGGTTCTGCAGAGAGATCACATGACAATATTAAGAGATTCCAATAATAAAATATCACCATTATTAAGGTTGCAGGATACAAATTAATGCACAGAAATCTCTGGCATTTCTATACACTAACAATCAAAAATCAGAAAGAGAAATTAAGGAAACACTCCCATTTACCATTGCAACAAAAAGAATAAAATACCTAGGAATAAACCTGCCTAAGGAGGCGAAAGACTTGTACTCAGAAAACTATAAAACACTGATGTAAGAAATCAAAGATGACATAAACAGATGGAGAAATATACCATTTTCTTGGATCAGAAGAATCAACATTGTGAAAATGATTATACTTCCCAAAGTGATCTACAGATTCAATACAATCCCTATCAAGTTACCAATGGCATTCTTCACAGAATTAGAACAAAAAATTTTACAATTGGCATGGAAACACAAAAGACCCTGAATAGCCAAAGCAATCTTGAGAAATAAAAACAGAGTTGGAGGAAACAGGCTCCATAACTTCAAAGGTACACCACAAAGCTACAGTAATCAAGACAGTATGGTACTGGCACAAAAACAGAAATATAGATCAATGGTACAGGATAGAATGCCCAGAGATAAACTCACGCCCACATGGGCATCTAATTTACGACAAAGGAGGCAAGAGCATACAATGGAGAAAAGACAGGCTCTTCAATAAGTGGTGCTGGGAAAACTGGACAGCTACATGTAAAAGAATGAAATTAGAACACTCCCTAACACCATACACAAAAATAAACTCCAAATGGATTAAAGACTTAAATGTAAGACCAGACACTGTAAAACTCTTAGAGGAAAACATAGGAAAAACACTCTATGATATAAACCACAGCAAGATCTTTTTTGACCCACCTCCTAGAGTAATGGAAATAAAAACCAAAAATAAATAAATGGCACTTAAGTAAACTTAAAAGCTTTTGTACAGCAAAGGAAACCATAAACAAGACAAAAAGACAACCCTCAGAATAGGAGAGAACATTTGCAAATGAAACAACAGATCAAGGATTAATTTCCAAAATATACAAACAGCTCATGGAGCTCACTATCATAAAAAACCAAACAATCCAGTTAAAACAATGGGCGGAAGACCTAAATAGACATTTCACCAAGGAAGACATACAGATGGCCAAGAGGTACATGAAAAGATCCTTGACATCACTAATTATTAGAGAAATGCAAATCAAAACTACAATGAGGTATCACCTCACGCCGGTCAGAATGGCCATTATCAAAAAATCTAGAAACAATAAATGCTGGAAAGGGTGTGGTGAAATTGGAACCCTCCTGCACTGTTAGTGGGAATGTAAATTGATACAACAACTATGGAAAACAGTATGGAGGTTCCTTAAAAAACTAAAAATAGAACTACCATATGACCCAGCAATGCCACTACTGGGCATATACCCTGAGAAAACCATAATTCAAAAAGAGACATGTGTCACAATGTTCGTTGCAGCACTATTTACAATAGCCAGGACATGGAAGCAACCTAAGTGTCCATCGACAGAAGAATGGATAAAGAAGATGCGGCACATATATAGGAACGAAATTGAGTTATTTTTAGTGAGGTGGATGGACCTAGAGTCTGTCATACAGAGTGAAGTAAGTCAGAAAGAGAAAAACAACTACCATATGCTAATGCATATATATGGAATCTAAAAAAGGAAAAAAATGGTACTGATGAATCTAGTTGCAGGGCAGGAATAAAGAAATAGACATAGAGAATGGACTTGAGGACATGGGGTGGGAGGGGGAAGCTGGGGCAAAGTGAGAGTAGCACTGACATATATACACTACCAAATGTAAAATAGTTGGCTGGTGGGAAGCAGCAGCATAGCACAAGGAGATTGGCTCCGTGCTTTGTGATGGCCTAGAGGGGTGGCATAGGGAGGATGGGAGGGGGACACAAGAGGGAGGAGAAATGGGGACATGTGTATGCATATGGCTGATTCACTTTGTTGTGCAACAGAAACTAACACAGTATTGTGAAGCAATTATACTCCAATAAAGATCTATTTTAAAAACACACAAAAAAAGAAAAATAACAGTAAAAACAAAACAAAACACCATTATAAGAGAGGCCGCACATTTGAATATAAAATCCCTTCCACTGTAAAATTTTCTGTGAAAAACTAAATTTAAAAATTAAATCTTTTTGCAAGTTAAAAATCCAAATTTAAAGTCTCGAACAAAGGTTAAACTCAAAATATCTTACTTTTGTGAATTAATTAACATTTG
This sequence comes from Hyperoodon ampullatus, assembly GCF_949752795.1. NCBI lineage: Eukaryota > Metazoa > Chordata > Mammalia > Artiodactyla > Ziphiidae > Hyperoodon > Hyperoodon ampullatus. The sequence goes on along the minus strand of NC_136916.1, from coordinate 120,973,425 downwards.
ATAATTGTCCCCCTCCCAGCCCTCTAATTCTGCTCTGTCTCAGCTGTTATAGTTAGGGTTCTTTTAGCAGCTGAAGCCTTGGCTTTTCACTGGAATCAGTGTAGTCTTTTAGGAATTAACTTGTTAAATTATTCAATAAGTTTCTCCTGAGCCTTACTTTGAAGAATTCACAGTGTTAGTAAGACACAAGATTTTCACAGCTCTGGCCCTATACCCTCCAAATTTAGAAAATAAGCAATTCCCCGCCCATAGAACCATTATCATAGGTAACAGTTCATAGAGCCCAAGGCTTAGAACCTCAAAAGTAAGTGAGAATGTAGTTGAAGTCAGCCTACAACTGGTTTTTCTTTTAGAATCCAAAAGTTATGAATATAAACTCAAATGGAAGATTTAGCCCATAAAGATTTTAATTATGCTAGTCTGTTTACCTTATTGTAGAAGGGGTAGAAATCCACCAACACAAATGATTTATTCTCCTAGAGAACTGCACTGGAAAAATTACTGTCTTTTCTCAATCTATAGAAAATTTATAATGGTGATACGTGGCACTCACTAATTATAATTTGAAATGTCTTTCTTTCTCAAGTAGCACATTTCCCTCTGGTACTGAATTAAGTGGGGGACCACTAGGCAGGCATTTTCAGTTCTGTATCACAAGAGCTATTTCCCCTGCCTCTTGTAAAATCGTTCAGGACTCTCTCACCTGCATTCTAAGGAGCGTCTCTTCTTCATGCATCTTAACACACTGCTGTGTCATGAATGGGTTACTCATTACTGAGCACTCGTGTCCTCCAGGCAAGTCATAGCCTGGTACATTTACTCCAATGAACAGCAAATATATTATCATGTTCAATATGTGCAATGGCATGAAAAAGGCTGGGAAGCTCTGAAACCAATCCAGAACCAAATTACAAACACCTAGTCAGGTATCTCTTGAGCCTGCAGACAGCAATATGAGTACAAGATTATTTTCCTTCCTAACCCTCACTGCCATACACAGTGAAATGCAGTTTGGAACAGGCCATCTCACTGTACCTGACCAGACCTATCACTATCAGCTTATGTTTGGAACTTCACCAGATCCCTAAAGACTTCACAGGACTCAGCTGCTTTGCAAGTCAAAAGCAGCAAATACTCTCTTGTACTTTATATAAGCAGAACAGCTTCCCTATAACTGAGTCCTTGCCCCTGTTGTTTCAAACTCATAAGATTGATGATAGGGTGACCATATAATTTATTACACATTTGGGGTCATAAAATGGAGCACTAAAAAGCATTACCTGAGACTTTCTTGAGCAAACTGGGACATATAGTCACCCTAGTCATTGAGGAGCAAATCAACAACCAGGAAATAAGTTAATAAGGTTAAATAAGATCCTGAGAATAGGAATTACTGACCCAGAAATAGGATTGTTTCCTCGACACTGAGTCAGGGCTCCACCAACAGACGGAAGTTGAGAGGCCCAAGTTGGGAAGATTATATTACATTAGAAAGAGAGGTATTTTACTAATGGTTAGTCCTCCATCTTTTTTTTTTTTTTGCGGTACGCGGGCCTCTCACTGTTGTGGCCTCTCCTGTTGCAGAGCAACAGGCTCCGGATGCGCAGGCTCAGCGGCCATGGCTCACGGGCCCAGCCGCTCCGCGGCATGTGGGATCTTCCCGGACCGGGGCACGAACCCGTGTCCCCTGTATCGGCAGGCGGACTCTCAACCACTGCGCCACCAGGGAAGCCCAGTCCTCCATCTTTATCTTCTACTTCTCAACAACTTTTGACCTATTTGATTCTTGTTTCTTTATTGACAATCTTTATGTACTACTGGATAATCACACTTAACAGATTTTCCCATCAATTCCTGGCTTACACATTCTCAGCTGCCTTTATTGTCTCCTCCTCCTCCCCTGTCAAACTTCTAAATGTCGGACTTTCCCTGAGGACTGTCCTTGACCCTTTACTTGGTGTTCTCTCTCTTTAGGTGACTTTTACCAAATGCCTATAAATTACACTTATGCTGATGACCCTCTAAGTTACATCTCCAGACTGGTCAATTCACCTTTGCTCCAAATTCATAACTAACTACTTACTTGTCATCACCATTGCAACCTAATAAAGCCCAAGTAAAACATAAATTCTACCCTGGGAAATGCACTTAGCTTCAGACCCTCTATTTCTCAATAAATAGCACACCATTCATCTGGTATCTCAAATGTAAAAACTTGGTTTGATCCTTGAGTACTCTATTTTTTTCTCACACTCATCAACTAATCAATCACTAATTCTTCCTGTGTCTACTTCAAATATACCTCCTCAATTGGGTCATTTCTCATCTTTATTTATTGCTACAACCTATTCCAAACCATCATCATCTCTCACCTGGAAAAATACATTAGCTTCCTAAGAGACTTCCTTGTCTCCCACTCTTAATCCACAGTGATCCATCCTCCCCAGTGTTTTTCTGGGCTTATATCATTACTTCCTCCCTTTCTAAAAACTTACCAATAGCATCCCATGGTAACCAGAATAAAACTTTACCACAGCTTCTAAGATCCTATAAAATCTGGCCTTTGCCTACCTCTCTGATCTAATCTCCCTTCACGTTCACTACACTTTAGCCACACTCTCCTTATTTCTGTTTCTTTAAGAGGCAAAGATCATTCCCATCACTGAGGCCTTTGATCTTGCTATTTTTTCTGTTATGGATGCTATTCTCCAGAATTTTTGCACAACTGACTCTACATTACCCAAGTCAACGTTCTCAGAGATACCTTTCTTCACCATTCTACCTAAAGCTCTCCCCTCCCCTTGTCTGTCCTATCTTATTTTATATGTCACTTATCAACACCAGAAAACCTAAGCCAGAATAACCTCCTGCATGTGGGAACTCTGAATTATTCACTGCTTAAAACAGTGCCTGGCACCTAGTAAATACTCATTAAATAGTTATTGACTGACAAAAATGGAAAAATCTGTCATTCTGCAAAGTATAACAAAAATATCATTGAAACCACATCTCAAAACTGTAGGCTTTATATATATTTCCCCGGATCTTTATTTTCACAAGCAATCTCAATTCCAAACCTTTTATTCATTCCCGTTCATATTTTCATCTTCTCACATAAGTCTTATACAGCTTGGTTTATTTCAATAGCCCCAAAATCTACCATAATGGACCAGGATTGTTTATAAGTTGGTAAATTTATAATAAGCTTGCTTTACATATCATCACACTTAAAAATGTTTATGCAGTTTTCGGTCCCTCTTTCTCCATCATTTATTTGCTTGGCAGTTGAACATAGATATCGGTCCTTCAGGTCTCCTTCTCTAAATACAACTTCTTTGTCTTGTTCCAGCCATAACCACGTGCCACGCCCCACCCCTTGCCTCTACACCACCCATCACTTCCAACATCTGGAAGTTATAGAAATCAAGAAAAAAGGAAAAATAATTCCTTTCCTATTGTGCACCTGCACTTGTTCATTCCCTGCCTATGTCAAAGAATGCCTGGATCTCAAGGATACCAATGTCTACATTCCCCTCCCAGCTCTCACTAACACTTGATGTTTTCACCCACAGTTTCATAAATATATGAAAGCACTTTGAAAAGCTAATACTATATCATTGATTTAAAATTATATTCCTTAAATATGTTTCAAATTTTTAGAGGGTGAAAGAAGACTGATTTTTGCATTGACAAAAACAGTATACAAAAACAACTTTGCTTCCTAGGTCTTATCCCCTGATTAAGTAGAATCCATGTTATGAAAAAATGCTACAAAGAGTTTCTTACTTTCCTGTTGTTCTTGTTGTCTTTTCAGTTTTCCTTTGCAGAGGTATGAACCAGACTGCTTCCTGAGAAGCATATTAGAGGAATTAAATTTAGATTAAATTAAATTTTATGAAAATCACTCATTCCAGGTAAACCGCAGTAGACCCAGGCATTATTCCAGCTCAGATTTTAAACAGACTATAGCATCTGACTGTGGCAAAAAGCATTTAGCCTATGCATCAGCACTGTGAGAATGCTTTAGTTTATTCTCTTCCTTTTCATTCAAGGGCACTGTCTACTTTTGCAGAAGTGTGGCCAATTTACATTTTTTCCAGTTATGTAAGGAGGTATGTGTAGAAACTTGGCTTAAACAGCTCTTTCATTTTAGTGATATTTCAGCTTCTCTTCTAGATGGTGCCCTGAACAATTGCTACTTGGCTATCCTATCTCCAGATCTAACTCAGATTTTACCATCTTGCCCAGTCTTTCTTCTTCCATCACAAACTGTACCACTTGCACTAACACCTTTGGGCTGGCAGTACACAGCCAACCATCCCCAGTGCTGGCTTTTCTACTGTGCTAACCCCAACTCACAAGAACACATTTTATGCCTACTATATATATATTGGATTTAGAGTTGAGAGCAGGTAGATCCATACTCAGGAACCTCACAGGACAGAAGAGACAGGAAGGCCAGTATGGGAAGAACACAGTATCAAAAGGAGAGAAGAACCAGACACGAGAGTGGAAAAACATGGTACCAAAGAGACACAGAGAATAGAGAGAGAGATGGAAAGAGAAGTTGGTTAGCATTACATTGAACCAGGCAAAAAATTTAACATAGCATTGTTTTTAGATGTAAATGACCTGGATCATAGAAAAATAGAATTCTAAATTGATTCAGATGTTTAAATCTAATGTAAATCAAGTCATATTCTCAAACCATATACTATTTATGTCTAATTACTCTGCAGGAAAGTATTACATATTGTTAAATGTCAAAGAAACCTGAGTGAGTTTTAGATGATGATAACAATAAATCCATTCTCTCTGTGCTCTCTTCAGGGCTCCAGTGTTAACTTCTGTGAACTAGCTCACAAAGTATAACTGCACCTGAGAAATGAGATTTCACAAAACCACAGGAAGAGTACAAATTCAGAGATTAAGAATTTTTTATAATAATCCAGTTGATAAAAGCAGAATGCAAAATATTTCAAGTACAAAAAGGGAATTGTTGGGCCAAAAGAAAAAAAAAAAGAGGGAGAGCGCGACAAATTTGTTTCAGCTTTAGTTCAAGTTTGCAAATCGTAGAACTTATTAGTAATTTCAGGTATTTGGTTTTTACAAATATCAAATCCTTTTATTTCAATTTGCTTCCATATAGACACCTATAATAAAAGGATTTGATAATCCATTTTAATGCCACACTACAATAACAGGTATTTTTTATCCCAGCAACCAACGGGAAAAAATATATTATAAAAAATCAGAAACACATATAGCTGAGAAAGAGGTAGATGATAAATAACAAAAGAGAAAAACTGTTTGAAAATACTTCTTATCTATACTTTTTATCCTCTCGGCTATAAGAAAGCCTGTATTTTCTATCCCCTCTCTTACTAACTTATGCTCACTTCTTTCTAGTCATTCCCACCCTCTAATGGCCACTATTTCATTTGTTAAGAAAACAAAAATATATGATTAAATAACACATACAAAGGTTTTCATAAATGTAAAATCCCATTAATCCAAGACTATAAGAAAATAAATATATTACATTTCATGTTATAGTAAATGCTTTTAAGATTGCTGTGTCTTCTTAATTCTTGTTATGTCTTGGTACTCCTTGCATGCATGTGTAGTTACCTGTGTATATGTGTGTATCTGTATCATATTTTAATTTTATTCTTCAAAGCATAAGGTGATGTTAAATAAGCTTAAATAGCTCATTGAAAGAAAACATGTATTGCATATGGTTGAAAATAACAATGAACATGGGCATGTAATGTAGCAAATATAAGTATTAGGCATTACTAATGCACTGGATGCTTTATAAATATAACCAAGCCAGCAAAACGTAAATTATGCTTATCAAAAAAACCCATTCTGACCCAAATTTCTGAATTTATAAAATTAGAATATATGCTTCCCTTCTCTGTGACCCTAAAGGCGTTAGGAACCACTAAAGTAATATAACTAAAAGGAGTGGACACTGTTTTCCTACCTTCCCTGGAGAAGAAAGCATCAGAAGCATGAGTGGAATTTGGAACAGCACCTGAACATCATATACAGAACCTGCGTGAAAATCTTGAGCCTGAAAATATGTATCAGCATCCCTCATCCTCACTGAGGGCTCCTCAGTGCTCACTTGGTTGCCTTCCAGCATTCTTCCTTTCCTGATTTTATCAAGAATCCATTCATCTCTAGCATAGCCCAGGTATGGTGCCTTAGTAAATCTTACCCACCCAGTTTCAGAGGTAGCCCTAATTTATTTCAAAGAATTTCCATTGACCCCCACTTTCCAGAGACTGGTCCAGGATAATCATGTGTGGCAAGCCATGGTCAGCCCTATAAAACTAAACCTGGTGTAGGTCGGATGAATGTAGCATGGAACAATATACTTAAATTCCCTTAGATGGTAACAGGTGGAAACAAGTCTACCCTGACCCAAAATACAATAAAAGACAACAAATTCAGCTGGAGTGGCAGTTGCATCACTTTTCACAAGCTTCAGAGACCACCAAACTCTGGGTGCATAGACTTCAAGAAGAGTAAGGAGAAATATTGAGACGTTATGCTCCTGAAGTACACTTTGAGTATTTTCTCCATTGCCTATTTCCAGGTACAAGAGTAAGCCAAACAAACAGTGACATAAACCAAGCCCTGTATTTTGTTGTCAACATTTCTCAAACATGAAACTGATGATTTAATCTGGCCCTGCTCTTGGATGAGTCAACAGATTGGTAAATACAGACAAGAAAGGACTGAAATAAGGCTGAGGTCACCAGGCTATCTGGTTACCCTACTACCACTGGTATCAGGGTCGCTTGATCTGTGGAACCTGAGGGAAAGTTTCTGGAAAGATACAGGTTATTTAATGACAGAAGATTTGTTAGCTCTGCCAAATCCCTTCCTTAAGCCATGACCCATCATCCCAATGCTACTAAGTTATGGGCCTCTTGAGGGAAATTTAGGAATGTGTAATTGTGAAACACCCAAACCTAAGCAAGCTGGTTATTAAGGCTTGGAACCAGAGTCTGAATTCAGGGTCTGGAGCTGGGTCTTTCTCATAGAATTTTTCAGCTGTGGTGGGATTTATACAAATGCCCATGGACCTCGGAGCCCAGAGGCCAGGCCTTCTGGCTACAGGTTTACTATCCTTTTTACTTTCTGGTTTCTCTTCTTGGAGGGTCCTGGATGGGGGTTCCCAGCAGCAGTGGCAATCTCCCTTCCAGGGTCACCCTTGGGCCACAGTTTCAAGTAATATCTCATTCCTGTTGGACTTAATAGGTAATTCAAACTAATGTGGGTTCCTGTTCAAGATGGCAATGTAGGAGGATACCGAACTCACCTCTTCCCATAAACACACTGAAACTATAGCTACATAAGAAACAATTTCCTCTCCAAGAAACCCCCAAAATAGCTGAGCAACTCCTATACATCAGGCAAACAAGAAAAAACCCACATCAAAATGGGTAGGAGAGGCTGAGACACAATCTGGCCATAAGCCCTACCCTTGGCACAGCAACCAATGATGCAAAAGGAACTCACAACCCTGAGCTTCTCCCTGAAGAGCAAAGGGTTTGAACCCCACATCTGGTACCCCAACTTTTAAGGCCTGCACCTGAGGGATGAACCCTCAAAACATCTAGCTCTAAAAGCCAACAGGGCCTTCATCCATAAGACTACAGTGATCTAAGAAACACTTCTTAATGGGCTCTTGTGGACTCACCTGACTACCTTCCTCCCACCCCCTGCCCAGAGTCTGTGCAGAGGCAGCCAACTGAAATGCACAGTCTTCTGTGAAAGAGGCCTAGTTGCTTATCTTAAAGCTTGGACTTGAAGGGCAGGCACATCTAATTTAACACAAATCTAGGGGCCTACAGAAATGCTCTCCAAAGACGGAGGCTGGTGGGTGCCATCTTTGCACTCTCCCTCTGTCTTGTTCCAGATCACCAGTATCTTCCAGAAAGGAGCTTGTGCAAACTTCTGGTGCTCCAGTTTTTGCAGGTGCTACCCAAGGGACACCTCTTGATCACCTGGCTCTGATAGCCAGTGGGGTTTACATTTCTCAGGTCCCACAGAGCTGTAACAAACAGAAAGAATTCTTAACAGCCACCTCCCAGGGCAGAAGACTGAAATGCTCAGTGTCTGTGGAAGAGGCCTATTATCTTCATAGCTGCAGCCTGAGGGACAGGCTTCTAATTAAACACACGTCTAAGGGCTGACTGTAATCCTCTCCACAGACCTCAGAGGGCAGGTGCCATCTTTGTGCTCTCCCTGTACCTTGATCCTTTACATTGGTCCTAGTGATGATTGTTTGGATTTGACACCAAAGCAGAGGCAACGGAAGCAAAAATAAACAAGTGGGACTACATCAAACTAAAAAGATTCTGCACAGCAAAGGAATTAATCAACAAAATGAAAAGACAATACACCAAATAGGGGAAAATATTTGCAAATCATAAATCTAATAAGGGGTTAATATGCAAAATATATAAAGAACTCCTACAACTCAATAACAACAACAAAAAAGTCTGATTTAAAAATGAGCTGAAGATCTGAGGAGACATTTTTCCAGAGCAGACATACAGATGACCAACAGGTACATGAAAACTGCTCAACATCAATAATCCTCAGGGAAATGCAAATCAAAACCACACTGAGATATCAGCTAACACCTGTTGTATGGCTATTATCAAAAAGATAAGAAAGAACAAATGTTGGTGAGGATGTGGAGAGAAGGGAACCCTTGTGTACTGTTGGTGGGAAAAGCTAGAATCAAATAAATCTAAAGAATTAACCTGAAGAATTCTATACAAATACTTTACAAACAAAGGAAGTCTATCTAGTTTGCTAAAAAGTCACTTATATCATATGTATTTTTTTCTATGAAACAAGCAAAAGATAAAATAATTTCTCACGGATTTTTAACCTATCAACAAATTCATAAGTACTCAAGAAGCATAATATATCTTTGTATAAGCATGAATTATTATTGTACTTCATTCCAGTAAGAACCCAATTTTAAAAAGCATTAGCAAAAAAAAAAGCATTAGCAAAAATCACATTATTTTATATTTAATTTAAAATAATGGTAGGAGATAAAAACAAATGAAAAATAATTTTTATTTTATCAACTCCATCTAAATGAATGAAAATCCCTTATGAAGAGACCAAGAGGTCATACTCCCATGTAAAATTCTTAAAGCTTTAAAAAAATGTTTTATTCTATCTGTGAAGCACATTAAATTATCTCTCCCTTAGTACTGTATCCAGTGAAGCAATTCTGATTTTTGGTACATTTTCCTATTAACAATGTGCATAGTATTCTGAAATAAACTGACAAACTTTACAGAGAAACAGCTGTCAATTCACTAGTTGATGAGCAGGCAGATATAAAGGCTTTCCATACTTAGTGTTTCCAAGGAAACCCCCTTTCAGTATACACTCATTCAACATGCAAGCTTTAAAGGAACTGTAGTCTCTGTGCATGTGAGAGGAAAGCAAAATAAAGGTGTAAGTTAAAATCCCTAGAATGAAACATTAGTTCCATGACAATGAAGAGTATTACAAGAATCAGCTAACCATACTGATTTGATTGAACATAAGCAAGATGATGTTTGGAAAAAGAGGAAACTAGAAGAAACAAATATGCCCTAGGGAACCTTGGTAGTGAAATATTTCAAAAGGGAAGGCCATTGTAAACAATACCAGAATGACAATACAAAGAGGGATGAGACAAGAAAGCAAAATAAAGCAAGAGCAACAAATAAACAACTGAAACTAAAGAAAAATAAAGAAATGAATTAAGAAAGGAAACAAATCTGTATATTTGAGCTTATCAATGTTTATTTATAGCAACACTAATATAAAGAAAATTGACCAATGAGGTCAATTCCAAAAATCAATGGCAGCTGTAAAACTTTATATTAGTCAGAACAGTAGGTTGCAACCTTACACTGAAAGTGTTTGATGTCTGAACTCTTTGGTGTACTCAGTAAGCATCCACTATGATCATTCATTTATGAAAATTATGAAGGCTTATGAAATACTAAGATATGCATAAGCATGAGAATACTTCTATAATATGATAATAATTTCATTAGGATGCTTTATTGTGCTTTCATGTATGTAATGTTATTATTTAATATTAACATTTCCAGTACAGACAGTCCCTGACATAACGGTTCAACATAAGATTTTTCGACTTTACATGTTTGAAAGCAATACTCATTCAGTAGAAATTGTACTTCAAATTTTGAATTTTGATCTTTTCCTGGGCTAGCAATATGCAGTAGGATACTGTCTCGTGATGCTGGGCAGCAGCCGTGAGCCACAGCTCCCAGTCAGCCACACCATGTCACAAGGGTAAACAACTGATACACTTACCACCATTCTGTTTTATAGTATAGCATTCAATAAATTACATGAGATATTCAACACTTTATAAAATAGGCTTTGTGTTAGATGATTTTGCCCACTGTACACCAATGTAATGATTCTGAGCGTGTGTAAGGTAGGCTAGGCTAAGCTATGACATTCAGTAGGTGAGGTGTATTAAATGCATTTTCTACTTATGATATTTTCAACTTACAATGGGTTTATTGGGAAGTAACCCCATCGTGAGTTGAGGAAGATCTGTACCTAATTAATATGTTTCATGTTCAATGAAATGTATATGTATATACACAATTTTTTTGTTGTTGAACAGCTGAGATTACACACACACACATATACCACTTGAAAATACCACAGCTCTAACATGTCTAACCCTCCAAGGAACTCTACAGAATAAAGTGATTAGCCTTCATACCTCCTGCATCATCACAGCAACATGCTAGTACCTAATACACTTCCAGTCACTGCATACTTTGTATTCTTTCAGATGCTTCTGAAGGATGCTCCAATTTAAGTACGTAAATTATGGATAGGATGTAGATGCATCTTCATCATAAAGTAGCTCTATTAGCAAAGTCCATGTCAAGACTTCAAATGAAATTTGTGCTGACTTATTTTCAGAGAAAACCAACCTACTGGCTTCCTTTTATATCTGTGGCATGGTCATATGAATGTTCATGTTTTCTTCCTAGACTGATAAAACTTTCAGTGCACACACTGATGGAATAAGTGTTACTGTGTCAATGGCCTCAGGCCAATATATTACCCTTTCCACAGTGAGGATCTAAGAATTTAATTTGTGTATGTTGCACATCTATGATGTGCAATGATATTTGAATTCAAAATAAAGCTGTCTGCTATGGGTAGATATATGTGTTATGACTTGGGCCACATGACCTCATTACCACAATTCAAAGAAAATTGTAAAATGAAGAGCTAGTATACTAGGGTTTGAAATGACAAACTGTCATTACTTAGAATAAAAAAGATGATTCAGTTAAAAAGTGATAGTACCAAGATTCAAACAAATTAAGAGAAATTGATATCTGTTTTACCAGTATGATGAGTAGTGTACATCATTTTGGCAATTTAATGTTACATTTCTCCTTAAAAAAGATTTAAAAGTTCCCTATTTAACAGCAATGGCACTAATATCTGCATTTTGTCTTATTTTAACAAAAACACTTTCATAATTGCCTAGGTCAGAGTTACAAATGGGGAAGCTAAAAAGTGATAGTCTGAGATTCAAATCTGGATCTATATCACTGGACTTGAGGCAATAGCCAGCATTTAGATCCATATCCATTTGTTGCTCATGTGCTTATATGCTGGAGTTTAACTTTTCTGGGCTTAAGTCTATGATTAGACAGAATCACAAAAAGGAGAGATTGATGAAATATGAAATTATGTGTTCTAAATGGAGCCTAGTGATTTGCAAAACATGGCTTTGCCTACAAAACTAAGTAAATTTTGCATTATGACAGGTAAACCATCTTGTGCGTGGGTTTGTTTTTTTTTTTTTTCAGAAAACATGCTCTCCTAACTCATAGGCCCACTAGGAGGATCAATATCAAAATGAAAAAGAAATATAAATACATTTTGTAAACTCTTCCAAAAAAAGCATAATATGTAATTTTATTCTGTTTTGTTTGATAACCTTTGTTTTTTGTTGTATAATGTTTTGCAACAGGTTTATTGAGATATAATTCCTATTACACAAAATTCACACTTTTAATGTGTATAATTCAATGGTTTTTAGCAGATTCACAGGGTTTTGTAACCATTACAATTAATTTTAAAATATTTTAGTCACCTGCAAAACAACCCGTTTACCTATTAACAGCCACTCCAATTCTCACCTCCCCCAGCCCCTGACAACACTAATGTACCTTTAGTTTCTATGAATTACCTTCCCTGGACATTTCATATCAATGGAATCATACAATCTGTGTCCTTTCGTGACTGTCTTCTTTCACTTAGTGTAATATTTTCAAGGTTCATCCATGTTGTGGCATACACCAGTATGTGATTGCTTTTTATTACCTAATAATATTCCGTTGTGTGGATATACCTGATATTATTTATCCACTCATCAGTTGATGGACATTTAGGTTGTTTCTACTTTTTGGCTATTATGAATAATGCTTCTGTGAATACTCATTCAAGTTTTTGAATGGAGATATGTTTTATTACTCTTGAATATATACCAAGGAGTAGAATTGCTGGATTGATGATAAGTCTAGGTTTAATATTTTCAGGAACTTCCAAACTCTTTTCCAAAGTGGCAGTAGCCATTTTACAATCCTAGCAACAATGTATGAGGGTTCTAATTTCTCCACATCCTTGTCAAAATTTATCATTACCAGTCTTTATTTCAGTAATCCTAGTATGTTTGAAATAGTATTTCATTGTACTTTAAATTTGTTTTTCCCTAATAACTAATGATGTTGAGCATCTTTTCAAATGTTTGTGAATCATTTGTATATTTTCTTCAAAGTAGTATCTATAAAAGTTCTTTGCCCATTTTTTAATTGGGTTTTTTGTTTGCTTGTTTTTACTGTTGAGTTGTAAGAGTTCTTTATATGTTCTGGATACTAGACCCTGAAAATGATTTCCAGATATTTTCTTCCATTCTGTGTGTATTTTCACTTTATGGGTGGCATCACTAGAAGCATATATACATATATGTGATTTTAATAAAAAATATATAAATATGATTTTGATAAAGCCCAATTTGTCTGTTGATTTCATTGCTCATATTTCTGGTATCATATCTAAAACACCATAGTCTAACTCAAAGTCATGAAAATTTACTTACATTTTCTTCTAAGAGTTATAGACCATTATAGTAAGTTTTAAAATTTGGAAGTTTGAATCATCCAACTTTTTTTACTCCAACTGTTCTTCTTTTTCAAGATTATCTGGCTATTCTGAACCTCTTACATTCCTATATGAATTTTAGGGTCGGTTAAAATTTGAGGGACTCTGGAGTGACAAAACAACTTTGTTATTCTGTTCCTTCAAATTCCCCATATGTATTCAGGATCATGTCAAAGTTCTACATGCCATAATCCACTGAAAACTGAAGAAATTAGGCCACAAGTGAGTCCTATGAGTGACACCAACTGAACGGTCTTCCTTTGTGTTTATTTTTTCATACCTTTTCCATAAGCCTTTGTGATGACTGAAAATGATGAGAGAGAGAGTGAAAGCGAACATCAGCCAAAAGAGAGTTAAGTGAAATGTTCTCTTCTAAAAGACCTTTAAAGCACAGCAATTACAAGTAGTGAGGGATGAGTTATGTCAGGATTTGTGCTCTGAATCTAATAAAATTTTAAACATATTTATAAACAATGAAGAAAAAGGAGGTTCAATAAAGACTATCAAATACCTGATAGTTTGGCTGTTTTTCTCTGTCTTTTAGTCTTTTACAGTTTTCCTAAATAAACCAAAGAAGTAAAGGAGATACATGTACATATATATAGATATATAGATATCATATATATATTATCTCAACCCATGATGGATTGCTTTGTATTTCTGTGTTTTACTACTAACTATATTTTCCTAAATCTTTCAGTAAAATTGATTCTCTAGGTAGATATACAAATTTCATCCTGGAGTTTCTATAATTCCTTGGCACATTATTATGGATCCAACAAAGTATAAGAACCCCAAGTAGATATGGTATTGCACATCCATCCCTGTGTCTTGAATCCAAGTTCCTAATGTACCTCACCTATTTCATTTAGAGTTTTTGTAGTTAATGAATGCTGAACCACTTTAAATAGTTTCTGGCTGAGTTTACTATGCTCTTCTCCTTTAACTGTCATTTGTGGGACTGGTAGAAATGTACATGCGTAATTGAACCCATAATTACCAAAATCCACACATAGTTGGGCATTCAAAAGGAATCTGAAAGCTTTTTATCTTTTACACCACTTGATTTTTCAACCTTTAATTTATCCTGTATTATGCATGTAAGCTTAGAAAATACTTTTTTAAAAAACAACAAAAAAGACTAATTCAGGGTTAATGACTTTCCAGTTAAGATAGACAGCAAGACAGTAGGAGAGATTTTTTTTATTCTTCTAGTTAATCTTTATTCAGCCTCCAAAACTCAGTTAACATTATCTTACCAAATAAAAGCTTTCCAGGATATCGCCCTATGTGCCACTCCCTGTCTAGACTAGGTACTACTTTAAGCTCTCAGTATACTTTCTACTTATTTCTATCATAACATTTATCACATGTTTATAAGGTAAATCTCTCGTTGCAGATCTACTCCCTAGAGAGTGAGCTTTCTTAGCTCTGGACCATGTCTATCACTTCTGAAACTCTAATGTCCTACCCTGTGTTTAACATATGTTTGGTAAATAATAATTAAGAACTTGATACATTTAAAACCATCAATTCTCTGTCCTTCATTCCATTTTTATTCCTTTTGATCATTTTAAATGGATTTGGACCAGAACCCCATTTCAAAGTACTGTTTTTATTCTCAGCGAGCATTCTCATTTGGCCTTTACTGGTGGGTTTTACTCATCTCCCAGGTTAAGGATATTCTCCACAGAAAAAATTGTCTTTAGATTCAGAGCAATATCTCTGTTTATTATGCAGGGATCCATTCAAATTGTAATTCAGGAAGAAAGGCTACATCTCACATAGGAAGAAGTTCATCTCTGATAGATGACTTTAGGCAGCTTAGGAAGGATCCCTATCAGAATCTGCTTCCTGTGAGTCCAACACTGGCCAGTCCATTTTTTGATTTTACACATTGAACTCAAGATATCTAACCCATTGTCAGCTATTAGTAATGGAATCTTGGTGTGAATTTATTTTACTGCTTTTTTCTAACATCTAGCTGAAATCAACTATCTTAAAGAGTAAGGTTTTACTAGAACAGAAATAAAGGATAAAGGGTTCATTCAGGAGCCTGTGACACACTTCCTGGGAGAGAAGACCAGTACCTCATTAGCAGTCTGTACAAGGCCAGAGAGTAAAAGATGCCACTGGACCTGAGAGGTAACAATGTTAATACCTATTGCTTGTAGGCAACTGCACTGAGGCATCAAGGGAACATGGAGCAGGTGCAGGGACAGAAGACAAATTTCATCAACTCTAAAATGTGTGTGGCCTGCGTGATGCCTCTTTTTAAAGAAAGTGACAGAGGAGAGAGAAACAAGTAGCTAATTTCACTCTCCCGACTAACCCTATTCTTTTCTGGGATTCTGTAAGTACTTCTGCAATACAGTATTTTGGCAACATGTCTTCACATAGAGTAGATGTGCAATCACTCGAGGAATGAATGCAATCATTTTCATTTGATTGGATTGGACTCATGCAAAGTGAAAGGAAATTTTGCATTACAGAAATAATCCTTTATATAGAATATCTTCATAAGGATGCTTCAGACTTAAAGCTCACCCTCCCACCCTATCAGAGTCTACCAAAAACTAAATAGTGTCAGTATATCCTTTCAGCTAGAATCACTTATAAAAATACCTAACCGGCATTCTGCTGCTGATGCTATTATTTCACTTTAAACTGACAATAAAAATCCTGCTGGACAGTTTAAGATACGCGATCAAATCAATATCACCAGAAGGATGAGGAACACTGTGTAACTCAGATTCTAGGAAAGTCATGGGCTTTTTCTGGGTTACAGAGGGCTCTAAAGGAAACGCTGTTGATATTAAAGATACAAAGAAAGATTACCAATAACTAATACAAAATCCCTTCCTTCTAGACTTTACCATAAACAAAAACATTTCACAACTTAATTACTTATTTGGGTCTCACAACTACCTTGAAAAGTAATCTTAATTGCACAGGGCTGAGACAAATGTTGCATAACTAGTTATTAGGAATGCTCCCACTGCCATTACTTTTCCTATATTTTAGTCCATCATTCTTTCACCATAACCAGTTTCACCAGAATCCTTCAACCCTTTCATTTGGTGGTCTTGTAATATACAAGCACTCTAGATCATAAGTTCCCAAAACTGTAGAAATCACAGACCAGTAAAAAGTAAAAAAGAAACGAAAAAAAATGGAGAGTCTAACACACAGTTTCTAAAGCTTTGTTCTTCTAACAAACAAGCACTTCCCACCACCATAAAAAGAAAAAAATTATTTTTCAAAAGGTAGGAAGTGCTGCAACTCAAAATCAAAGGCTTTCCTTTAAATTGAATAAGTTTCACTTTGTGGAAAACTCACTAGCTTACCTTTATTTTCTCATTTTGCCATATACAAGTGAAAACTCCTTCGTGACCAAGTGCACTGGAAATCCTTTTTGAGATAACATCAGATCATTTTTGGCAAAGCCTTGACCATGGCTAAAAGGAGTTCATTCGTTTTAATCCCATAATCATGTATGGACTACCTATTATGTCCAAGGCATTTATCTAGAGCCTAAATAATATAAGAATCAGAACAGTCCAATCCTTGCCTTCAAACAGCTTATGATCTAATAAAGAAGAAAAGAAACAACCAACATAAGAAAAGACTGAGAGAAATGAAATGGGCTTAAAGGATAGGTGGTATCTCAAGAGCCAGAGGGGTGTGTGTGTGTGTGTGTGTGTGCTGGAGGTGAAAGAATGGGAAAAGAGCATTCCAGAAAACAACAGGAGAAAGGCATGGGCTACAAAATTCACGCCACATCTCAGCAATAGTCAATGCATAATTATTAAAGGTCTTGAGAGAAAAATATTATAGAGCAATACTGTTTTCAGGAGAACCAATTTTAAGTTTTTTATTTCAGACAGTTATTGAGGTATATATGTTATTTCAAATGCAAGGTTCACTGATTTTTAAATTCCAACCACTGGATTCATAATCCAAGAGGCTAAAAGAAAAAGAAAAAAACGATTCCACTGAATGAAAAACTTATTACAAGAGTTTCTTTGAATTTTGATGATCCAAAAGATGTGTCCCTGACATTGGCTTCCAGGGTGAAGTAAGAATAAATCACTACTCAGCATTGGCCACAGGGCACATGGGAATAAAAGGAAAATAATCTGGAAGAGAAAGCAGACTTGTGAGGACAAGCTGCTATAAAGCTGAGGAAGGGGCCTCCCTGGTGGCGCAGTGGTTGAGAGTCCGCCTGCCGATGCAGGGGATACGGGTTCGTGCCCCGGTCTGGGAGGATCCCATATGCCGCGGAGCGGCTGGGCCCGTGAGCCATGGCTGCTGAGCCTGCGCGTCCGGAGCCTGTGCTCCGCAACGGGAGAGGCCACAACAGTGAGAGGCCCGCATACCGCAAAAAAAAAAAAAAAAAAAAAAAAAAAAAAGCTGAGGAAGGACCAGGGTAGGAGATGGGGGGAGGGGTTCCAAAATAGAATTGCTTCTGATCAAGTAACTCACTTCATAGCAAATGACATCTGACAATGGACCCATTCCTATGCAATTCAATGGTCTTACCATGTTCCCCACCATCCTGAAGCAATTGACTTGGTAGAATGGTGGAACGGCCTTTTGAAGACTCCATTACAGTGTCACCTACATACTGATACCTTGCAGGGCTGGGGCAAGATTCTCCAGGAGGCTGTACATGTTCTGAATCTGTGTGTAATACATGGTGCTGTTTCTTTCATAGCCAGGATTCATAGGTCCAGGAATCAAGAGGTGGGAACAGAAGTGGTACCCCTCACAGTTATTCCTAGTGACCCACTAGCAAAATTGTTGCTTCCTATCCCCAAGACCTCATGCTCTGCTAATCTAGAGGTCAGTTCCAAAGGGAGGAATGCATCCACCAGCAAACACAACAATGATTCCATTAAACTAGAAGTTAAGACAGCCACCTGGCCACTTTGGGCTCCTCATGCCTCTGAATCAACAGGCAAAAAAGGGAGTTATTGTGCTGGCTGAGGTGATTGATCCTGATTACCAAGAAGGAATTGGACAACTACTTTACAATGGAGGTTAGGAAAAGTATGTCTGAAATACAGGAGATCCCTTAGGGCATCTCTTAGTATTACTATGATCTGTGATTAAAGTCAATAAGAAGAAACAACAATCTAATCTAAGCAGTACTACTAATGGCCTAGACTTTCAGAAGTGAAGGTTTGGGTTACCCCACCACGTGAAGAACCATGACCAGGTGAGGTGCTATCTGAGGGCAAAGAGAATACCAAATGGGTAGTGGAAGAAGACTGTTATAAATAATATGACCATGTGACTAGTTACAGAAATGAAAACTATAATTGTCATGAGTATTTCTGCCTTATTTTGTTATTAATATGACTGTGTGTTACATAAATATCTTTGTTTTCCTCCCTCTCTTATGCCCTTGTTATGTAACATAAAATATACTGACCTTATATTGTACTATTTAAGTATCATTACTTTACATCTTAGTGTTTAAGTTATGGGATAGCAAGAAGAAGAGTAAACATCACCCAAGGACTTTGCATCCTCTTCTGGAGAAAGGGTTAGTAAGTTTTCAGTTGTATGTAGGATAGCTATATCATGTTAGGCAGAAGTATGACCTTGTTATTGTCTTTATTTGGAGATTAAGTATAGTTTAAGGAGATGTGTATGAGTGTCAAGTTGATAAGGGGTGGACTTGTGATGCTTAATTTTATATGTCAACTTGGCTGGGCCATGATGCCCTGATATTTGATCAAATATTATTCTGGATGTCTCTGCAAGGGTGGTTTTTGGATGAGATTAACATTTATATTGATTAACTTTGAATAAAGTAGATTGCCCTCTACAATGAGAGTGGCCCTCATCCAATCAGTTAAATGCCTTAATAGAACAAAGAATGACCTCTCCTAAGTAAAAATGAATTCTGCCATCAGACTGCCTTTTGAACTTGAATTATCACTCTTCCCTGAGTCTCCAGCATGCCAGCCTACCCCAATAAGCTTTTGGACTTGGCAATCTCCACATTCAAATGAGCCAATTCCTTAAAGTAAATTAATCAATCCATCTCTATCTCTCTCTGTAGACCTATGACAATAGAGAGAGATAGAGAGATACACACACACCCTGTATATATAAATGCATACATATACACATACATATCCTACTGGCCTTGCTTCTCTGGAGAACTCTAATACAGATGCCTTTGAGCTGTACATACACAGAGATATAGGCATTCTGTAGCTATAAACATAAAGATATATATTAGGTTTAACAAACTTAGCAGCTTAAAAGAACACATATTTATTCCTTTTCTGTGAAGCAAGGTGTAGGCATGTCTCTCATGTCTCACATATGTAGAGTCTCATCAGTTGCAATCAAGGTGTTGACAGGTATTGTGGTGCCCCCTCAGGCTAAACTGGTGAAGTATCCACTTTTCGAAGAATTCAGTATTTTGTGGTTGTAGGGTTGAAGGCTTCAGTCTTTCTGGCTGTTGTCTAGAGGTCTTTCTCAGCTTCTAAAAGCTGCCCTCAGTTCCTTCCCACATGGGTCTTCCAACATAGGCCACCCACAACATGGCAACTTTCTTCTTCATAGTCAACAAAGGAGTGAGAGACTCCAGGAAGGCACTACATCTTATGTAATATAATCAAATAATCACATATACATTATCACATATAGCCCATCACCTTTGCATACGTTATTGATTAGAAGCAAGTCAAAGGCACAACTCATACTCAAGGGGAGGGAATTACACAAAGATATGAACTCTAGGAGCTGGGGATCATGGGGGTAACCTTAGATCCTATCTGCTATAATATATATTTTTATATAGACTAAACAATTATAAATAAGAGTTGCCACATTTTTCAGTCAACTTGTTCTTTCTCTTTGTTTCTTGAATATGATGAAACCGCAGGTCTGTTCACATGGAGGCTGACTATAAATTGTATCTGCAGTTTTGCATCCACAGATTCAACCAACCACAGAGCATGTAGTACTGTAGTATTTACTATTGAAAAAATACATGTATAAGTGGACCCATGTAGTTGAAACCCATGTTGTTCAAAGGGTCAACTGTATTTTCTTTTCCTGAATACTCCCTGAATGGAGTAGGTTTAAATTAATGTGATTTGACCTTAACTTTTAGAATAATGCTATTAATGTCATATGGGGTATGTTGATAATTAGAAAATATTTCTTAGACTATTGTAATTATAACAACTCACTTTATAATAAAATAACAAAGGTGGACAGGTGATCTCCAGACTTTATGAGTTGCCTGTAGCTTGCATTTCTCTACCAAAATATTCATTTAACCAAAGTCACTGTTTCCCTTGTAGCCTCTTAGATGGTGACTGCCCAATCACAGTACCCAAGGTACCACGAGGCTGAGGTACTGTGTATATCTGTATATCCACACTACATAGGTTCCAAACCATTATTCTTCCATTGTTATGCAAAGCATATTCTGCCTTTAAGGGTTTCCTGAGGGGTGCAGAGTGGAGATTAGGGGTTTGAGTGCTATCACTTGCCCCACCCCATGAGTAATCCAATCCTAAACCTGTGTTCACAAAGAACAACACTGGAACGGAAAACAAAATACATTTCATTAACAGCTGAGTATGCATCCAGTGTCCCCTGTGTGGTCTTAGAGAACAAGAGAGGCTTTCTGCATCCATAACCTTGAATCTGTGTTTCACATACAGGTCATGGAACTGGAAATATAGTTAGTCAGGGGTACCCCAAAGAAACCGCTGCTGCTTATCTGCTTCATTTATAGGGACAAATAACACAAGAGAAGTCATCATGTATGTGTACTGACCACTAATGCACAGTAACATCATCCACTTGTAAAGCAGTAAAAACTGCCCAACAAATGTTCCAGATTCAGACCTTTGTTTCAAAGGAAAGTCAGGCCACTGGAAAGAATGATGATCATAAATTTCTCCTCATCCATACTCCCTTCACACCCTTATGCTTATTACCATTGTAACACTTTGAGGTGTCCAGCTCCTGGCCAAAAACCTATGTGTGATCTTTCAGGTCTGACCGTAGGAAATTACAAAGAGTTTACCAGGCAGGTCCCACAGGGGAAAACTGCTCTCCCCACATCAGACTTGATGAACAGCCAGTGCATCACAGTCTATGAAGGGAGTTACAGTAAAGGACCCAAGGCCCGCAGATCAGACATGTTCCTACACATGGCTGCATTCCCAGCCCAGCTGTCTCCATTCAGAGTTGTCTATCTGGGGCCTTCCACTGACATCTTCCTCAGGCACCTCTCTTTATGGCCGAAAACTATTTATGAGGGGAGAAGGAGGGAAACTTGAAGATACTTTCCCCCCCTACTCTAACTCAGTACTCAGTACTTTTTAACTCCTAGCCCTTTCCCTTCTCCCTCCTGGCAGCCACCAGGTCCATAAAACTGCAGGATCCTTTTGCTTGAGGCATCTGAGGCCAGCCCCATATCTGTGCTATTCACCTGACCCTCAGCTGGTGTTAGTCCATGAAGAAAAGAAAAGGGGACAGAAGAAAGTAAGAGCTAAAGACAGCTGAGCTGCTAGGTGTTGAAGCAGCCAATAAAGACAAGTCAAAATTAAAGTAACAGTCAAGCCTTTAATCACTTAGACCATCTGAACTCTTGACACACATGAATGTAAGATTTTGACAATATGTTTGTCTCTTGCCCATCCCAGTGCTTGGTAGGCCACATCACAACACACACACACACACATACACACACACACACACATACATACACACACACACACACACACACACACACACCCATATCCTTCCTGAGGGCAGTAATGTTCTCTTATTCATTCTGAATCCTTATCACCTAGTTTAAGCTTTGGCACATATTTGGTATTTAGTATATTTTTATAGAACTAAACTGAGGTTTCTTTTCCAATATATTTAGTATTCATTGTCTCTACATCTGCTCTCAATGAAAGATGCATTTATAAAGTAATGAGATGTGGGGACTTCCCCAGCGGCCCAGTAGTAAGAATCTGCCTTCCAATGCAGGGAATGTGGGTTTGATCCCTGGTCGGGGAACTAAGATCCCACATTCCACAGGGCAACTAAGCCCTCGTACCTCAACTAGAGAGCCCACGTGCTGCAAACTACAGAGTCCACGCGCTCTGGAGGCTGAGTGCCACAACTAGAGAGAGAAAACCCGCAGGCCACAACTAGAGAGAAGCCCACGCACTGCAACGAAAGATCTTGCATGCTGCAACGAAGATCCTGCATGCTGCAACTAAGACCTAACACTGCCAAAATTTTTTTTAAATATATTTTTTAAAAGTGGTGAGATGTGAGCATCTTTTTAAAAGTCACTGAAGAATGTATAAATATAAATAAGTATTACCCTTTAGAGACAATATTAGGAAAATACTTATGATATAACAAACACTTGACAAACTGTGAGCTCTTCTAGTGGACCATCTATGAATATCCAAATTGTCAGAGATGCATAACACCAAAATATCCAATAATGTGGGTAATAGTTGGAATGCCAAGAGATAAAGGCACTGAGGAGGTGTAGGGAGTGCTAATTAGATGGATAACATTAACATCAAAAGAGAAAAGGGTTTTGCCTAAAGATTTTTTTTTTTAAGTACTGAGTTAGAAGGAGCAAAGTGGAGTTAAAACAGTGCTAACACCACAGAACAATCAGAGGGAACCTCAGAAAGGCAGAGTGTGGGAGGTCTCCACTCACAATGGCTACGTAAATACAGGTCCAAAAAAGAACCAGGAGGAGAAGAAGGAACTGCAGGAAAGTTCATTCACAATGGAATCAAAAATCTATATGAGAATAGTGAAAAGTGATGGACAAGAATCCAGTAACAGGGCTTCCCTGGTGGCGCAGTGGTTGAGAGTCCGCCTGCCGATGCAGGGGACGCGGGTTCGTGCCCCGGTCCGGGAAGATCCCACATGCTGCGAAGCGGCTGGGCCCGTGAGCCATGGCCGCTGAGACTGCGCGTCTGGAGCCTGTGCTCCACAACGGGAGAGGCCACAGCAGTGAGAGGCCCGCGTACCGCAAAAAAAAAAAAAAAAAAAAAAAAAGAAAGAAAGAATCCAGTAACAGAAAAAGTAGCAGATCAAAAAATCTAGCTAGATTAGAGCAGAATCCATCAGGGTGCTTTAGGGTTTAGCTAATGATAAGGACACCAATGACCTCCATGTTGTAGAATATAATGTTTAGTCCCTGACCCTCAGCTTAGTTGGCCTATCAGCATTCCACTCCCTCCTTTTAATTAATCCAACTGCATTTCTACCATTCCATTTGAATGTCAGTGAAATTCGCAAACATGACACATGTCAAATTGAACTTCTGATCTTCCCCTGCTCACATTCTCATTTCCTTCTCAGTTTCACCACTCTTCAGTTGCTCAAAACCTTGGAGTCATCGGCTCCTGTCTCACATACCTTAAAACTGATCATCTAACAAAACCTGTTGTCTTAACATTCAATTTATATCGATTATCTAACCATAGCTCATGACCTCCACTGCCATCACCATTTCCAAGCCACCATCTCTCATCTAGATTGACAATAGTCCTCCAACCCATCTCCCTTCAGACTGGTCCCAAGAGAGCAGCCAGAGTGCTAAATCATATGTCAGATTATGTCACACCTGTACTCAAAACCCTCCAATGTCTTCCCAATTTCTCAAAGAAAAAGTCAAAGTCCTTGAAGTCTCCTTACAGGCCCACACAATCTGGTTCCCATTACTTCTCTTGTCTCGCCTTTTACTTTTCTCCTCCTTGCTCACTCCTCATAGACTCCTTATTGTTCCCACCTCAGGGCCTTTGCACCTGGTCAGTCCCTGTCTTTTGAATAGTCTTCTCCCAGACATCTGATAGCTTATTCCCCCACCTCCTTTAGGTCACTGAAATGTCATCATTTCAGTGAGGCCTTCTCTGGCAAACTACTCAAAATTACATCCTCTACCTCAGCGTTCTTCCTGGTTCTCTTCTCTGCCCTATTTCTCTCCTAGTACATATCACTCTCTAATCTACCATTTATTTTACTTATTTATCTTTGTTACTTGTCTACTTTTTACTTTCCTGTTCATCTGCTTTGCTCATTGCTGTATCACCAGCCCCTAGAATACTGCCTGGCATATACAAATGTTGAATAAAAATTGTAGGAGGAAGGAAAAAAGGAAGATTTCATAATAACCAATATTTAGTGAATGCCTACTTTTAAGAATTATGCTAGTCTTAATGCAGAGGTTATTTTTATTAACTTCCCACAAGTAGCCTGAGAAATATGCTATTATAGTATACCTTTAAAAGATGTGAAACACGCTTACAAGTTCTAAGTAACATGTCCAAGATCACACAGCTAACGATTCATAATGAATTACCACTTTCTTTTGATACATATTTCATAAGATTAAGCTACCACTAGAGAGGGGCCTTTTGTATGAATTATCCCCATGTCTGTGAAATGTGTGAGGTCAATTGTACACTCTTTAAAATGTTACACATCTTGAATATGTACACATTTATGAACACTTGTCATAACAAAGTTCTCATGGAAAAGTAAAGGTAATACTCATATTTAGACTAGTCTAAATAATATAACTCCCGCGGGGAACTATTTTGAGGCACAGTAAATAATTTTAAAGTCTTACCACAGCATTTCGTTTTCTCTTGTCTCCCATTAATACTGGTTTACAGTTGTTCTTTCCATTTTTATAACTCACTAGACTATGAAAATCACTTTGGTATTTTAAAATTGGAGGATGGCAGAACTATTTTGTCAAGTTTATACTGTTGAACACTTCAACCTTCGTAATCTTGAAATGAACGTGGGCATATTTTGTTGAATGAGGTTTCAAAACCAAACTAGTTTACATCTTTTTAGAATGAAGGAAGACAGAAACTAGCATTAGTCAAAAAAGATACTGAATTTGTTTTTTAAACTTCTATCTTTTATATACACTTTATATTTTCAGCTAATTTGATAAACTTGAACAACTGAACTATCAGATTTTACTGGGTATTCTTTTGTAATTATAATTTTATCTCAAGAAATTAATTAATAATATTGTTATTTTCTATTTTTCATCAAAATGTAATGTGTGATAAAAGGTATCCTCAAAACCAGTATTAAACAATTTAGTAACCATGCATTACTAATTAATATTTAGAAAAGGTTCCACTTTTCTAAATAACATCAAATTTAGTTCATATTTGACATTGTGATTAATCTCTCCTCATGGAGACTATTGGAACAGTTGGAAATTGGTTAAATTAGCATTATCTGTAACTAATTTAAAATTTATCTTTACACTATCTTCCAAATTCTTGGGCTTGATTATTAAGTTTAAATTGAGAAAAAGTTATAAAAGTAAATCTATAACCAGACCTGCTTAAGACCTGATAATACATTTCTAAGCAGAACTAAAAACATGCATTAAAAATCACAGCTAAAGATAAGAGAAGTTTAGGGGAAAAAATCTGAAGAAAAATTATAAGGATCTGAAAAAGTTGATAAAGTAACATGTTGCCTAAAAAATAAATTGGTTTACAATCCATATATAATGGCTCCAATAAAGTTTTATTAAAGAGTATATTTTTCTCCTTCATTTAATTCACAATTTTATTCATTACAAACTTTCAAATTTATATGTTGCCAGGTTCAAATGCAAATGTTTCATCACTGTTGTCAGCCTAAAAATAAAGGATTTTATAAATTCAAAGTGCAATTATTTGCTCCTGGGAACTTAAGCTTTATTCTTTCTGTCTCAAACATCTGAAAAATAGATAATACACACATAAAAAAGATCAAGCTGAGGTTATTTTGACCTAAGTAATGAATAAAACCATAAGCTAAACCAAGAATATTTCTAAAGGAATTTATTCTCTTCTTCACAAGTGCTCTTTTAATCTGTTACTAACATTGAAAAGGCATATAAAAATAATTCATTGGAGTCAAAGTATAATATTTCTGAATTACAAAATAAGGCAGCTATAATACAATAATAGTCCCTAAAAGTAGGGCCTGTAATACCTACCAATATATTCTTTGGCTCATAAATATGACATAAAAAGTTAACTATTTTAAACTAATGTAAGAAAAATATATTACTTCTGAGTTTTTCAGGTTTTTAAACAGAATTAAATTTCAAAACTATCAATATCTCAGATTTATTCAACTTTATAGAGAAGTTCATTTCAAATTTGACAACCACATTTAATTCTTAAATGTTTAAAGAAACATCTAATTACATAAAATTAAGAAGCCTAAAATATCTTAAAAATTAGAAAATACCTGGAACTGATTTTCAGTATATATTTTTGTCAAGTGAAATTCAGAGAAAGTGATACCATGGGGCAATTTCTATCACACTATCCTCTCTCCCTCCTTCCTTCTCCAGCAGTTTGTAATCGTCATCACCAAATAAAGTGAGAGGGGTTAATTTGGTGAACTCCACTGAACAAGCTGAACCCCTTAGTATCTTTTCATTTTTTCCTCATTTTTTATTACATAAAAAATTCAAAAGGGTTGCCTAATTTTAATCAAATGTGGACATTATTAACTGAAATTATAAACATTAGCATAAATTTGAGTTGCAAACTGGGATACTGTTTTTTAATTCAACTCACCAAATAATTATTAAAGACCTCCAATGCATAAACCATTAGTCACAGAGGTGGGGAGTAAAACTATAAACTCTCTGTGAGGCAGTCAACCTCCTGATATTTATGCCTTTCTGTAATTCATTCTCCTTAAGTGTGGGCTGAACTTAGAGATATGATTCTAACAAACAAAACATGGCAAAAGGGATGAGATGTCCCTTCCAAGATTAGGTTATAAAAGACTGTGTCTTCTCTTTCTGTCTCTCCCTCCTTCCCTTCCTCTCTCTCTCCCTCCCTCTTTCTTGCTCACTTTGATAAAACAAACTGTCATGTTTTAAGCTCATCTATAGACAAGCCCATATGACAAGTAACTGAGGGCAGTCTTTGGCCAATGGCAAGTGTGAAATTGAGTCCCTCAGTGGAACAACTTGGAAGGAACTGAATCTTGCAACAAATATTTAGTGAGCTCAGAAGCAGATCCTCCCCCAGATGAACCTTGAGATGCCTGTAGCCCCAGCTGAGTCCTTGACTTCAACCTTATAAGAGACCCTGAGCTGGAGGACCCAGTTAAGCTGCCCCTGGATTCCTGACCCAATGACGGTGAGATAATAAATGTGTGTTATTTCAAGCTGATAAGTGTGGAGGTAATTTGTTACACAGTAAGCAAGAGGTAACTAAATATACTCTGTCATCTAAAAACATATAATCTATTAAAAGAATAAAGTTTAATATAAGGTAAGATATGATGCACCAAGAGTTTAAAAAAAAAACAAAACCTGGTGGCACTAAGAATGATGATTTCTTATTCTATGAATTATGCCAGTAAAAATATGACATCAAAATTATAATTCCAGATAAGTAGACTTATTATGCTGATCATTTCACAGTATATACAAATATCAAATCATTATGTTGTACACCTGAATCTAGTATAATATGTCAATTATGCCTCAATAAAAAATTTTTAATTAAAACAAGATTGATGATTTTTGACAAGGAATATTTACTTAGGACAGAGATTGCAAAAAGAAGAGGGGAAAGTGAAGGACCTTTATTATTATTTTTTCTTTAGAAAGGATTCCATGGGCCCTGAATGTGACCCTAATGAATCTGCACTTTATCCCATATGTGAGGAATCATTAAAGATTTTTGAGAGGAATTATGTGATGAGATCCATGTTTTTGGAAGAAAATTCTCATGCCATTAGGTACCCTGCATTAGAAATGAAAGAGAAAATAACTAGGTCATTAAAAGCCATTGCAAAAGTCCAGATGAGAAGGAATGGGAGTCTGAACCATGGAGTAGTGGTAGTAGGAACAGAAATGGGGAAACGGGTGGGAGGTGGTTGGGAACAACATTAGTGAGCCTGGCAAAGAAAGGACTGAGGGGACATTGAAATAAAGAGGAAAACTGAAGATGGCACTGAGATGTTCAGCCTAGTTGACTTGGAGAAATGGTGACATGAAACAAGAAAGGGTGCACAAATGGAGGAACAAGTTAAAAGGGCAGAACTCACCTTGATTGAGTAACAGCTGGATAATAATGTCAGCAATTTTAAATACATTGTGATCCTTAAGAACAAAGTCAGAATTGCAGGTAAGGATTTGGGAATAATTAATTTAGGGATCCTGGTTAAAGCCATGAAAAGAAATGAGATTGCCCAATGAGTGCTTAGAAACCTCGTATTACTCTCCACTACCCACAGGATAAAATATATAATAATTAGTTACCCACTCATCCAGCCTCAGCTGCTGCACACTCTAACCTACCCTCTATATTCCAAATGCACAAAATGACAAATGGGTCTCCCAATACACACTGCATGTTCACACCCCATGCCTGAGCCCTTGAAGCTCCCATTCCTGAAATGTTCCCTTCCCCAACACTCATTTAGCCTCGATGGAACTTCAAATGTCACCTTTGTGTTTCCAGAGCACATATCCTTTATCACATTATATTATCACAAGTTTTCTTAACTTTCTGTACAACACATTAACACTAAGACAGAGATCATGACTTATTAATTGTTTATACCCAGTGGTACCTTGAAAATATAGCATAAACTCAATGTTTAAAGCCAAAGTAATTACTAGAAAAGAAAGAGGAAAGTATGAAGATGGAGAGACCATAAAGGAAAAACTGGGGCTTATCTGCTTTTAAGAGGCAGACCAAATAAGAAGAAATGAGGGGTTTAAGGAAGTAAAATTATTTTTTGTTATGTAAAAAGGGTGATATCTCCTAATATTGAATTGAGAGTTCTCTTCAGTCACCATCATCTTATTGATTAAACATGTGTCAAGGGACTTCCCTGGTGGTCCAGTGCTAAAGAATCCACCTTCCAATGCAGGGAATGTGGGTTCGATCCGTGGTCCAGGAAGATCCCACATGCATTGGGGCAACTAAGCCTGGGCACCACAACTACTGAACTCATGCGCCACAACTACAGGGAGAAAAACCCACACACCACAACTAGAGAGAAGAGAAGCCCGAGCGCCACAACTAGAGAGAAGCCCATGAAACACAGCAAAGTGCCTGCATGAAAGATTCCACACACCTCAATGAAGACCCCGCATGCTGCAACTAAGACCTGAAGCAGCCAAAAAAAAAAAAAAAAAAAAAAAAAGGCAAGTTTAATTTTTTAAAAATACAATAAAATTATTTTGTGACATTTGGAATATTTTTTCGATAAAAATCAGAGCACTTTATCAAATCTACCAGGAATTGGCACTATCCCTTAAAACATACTCTGCTCTGGGGAGACCTGCAAGATGGTGGAGGATAAAGACATGGGGATCACCTTCCTCCCAACAAATACATCAGAAATACATCTACATGTGGAACAACTACTACAGAACACCTACTGAACACTGGCAGAAGACCTCACACCTCCCAAAAGGCAAGAAAGTCCTCACGTACCTGGGTAGGGCAAAAGAAAAAAGAATAAACAGAGACAAAAGAATAGGCATGGGACCTGCACCTCTGGGAGGGAGCTGTGAAGGAGGAAAAGTTTCCACACACTAGGAAGCCGCTTCGCGGGCGGAGACTGCAGGTGGCGGAGGGGAGAAGCTTCGGAGCCACAGAGTAGAGCATAGCCACAGCGGTGTGGAGGGCAAAGCAGAGAGATTCCTGCACAGAGGATCAGTGCCGATCAGCACTCACCAGCCTGAAAGGCTTGTCTGCTCACCCGCCGCGACGGGTGGGGGCTGGGAGCTGAGGCTCTGCTTCGGATGTCATATCCCAAGGAGAGGACTGGGATTGGCTGTGTGAACACAGCCTGAAGAGGGCTAGTGCACCACAGCTAGCCGGAAGGGAATCCGGGAAAAAGTCTGGAAATGACAAAGAGGCAAGAGACCATTGTTTCGGGGAGCGCAAAGAGAGAGGATTCATAGCATCGCCTTAACGTGCTCCAGAGATGGGTGCGAGCTGCGGCTATCATCGTGGACCCCAGAGACGGGCACGAAATGCTAAGGCTGCTGCTGCAGCCACCAAGAAGCCTGTGTGCAAGCAAAGGTCACTATCCACACCTCCTCTCCTGGGAGCCTATACAGCCTGCCACTGCCAGGGTTCCGTGATCTAGGGACAACTTCCCCGGGAGAACACACGGAGCACCTCAGGCTGTTGCAACGTCACGTTGGCCTCTGTCACCACAGGCTGCCCTGCATACCGTACCCCTCCCTCCCCCCGGCCTGAGTGAGCCAGAGCCCCTTAATCAGCTGCTCCTTTAACACCGTCTGTCTGGGAGGGAGCAGACGCCCTCAGGCAGCCAACACACAGAGGCCGGGCCAATCCAAAGATGAACCCCAGGAGCTGTGTGAACAAAGAACAGAAAGGGAAATTTCTCTCAGAAGCCACAGGAGTAGTGGATTAAATCTCCACAATCAACTTGATGTACCCTGCATCTCTGGAATAATTGAATAGACAACGAATCATCCCAAATTTGAGGTGGTGGACTTTGGGAACAACGGTAGACTTGGGGTTTGCTTTCTGCATCTAATTGGTTTCTGGTTTTACGTTTATCCTAGTTTAATATTTAGAGCTTATTATCACCGGTAGATTTGGTTGCTCTCTTCCTTTTTTTATATATATATAGATTTTTTTTTCTCCTTTCTTTTTATGAGTGTGTATGTGTAGGCTTCTTTGTGTAATTTTGTCTGTATAGCTTTGCTTTTACCATTTGCCCTAGGGTTCCTTCTGTGCATATTTTTCTTTTTTAGTATAGTTTTTAGGGCTTGTTATCATTGGTGGATTTGTTTTTTGGTTTCGTTGCTCTCTTCTGTATTTTTTTAAATAACTTTTTGATTTTTAATATTTTGCTATTTTTTATTTTAATAACCTTCCTTCCTTCCTTTTTCTTTCTCTCCTTCTCCCTTTCTTTCTTTCTTTCTTCCTTCCTTCTTCCTTCCTTCCTTTCTTTCTTTCTGTCTTTTTGTCTTTCTTTCTTTCTTTCTCCATTTCCTTCAGAGCCATGTGGCTGACAGTGTTTTGGTGCTCTGGCCGGGTGTCAGTCTTGTGCCTCTGAGGTGGGAGAGCAGAGTTCAGGACATTGGTCTACCAGAGATGTCCCAGCTACATGTAATATCAAATGGTGAAAACTCTCTCAGAGATCTCCATCTCAACACTAAGACCCAGCTCCACTCAATGACGAGCAAGCTACAATGTTTGACACCCTAGGCCAAACAACTAGCCAGACAGGAACACAACACCACCCATTAGTAGAGAGGCTGCCTAAAATCATAATAAGGTTACAGACACCCCAGAACAAACCACTGGAGACAGTCTTGGCCACCAGAAGTACTAGATCCAGCCTCATCCACCAGACAGAGGAACTAGTCCCCTCCACCAGGAAGCCTATACAACCCATTGAACGAACCTCAGCCACTGGGGACAGACACCAAAAACAACAGGAACAACAAACCTGCAGCCTGAAAAAAGGAGAGCCCAAAGACAGTAAGTTAAGCAAAATGAGAAGACAGAAAAACACACAGCAGACAAGGGGAGAAGGTAAAAACCTGCCAGAACAGACAAATGAAGAGGAAATAGACAGCCTACCTGAAAAAGAATTTAGAGTAATAATAGTAAAGATGATCCAAAATCTTGGAAAGACAATGGAGAAAATACAAGAAATGTTTAACAAGGATCTAGAAGAACTTAAGAGCAAACAAACAATGATGAAAAACACAATAAATGAAATTAAAAATTCTCTAGAAGGAATCAATAGCAGAATGACTGAGGCAGAAGGATGGATAAGGGACCTGGAAGATAAAATAGTGGAAATAACTATTGCAGAGCAGAATAAAGAAAAAAGAATGAAAAGTATTGAGGACAGTCTCAGAGACCTTTGGGACAACATTAAATGCACCAACATTCGAATTATAGGGGTCCCAGAAGAAGAAGACAAAAAGAATGGGACTGAGAAAATATTTGTAGAGGTTATACTTGAAAACTTACCTAATATGTGAAAGGAAATAGTAAATCAAGTCCAAGAAGTGCAGGTTTCCATACAGGAGAAATCCAAGGAGAAACACACCAAGACACATATTAATCAAACTACCAAAAATTAAATAAGAGAAAAAATATTAAAAGAAGAAAGGAAAAACAACCAATAACATACAAGGGAATCCCCATAAGGTTAACAGCTGATCTTTCAGAAGAAATTTGCAAAGCCAGAAGGGAGTGGCAAGACATATTTAAAGAGATGAAAGGGAAAAACCTACAACCAAGATTACTATATGCAGCAAGGATCTCATTTGTATTCAATGGAGAAATCAAAGGCTTTACAGACAAGCAATAGATAAGAGAATTCAGCACCACCGAAGCAGCTTTACAACAAGTGCTAAAGGAATTTCTCTAGGCAGGAAACACAAGAGAAGGAAAAGACCTACAATAACAAACCCAAACCAATTAAGAAAATGGTAATAGGAACATACATATTGATAATTAACTTAAATGTAAATGGATTAAATGCTCCCACCAAAAGACATAGATTGGCTGAATAGATACAACAACAAGACCCGCATATATGCTGTCTACAAGAGACTGACTTCAAACCTAGGGACACATACAGACTGAAAGTGAGAGGATGGAAAAAGATATTCCATGCAAATGGAAATAAAAGAAAACTGGAGTAGCAATTCTCATATCAGACAAATTAGACTTTAAAATAAAGACAGTTACAAGAGACAAAGAAGGACACTACATAATGATCGAGGGATCAATCCAAGAAGAAGATGTAGCAATTGTAAATATTTATGCACCCAACATAGGAGCAACTCAATACATAAGGCAAATACTAACTACCATAAAAGGGGAAATCGACAGTAATACAATCATACTAGGGGACTTTGACACCCCACTTTCACAAATGGACAGATCATCCAAAATGAAAATAAATAAGGAAACACAAGCTTTAAATGATACATTAAACAAGATGGAGTTAATTGATATTTAAGGACATTCCATCCCAAAACAACAGAATACACTTTCTTCTCAAGTGCTCATGGAACATTCTCCAGGATACATCATATCTTGGATCACAAATCAAGCCTTGGTAAATTTAAGAAAATTGAAATTGTATCAAGTATCTTTTCTGACCACAATGCTATGAGACTAGATATTTATCAATAAAAGGAAAAATTCTGTAAAAAATTACAAACACATGGAGTCTAAACAATACACTACTTAATAACAAAGAGCTCACTGAAGAAATCAAAGAGGAAAGCAAAAAAATACCTAGAACCAAATGTCAATGAAAATGCGATGACCCAAAACCTATGGCATGCAGCAAAAGCAATTCTAAGAGGTAAGTATATGGCAATACAATCATACCTCAAGAAACAAGAAACATCTCAAGTAAACAACCTAACTTTACACCTAAAGCAATTAGAGAAAGAAGAACAAAAAAACCCCAAAGTAAGCAGAAAGAAAGAAATCATAAAGATCAGATCAGAAATGAAGGAAACAATAGCAAAGATCAATAAAATGAAAAGCTGGTTCTTTGAGAAGATAAAGAAAATTGATAAACCATTAGCCAGACTCATCAAGAAAAAAAGGGAGAAGACTCAAATCAATAGAATTAGAAATAAAAAAGAAGTAACAACTGACACTGCAGAAATACAAAGGATCCTGAGAGTTTAATACAAGCATCTATATGCCAATAAAATGGACAATGTGGAGCAAATGGACAAATTCTTAGAAAAGCACAAACTTCCGAGACTGAACCAGGAAGAAAGAGAAAATATAAACAGACCAATCACAAGCAATGAAATTGAAACTGTGATTGAAAATCTTCCAACAAACAAAACCCCAGATCAGAAGGCTTCACAGGTGAATTCTATCAAATATTTAGAGAAGAGATAACACGTATCCTTTTCAAACCCCTCAAAATATACTAGAGGGAAGAATATTCCCTAACTCATTCTATGAGGCCGTCATCACTCTGATACCAAAACCAGATAAAGAGGTCACAAAAAAAGAAAACTACAGGCCAATATCACTGATGAACATAGATGCAAAAATCCTCAACAAAATACTAGCAAACAGACTCCAACAGCACATTAAAAGGATCATACACCATGCTCAAGTGGGTTTATCTCAGGAATGCAAGGATTCTTCAATATACGCAAATTAATCAATGTGATAAATCATCTTAACAAACTGAAGGAGAAAAACCATATGATCATCTCAATACATGCAGAAAAAGCTTTTGACAAAATTCTACACCCATTTATGATAAAAACCCTCCAGAAAGTAAGCATAGAGGCAACTTATCTCAACATAATAAATGTGATATATGACAAACCCACAGCCAACATCGTTCTCAATGGTGAAAAATTGAAACCATTTCCTCTAAGATCAGGAACAAGACAAGCTTGTCCACTCTCACCACTATTATTCAACATAGTTTTGGAAGTTTTAGCCACAGCAATCAGAGAAGAAAAGGAAATAAAAGGAATCCAAATTGGAAAAGAAGAAGTAAAGCTGTCACTGTTTGCAGATGACATGATACTATACATAGAGAATCCTAAAGATGCTACCAGAAAACTACTAGAGCTAATCAATGAATTTGGTAAAGTTGCAGGATACAAAATTAATGCACAGAAATCTCTGGCATTCCTATACACTAATGATGAAAAATCTGAAAGTAAAATCAAAAAAACATACCATTTACCATTGCAATGAAAAGAATAAAATATCTAGGAATAAACCTACCTAAGGATACAAAAGACATGTATGCAGAAAATTATGACACTGATGAAAGAAATTAAAGATGATACAAATAGATGGAGAGATATACCATGTTCTTGGATTGGAAGAATCAACATTGTGAAAATGACTCTACTGCCCAAAGCAATGTACAGGTTCAATGCAATACCTATCAAACTACCAATGGCATTTTTCACAGAACTAGAACAAATAATTTCACACTCTGTATGGAAACACAAAAGACCCCGAATAGCCAAAGCAATCTTGAGAAGAAAAATGGAGCTGGAGGTATCATGCTCCCTGACTTCAGACTATACTACAAAGCTGCAGTAATCAAGACAGTATGGTACTGGCACAAAAACAGAAATATAGATCAACAGAACAGGATAGAAAGCCCGGAGATAAACCCAAGCACATATGGTCACATTATTTTTGATAAAGGAGGCAAGAATATACAATGGAGAAAAGACAGCCTCTTCAGTACGTGATGCTGGGAAAACTGGACAGCTACATGTAAAAGAATGAAATTAGAACACTCCCTAACACCATACACAAAAATAAACTCAAAATGGATTAAAGACCTACATGTAAGGCCAGACACTATAAAGCTCTTAGAGGAAAACATACACAGAACACTCTATGACATATATC
The DNA here is from genome assembly GCF_949752795.1 of Hyperoodon ampullatus. Classification (NCBI taxonomy): domain Eukaryota; kingdom Metazoa; phylum Chordata; class Mammalia; order Artiodactyla; family Ziphiidae; genus Hyperoodon; species Hyperoodon ampullatus. The sequence continues at coordinate 120,937,717 of NC_136916.1, read as the reverse complement.
ACAGCAAGATCCTTTTTGAACCACCTCCTAGAGAAATGGAAATAAAAACAAAAATAAACAAATGGGACCTAATGAAACAAAAGCTTTCGCACAGCAAAGGAAACCATAAACAAGATGAAAAGACAACACTCCAAATGGGAGAAAATATTTGCAAGTGAAGCAACTGATAAAGGATTAATCTCCAAAATTTGCAAGCAGTTCATGCAGCTCAATATCAAAAACCAAACAACCCAATCCAAAAATGGGCAGAAGACCTAAATAGAGATTTCCTCAAAGAAGATATACAGATTACCAACACACACATGAAAAGATGCTCAACATCACCAATCATTAGAGACATGCAAATCAAAACTACAAGGAGGTATCACCTCACACTGGTCAGAATGGCCATCATCAAAAAATCTACAAACAATAAATGCTGGAGTGGGTTTGGAGAAAAGGGAACTCTCTTGCACTGTTGGTGTGAATGTAAATTGAATCAGCCATTATGGAGAACCGTACGGAGGTTCCTTAAAAAACTAAAACCAGAACTAACATACAACCCATCAGTACATCTACTGGGCATATACCCTGAGATAACCATAATTCAAAAAGAGTCATGTACCACAATGTTCATTGCAGCTCTATTTACAATAGCCAGGACATGAAAGCAACCTAAGTGTCCATCGACAGATTAATGGATAAAGAAGTTGTGACACATATATACAATGGAATATTACTCAGCCATAAAAAGAAATAAAATTGGCTTATTTGTAGTGAGGTGGATGGACCTAGAGTCTGTCATACAGAGTGAAGTTAAGTCAGAAAGAGAAAAGCTAATACCATATGCTAACACATATATATGGAACCTAAAAAAAAATCATTCTGAAGAACCTAGGGGCAGGACAAGAATAAAGATGCAGACGTAGAGAATGAACTTGACATGGGGAGTGGGAAGTGTAAGCTGGGACGAAGTGAGAGAGTGGCATGGACTTATATACACTACCAAATATAAAATAGATAGCTAGTGGGAAGCAGCTGCATAGCACAGGGAGATCACCTCGGTGTTTTGTGACCACCTAGAGGGGTGGGATAGGGAGGGTGGGAGGGAGACACAAACGGGAGGAGATATGGGGATATATGTATAGGTATAGCTGATTCACTTTGTTATACAGCAGAAACTAACACAACATTGTAAAGCAATTATATTCCAATAAACATGTTTAAAAAAAACCACACATACTCTGCTCTACTTGATAGAGCTGTTAACTAATAATTTAACTGCATTCTTTCCTCAATGCTTCCCATGACATGTAAGACCAACATTATTTCACATGATTCTTCAAGACTTGATTGGCCTCACTTTATTCCTTAGTACACACTTGTGCAGATTCTCAGGGCAACCCAAATAATTGTCTTCAAATATTGTCAATACGTCCTCTTAGTCAAACAAGACCTTTCTAACTCCAACCTCCCTCACACCTAAGACATTTTCCCAAGCACAGCTGCTTTTTTGCTTTCCAGCAATTTCATAAAACTGGACAGTTGAAATATTACCCTGCACACAGACCACTGCCTTTACCACAGTCGTTACTTTCCACAATTGGCAGTATATGAAGTAGGCCTGATCTGTACACTTCAGCCAGTAAAGGCCAGGGTTTTTTTTGCTTGAATTCATTTGCTTGTTTTCAATATTTTATCTGTGAGGGAATATAAAATAACTGGCTGTTACTCTGAATGCTGTCTTCCCTAAGGTCCCTATTACTCCACCTCTGTTAAAAGATGTACCAAAAAGATGTTAATTCATGTTTGCTTGAACACTGTATATACATACCACAGTAGAATTCTGGAAAAATTGGAGACATTGAATGTAACATTTTTCTAGTCTAGAAAACTGTCAACTCTTCTATACAAGATAAATTTTTAAAAATTTTTAAATAAATAAATCATGCTATTCATCACCTGATAATGCATTCCCAAGACAACTTCCCTAAATGTTTGCCCAAAAAAGACTGACAGCACAGGGTAATTTTTATTATTTTAGGGACTAGATTTGACTTAAAATCAGTGGCAGCATAATACAATAAAAATAATACTATATTTATAAATAGTATCTGTTGAGTACTTAGTAGGTGCCAGACAATGAAATAACTGGGCCTCAGATGGGTTAAATGACATGCTCAAAACTGTACAATTAATACATGGCAGAAACAAGACTTAAATCCAGGACCTTGAATCCAGGATCTTAACTACTGCTTTATAATATGCAAGATCTGAAGTTATATAACACCTTACAATTTACAATGGAAATTTAATATTTTATGGCCTTCAAAACAACACCAGTAGGATGTCAGGGCAGACACTGCTAATTAACTAGTGGTGAAGTCATATTTGTTGATTTTAAGAACCATTTTTTATGAACTTTTCTCCATGAACATGTTTTGAAAGTGATTATCATGGAAATTTTATAAAATTATAATTAAAATATAATTATTAGGGTGTGCAACAAGAATATATAACTCCTTTACCACTGTTTACTTCCCATAAAAATAAGTATCTATTTTGGCAGGATTCATTGCTAAGAGCCCTCAAAGCTGGTACAAAGGTCCCAACTGAGGTGATGAACTGTCCACCCACAAACAGAAGGTATTTCCTCAGATTTAATATCTCAGTTGTTCGCTCCAGCCAAGGGCCACGTCAATCCCCAAATCCTCCTTTCCAACACCTTGCCTGTCCTCCTCTTCCTTCAAGGTCTAGTTCCCTAAGTCTCTAGAGGAAAAAAAAAAAAAAGAAACCTCTCCATTTCATATGTATGGAACACTTTCTTTGTCAGGCAAGAGTATAAAAAGTTGATGTTTGGACTTCTCTTGTGGCGCAGTGGTTAAGAATCTGCCTGCCAATGAAGGGGACATGGGTTTGAGCTCTGGTCCAGGAAGATCCCACATGACGCAGAGCAAATAAGTCCATGTGCCACAACTACTGAGCTTGCGCTCTAGAGCTTGCGAGCCACAACAACTGAAGCCTGTTCACCTAGATCCTTTCTTCTTCAACAAGAGAAGCCACTGCAATAAGAAGGATGCGTACCACAACGAAGAGTAGCCCCTGCTCGCGGCAACTAGAGAAAGCCCACGCACAGCAACAAAGACCCAATGCAGCCAAAAATAAATAAATAAAATAAATTTTAAAAAAAAGTTGATGATGTGTATTCTCAAGGGCTATATTTCAGAGGGGGGAATAGTCCAAAAAGTACCACTATGCACCTTCTAGCATTTCTGTACATAGGTGTTTAATAAAAGTTGATTGATAGAAAGTGGGACTAGATATTTTTCCTAGGGCAACCACACCTCTTCTAGCTCTTTCTTGGTGCTTAAAATAGCTGGGTGAAAATTCTATTTAAAAAAAAAAATCAAGAAGTCAAATTCTGGACTATAGTTTTTAATAATGAAAACTAACTGAAAAAACCACAGGCTAACACAAAGATGACATATATTGCACAATTCTCCAGTGGGAGAAATCAGCAGGAGGTTTGGCTAAGAATATCTGCTTCCTTTAGGGGCCTGTGGAATGGGTTGAATCTTGAGTTTCAGCTGAGAACATTCTTTGCTGGTGACTGAGCAGAAAATAACCACCCCAGGTCCTATTTGACACACACTCTTCTCTTCAAACCATGGAGATGTGAGAAATCTCTAAGGACTCTGTCTGCAGCTACCACTATAAATTTGTAGATGCCACTATTGAGAATTCTACTGGCTTCCTTAAGAAGTTGCCTATAGTTACAAGGCAGCTGTGCCATTTCCACCCATATCATGGTGAAGTAGACTTCTATGAGGTGGTTGCCTTTAGGGGTCAACAGTCCTCTGTTTTTGCTGCAGTTCTGCAGCCTCACTGTCTGCTCAAGGAACACAGGTGACTCTAGATGAGAGAGCTCACCTCAGCCCAGGAGGAAGGAGCAGAAACAGCAGTGGACATTTTTAATAGTTGTTTCCTCCTTTTTCCATCAAACACATCTAACTGCTAATCAGAGCTTCTGATCGGCATGTGGTACCATTATAGAATTATCAACTGAGTGGATATAATTCTGTTACAGAGGAGATATTTGACAGATTAGTTAGCTCATGACACTTTATCATGAGAAGGTTTTTTTTTTTTTTTTTGCTATTTAATTCTTGTTAGACTTTTTACATTTTTGAAATGTCTCAAAGATTCCCTACTATATTCCCAAACTCCAAGGAGCCCAGGAATGCCGAGCTGCCTCCACCAACAGAGTTAGAACAAATTTCTCAACATTTAAAATAGTTGTTTAAGCTTTTTGAATATAAAAGAAGGGATTTGTGTGTGGAAATTCACAGACAACCAAGGCAAGTATAATCCAGATGTCAGCCAAGGTCAGGCTCTGCTTTATGATTTTCTCTAACCCCTATCTCATGTCCAGGGAAAAGCCAATCCCTTAGAGAAAATCTTGCCAAAACTTGGAAGCTTGCCTTTTGTCACCTTTAATTCTCATCTCCTCTCCTGCTAAATTCTCACCATTACTTGTTTGAACCAACTTATTTCTTCTCTTCTCTCTGCTTAGCAGGATCTCAGAAATTCAGCCTTTTTTTTTTTTGGATTTATCCAAACACTATTCAGTCAAGAAATTTGTATATATAACAGGCACTACTGAAGATGTGTGTGATACAGCAAGATACGGATGATTATAGCTCCTTATCTAAGAAACAGCAAAAACCGAGTATAGACAGTCTTTTAGTCATCCGTCTGCTAGGAATCTCACTCGATATTTCTCTACTGTCCCCCACTTGCTATTGTGTTTCTGACCCTCTCTTTTTCTCTCCTGAGTTCAATCCCACCTTCAAGTAACCATTTATTTCTGATGCTGAGCAGTCCAGCCATCAGTCTCATTCAAAACCATACCTTGGAGGTCTCTTGCTTTCCAACATAAAGAGGTCTTTCATGGTGTCTTGTTAAAAAATGTCCATCTACTTTAAGGGAGAAATCATGCCACTCCCTTAGAGGTAGAGCAGTGAACTTCAGTTGTGTTTTTTAAATAGCTCTGTTTTTTACAGTCTCTGAAAAGGTTTTATCATCCAAACAAAATGCTTATATTAACAAAAAGTTAACTAAAAGTTTTGATATAATTCCTTGACAGCTGTACTATTGCAGTGCCTGCCTCAGGAAGTGTAACGTAAGCAACAACTGAAATTATCTATCCACTTACAGTAATATTATAAAGCACAATTAAAGAAGAAATGTGACCTGCCTCTTCACTTACATCTTTAAGTCTCTAATATTTTCAACCTTAAAACAAATGGTACATTTGTCATGACCTTAATCAAACATAGATATCCATATTCAGTATTCAGGTTAAATGTGGGATTTAAGCCAGAGGTTAACTATAGGAAACCACTTTATTTCATTATAATTGTCATTACTTAACTAAACCATATTATACAATGACTCCAAAAGTAATAGCTATATCGAGTTTGATTCCACTAGCTGACAATATGGTTAAATATTATGGGCTTGTGTGCATGCATTTACGTGTATGCACGTGTACATTGAGTTCATTTGGTTATATATTGCAGTAATTTAGACTGTTATCCAAAAGAGGATTTTTACATTCTTTTATTTTAGTAAAATAAAAAGACTATTTTGTAAAGTTTTGCTTATCACCTCTGTTTTGCTCAAGACAACATCCTCCTTTAGTAAAGATGCCATTAAAAGATAATTGGACAGTTAAGGGCTTCCCTGGTGGCGCAGTGGTTGAGAGTCCGCCTGCCGATGCAGGGGACACGGGTTCGTGCCCCGGTCCGGGAAGATTCCACATGCCGCGGAGCGGCTAGGCCGGTGAGCCATGGCCGCTGAGCCTGCGCCTCCGGAGCCTGTGCTCCGCAACGGGAGAGGCCACAGCAGTGAGAGGCCCGCGTACCGCAAAAAAAAAAAAAAAAAAAAAAAGATAATTGGACAGTTAACTATGGTGCCCATATCTAATCTAAACAGAAGAGCATTCTAATGGAGCTACCTGTTTAGGAGAAATTTAAATTTTTTTTTAAAATAAATTTATTTATTTATTTTTGTCTGAGTTGGGTCTTTGTTGCTACGCATGGGCTTTCTCTAGTTGCAGCGAGTGGGGGCTACTCTTGGTTGCAGTGTACGGGCTTCTCATTGTGGTGGTTTCTCTTGTTGTGGAGCACAGGCTGTAGGCATGTGAGCTTCAGTAGTTGTGGCTCGCGAGCTCTAGAGCACAGGCTCAGTAGTTGTGGTGCACGGGCTTAGTTGCTCCGCAGCATGTGGGATCTTCCCGGACCAGGGCTCAAACCTGTGTGCCCTGCAATGGCAGTCAGGTTCTTAACCGCTGCGCCACCAGGGAAGCCCGGAGAATTTAAATTTGACAAATAAAATCAGCATTGTTGCAGAACTGCAATATTTGCTCAAGCCATGTAAATTGTAATTTTCTTGTACCAGTTTGTATTTCAATCAATATTTATGGAGTTCTCCAAATGTGCCTCCTAACTAAACCAAAGTTTGCATTCACAATGGCCTTTTACAAGTAGCTTGGCCAAAATAATGCAATACCATGTGTCTCAGAATTTAAACGTATTAACTTAAAATGACTATAGTTTATAACATGCAGACAGACAAAGTATAACAACTAGACCAGCACAACCTAGAGAGTGTATCAAGATAGCTATTTGGATATTCGGGGATTTGAAGCACAGAATCTATGTAAGGGAGAAACAACTGGGAGTGTACTCCATTCAAAACCATAGGAAAAAGTACAGGTAGAATTCCTATCACCTCACAAGTGTACTTTCTTATTTACATACCATGAAACCCATCAGATGCATTGTATTTACAGGGTCTAGTGACTTAAACACAGCAATAACTGCAGTAACAATGAGCATAAATTTTAGGGGGACGGTGAATCTGAATTTAACATTTTAACATTGGATTAAAATACTTTGCAAAATGTTTTTTCATAAGGTCCTTTGACAAATGTTTTTTCATAAGGTCCTTTGCCAAATGTTTAGTGTGGCTAACTACTATACAAGATTGCACTATCACAAAGGAATTACTGTAGACTCTATATTCCTAATACATCCAACAGCCATCCATTTCTCACCACTTCACTGGTACCACCCTGGGCTAAATCATCATCATCGTTTACCTGTATTTAACCTTTTCTTAGGTCTCCTATTTCTACTCTTGCACATCACAGAGTAGAAGTAATCCCAAAAAAAGTCTACAAAAAATAACAAAAAAGTCTATTATCAGTGGAGTAGTCAGAGGGAAAAGACAAGTCAGACCAGGTCACTCCTTTGATGAAACCTGTAAATCATTCCCCTTCTCACTGCTAGTAAGAATAAGACAAGGCCCTACATAATCCACCCTACTTTGCTCTTCCTTGCTTACTCTGCTTGCATCCACAGTAGGTTTACTTTTGGATCCTGACATTATGCTGACATGCTCCCAATTTTGAGCATTTGCTATATCTTTTCTTCTGCATGGAACACTCTTTTCCCAGATAACCACTTGGCTAATTCCCTCACCTTTTAAAAATATATTTGATCAACCTCACTTTATCCATGAGGTCCCCATATTATTTAATATAGTAACCTACCCAGCCTCAAAACTCTTTCCCCCACTACATTCCTGATCCTAATTGTCCCATTTTAGTTTTTCCATAGCACTTATCACCTTTTATAAAATTATGTCTTATGTCAATTTCTTGTTCTGTTTCTTGAATGTTAGCTTCTCAAGGGCAAGTGCCTTTGCCTTTCCAGTTCACTAATATATCCCATCTCTAATATAGGGTGGGCACTCCAAAAATATCTGTTGAGTGTTAAATGAATGCAAATATGATATAAATGTAACACAAGGAAACTTCCAGTCACCAGCATAGGTAGTATAAAAGCCTCATGGAAAAGACTTGGTTTATGTCACCAAGTATTCCAACCTAAGAAATCAATATTATTAAATGACTCCTCCATAAGCACCAACAGATGTCCTGAAGTATTCTTCCAGGAACTGAGAATATTTACTCTCAATGTGCAATTCCTGTTGGCCTTAGAATTTCATATTTTATCATAGAAACCCAGATCCTTGCATATTATCATTTTTATGAGTTCTCTATCATTTCATTATCTTTTCATTCTCTTCTTACTTCTTTTTGGTTTCTTTTACTTTGCTCTCCTCCTTTTCCTTCAACTTAAATGTTAGTGTGACCTTAAGTTTCCAACTTTGGTTGTATTCCCTTCTCATTTTGTATTTCCTCTGAGCTATCTCTTCTATACCTATAAAGCCAATTGCCAATTAACTGGATGTTAAAGCTTCCAGCTCCAGTCTTTCCCCTAATTTCCCTCCCTATAGCCTAACTGCCCATGACAGAGTTTACTTGGATATGCTACAGGCATGTCGAATGCAAAATATCAAAGACAGAACAAATGATCTCACCACCATTGTAACCTAAAGAATTCTCTACTTGAATTCTTTACCATGGCTAATAGCTTCACTGTCAACCTGGTTGCCTAAACCAGGAACCAGGGATTCCTCTCGGTTATTTCTTTTCTCACCTGCTTTCACCTCCTGTTACATCTGTTCAGTTCCTAAGTATTGTTAATTCCATCATATAATTATGTCTCAAATAATTTTCTTATTCTATTTCCCAAACCACTGTGATAGTTTCTTACCAGGATTATTGCAACAGCTTCTTATTTGAGCTCCAGTGCCTGTTCCCCTCTCCACCACAATCCCTCCCCTCCAATTTGTTCGTCTGACAAAACCCTATTAAACTTTCAAAGTTCAGCAATGCTTTCCTTACTTCCTCTGGTGCTCTTTTATGCTCCAAATAATGCTTACCAAATTGCATTTTTAATTCTTTGGGAATGTCAGTGAGTCTGTTTGCTGGCTTCAGGCAGTGGAATCACTCAGCCTGCACAGAGGTAGAGCAAGGGGCCAAGGGTGACCCCCCTGCAGAAGCCCACAAAAATCTGGGAATGTGAACAAGATGTATCTGATACACAGTCAGCCACTGAAAATAGTTTTTCTAAGTTACTCAGAGGACAATTCAAGATTTGCCAAACCTTTTTTCCTTCCAGACATCCTTGCCTATGTTTGTCCTTTGCTCATTTTTATGATAGTAATATAATATTTTCTGTTTTCCATAGAATAAATACGAGTTTATTTACAATAAATACAAAGTAGGCAAATACAAGGCAAAGTATTTGCCTACCTTATAAGACACAGGCCACCAACTGCACCTAATTTTCCCTAGTAAGCAACCCAGAAGCCCTCACTATAAAAGAGCTAGAGCATAGATGGACCAAGTGATACCATACATTTCTTCAGTTGTAAACATATTTCTCTCAGGATATAGAACCATTTGTTGCAAGGCCCCCGGAATTACTTCATATTTGTTTTTCAGCTAAATTCCTCACACATACTAGATTCACATAGTACAAAAGTTTATTAAAAGACTGTGGTAGCTAGAATGATATATACCAAAATATTAGCAGGAACATTTTTTTATCCTCTGTGTTTTGTATTTTCCAAATTTTTTACATTGAGCATATATTCTTCTTATACTAGGAAAAAAATTTAAATTGTATTGTGATTATAGGGAGAAATGGCTGAATTCTAGAGTTCTAAAAGTTCAAAATGGTATTTCTTTAGTTTATTGCTATTGGTTTTAAGTTCTTTAAGCTCCTGAAGTTATATGTAGCAATAATTTAGAACACAGTTAATCAGAGTTCTTCTAGAAAGAAAAATGACTAGTCCTTAGAAACCCTATTCAACCCTTCCCAGTATATGGTTGCTCATTATGGCAACCTTGACTGTTCCCAGTCCTGGGCCAAAGTATCCTGGAAACTGAAAAAGAATACGGTTTAAAGCAAACTTGGTTTTAAGATAATGCATTAATCTATCTTTATTTAATCCCATCTTGCTAATTAAGATTAGAGTTAAACTTAAAATATTTTTCCAATTTTTAAAAAAATATTGTCCCAATTTTAGACTGCTAATTATTATGCTAGCAGAGAACTCATGAATAATTTTTAGTTTATATTGCTGAAAATGAATTTGCTCTCCGTGGCAAAAAGAGGATCAAGAATAAAAGCTGTTTCGTGACTCTGTGAATCATTTATAAATTTTCTTTCTAATTGAGATAATATCAGCACATTTTTTTTCCTTTCAAATAATTTACTCTTCTTTTACTCTAGAACCCCACTAAAGATACATGTAAGGCACTGAAAGGACATTCATTTTAGTGGAGTTCAAAAAAGGTTCTGCTTAAAAGCAAAACAGCCATAAACAAAAAAATAAAAGCAAACAAATAGAAAGACATCCTAGATTTGTCATGACTCTGATGGTAAGAAACAAAGATCAAGCAGGATATGTGCAGCACAAGCTCTGAAAGATATCAATATGAGCATCCATGCTACTGCCCTCACCACAGGTACACTGTGCTGGGCTTGCAGAAAATATTTTAACCTAAAGGGCACTGAGTCGATCCCTTGTGCTTAGAGACCTTCAAGTACTGGCAGGTGGCATTTCTCATAATCAAAAACACTGTAACACAAGAGTGCACTTCTACAGTGAAAAGGATCCACTTTCAGAGTCAATGTTACCTCCACTTCCCTCGCCATGAATAATCATTAATGATTCCATGGAACTCTCAGCAGGATTGCAGGTGTGCCTCTGTTTGCTAGTCAGAGTGTCATATAATCAAAGAGCTGAAAAGGACCTTTAGGAGTAGGTAATACGGTACTTCACTTTGCACTACACCCAGGGAGATAAGTACCTTGTTCTTCAAACGTTGGGTACAGAGAATCATTATCAGCACATTAAGGTAGTTTGCCTTTTAAAAGAATTCCATATGTAATTGTTTTATAACCGAAAAGTGTTAACAAACCTCACACAGATGCATATATAATTTTCTCAAAGCTAACTCAACTTTAACATAACAATTTCAACTCCAAAACCAATGCATATATTTGAAAACTAAGTAAACTGCTTTGTGGAAGTGAAGGCCTACATTATCAATCAATCTGAGAGCTAACTCATTTTTATACCAAAGAAAATCCCCTCTCCCCCAAACATTCATCTTCCTTATTTTGGCATCAAATTTTAGATTGCAGACAGACAAGAAGCATCTGTCCACACAGTACCCAATTCTATTTAGTGTAACAAATAAAAATGTCACAGATTGGCCAGGTTTGACATGAGCAATTAATAAAGTGGTGTGAGAAGAGAAAAGTGACTTTTTTCTCAACTTGTTTTTGCCAATAATCAATGCTAAAATGGGTGTGGTATTTCCATAACACCCTTTGTAGAGCAAAAGCCTGGAGACAGTGTAACAAGCTAGAACTTGGTTCCAATGAAGCATCTTTTAATTGAACTACAGATGGAGGATAAAAAGTAAACAGGCTTTGCAAAAAAGACAGACTTGGGCCCTAGCACTTACTAGATTTGTGACCCTAAGGAAAGTAGTTAACCCCTAACACAATACCTCCTTATCTATAAAATGACAAGGATAATAATAATATGACAAAGATAGTCATTTTAAATGAGATTTCTTTTCTAAAGTCCTTGACCCCAAAAAGTTACGTGCAGATATCCTACCTACATACTCCAAATGATAGGGACATTTGTCCCAGTTTGAAAACACAAAATGCATTTGTGTTATATATTTTTATAAGTTTTATTGAGCTATAATTCACACATCATAAAGTTCACTCTCTTAAAGTGGGTTTCAGTATATTCACAGAATTGTGAATCATCACCACAATCTATTATACTTTTAAAGTATTTTCATCACCCTGTAAAGAAATCCCATCCCCATTAGCAGTCACTCCCATTCTCTGTCCCCACCCATCAGGCCTAGGCATCAACTAATCTTTCTGGATCTATAGATTTGCCTGTTCTGGACATAATATACCAATGGAATCTTACAAAAACGTTGTCTTCTGTTGGCTTCTTTCACTTAACAGGATGTTTTCAAATTTCATCCATGCTGTACCATGTATCAGTACTTCATTTCTTTTATTGCCGAATAATATTTCACAGCATTGATATATGACATTTAATTATCCATTCATTACTTGATGGGCATTTGGGTTGTTTCAACTTGGAGTATTGTGAATAATGCTGCTGAAACATCAGTGTCCAGGGTTTTATACTGGCATGTGTTTTCATTTTTTTGGTTATATATCTAGGAGTGAAACTGCAGAATCCCCTTTTGGTAACAATGATTGACACTTGGGTATACACCAATGAGTGAAATTTTGGAATCTAATAATGGTAACTCTATATTTACTATGTACAAGAACTGTCAAACAGTTTGCCAAAGTGGTTGCACCATAAACAATTCCAGCAGCACTGTATGAGGATACTAATTTCTCCACACTCCAACACTTGTTATTGCCTGTTTTTTTTAAATTTTAATTTAAAAAATTATCAGCAGGTGTTATAGTATCTCGCTGGGTTTCTGATTTGTATTACTCTAATAACCAATGATGTTGGCAACTTATCATGTGTGCATAGGTCATTTCTGTTTCTTCTTTAAGGAAATATCTGTTCAAATCATTTGCCCATCTTTAATTGGGTTATTTGTCTTTTAATTATTGAGTTGTAAGAGTTTTATCTTCTAGACATAAATTTGTAAATCAGACGTACGATTTGCAAATATTTTCCCCTGTTCTGTACACTGTCTTTCCACTTTCTTGATGGTGCCTGAGACACAAGTTTTTCTTAATTTTAATGAAGTCCAGTGGATCTATTTTTTCTTTTGTCTCTAGTGCTCTTGATATATCTAACAAACTATTGCCTAAACCAGGGACATGAAGAATTACTCCTAGGTTTATTCTAAGAGCTATATAGTTTTAGCTGTTGCATTTATGACTTTGATCATAAATTAATTATAAAAGTTTGTTAATTTTTATATGGTGTGACATGGGGTCCAACTTCATCCTTTTACATATGAATATTCAGTTGTCTCAGCAGCATTTGTTGAAAACACTATCATTTACACATTGAGTTGTCTTGACACCTGTGTCATAAATCAATTGACAAAGGTAAGGTTTTATTTCTGGAATATTCTATTCCATTTATCTTGTGTCAGTTAGCACACAGTTTTGATTTTTGTAGCTTTATAGAAAGTTTTTGAAATTGAGAACTGTGAATCCTCCAACTTTGTTCTTTTCCAAGATCGTTTTGGTGATTCTTGGTTCCTTGCATTTCCATATAATTTTTAAAACCAGTTTTCAAAAAAGACGGGTGGGAGTTTGATAGGGATTGCCTTTACTCTGTAGATCAATTTTAGATGTACTACCATCTTAACAATAATAAATTTTCTGATCTATGAACATGAGTTGCATGTTGAATCATTCTGGGTAATTTGTACCTTGCTAGGAACTTGTTCCTTCACCTACATTATGCATTTTGTTGGTACAGTTGTTCACAGTATTTCCTTATAAATCTTTTTATATATGTGTAACATTGGTAGGGATGTACCCTCTTTCACTCCTGATGTTAGTAATAAGTCTAGCTCTTTTATTTCCTGCTTATTCTGGCTAATGATTTCCCAGTTTTTTTGATCTTTTCAAGACTCAATATTTTACTTTTTTGGATTCTTTTATTTTTAAATTCACATCTATTTCTTCTCTAATCTGTATTACGTTCTTATTTCCTTCCTTCTTTTTAGTGTGGGCTAGTTTGTGTGTGTGTGTACATATATATTTCCATAGATATCTCTTAGGTCTAGGTGATTTATAGTGTCATTCAAGTCTTCTCTTATTAGCTATTAATCTTATGGATGATATCTTGTTGATGATAAATCATTTTTTTCTTCCTAATTTCAAGGTTATTCTTTGTCTTTAGCTTCTACAGTTTGACTATTAATTTGTCTAGATGTGAAATTTTTTGTGTTTATTTTACTTGGAGTTTCTTGAGATCCTTTAATATGTAGATTCATATTTTTCATCAAATTTGGGAAGCTTTCTGCATTTATATCTTCAAATACTTTTCCTGCCTCTTTCTTTCCTTTTCTTCTGGGACTCACATTATGCACTTGTTGATATTCTTAATGGTATTTCATGGGTCACTGAGGCTCTCTTTTTTCTTGACTTTTGTTTGTTTGTTTGTTTGCCCAGGTTGGATAATTTCAATTGACCTATTTTTAAGTTCACTGATGCTTTCTTCTGTCAATTCAAGCCTGCTGTTGAACACTTATAGTAAATGTTATCTTAATTATTGTACTTTTTTACACTAAAATTTCTATTTGGGTATTTTAACAATTTCTATTGTATTGATAGTCTCTATTTGCAAGACATCATTATCTACTTTCCTTTCATTTTTAAGACATTGTTTCCTTTAGTTCTTTAAACTTATTCATAACAGCTTTTTAAAAGTTCAATCTCTATTAAGTTCAACATCTGGGCTTCCTCAGACACAGTTTTCATTGAGTGATTTCCCCCCTCCTTTGTATGGACCATATTTCCCTTCTTCTCTGCTTGCCTTATTTTTTTTATCAAAAACTGGTGTTATAATATTATAATGTGGCAACTCAAAGTGAGACTTCCCCCTCCCAGGCTTTGTTTTCATGACTGTTTTGTTGTTGTTGTTGTTGTTGTTGTTGTAGCAGTTATTGTTTTCTTGTGATTTTCCTGGACTGATTCTTTACAGTCTTTATTTCTGTGTGCATTTCCACTAAAGTTTCTGTTTGGTTAGCTTAATGGTAGGCTAATGATTAGACAGAGATTTCCTAAAATACCTTGAACCAATAAAGCTCCTGCTCTTTGCTGAGGATCTGTGTGTATATCAGGACAAAACAATGCTTTGGAAGTTTACTACTCTACCTTAGCCTTTGCTTCCAACTTTTGTAGAGCTTTACATTCAGCCAGAGGTTAGAAATCATGGCTTTCCCAGATACCTCCAGAGCATGCTCACAGCCCTGCACATGCACATGGACTTTAAGATCCCCCGTAATATATTCAAGCTTCTAAAAGCCTCCCATGAATGTACTATCTCCTTGATTTTTCATTTAAGTTTTGCATCCAGCCACATTTTCCCCAACTGGTATCATTTTTCTCAGGTAGCTGTGATGGTAAATAATTGATACTGATTTTTTTTGACAGATGGCAGGGGAAAGGGCTTCTCCCACTGAGTGAGCTGTGAGTCAAGTTAAATATAAACAACTTCTGCCGGGCTTTTCTAAGGATCTAGCCAGATAGGTCAAATATTGACAATTCCCTTGGGATGGGGCATTTTGGAGATATTCAAACCCATTCTTCTTCTCCAATGATCTCTAAGTTACTGAAATTCACAACAATTGTGGCTGCAAGGTTGCTAGCTTTCAAAGCTACCATGGTGTTGGGGAGAAAGGAATGGGAATAGAACAAATTACAATGCCACAGATATTACTGTTCTTACCAACATTCAGTAATTTTTCCTTTTAAAAACACTTCCCAGATTGTTGCAACCTTGGGTTAATTCCTAGAGTTCTGAAAACATTGACTTTTACAATTTTTTTTTTTTTGCTAGTGTTTCCATTGCTTTTATACAAGAGTGGATTTTCAGAGGTCCTTGGCTCCATTATTCCAGAAATGCTTCTCTGAATTTTTTTTAAAGTTGAGAATATTTCATTTAAAAAAAAAAAAAACTTTAAACTTTTTTTCCCCAGAAAAAATTTTGGAAGGTATCAACCACTTCATTTGAAACTATTCCTATGGAATGAATATTTTCATTGTAATACCATAGATTCTAAACAACAGCTACCCAGGCTCCTGAATCAGCCAGATCTAGATTATAATCACAAGTCTGTCACTTACTTGCTTTGTGAATATCAAGTTTCTTA
Organism: Hyperoodon ampullatus; assembly: GCF_949752795.1. Classification (NCBI taxonomy): domain Eukaryota; kingdom Metazoa; phylum Chordata; class Mammalia; order Artiodactyla; family Ziphiidae; genus Hyperoodon; species Hyperoodon ampullatus. The sequence goes on along the minus strand of NC_136916.1, from coordinate 120,921,891 downwards.
AATTCTTTCAGCCTCAGTTTATTTATTCTTAAAATAACACCCACCTGCAAGGATCACCATGAGCATTAAGTATAATTACATGTATATTCCATATATAAAAGCACCAACACCTAAAGACTTCAATAAGTTATATTTCCTTTCCCTCTTCCCTTCCTTTCTAAAAAGTGCATTTACTGAAAGACACTTGACTTTACTGCTTGATTCTTTAGGGTAATATTGCCGTCTGCTGGAAATGCCAACATGATGACCAAAAAAGAAAATTAATCTTGTTAAAAACCAGACACTACATTTGATGCTCCATTATTGCTGCCCTATTGAAAAACAGGTCAAAGTCCTGACATTTTCTCAATATATTTATTTTTAAAGGTGCCTCAGACCCCTCAACACACACACACACACACACACACACACACACACACACATTATTTAAATGGTTTATAATTACAGTAAGTCCTGTTTTTTCAATATCGTGAAGGGGAAAATTACCAGTACAGACAAGTTACCATTAGTTAAACTTATTCTTGCTTTCAAATGTTTGTTATAGATCTGTGAATTTAGCCATAAAATGTAGATGTTTTTAATCATATGGGGCCTAGCTACTAACAAAAGTCATTTTAAAAACTATTAGATTTCAAGTTTCTATTTGACAAGAAAATGACTCAAACAAGTCAACTATTATTGTTAAAAGTAAATATAAAATGTATTTTTATAAAGTAAACTAGTCCTTGAAAACTTTCTAATTGTGCAACAATAAATGATTACATAAATTAAACCATAGCACATACTTATTATAGAATATCACATAGTCAAAAATAAAGTCCTCAAAAACATTTAATAACATGGCAGAATCATTGTGACTTATTATATATTTAAATTGAGTTATAAAATGATTAATACAATTTGATCAAAATTTTGTTCAGATAAGTAAACAGAAAAATTACAGATAGGTTGGTAGACCCAAATGATCACCAAAATGTTTTATATCTTTACTGTGAGACTGATATGTTTTTAGTTTCTTCTTAATGTGTCTAGGAACATAAATTTTTAAATTTACTATAATGAAACATTCTAGACATTATAGACATTTTCTTACAATATTGTCTTCTTGCTTATAGAAACATATTGGTGTGAGTCCTGATATTTTTTCTCAATATGTTTTCTGGTTATTGTTGGCAAAATTTTGGTTGATTACTTCTGTCTAAAACATCCTTCCCATTTCCTGGAGGATGCTTGGATGAAAAATAGTGATTCTTCACAGTCTTCTTTCATTTACAGTAACCCAAGATTTGATCTGACATAAATTTTTAAGAATTCCTAAAAGCTCGAAGTAGAAATTTGTATAGTTAAGAAATGTTGACCATCATAAACAAGTGTTACAATCATCAATGTTATAATAACTCCTTATGTTTATGTACTGGAAAAGCTGAGGCACAATCTAAACACAGTAGGAAAAACAAAGAAAGCCAAACACTGTTCAGCATAATGACATACAGAGGCATTTTCTCCCATTTGTTCAAGGGAAGTTCTGCAGGATTATAATCGCAGTGAGGAAAATGTTTCTATTTGTAACATGGATTTTGGCTTTACCATTTGTATTTGTGCATGTGTGTGTAACTCATTGGACACTGAAAAATAATGGAGAGGGATAGGTGTGATTCACTGGAGAGAATACTCCCAGAAAACTAAATTTGGAGGGGACAGCCCAACCTCACAGCCTGCTGGGAAATTTTTTATGTCACATAATAGGAGCAAGGACAGGAGTGGGGTTTCCTAAAGGGGCATGGAGATTTACATGCAGAAGCGTTGAAGAATGAAACACTTTGAAGCAGTCCCAAAAGCAGAAGAGGAAGGCTCTTAGGTACACCCATGAGATCTGAAATAGATATAACCTTTTTGTTCTCTTGCAATGGTTTATGAGTACCATGACATTTCAAAGTTTGATTTAAAATGTATTTTCGTGTCCCACACAAGATTTCTATTAGACATATCAATTCCCCAGTAAAATCTGTTATAGCTATCTAGAATTTGTAAATGGTAAATTAGAATTAGGAAAGATAACACAGAATAGGGGCTTTCCTACATTTATTTCATTAAAATCTAATGTGGTAACAGCTCCATGAAAGGAAAGATGCTGAAGAGGATGTGGAAAAAAAAGGAACCCTCCTACACTGTTGGTGGGAATGTGAATTGGTGCAACCACTATGGAGAACAGTATGAAGTTTCCTTTAAAACAAAAATATACCTACTCTATGACCCGGCAATCCCACTCCGGGACATATATCCAGAGAACACCATAATTTGAAATGATACATGTACCCCAACGTTCATTGCAGCACTATTTACAGTAGCCAGGACGTGGAAGCAACCTAAATGTCCATTGACAGAGGAATGGATAAAAGATGTGGTACATATATACAATGGAATATTACTCAGCCATAAACAATGAAATAATTCCAATTGCACAATATGAATGGACTTAGAGATTGTCATACTGAGTGAAGTAAGTCAGACAGAGAAAGACAGATATCATATGATATCGCCTATATGTGGAATCTTAAAAAAAAATGACACAAATGAACTATCCACAAAACAGAAATAGAGTCACAGATGTAGAATACAAACTTATGGTTACCAGGGGAGAAAGCAGGGTGGGGGTGGGGTGAAGGGATAAATTGGGAAACTAGGATTGACACATACACACTTCTATATATAAAACAGATAACTGGGCTTCCCTGGTGGTGCAGTGGTTGAGAGTCCGCCTGCCTGATGCAGGAGACACGGGTTCATGCCCCGGTCTGGGAAGATCCCACATGCCACGGAGTGGCTGGGCCCGTGAGCCAAGGCTGCTGAGCCTGCGCCTCCAGAGCCTGTGCTCCGCAACGGGAGAGGCCACAACAGTGAGAGGCCCACGTACCGCAAAAAAAAAAAAAAGATAACTAATAAGGACCTACTTGTATAGCACAGGGAACTCTTCTCAATACTCTGTAATGACCTATATGGGAAAAGAATCCAAAGAAGTGTGGACATGTGTATATGCATAACTGATACACTTTGCTGTACAGTAGAAACTAATGCAACATTGTAAATCAATTATACTCTAATAAAAAATTTTTTTCAAAAAGATTTAATGTGGTAACAGCTCCATGAAAGGAAAGATGGTAGTAAAGGGATTCTGAGAAGTCTCCAACATTAATCCAGGTTTTTAGTCTGGGTCAGATCAAAGCACAGTATGGAAACTCAACTATAGCAGTGAAATGACTTAGAACTGTATGTGCTACAAGCCAAGTTTTTTCCCTGAATACCTGAGTGAGAAGTTACCTTTGAAGGGCTAGAGTAAGAGGCAGAAATGCTAAACTCAGGGTCACACATACAATTTGCAGGCTAAGTGATCACTTGAAATTCATGTCAACAGAAACATAATTGAATTTCTTCAAGTGGTGAAAAGCACTGTGTCTGTAAATGAGAGGAAATTCTTACCCAAGTCGAAAAATAGGTCAGTTAAGCCCTTTGACATAAATAACCCAGATCATATCAAAGTCATACAGCTGAAGAGACTAGGGGCCTGATTTCAACTTGGGCAGCCAAAATTGTTTACTTTGTTTTATTACTATTTTATGGTAATTAACAACTCAATAGTTACCACCCTTATTACGTGTTTTTAACAAAAAATATCACAGAGAAATAGGTTATTTCCATTTGACAGAAGGAAGAAGGGATCAGAGAGATTAAGAAACATCTCAATTGCAAGGCTTGTAAATGACAGAAGTAGGTTCTAAAGCAGGTCTGCATGACTCCAGATTTTCAAACATTTATCAAATTTTTGTTCTTTGTTTTTACTAATGTGATACATTTTAGATGTAAGGGCATAGGTAAATTGACTAATTTTTTTAATGTAAATCAAGGACAAAGAGAAAGAGACATTATACAAAATTTCCTTTCTAGTCTAATGTCTGATGTCACATACTATCTATACTGCCTGAGGAAATACATATGTGTAGATAGGTGTCACAGAGAGGGTCAAAATATAAACCAACCCTACAAAATCTTCAGGAGCCAATCAAAAACATTATTGGGTACTATCAATGAGTACTCATTAAGTAAATAAAAATAACGTTAAAAACTGCAAGAGCAAGTGTAATTAATCACTAAATTGGTATTAGAGATAAAAAGTAGGGCAGAGATCCAAGGAAGGGGATAGTAACAACTGGGTCAGAGAAGGAAACTTAGACCTAGAAGAAATTATTTAAGTAGAGAGGGCATGGAGGAACACAGAAGGAGAGAACTTACAGATGAGAATATTACCATGAGCAAAGGAACTAGAATAAGAAAGCTGTATTAAACTGATAGGCCAGCTAGGAAACTGTCCTGGTGTCTATCTACAAAAGGCACTAAGCTATCAACAGGATAGATCATAAATATGATGCTAAGAGCTCAGTTCACAACTTTGTGAATACTCAACAACATGTAGGCCAATTCTACTCCCACTGAAGAAGAAAATACCCAGCTGGAATAAAAATTAAAATAAGTGAAAATCTTTGTTGTTGCAGATGCCACCCCCAATAATGTTGAACAAATACTTCAAGAATGTTGGATTCATGGGTTGCTAAATTACTAGCCTGGTTTGGGAGGTTCAGTAATCAGCTTATATAAGAAAACTAAATGCTTCCATTCAGCCTGACCTGGGAGAATGAGTGAACAAATATGGCTGGAATAAAGAAAGTACTTAGAGTTTAGAGTCAATTTGTAAAGGTTCTTAAATGATTGACTAGTATCTTTAAACCAACAGTCCTTACCTGTACCTATTACCCCAACTACTCAGAGACAGACTTCCAAAGTATGTCTACAGATGTTATCTCCACTGTATCTTCTTGTGTTCACTCCTCAATCCATTCCACTCTGGCCTCTGGCCCTCACAGACATGGAATTACTCTTATTAAGGTCATTGATGGCTTCCATGTTGCCATGTTAATGGATCTATCTTTCTGTCCTCACTGTATTTCTTGGCAGTACCTGACAGTTAGCTCCTTCCCTCATGAAACACTGCAGGACTTTGGCCACCCCTATTCAGTCTTCCTTTCTAGCTCCCTGCCCTTCCCAGAGATCCAAATGACAGAGTTCCTCAAGATGTTACACATACATCCTTCTCCCTCTACACATTCTGTCTGGCTAATCTCATCTTTCCCACAGCTTAAATATGGTCCATATGATGCTATCTCTCCAATTTACATCTCTGGTTTAGACCTACCCTTTGTATTCCAGTCTTTTCTATTCAATATTTTATTTGCCATCTTCACTTGGATGCTTCACGAGAGGCCAAAGTTAGCTTGTCTGATACTGAATTGTTATTTTACCTCAAAATATGTTCCTTACCTACTCTCCCTCTCTCAGTAAAAGGTAAGCTAAGAACCTAGAGAATGGCTTTATATTTCCCTCTCCTTCACCTCCCAAACCAGTCTATTAATTCCTGTTAATTTTGCCTCCAAATTATATCTTGTCTCTGTTTCGCTCCAATTCCAGGACCACCACTATAGTCCAAGACAGCTCTTTCTCATAGAATGCCTCCTAACCAGTCTCCTCCTTCTGTTTCTCTCTTCTAATCCATTCTACACAGAGCAGCAGAGTAAACTCCTAAAAATTAAAAATGTAAACCAAATCTTGTTCACATCTGCTTAATACCCTGCAGAGTTTCTCATTTTAATTGGAATGAAATCCAAAGGCTTTACATGCCTTAGCCTCTGATTATATCTTCTCTTAGACCTCTCTCCCCCTTTTCACCATACACCAGCTGCACTGGCCTACTTTCAGTTCCTAGAACAGGTCAACCTCTGTGCTTGAGAGGCTCTTCTCAAGAGTATTTACATGGCTAGCTGCTTTTAATCCTAGCGGGTTTGGCTTAAACTACACTAGCTCAGAAAGCCCTTTCTGAACACTGAGTAGAATTCTTTTTCTACATCACCACAATTATTTTCTGCGATAGCATATGACTGGTTTCCTTCATAGCACTTTATAATTTCAAATGCATCTTCACATTCAGAACCTTTAACTGGTTCATTTTCCTAATCTCTTTATTCTTTTTTCTTAGAAGTGATTACTTCCTTTTATCTCTTAAAGGAACCTCACCATTTGTATTGTATTTTATTTTTCAGTCTGTGTGAAGCTTTCTCATTCTTTTAAACTCCCTTTCCTCCTCCCCCAAGTCCATCTCCTTTCACTGCTCCATGACCAACCATTCTAATGTTTTAGGTATCTCTTTAATTGTATATGTCCTTTTAAGTATGCAGTGCTAATTTCCTGGGCATGGATGTGTAATTTACATAAATCCTACTGGTTTGTAGAGTTCATTCTATTTCTTGCTGCTTTTACTCAGCTACATGTTTTAGAAATCAGTGTTGTTCTATGTCCATTTAGCCATAGTTTCTAAGAGCTACATACTATTCCACTGTATTCGATCTCTTTGTTGCCTCAAGCTCCCCACTACCACTAACAAGCCTACAACAAATATCTTTGCAAACATTCTTTATGGAACTGCTGCTCTGGGGGAAAAAAAAATCCAGGCATTTACAGACCATAGCAAATGTCAGTATTTAATTTGACTAAGTGCTGCAAAATTGCCCTCCAGAATGCCTGCTCCAATCTACATTCCTACCAGCGTTCCTATAGTCTCATATCCCAACTGATATTTGGCATTTATCTTATTTTCTATTTTTTTTGCTGATTAGGTAAGTATAAAGTGATATTCCATTGTGTTTTTTAATATGCATTTTCCAATTATCATGTGTTTGAGCATCTCCTTCTATATCTGTTAGCTATACGGAATTTCCTTTCTATTCCTAATCCTTATTCATTTTTTAACTGAATTTCAAAAATAGGTTCTGGACTTTCTTTTAATTGTTTTCTTAGGCTCATGATCTTCTATTTTTAGATTCTGTAATGTACTTTTTGGCATCAATCTTCTTTATTTATTTGATGATTTGGGGTCGTGAACTCATTTTCCACAATGGAAATTTCCTGAGTATTCTAAGCGTTGGTGTCTCACCACAGAGCTTGGTGGCCTTGGTTCTCCATGGAGATTTCTGACGTGTTGTCCTTAGATTACTGATGAAGTCTCCTGCCTGCTTTATTCCACATGGGCTGCTTCACAAGATTCAGTGCAAGGAAAATCCACTTTCTCATTTTGGAGAGTGATTATGTATCAATTAACTTTCTAAGAATATTGTTACTATAAGAAGAAGCGTTTCAAGCATGTACTCACTCCAATCTCTCATAACTGGCCTTCTTTGGGGGAAGGGCTTTTTGTTTGTTTACTTACACATTGTCTCTCCTCTACTAAAGTATTAGCTCTGTGAAGGCGGAAATTATGTATGTTTCACACAACACATCCTAGTATCATTAGTACCTAGAACAATGACTGCCTCTGATAGTTACTAAAAATATATTTCTGAATGAAAGAGTGAATAAAACATGTAGCCCAGTGTTTCCTCCACAGTTCGGATCTCGATAAATGTTAAATCCTTGATTTTCCCTCTTATCCCTGATATTTAGTAAAATTACTACAGTGATACACAGAATGTATTAGAGGTGTGAAAAACAAAAAGGAGGACCAAAAAAAGCAAAAATTGCCTTCAAAATAGAAAGGTGGCAATGCAAATACATAAGTTTTTTTTATTGAAATTTGTTGAAAATGAGGGCACAAAACTTAAGATAATGAAAGAATAAGTGGTGTCAGGGGAAAGAAAAGAAAGACCCAAAAATAACTGTAGGATGATTAGCTTGAAAAATAGATTACCTGAAAAAGAAATAAGATAGGAAGTGTTATGCATGTTGAATCTGACCTACTAAGAGGATACACAAGCTAGTAGTTGTTAAGCAGGCTTTGTATATGTAGATAAGAGTGGTTATAAATGTATACCTATAAATTCCATAGTTATCTGCCTATTGTACATAATTGAAATCATGAAGGTACCAACAGTTTCCTCAAGAAAAAGTATATGTAGACTAAACTAGGTGGCTGATAATCAAATCCAGTAAACTACCACGTGGAGAAGTCAGGATTACAAAGATAATTAAAAGGAAACACACCACCAAAATTGGTCATACAGGTACATTTTGTCAAAGGAGAGAAATTCTAGGAGTGAAGATCTACGAGGCCAAAATAATATCTTACATTTATCAAGCATTATAAATATACCACACACTGTTCTGTTTTAGGTTTGACCATCTAAGACTGGTCCAGAATGGCCTCAGATGAAAAAATTGAATTCTCCTCCACATGCTTTTTATTATTAAGACTATTTTGGGAGGGGGGTGTCTGTGAGGGGGGGAGGGAAGTTTTAGGTTCACAGCAAAATTAAGAAAAAGGACAGAGATTTCCCATATATTCCCTCCCACTACACATGCATATACTCTCCATTATCAACTTCCACTGCCAGAGTAGTACCTTTGTTCCAATTGATGAACCTACATTGACGCATCATCACTACCCAAAGTCCATGGTTTACAGTACGGTCCACACTGGGTATTATACATTCTCCAGGTTTGAACAAATGGATAATGACATGTATGTACTATTGTAGTATCACACAGTATTTTCACTTCCCTAAAAATCCTCTGTGTTCCACCTATTCATCTCCCCCCACCTTCCTGGAAACCATTGATCTTTGTATTATCTCTATAGTTTTACCTTTTCAGAATATCCTTTAGTTGGAATCATACAGTATGTAGTCTTTTCAGATTGGCTTCTCTCACTTGGTAATAAGCATTTAAGTTTCTTCCATGTCTTTTCATGGCTTGATAGCTCATTTCTTTTTACCACTACTAATATCCCATTTTCTAGATATACCATGGTTTATTTATCCATTCATCTAGTGAAGGACATCCTCATTGCTTCCATATTTTGGCAATTATGAATAAAGATGCTATAAACATCCATGTGCATTTTTCTGTGTGGATATAAGTTTTCAACTCCTGTGGGTAAATACAAAAGTACATGACTGCTGGATGGTATAATAAGAGTATGTTTAGCTTTGCAAGAAACTACCAAACTGTCTTCCAAAGTGGCTATACCATTTTGCAGTCCCACCAGCAATAAATAATGTTCTATATCCTTGCTAGCATTTGGTGTTGTCAGCATTCTGGATTTGGCCATTTTAATAGGTGTGTAGTAGTATTTCATTGTTATATTCATTTGCATTTCCCTGATAACATATGATGTGAAGATCTTATGTTTATTTACCATCTGTATATCTTCTTTGGTGAAGTGTCTTTTAAGGTTTTTGACCCGTTTTTAATTGGGTTCTTTTCTTATTGTTGAGTTTTAAGAGTTCTTTGTATGTTCTGGGTAAACGGTCCTTTATCAGATGTGTCTTTTGCAAATATTTTCATGCAGTCTGTGGCTTGTCTTCTCATTCTCTTGACATTTGTCTTTCAGTTTTTAATTTAAATGAAGTCCAGATTTTTAATAATTTCTTTCATGGATTGTGCTTTTGGTGATGTATCTAAGAAGTCATCACCATACCTAAATTCATCTAGATTTTCTCCTATGTTATATTCTAGGAGTTTTATGACTTTGTGTTTTACATTTAGGTCTGTGATCCGTTTTGAGGTAAATTTTGTGAGGAAAATGAGGTCTGTGTGTACATTCGTATTTTTGCATGTGGATGTCCAGTTGTTTCAGCATCATTTGTTGAAATGACCATCTTTGCTACATTGTTCCTCATCTAAGACCAGTCAACTGTATTTATGCGCAACTGCTTCTGGGCTCTCTATTCCATTTCATTGATCTATTTTGTCTATTCTCTCGCCAATACCACAGTATCTTGATTACTGCTGTTTGGTAGAAAGTCTTGGTGCTGAGCAGTTAGTCCTCTGACTTTGTTCTCCTTTAATACTGTGTTGGCAATTCTGGGTCTTTTGCCTTTCCACATAAACTTTAGAATCAGTTTGTCAATATCCAAAAAATAATTTGCTAGGATTTTGATTGGTATTGCATTGAATCTATAGGTCAAGGTGGGAGGGATTTAAAAATATTTATTCTTTCTATCCATGAACATGGAATATTGCTCCATTTATTTAGTTCTTTTATTTCATTCACAAGAATTCTGTAGTTTTTCTCATATAGATCTTGTACATATTTTGTTAGATTTATACCTAAGTATTTCATTTGTGGAGTGTTAATATAAATAGTAGTGTGTTTTTAATCTCAAATTCCACTTGTTCATTTCTGATGTACAGGAAAGTGACTGGCTTTTGTATATTATCTGTATCCTACAATCTTGCTATAATCACCTATGAATTCCAGGAGGGTTTATATGTACCCTTTCAGATTTTCTACATAGATGTTCATGTACTCTGTGAACAAAGACCATTTTATTTCTTCCTTCCCAATCTCTATATTTTTTCTTTTCTTTTCTTTTCTTATTGCACTAGCTAGAATTTCTATTATGATGTTGAAAAGAAGTAGTGAGAGGGCTCCACACGATAGCATCCTATATCAGACCAGCCCAGGCTTGTTCATAGTAGGTTCAGGATCCCAGGAAAGAGAAGAGTGCAAGGTTTTTTGAGACCTAGGATCCAAACTGGCACAACACCTCTCTTCCCCATTCTATCATCTAAAGAAAATGACTAAGGTGGTCCAATTTTAAGAATAATTAAATATATCCACTTCCCAAGGGGAGAAGTTTGCATAGTCACATTGCAGAGGAAAGACTGAAAGGAAGCCATCAGTTGGGGCTATCAACCTACCTCAAAGGTAAAAAGAACTTTCTAGGTCAAAAATCCTTTTGCAAGAAAGGTTGAGGGCTCAACAGAAAGAGGATATTTTATTCTGGGTTTATTTTCTTGACATTAGAACGTGTGCATCAGTGTAGGAGTTCACTCCTTATTGAGTGCAGACTACCTATGCAGTACTTTGCAACATGCTGGAGACTCGGGATAAGGAGACAGCAGCCCTATCCCCAAGATCTAGGAAAGTATACAGACAAGCCAACAAATGTTTATAATAAAGTATGGTAAACTTATGATGAAGAAGCCACAGAGTCAATGGGATCAGGGAAAGCAAAGTTTGTAACATAAGTAGGTATGAGAAGGAAGTCTGGAAAGGAAAAATTGAACATGTAGAAAGAAGATAATTATCTAGATCTTTTTTCTTTTGTTCTATTCTAATGATAAAGGGCATATCTGGGACCAAATTTCATCGATTAAATGTTATCACCTCTCTCTTGACTTTCTTGTGGTCTCTGTTCCAACTTGTTTCCCATATCCTGGTCACCACCACACTAACTATATCCCCCATAACTCTTACTGAGTACATACCAACTAGTTTACCCTCTAACCACTTCATTTCTCTCTATTCTTCTGCTTCTAGGATTCACTGGGGTACTTACATCTCCCTCTCCTGTGTCTATGCTTCATCTCCAACACCTTAGGCTTCATAGAGAGAACAGATTTTTACTTTCATTTTTGTTATTAATAAGAACAGTCCATAGTAATTTGTCTGACTTCAAATGCTCACAGAGTCTGACTTCAAATTCTCACAACTACTGTGATGACCCCACCAAAAAGAAAAAACAAAAATTTTATAAACTAATGAAAAATTAAAGCTAGAAAAATGTCACAGGATACAATTAATTTTGCTACCCTTTAAATGAAAGGATTAGTATAAAGGACCATAGCCAAATGGCCTTTGATAACAAAAAATAAAACAAAGCATGTAAATACATGACGTGAAAATACTTGTAGGTGTCTCTAATAACACTTCTTTGGTCTGTAAAGTTGCAGAACGAAACACAAACTCTCTGCTAATTTCATTAGGGATCTATTAAGCTAGCAGGAATCTAATACACAAATGGAATAATTGTCTTCATCCACAGCAGGACAATTTACCAGAAGAAGAAACCATTTAGATGACACAATTAAGTTATATTTCTTCTCCTTTTACTCCAGAAAAATTAAGAAGATAAACATTCATGTTATTTATGAGTTTATTTCAGACTTCTCCCTTATTTTCCCTTCTTGCCTAGTTTTACCATCATTTACTGTCAAGCTCCTTCTATGTACATCAGACAGTCTTGGTTTCCTGTCCAACAGTCATTGCCCCTCTCTTCCTTCCTCATGAACATTGGTCCCAGTCCTAGCCTAGATGTGGAGCCTTAAATATCCTAGCCCATCAGAGTAGTTCCAGTCCTCACAACAACCTGTGTTGTGATGTTGTCCAGTGAAACAGAAGTGGAAATATACTGGGAGGTTTCTGGAAGAAGTTTCTATTGTCATAAAAAGAGACAAGGAAAAATGGTTACACTTTTGCTGGATGTCATCATATCTCCATGTGATACCTGGGACTGTAGCAACCATCTTGTAGCCACATGGGAAAGAAGCCTCCATAACGAAAATAGCAGAGAGACAAGATAGAAGGAGCCTCTATCCTTGATGACTTCACTACATCCCCTAATTAACCAAACTTGGAGCAGCCCTATTCTACATGACAAAATAAATTTTTTATATGTAAACTTTTGAGGGTTTGGGCTTTTCTGTTACATATAGCAAAAAGTATTCCAACCAAATAATCCATGCTAAATACAATTTTTTATTGTGAAATCTTGTAGGACATAATTTGGGCAGAGTGGTTATACATCAAACTGCTCAGTATTTATTTAATAGAAGGACCTCAGCACCATAGAACGATGAGACCTCTATAACTAAATTAGCTTAGTAGTTATCATGAAGCAATCCAGACAAACCAAAATCATAAGACAGAGTTAGTATAAACCTGTCTTCAAAATACCGTTACTACTATATTGAAATGTTTCAAATTTTGTGACTACAGAGACAAAATAATGATGCAAAGTTGTAATAAATTAATGATTTCTAGAGCCAATAAAATTATTTTTTCTTTTTAAAATGGAAACAAATGTTTCTTTATTGATATTGTACATAAAAATTTAAAGATGACATGTAAAGAGTAAAACATATGTTTCACTAGCCTCATATCAGAGGCAATGTACTTTAGTAGTCACGCTAAGGAATCTGGACCCATTCCCTAGTCCCTAAAGTTGCTGTCGATTATAGGAGCGACCTTTGAGACCAACATGGATCAAATTCCCGAGATTCACTGAAAGAAACTGAGCAGCAAAGACAGTTCCTCTTTGAAATTCTCACCTGTCCTTGCTGCTTATGACCAAAAATGTTGCAGCCATGGCTATTGCCATTTATAAGGTAATCATGAAATACCAGCACTATCTATGATGACAAAATATGGGATTCTGAGTTGCCTGCAGAAATTCTGCAGAATTATACAGCAAACACCATGAGTAGTGACCTAAGTGAGAATTAGCAAGGCTCTGCCATCCAACTGTATGACCTTGGGCACATCCCATCTCTGATCTTCCTATAAAACAAAGGAATTGGGACAGATGACCCTCGCAGTCCTTTTCACTTCTCACATGTCATCGCTATTATCACCACCACAGATTTAGGATAGACTGCACGTTTTGATTACATCCTAGGAACTGGGCCAAGTGCTTTACATACTAGGTCTCATTTAATTATCTCAATAGCCCTATGAAGCAAGTACCCATTTTCCATTCTAAAAATTAGAAAACTCAGGCTCAGAGAGATTAAGTGATTTTCTCAGCACACCGGCTGAAATGTCTATAATTTCTTACTCTAGATTACTTATTTCGAGTCACTAACAAATGACTAAGTATAGAACAAGTCTGAAACATATTATGATGCACCCCTGGTGTGGTACTTTGCTCTCAAAACTAGACATCTGAACCATGTCAACACATTTTAAAAGGAAATAAAAACTAGAAAAAAAAACTCATTAGTAGAAAGTGGTAAGATCAATTTTCAGTTTTAAATATCTTTTTTTATCAATATGTACAATTTGCCTACCCTACAAAGAGAAATCTTTGTAATGTTTTCCATTATACTTTAAATGTGCATCTGTCTTTCTAAACAGTCTCATCATATACTCCATGTATTGCTCTTTATGGTCAAGAACAACAAAAAAAACTTTTGAAATAAGTAATATATCATTTTATTTTCTGTCATATTTTTGTTTTTTTAAGTTTCTAGTTCAATTAACAGTTGGACATCCAACACAAGTATCATTTTATTTTGAAAAATGAGAGTCTGCTCTAGATACCACCCACTTGCCATTGTAATAGACAGAATTACTGATTATATATACCCTTCTCAAAAGAAAGAGAGGATACACAATTGCCTCCCACCATTGTGATAGCACATGGCAATTACAATTAGCACCTAGAGAAACAGTACATAAATGCCATCCACTAAACTACCAGAGAGAGAGAGAGAGATTAGAGGCATAATAGCCAAAGCAGTAGAGAGAATGAACAACCCTCAGTCCTTATTCTGAGCAGAAAAGAAGGCAATCTACACTCAAAAGCACCATCTCAAGAGAAATCTTTTGTTGAAGGATGACTCATATTATGTCTTTTACAAGATCCTTTTGTTCACTCTCCAGAAGAAACAGGAAAAGGTGAATATAAAATTGAAAAACAAAAGGGGTTTAGCCAGCCCACAGGTACCAAGAAAACAAAATACGATGACTTCACCAGTGACAATTATGACTTTATATACAGTGAAGTTTTAGAAAGCAAGACATGAAATTGATATTTCCTTTGGAAGTTTATCTTTTCCTAGGAAATCAGATTTATACCCATAGTCAGTTATCACATGTTGGCGGGGATTACAAACCATAGATGTTCTCATAATAATACAGGCGTTGGGCTATAAGCTATTTCAATGTACAGATTTTAAGACACTCTTCATCTTCATGTCTTGCTAATTTTTTTTATGTTTAATACAATGTTTCACCAGGCATATAATCCCTTCATCCAGATTTGTCAGTACTTTAGAAGAAAAGGGGGGCTGATTTTTCTATTTTTATTAATAGAAATTTATGGCAATAAAAATGTGTGCTCTTAAAGAGACAGATTAAGGCTGATTCCTGCACTGCTGATTGACAGTTGTGGGCCTGGCTGGGCTGGGTTTATATAGATGTTTCTTATAAAAACAAAGAAATACCTACATGTGCTATGCTAGTTCATATTTTTGAAACAAACAACCCCCCAAAAAACTTCTGAGTCCCTGCAACACAAAACCCAGCCAATGCACGAGCAGAATTTGTATTAGTGTCATGGAACCATGGAATGTTCCACATATGTGCTTCTCATGTTTAACCACATATGTGCTTCTCAGCAATATAATCCATAAAGCATACAGTTTGCACAATCTGCAGAAGCATGAATTGTGCTATAAGGAAACAATATTTTTGAAGTTACAATGTTGTGATGTTTGTAGCAGGGCTGGTAGATTGAAAAGCCCATGAAAAGACAGTAATGTTTCTTTTTCACAAAGAAATCTACTGAAAGAGACTGTGGCATGTGGCAGCATAATGCATAACACTACATCTTTTGTTTGTTTGTTTGTTTGGCTGCACGGTTTGCAGGATCTCAATTCCCCAACCAGGGATTGAACCTTGGCCACAGCAGTGAAAGTGCGGGGTCCTGACCACTAGACCACCAGAGAACTCCCTCAAACTCTTAATACACCAATGACTATCCTTATCATAGATTGAACAAGTACCTTTGACACATTTTTATCCCTGCCTTTGCTTCATACGTTTACAAAAAACAAACATACTGAGGGTTCACTCTTCTTACTGAAAGTAAAGATCTTTATATACCTAGGAGAAAAAAAACCAACAACAACAAAATAAATAGAATAAGATTACAAAGCATTTAATTGTTAAGGTCATCATCCCATATTCTGACAGTTCCTTCACTGGAAAGGCTTGGGGTCAGAAGCTGAAAATACAATATTCTGCACCATTCAAGTTTCCAAAGGAACCCATAATTTCCCCAGTGAGCCAGTTAAAATAGTAACAATAACAATCAACAATATTTATAAAGTACCTAATATGGAGTGGGCACTATTCTAGGATCTCTA
The DNA here is from genome assembly GCF_949752795.1 of Hyperoodon ampullatus. Lineage (NCBI taxonomy): Eukaryota > Metazoa > Chordata > Mammalia > Artiodactyla > Ziphiidae > Hyperoodon > Hyperoodon ampullatus. Next base: position 120,905,919 of record NC_136916.1, on the reverse strand, counting down.
CATGTGTGTGCCTCTCACCTAATCCTCACAATAACCCTTTAAAGAGAAATTGTTACTTATCTACATATCATGCTGATTTTCAAAGTAACCCATTTGGGGAAGAAATGAGATCTCAGGATTATTAAAGCAAATCTGGGCTATGTGTGGCATTTCCCTATATGGTCATTTATATGGTTGCCCAAGCAATAATTATACAGCATCATTAGCATCTATAAACCAATATATTGACAGGAAAATCAGAGTAGGTTAATGGCATCACATCCCTGTCAACTCTTCTACCATGATATATTTTTCAGTTCTTATTGAAAATAAATAAAAACAATAGCAATATATTTAAACATTTTATATCATAAAAGTGTTATCTAAGATATGAACCATTGTCTTTGAATGTCCCTTAGACTAAGACTCATACAATCAATTCCTTCTATATGGAGAAGAAGTTTTAACTCGGAACAACTACAAATGGGTCCTTTATTAAACACTGAAAGCTGTGTTATACAATCTGTTTCCCCCTTTGCTTGGCTACCGGGAAGATAAAAATTAAGGTCCTAATTCAACTATGTCCGCTTCTTCAGTTTAGGTTTTCTAGTATAGTATTTTCCTCCTGTTATGAGATTATGAGCTTGTAATGAGCTAATAGGCTGTTCATTCATCTTCACTAGGCTTCCCTCTAGCCCACTGGTTAAAAAATACTATGTTGGGAAAATACTTCCCTCAAATACTGACATAAGTTTGGGATGGACACTGAGGAGTTATAGTTTCTAAAAGCTTCCAGGTGAGTCTAATGTTCAGCCAGGACCTAGAACTATTAACACAGCCCTCTCAGCTCAGATCAAGGGTTAAAATGGAATGCTGTAGGATTGCTGCGGAATAGTTTCAACTGAAAAAAAAAAAAAAAAGATAAGAAAAAATCAAAAGCCCACTATGTAGCAAACCATCTTGCCTTGCTAAAAAAAAAAGGTGTTCCAGAAAATTCGAAAGATCAGTCTACACACCACCATCCTCTTATATACAGCATCTAGACAGCATCAGGGACACTCACTCCCTTTTGGTGAAGCAGAGTGTAAAGCATCATTAACTGCCCCTCATACTCATCTTGCTATGGAGGAGGAGTCAGAGTCATCATTCAATTCACTCCCTCAGCGAGGGGCACAGCAGAGGCCCTTGCACGCTTCCCTCCTATCTACTATGAAGGAAATGGTGGCATTTTTCTTGATTTGCTAAGTCATTTGCTGAGTCACTAAAGCTGCCAGGAGCAGGGACCCACACAAGTGAAAGCAAGCAAAGCTGAGAGCAGGCATGGCTAAGATTCGAGAGTCTCTTCAATCAAGAGGAAGTAGTGTGGGTGCTCAACAGCGCATGAGGACCCTAGAAGCAAAAGGTCTCATCTTTCTAATCTTTGGTAGCAAGACAAGTGGAACTGTGCACACAGAGCTGAGCAGAGCCCCCAGAGGATAAATTACTACGCTGCAGCTGAGAATCAGAACACAGGCTCTGGTCACTCAGAGAATCAATAACCAGTTTCACACAAGTGCAGCAGTGACCAAGAGGGTTTGAATACCAAACTCACCTCCTACAGATTTGTGGCCACATGTATGCAGATATCCCCAGCCACCACCCCAACTGTGGATAGTCACAGTCTAGTCATACGATCACACATCAACAGTCCAAGGCAAGGATGGGAAAGCAGGCCCAGGAGGAAGGGAGAGTATGAGAAAGTAAGTTTGAACCTTGCAGGTTTACACTTTCCAGAAACTCCTCCTTACATCCAACTAGACTATGTAGAAGTTGAGACTGATCTTATAAATTGGGAAGTGGCTAAGGTTTGGCTATCGAAAAAAAAAAATCACAGGATTGGGCTGATATTTAAACTGAAATGAAATAAAATGCAAACTGTCTTCTTAAGGAAGCATAGGTACTTCAAGGCCAAGTACTATAGCTTGGGGAGAGTTTCAAATAAGAATACTTCACATTTGTGCATATCTAGGTGGTAACTATTTAACCAAGCTTCACCATAATTGTAACATTCTCCATTTCCATTTGTGTTTGTTAAAAGGTAAACTGAGGCATATTAAAATATTTAAGAGTTTATTTGAGCACAAATGGATTTGACCAGGGCTGCTATAGCAGATCCTCAAGTGAACAGGCATGTAGGCTTTTTTAATTTCTCTGCTCCAACCTCCTTTGAACATGGCTGCCAACCTCAAGGTCATAAGATGCTACAGGATGCTTCCAAATTCCAGGAAGAAAGAAGGCAAAAGAGAAAAAATCCAAATGTGCTCATCCTTGTTGTTTCAGTCCCTGTTAGAGAGATGTCCTGAAGTCCACCCATCGCTGTCCACCTGCCTCATCATGGCCACATCTAGATGCAAACCAGGCTGGAAATGCAGCCTTTTAGCTGGGCATGTCACCAGTCCAAATAAATCCAGGGCTCTGTTACTAAAGAAGAGAACAGATATTGCAGAGACAACTAGCAGTTTCTGGTACTTTTCCTAGGTCAGGCATTTAGTTGCCATGGGAACAACAAGGAAGTAAGGTTGCTAGACCTGAGCTGAACCTTCTAGTGCCCAGACCAAGTTCCAGTCTTTGGGAGACCTGCTAAGTGTCGAGATTCCTTATCTCACCTTAAAATAAAATCTTTTTTTTAAATAAAAAAAATGGATTTGAATCAGGTAGCATCGATCTAACAGATAGAAGAACTGCACAAAATGAAAGACTTTTATAGGCAGAAAGGAGTAAGAATAAGGAAGTTATACTAGGCCAAAAAGCAGGTTGGTTATCACAAACTTACTTTCCTTTAGGGGATGGCCTGGACTATCAGGCAGATTATTACCGCTGATCTGGTAATTCCTAACTGACTGGTTTAAGGTTCCATTTCTGGAAGAGCCAAACTGTAATTAAGTCTCAGTTTGGTGATGTGGGGCTTAACATAAGCAACTCCATTTTGAACCTATTGTCTTGTTCTTAACATGCTTTAAAATTTGGAGCTCTTTTCTTATTACTCATGTTTCAGGAGTTTAGATTTAGTTTTTAATTACCTTTTAGCTGAAAGCTGTTTCAAATGACTTTCAAAGGTCATGATATACAAATAACATTCTGACATTTATTTTGGTCAGCAATGATTAATATAGTATATAACCAGAAAGTATCTATTGAACATATCTACATACTACAAAGATGCACTATTTTGCTATAACTTGGGGTCTTACATGTAATAAGACACTGTATTGGTCTTTGAAGTCTTGAGTTATTGTGCTCTTTTAAGTAGTTAAGAACTCATTCTGTATTCAGACATATCTAGATTCAAATACATGTCCTACATCAAACTAGCTGTGTATTTTGAGGTAAGATATTTAACCTAAGATTTAGTTTCTTCATCTGTACTCAGGAATCTGATAGGCATCTAATAAGGCTACTGTAAAGATCATACATGATAATGAATGAGAAATCTAGCACTCTGGACAGTAGTAAGTGCTCAATGAAGTCAGCTGTGAGTTACTATTATTTCTGCCATTGAGACAAATGGGAGAAAAGAGGTTGAAAAAACTTTATGTTCAGGCTTTAACAGTAGATAACATAAAATCTAAAACACAAGCAGAAGACAGGAAATATCTTGGGTCCCCCAGTCTATACTGTGGTTCTCTAAGCCATGTGAGTTTGTTCGGATCTCTTACTATCTTTGGTCTTGGTTTGCAAACTGGGGATAAAACAAAGATTATTGTGAGGATTAAATTGATATCTACAAAGTGATTATCCTGATGCTAGGCACACAATAGGTGCCCAGAATATGATAGCTACAATTGTTACCTGTCAGGAAAGATGTCTTTCCCCTAAAAGTTAGGGGGAATAGGGCTAGAAAATACCTAGAATAAAACGTAAATGTGAGGCCTTAATTATTTAAATGGTGAGTGGAAGTCAATTACATTTCCATTAAAATGCAAATGTGCATTGGAATTCCTGCAGGGGTACATTACAAAGAGGAATGGGCTGCAGAGTGCAGAGAGCAGCAGTAGGATCCTTGTGATGAGATGACAGGCATGAGGATAAAGAGTAGGAGTGGGTGCTGTACTAAGCTGGTGTGTGCTTTGAGAAGAAACAAAAAGTGAAAGTAGAAGCTACCAAAGATGTGCTCCAGCACCTTGGGGATTGACAGGGGACACAGAGGCTGAGAAAATTAGTCCTCCTACAGGAAATTAGCTCCTCTGGGGATGCCAGGAGATGCTGACTGACTTGGAGGGGAAGACAAGAACTCAGCCTGGTTGTCACCATAATCCAAAGGGATAAATTAGAACCACGACCAAGAAAGCTTCAGTTCACTAGAGACAGTAGTTTGAAAGTGAAACATTATTAGTTTCTTAGGGATGCCATAACAAATTACCACAAACTTGGAGACTTAAAACAAGAGAAATGTATTCTCACTCTTCGGGAGGTGAGAAGTCCAAAATCAAGGTGTCAGCAGGGCTGCACTACCTCTGGAGACTCTAGGGGAGAATCTTCCTTGCCTCTTTCAGCTTCTGGTGGATGCTGACATTTGTTGGCTTCTGGCCACAGTACTCCAAACTCTGCTCTGTCTTTACATTGCTTTCTCCTCTATGCCTGTCTTCTCTTCTGTCTCTTACAAAGAGCCTTGTAATTGGATATAGGGTCCATCTGAGTAATGCAGGATAATCTCATCTCAAGATCCTTCAAAGACCCTTTTTCGAAATAAAGGAATATTCACAGGTTCCAGGGATTTGGATATGGACATATCTTTTGGAGGGTCAGAATTTAAACCACTACGGTCTATCCTCTGAACCCCAAATTCATTTCTGTCCCATGCAAAAAATGCATTCAATTCATCTCAAGATTCCCCCCAAGACATCAAATGTGAACCTATTACAGCATCAACTGTAAGTACAAAAGTACATCTAAATATCACTACTTCAAAAGTCCCAAATCTCATCATCTAAATCAGGTACAAGTGAGACTCTATGTGTGATTCATCCTGGGGCAGAATCCTCCATCTGTGGACCTGTGAAACTTAAAAGCAAGTTACCTGCTCTCAAAATACAATGATAGAAAAGGAATAGGTTAAAAATGTTAGACATATCCATTCTAATAGGGAGAAACTGGAAGGAGTAAAGGGGTTACCTATCTCCAAAAAAGTCTGAAATGCAGCAAGGGAAATTTCATGAGGTTTCAAGGCCTGAGAATAATCCTCTGTGACTCAAGGCTACTTGGCATCCATTCAAGGCCTGCAGTTCTGTCCTTTGGGCCCACAGCTTCTAGATAGGCCTCTGTGGCAGCTTTGTAGGCCTCTCAGCCTAAAGCTTATGCCTCTGCCTGTGGGATCACTGCTCTGCACTTGGAGTCATCCTCCTTTTTCTTGAAGGGTACCACCTGTTTTCAGGCAAGTAGCTGTATCAACCTGTTCCCTGCCTATAGACTCCTGGGAGTCCAGTGGCCTTCTTTCATTTTGTCCTGTCTCTGTCCCTTTTAGTCTAGGCTTACAATGTGTCTGCTGATACATTATTCTTACAAACCTGGTGGGTCTCCTGTGTATATCAAGGGGATTCATGTCATTAGGAGTGGGTCCTCCACAGATCTTTCCTGGATAACTCCATCTCTATTCCAGGCTTCTGCTGAGATTGTTATGTGAATCCATGATTTACACATGTAATCTCTTCAAGCAAAATGTGGTCTAGCCCCACCACTGGCTTCTCTCCAGAGAATGCTTTCCTAACAGTGCATCTCCTAACATTAGCACTTTTTGCAATCTGGATAGGCTGTAAATTTCTCAAACCATCAAGTGCTGGTTTCTTTTGCCTTAACAGTTCCTTCCTCAATTTATCTCTTTCCTCTTGCATTTTACCATGGTCAGAATAAAAGAAACCAGGCCTCATATTCAACACTTTACTTGGAAATCTCCTCAGCTATATATCCAAGGCCTTCACTTCTAAGTGTATTTCCACCTATACAGCAAGAATCACGTTTGCTCTATTTTAGAATAAAATGCTCTTCATTTCCTTCTGAGTCCTCACAAGAAACACCCTTAACATTCATATTTCTATGAACACTCCTCACTTCCTTCTGAGCTCACTAGAATCCAGGCTTTTTCTATCACGCACCTCAAAATTCTCCCAGCCTCTAGCCATCATCTAACTCTAAAACCTCTTCCACACTTCTAGGCATTTGTTACAGCAACACTCCCTTCCCAGTACCAAAATCTGTATTAGTTTCCTATGGATGCTACAACAAATTATCACCAATTTGATGGATTAAAGCAACATAATTGTATTCTCTCTCAGTTTTTGAGGCCGAAGTCCAAAGTTAAGTTTACAGCACGGGCACACTCCCTCTGGAAGCTCTATGGGAGAATACTTCTTGCCTTGTCCAGTTTATTGTGGCTTTCAGAATCCTTGGCTTCCTTAACTTGTAGCCACATTACTCTTATCTTTGTGCCATCTTCACATTGCCTCTTCCTCTTCTGTCTGTCGAATCTCCCTTGCGTGTCTGTAATAAGCATACTTATATACATAGAAGTGTACTGATTGGAATACCCAGAAAAACCACCCTAAGGTCAGGTCCTAAAAAAAAAAAAAAACCCTAAGGTCAGGTCCTAAAAAAAAAAAAAGAGGGGAGGGAGTGGGACTTGTAAATGAAGCAGCAAATGCCTTGCTAAGACTGGTCAGTGTTCAGTTACCTAGACACATGAGCAGAAGGAAAGAGTACTTGTGCTTTACTCTAATGTATGCTGTCTTCATTTGATCACTGCTGGTACCACAGACCACGGCAATATTCAGTTGTGCACTTCAGCTAACATGTATGTCCAACATGTGGACATCTAGAAAGGGTAAGAGGGAAAAGAGGGCCACAAAGAGGTGAGACTGAACAGAAGAAAGGTCTAGAACTTGGAGGAATGCATACAATGAGGTAATGCACCCCCTAGCCTCATGCCCTGGAACAGTGGCAAAAAAAAAAAAAAAAAAAAAAAAAAAGAAAAGGTGACAGGAGATTTTCAAAGAGGTAAAGAAGGGAATCCATCTGTATTGACATTATGTTCTCTTTTCATAGCTGAGCAACTTTCAGAATTTTCACTTAAACCTCTCTGAACTAGAACTGTGCCCAAGCACATTATCTGCCCCATGAAAGCCCCATCTCCTGGCAGGTTGCTGTACTGCTCAGTTTCTCAAGACACTGCTTCTCTCCAGGGTTTCTAAAATCTGATTTTTTGTGATTCTTATACTATATCCCATGCCTATCTAACCTATGACCTACGTTCCTTTACTGAAAGTTGGAAAATATTATTTTCTGAAGAGGAAAACCAATGAACTAGAGGAGTTAACAAGAAAATTAATACTTAAATGACCTTGAATCTTATAAATAAATGTCCTTTTAAATAAAATAAATAGTTTTCTTCTAGGTCCCTGAAATTTCAGTCTAGTGTAGGTTTTTATGGTCAATTTATAATGCTCCTAAAATAGAATTTACCAAGAAAGGAATAGAACACAAACTCAATTAAGGAAACAGTCATCTCCCTTAGTATGTAAAGCAAGTACATCAAAAGGCAACTCTACAGCAAGATGTAGCAGCAAGGTCATATCTTTCTAAGGCTAAATTAAGATAAATTTTAAATCTCTCTCCTTAACACCTTGCTAAAGAAAATTGCATTTCTTTCTACTATACTTACTAAAGTTTCTGTGCTTCCTGCCTTTAATGACCAAACTCTTTGACCAGCCTCTGCTGAAATCTCATAAAGACGAACTCCAGTTACAAGCATAGCACAGTGCTGAGGTTGCATAAGCTGACTGCAAACAGCTGTTTAGGGTCCAATACCTAGATGAGGGAGCCACCTCTCTATTTTAGCTCTGTTTTCGAACTGCCCTTGATTAAACTGACCAAAGATTATTATTTTCTTTAACATTCTTCTTTTCATCATCAATATCTTTTTTTTCAAAGCATACAGAAAGAAGATCAAAAGAGCTGAGGCTTCTAGTCTGTCTGAATTACCCTGAGCACATTGAATGACCTTGACTAATTGGTTTCTAATGTTTCTGCTGGCTTAGCACAAAACAGGCACTCTGCCTCTGTAGAAGCAATCCCAAAGCACCTGAGGAAAGTGAGTGGGTGTCCTGGTGGGTATTTTATCACCTGAAAACTTAACAAGATTCATCAGTTTTCAAGGATCATATGTGCAACACAAGGTTAAGATAGATGTCATTAGAGAAAGACTCAGATTCCAAAAAGCCTCTGAGTACAGAATCAGAAGACTTTGAGTCCTTATACTTAAACAAACAAACACACACCCTGAGGCAATAAGTATGCCTAAAAACTGTCAAATATTTGCTATCAGTTTAAATCTGCTGGATTATTTCAAATATCTCCCAGCATTGCTTGCCTGTTGTTGAACTGGTATTTCAGACTTATCTCCCTTATTCTCACCTATTGCTCTATTTCAGTAGCCGCTGGAATACAGCAGATCTTACCAATCCCTTCCATTAATTTCTTCACATTGCTCATTTTTAAAGCCACTCAAGTAAAAATAACAGTGAGCACAATGCTATCACCAGTGAATAAAACAATAATAAAATTATAAACAGTGACAAGGTAATAAAGACACTTAGAATATCCATTTTAAAATCTCCTTAGACACCACTTTTAATATATTTTTTTAATTTAGTTACCATAACTAAATTTTCTATTAGTCTGCAGCAGAATAAGTTTTCAAAGTGTCCTGCTGCCAGCCTGTCTTCTCATATCAACCCATGTCTCTTCTGGTGCTGCTTCCTCTGAACACCACGCCACATACAAAAGCACATTTAAGGTGCTTTATTTTTTTAAGTGTTCCTTTACTGTAGAAAAAAAAATTATAATGAACTACCCAGATTTTCCAAATATATTTAATAAAATGTTGGCTAAATGGATGCATTAGAATTATGCCATTGTCAGTCAAGATAAGAACAGCTTTGTTTTAGTGAACAGATACTGAAGAGATAGTAAACGACTGAACTTAGATGAGAAAAGAAGGATGTTTCTGTACCCCCTGTCCTTTTACCTTCCTTGCTCATAAATAATTTGAGAATCTTGTTAAGATACTGTGAAGTATAAGGTTGTTTTAAGCTGAAATGTGGGTGACTGTTGAAATAGAAAGAGTTGATGAAACAGGTAGACTCATCATTATTTGATGGCAGAACAAAACATTATAGAGAACATCATAGTGCTCAGTTTATCTCCTTTCTTCCTGTGATTGGATTTAAATGAGTACAAGTATTTTCAGTAGAGTGTGACTGTACTACACACGGAAATCAGAGCATTTATTTTATACAACTGTTCGTCAGAGTAATCACTGTAACCCAATAACTAGAGGAATTTCCTTGACCTATCCAGAGAACGTAGCCACATATTTATAATTCTGAATTCATCTTGGTAATAAGACTCCAGTGATACTTAACACATATTTCCAACACAATCTTGCACAAAATGCAGTATCATCTAAACTCCAAGTTAGATTTCATTGGCTCACAAGGAATACCCTTTGAATCCATATTTAAGCATGGGACGGTATATTTTATCAACTTTTGAGCAACAGTGAAGTTGGGAATGGGACCTTAGACTCTAGGCCACAATTTGTACTTTGAAGATCAACTTGACAATAATTACCAAGTGTGACCAACTAGTCCTTGTAAATGTTGTGGGGATAAAGATAATAACTAACATATTTGGCCTCTAGCAAATTGCTGAGACAAACAACTAAGAGTTTTATTTTTCCCTCTAAAGCAGAATTCATATTCTACTCCCAGGTTTCTTCTGTGTCTACACAACAAAGTATCTACTGTGGCCTCCTAGAAAGTCACATACTGTTTCTACAAGAGCTAAGAGAATTTCTCCGAGCTGGTCCGGGAAACTCAATGGTACAATAATCCATTTACTTCTCCCAAAGTCACAGCCTAAGAATCCTCATGCCTTCTTAACTGACGTTTTTACCTCTTTTTCTAAGTTTCTGTATAAAATACAAATGTCTTACAGGGCTTCCCTGGTGGTGCAGTGCTTGAGAGTCTGCCTGCCGATGCAGGGGAAACGGGTTCGTGCCCCGGTCCGGGAAGATCCCACATGCCGCGGAGCGGCTGGGCCCGTGAGCCATGGCTGCTGAGTCTGCGCGTCCGGAGCCTGTGCTCCGCAACAGGAGAGGCCACAACAGTGAGAGGCCCACGTACCGCAAAAAAAAAAAAAAAAAAAATTTCTTAGCATATTTTTAAATGAATAGTAATTTCCTTAACTTGACAAAAGACATCGATCAAGAACATCCAGCAAACATACTTTATGGAGAAGCATGGCAACATTTAAGATGAGGAATAGAGTGAAGACCTCCTTTCCATCACGCCCACCCTGCCTCCCCCTCAACACTGCACTGGGGTTTGCGCCAGCCCCAGAGTAGTTAAGAAAAAGAAACAAAAGGTGTTTTTTTTTTTTTTTTGCGGTGCGCGGGCCTCTCACTGTTGCGGCCTCTCCCGTTGCAGAGCACAGGCTCCGGGCGCGCAGGCTCTGCGGCCGTGGCTCACGGGCCCAGCCGCTCTGCGGCATGTGGGATCCTCCCAGACCGGGGCACGAGCCCGTGTCTCCTACATCGGCAGGCGGACTCTCGGCCACTGCGCTACCAGGGAAGCCCAAAACAAAAGTTTTAATGTAACTCTGTTACTCAAGCTCATACTGCTCGCCACAGGACAGGCCAATAATCAAGAGACGAGTTGCTGGACAAAGAATAACGACTTCCTTCGGAGAGCCCCCAAACCCAGAAGATGGCCGGCTCATGCCCCCAAAGAACCATCTTGCTGAATCAGATTCAGGCTCCTTTTATACTAAAAGGGGCGGGACTAAAGCCAAGCAGTTCCTGGTTCCCGTCAGCCTCGGAGGGGAGGTGTTAATTTCTCCCTCCTGCAGTCATTCACAGGTGGGCCTGCTCAGGAGGTTTCCTGGGAGCTAAACACAGGTATTTTAGCTCAATGCTCATTACCTGAGAGGCAGGGGTCCCAGAGATGGGCGTTGCGGAGAATTTAAGCTTATAGGCAGCATCGCTTTAGTGATTAACTGGTAACAGGATACAGATGTTCTTCCCGATTACCATTACCCACTGTCAATGTCCAGTCCACAATCTTGTGGGAAAAGGAACAAAGACTGCCCTGGCTATTTCCTACTGAACGGGGGCGATGAATATTCTTTAGAATCTTTAGTTGGTGGTAAACATTCCCCATTTTTGGAGACAGAAATTCAAGATAAAACACAAACAGCGCATACAAGTGCTAGCCTTCAGAGAAGCAAATGAACCAGTTCACAAATCGGATAAAAGTCCAACAACTCTTTCCTCTCTCCAACAGGGTACACCCCACTCCAATACGAAACAAACTGGCTTATTCCAGAGAAAAAGCCCCAAACGGAGAGGAATAAAGTTCCCGGCTGTACACACCGGAGCCACTTACCCTACCGTACAGAGCCCGTCGGCTCCCAAATGTCGATTCCTTCCTTCCACTGCCAAGCGCTGGGGCGGCCGGTGCTGCTTCAGAGAACTCTGAAGGGCAGATACTCAGGACAAGGGGTCCCGGCAGCTGCTAGGGTCTTACCCCAGAATTCCCCAACCAGGGCTGGCAGACCACGAGCAGCAAGGCTCCTGGGTGTCTTCATCAAAATTTGTCACCAAGTCCAAGCTTGTACTGCTCGCCCCACGACAGGCTAATAAATTGAGAGGCGAGTTGCTGGGGCAAAGAAGAGTGACTTTATCTGGGAAGTCAGCAGAGCAAGAGGGCGGGCTGGACGCCCAAAGAACCGTCTTGCTGAGGTCACGTTCAGGCTCCTTTTATACCAAAAGGGGAGGGCGTAAAGCCAAGCACTTCCTGGTTCCCGTCAGCCTCCGGAGGGGAGGTATTAATTTTTCCCTCGTGCAGTCACTGGCAGGTGGGCCTCATCAGGAGGTTTCTTGGGAGCTAAACACAGGTATTTTAGCTGAATGCTCATTTACCTTAATCTCTCGGAGGCAGGGGTCCGAGATGGGCCATTGTGTGCAATTTAAGCTTATAGGCAACATCCCTTTAGTGATTAACTTGTAAGAGAATACAAAATGTTCCTCCCTATTACAACTCTATATTAAAATATAAGGTAGTACAAAAGGAAAAAAGAATGCTCAATATCATTAATCATTAGAGAAATGCAAATCAAAACTACAATGAGATATCATCTCACACCAGTCAGAATGGCCATCATCAAAAAATCTAGAAACAATAAATGCTGGAGAGGGTGTGGAGAAAAGGGAACACTCTTGCGCTGCTGGTGGGAATGTGAATTGGTACAGCCACTATGGAGAACAGTATGGAGGTTCTTTAAAAAACTACAAATAGAACTACCATATGACCCAGCAATCCCACTACTGGGCATACACCCTGAGAAAACCATAATTCAAAAAGAGTCATGTACCAAAATGTTCATTGCAGCTCTATTTACAATAGCCAGGAGATGGAAACAACCTAAGTGTCCATCATCCGATGAATGGATAAAGAAGATGTGGCACATATATACAATGGAATATTACTCAGATATAAAAAGAAACGAAATTGAGCTATTTGTAATGAGGTGGATGGACCTAGAGTCTGTCATACAGAGTGAATTAAGTCAGAAAGAGAAAGACAGGGCTTCCCTGGTGGTGCAGTGGTTGAGAGTCCGCCTACCGATGCAGGGGACATGGGTTCGTGCCCCGGTCTGGGAAGATCCCACATGCCGTGGAGTGGCTGGGCCCGTGAGCCATGGCCACTGAGCCTGCGTGTCCAGAGCCTGTGCTCCGCAATGGGAGAGGCCACAACAGTGAAAGGCCCGCATACCGAAAAAAAAAAAAAAAAAGAAAAAGAAAGAGAAAGACAAATACCATATGCTAACACATATATATGGAATTTAAGGGAAAAAAAGTCATGAAGAACCTAGGGGTAAGACAGGAATAAAGACACAGACCTACTAGAGAATGGACTTGAGGATATGGGGAGGGGGAAGGGTAAGCTGTGACAAAGTGAGAGAGTGGCATGGACATATATACACTACCAAACGTAAAATAGATAGCTAGTGGGAAGCAGCCGCATAGCACGGGGAGATCAGCTTGGTGCTTTGTGACCACCTAGAGGGGTGGGATAGGGAGGGTGGGAGGGAGGGAGACGCAAGAGGGAAGAGATATGGGAACATATGTATATGTATAACTGATTTACTTTGTTATAAAGCAATAACTAACACACCATTGTAAAGCAATTATACTCCAATAAAGATGTAAAAAAAAATTTTTAATTAAACCAGAAGCCGGGAAGAAAAAAACTTGAACTGCAAATCTGAAACATAAAATCTCAAACGTTACTGGTTTCTAAGTATTTAACTAATTTGTTGTAAATGTAGACAAGAGAAAAATGGAGGATCAATTACATTTCCATTACACAAAAATCTCAATAATATTCAACATTTAAAACAAAGTACAAGGCTAAATAAATTACCTTACGATAGAGTATAATGTACTTCACAAGCAAGGCATGGAAGATATAGAACATTTTGGATAAATATGTTTTGGACCAGACAACATGACTAGGCAGTCTAATATCTGATTTAATATCAATGGTGCTTTTTTTGTTTGTTTTTCAATCCTAAACTTCTTCACTGAGAGAGATTTTAAATGTATAAACATATCAATCAAGGAAGGAGCCAGAATGCCTAATCTCTTATTCAAAAGAAGACCCATTTGCACAAAGATGATATTTCATGCTTTCCTAAGAAATGTCCATTGAATTTACATTTTTAAATAATGATTTTTTCCTGTATTAAACAGTAATGCAATGTTCTAATTAACTTTGAGCCCAAAATAGGAAAATAGGAGGAAAGGGGTAGTGAATGAAAATAAACAGCTGTCTTCCAATTCAAGCAAGGGTCTAACATGAGAAACCATTACATTGTCTAAGATCTTCCAGGGAAGTATTAAGAGAAGGTTGAGCAATCCAATGGTGACCAAATAGACTCCAATCTAAACAAAATAGTGACTGTAGACAAAGGTTACTATGAATGAAAAATGATGGAAATGTCATTCCAAAGAGAAAGTATATAATTTCATCTCAATTGTGAAAATCCCAGAGTAGCTCAGAGGAAACAGCTTAAGCCTGCAAACCTCTAATGGTTATGATAAATTAAATTTCTTCTTAAAATTTAATAATATTACATAATTTGCTTTTTTCCAATTTACTTGAACTACCTCTTTATTAATCTAGTTTTATTTTTATTTGTTTGCACAGAGAAGCTTTATGTTGAAGAAAAAGGAGCAATCATTACAAACAGAGGAGTTAGTTTTAATTTCAAGACTATTCTTAAATTGTCACGGAAAAAAATGCATATTCCATGTTTTGTCATACGTTTATAGTGCAATTGCATAATGCCTCTTGTACATTTCATCAAAAGATGAGCATTTAATGATATATATGTCAAAGACAAATTCCTTCAGCTTGGAGTTAGTTAAAACTCCATTATAGCTACAATGATGCCACCAAGTGGCAAAAAAAAAGTCATCTCTTAAAACCTGACATTCTGAGTAGCATATCCCAAAAGCTACAGTAAGAAAATTTACAATTTAAAGGCCAAATTTAATGAGGTAGATCCTGTTATTTATACAAGCTTATTGTCATCCTGTGGTTCATTTTATGACTTCTTGTTTAATTCACAAGTCTTCTACAAATTCATTTGTAATGTGTCTTTTTCTCATTCATTCAACATTTATTAAACACTCAACTCTGCTAGTAACAGGAACTAAGGTCTAGAAACACAGGAATTCACAGGACAAACATTGTCTCTACTTTTATTATGCTTAGAGTCTCACAAATTTTCTACCAAATGTTCCGACTTATAGCTTAAATTTTTTTAAATTCTTTTTAAAGATACAAAACCCAGTTTTGTGAAAGATTAAGGAATCAAAAGTATCTTTGCACTCAGTTCAAGCATTCATATGTATTAAAAACTTCTAGCTGTGATTTGCAACTTCCTGGAGAATTGCATAGCAGTTCTTTTGTCAATACTAATTAACCACTATGTATTTTTGTATCACTATTAGGCAGTTAAAGGTGCACAGAATGATGTGCTTTTTTAAAATGGTCTGTTGCCACCTAAATGACATTTCAAAGTGGTATTGATTTCAGGAGAGTAGCAAAAATAGGTCATTTTAGCAAAGGAAATTCTGCCATAAGTGGTTCTCACTGAACACAGACCTATTATCCTACATATCAAAATAACGAAATTCAGGCACTCAATGAATCTTTTTCATTAAAGTAATTCAAAACTCTGCTATTACTAGAGTGTCATTATAGGAAACTTTAATTATCACCATTAATCATCTGAAGTTCAGAAAAATGCTAGCAACAAAATAGAATCAAGGATCAAGCCAACACTATAAAGCTATAGTCATGAAAACAATACAGTACTGACATAAAAACAGACAAATAGACCAATCGAACAGAATGGAGAGCCCAGAAATAAACCCAAGAATATACAGTCAACTAATATTTCACAAGTGAGCCAAGAATATGCAATGGAGAAAAGACAGTCTTCTCAATAAATGGTGCTGGGATAACCAGATGTTCACATGTAAAGAATGAAACTGGACTGATATCTTATACCATCAGAAAAATTAACTCAAAATGGATTAAAGCCTTGAACATAATACCTGAAACCATAAAACTCCAAGAAGAAACCATAGGCAGTAAACTCCTTGACATTGTTCTTGGTGATGTTGTTTTTGTATCTGACTCCAGAAGCAAAGACAACAAAAGCAAAATTAAACAAGCAGGACAACATCAAACTAAAAAGCTTCTACATAGCAAAGGAAATCATCGAAATGGAAAAGCAACCTACTGATTGGAAGAAAATATTTGCAAACCGTGTGTCTGATAAGGGGTTAATATCCAAAATATATAAAGAATTTGTACAACTCAACAGCAAAATATAATAACAATTAAAGAATGGGCAAAGAACTTGAATAGACTTTTTTTTCAAAGAAGATATGCAAAAGGCCAACAGGTATATGAAAAGATGCTAAGCATCACTGATCATTAGGGAAATGCAAATTAAACCCACAATGAGATATCACTTCACTCCTGTTAGAATGGCTATCATCAAAAAGACGAAAGATAACTAACACTGGTGTGGATGTGGAGAAGAGGAAATCTTTGTACACTGTTGGTGCAATCATTAATTGGTACAGCCACTATGGAAGATGATATGGAGGATCCTCAAAAAATTAAAAATAAAACTACACATGGTGCAGCAATTCCACTTCTGGGACTATATCTAAAGGAAACAAAAACACTTACTCGAAAATATATCTGAACCTCCATGTTCATAGTAGCATTATTTACAGTAGCCAAGATATGGAAACAACCTAAGTGTCCATTGATGGATGAATGGACACACACACACACACACACACACACACACACACACTGGAATATTATTAAGCCATTAAAAAAACAAAAAAATCATCCTATTTGTGACAACATAGGTGGACACTGAAGGCATTATGCTAAATGAAAAAAGTCAGACAAAGAAAGACAAATACCATATAATCTCACTTATATATGGAATTTTTTAAAAAACTTATAGAAAAAGAGACAGACTTTTTAACCACAAGTGAGACAGACTTGTGGTTACCAGAAGCAAGGCCAAGCCAGAAGGGAGAGGGAGAGGAAATTGAATTGATGGAAGGTGGTCAAAATGTATAAACTTCCAATTATAAGATAAATAAGTACTAGGGATGTAATATACAATACGATGTGTATAGCTAACACTGCTATATGATATATATGAACGTTGTTAATAGAATAAATCCTAGGAGTTCTCATCACAAGTAGAAAATTTTCTTCCTTTTTTTCCTTTTGTTTTTCTTTTTATTGTTTCTATTGAGAAGATGGATGTTAGCTGAACTTGTGGTAACCATTTCAAAATATATATAAATCAAACCATCATGTCGTACACCTTAAACTTATAGAGTATATAACAATTATTTCTCAAGACTAAAAGGATCAAGCCAAAACACCTTCACCTTAAAACTCACAACATTGAGACACATGGGTGGAGTACTCCCTGCCAATTAATTCTTAGCAACCTTTCTGAAAAGAATTCATTTTCAAATTAATACTCCATTAACAAAATGGTTAGAGAAGCCAAAAAAAAAAACAACACTGCATGACAATGACAAAATTAAATGCTATAGCTAAACACAAAGATACTAGGACAAGAAACTTAACACTTCATTTTCTAAGATACCCCCTACTTTATATGGTAGGAAAACTTGTCTCCTTATGAAGACAACATGGACTATATATTTCAGGAGGATAGGAGTAGATGTTAAGAGAGAAAAGACATCCCTAAACAACTGAGGGTTTACTAAATCTATATGCAAATTAAGTTATACAAACAACAAACATATGTATACCTTTGCATAACCAGATAACTAAATAATGAAACAGCCTCCTTTCCATCTCACTTTTTTGCATCATTATTGCAACAATTCTTTTAGTCATTTAGGATAAAAACCAGGGAACCAGCCTTGACTTCTGCTTCTTTACCATTTAGATTTAATCTGATCTCTTTTTATTTACCCTGGAATTGCTTGAGAAGTAGCTGGTAAAATCATAAGCTATGGAGCCACACTACCCAGATTCAAATTCTATCCCCACTGCTTTTACTTGTGTACCTTGAGTGACTTACTGTATGTTTCAGTCTCCTCATCTATAAAATGAGGATAGGAGTACTTACCTCATAGAGTTGAGAGGTTTCAATGAAGGAATATGACAGAAGTGTTCAGAACCACACAATAAGATCTGTAAAAACACTGGCTCGAATAATTATTCCTTAGGTTTCTTCTTCTTAATCTTGGTCACCACCTCCACCCCAAGCCCACTCTTCATCACCTCAAGTTTACGATTGTCTGCAATTTGTTCCTCTCTAAACCCAGCATCTTCCTCTTCCATTAGATCCTGAATGGGCCCTAGTGTCAGGTGACTCTAGCTAAATTATCATTTTGCTTGAAGCTTTCAATGGTATTTCCATATAGTCCTTATTTTTCCAAACTGTCTATCATCTTACAGTACTTGGTGAAATCCAACTTAGCCTTTAATGCAGTAATTCCAAAATGAGGAAAAGAATGTCAAAACAGAATCTCCAGGAAACTTCTATTAAACTATACAGACCACTCTCTTCTCCTCTGATTAGGAAATCGAAGCATGTGATCAACAGCTAGTGAGCTGCCTTGGTGTGGACCCAGAGTTCAAGCACAGACGAAGATCAGACACTGATTTCACACTTTTGATAGAAAAATGAAGAATTTGGAACCTCACAGTGAACTCAAGACAAGCTTCAAAAAGAGGAATAGGGCTTCCCTGGTGGCGCAGTGGTTGAGAGTCCGCCTGCAGATGCAGGGGATGCGGGTTCGTCTCCCGGTCTGGGAAGATCCCACATGCCGCGGAGCGGCTGGGCCCGTGAGCCATGGCTGCTGAGCCTGTGCGTCCAGAGCCTGTGCTCTGCAATGGGAGAGGCCACAGCAGTGAGAGGCCCGCATACCGCAAAAAAAAAAAAAAAAAAAAAAAAGAGGAATAAAAATTCAAAGACCTTGGAACAGAATTCCAGCATGAAACTCAAGAGCGTGGACCCACAGGTTGCTCAATAAATTCCAGGACCACCTCCACTACATCCACAGGTAGATGGAGGGCCATCCCCACCACCAGCTCTACTAGTGCCACCTCTACCCACAGGAGTTGCTCCTCTCCTCCAACTCCTTTACCTCTACTAAATGGTATACCATATCCAACACCCAACTGAACAGCACCCCTTGTTCAATTTTTAATTTTTAATTCATATTTTTCCATGTCAAATTTTTCCTGTATATACATTTATCTCCCTCCTCCAAGCCTGTGAGTTCTTCAGTAGCAGAACCTTCTGCTTTTGCAACTTCTCCCACAACAATTAGCAGAATCCTAAGTAAATAACAGACCTGGAATTCATTGAGTATGTAGCAAAATGGAATACTAAATGTGATGCACATTAATATCACACAAAGTATAAGGTTAAATTTTTGATAATCAATTAATGCTATTGCTATTTTTCCCTCAGAATATTTCTGCTCCTGCTTCCTTGCTCTTGCCTTCAAGCATGGAGAACTGAAAAACTGCTTAACAGGTTTTCTAGATCTTATTTGCCAAACACATTTAACCCTTAAATGAATTTAGAGGTTTCAAGAGTTTGGGTTGCAGATACATCTGGAATGTGGAAATATATTTATTTTGTACAAAACAAACTTGGGTGAGACCTTCCCAGCCCTACGGGACTTGAAGAAGAAACATCTCTAGCTCTTCTGAGAGAAAGGTGGAGGAAAGGAGATAAGGTCAGAGAAGGCTGTGGGTCCACAAAAGGAGCCTTTTGCTGAGACAGACAAGGAGGACCTCAAGGCTAGACCAAGAGGGAAAATGGCTATTTGAATCACAGGCAGATGGAACCACTGACACATTCACAGTATCTTTGTCCTATGACTTGCATAGGAGTTGCTGAGATAGTGACTGAACCTAAAGGGCCAAAGCAAGCAGAGTGATGGTAACCTGGGTGGATATGGTAGCTAATGATCAAGAAATGTCCTCCTATAATCTTGACACTGCTAATGCCATTTAGACTCCAGCGGGCAAGGAATGAAAATCCAGAGTAGGAGATCTTCTACCCTGGTAAAAAGAGGGCTGTAGTTAGATTTCAGGGGTTTTGGGGTTTTTCTGTTTTGTTTTGTTTTTTCTGGTTTTTTTAGAAAAAATGAAATTATATTTCTTGCATCTCTGAATTTGGGAGCTGAGAGTCAATCCCACTCCATAAGATTTATAGCTGTGGTTGTGGAACATGTTTTACCATTATTTGTCATGACACTGGGTAAGTGTCAAGCAAGTTATGAGCATTATCTCATTTGATTCCTACAGAAGACTAAGAAGAAATTGTTATTTTGCCATTTTACAAATGAAGAAACAGACTCAAGAAATTAAGTAACATACCCATCATTATTTTTAAATGGCAGAGCTTGGATGCAAAACTGCGTCTACTTTACTCCAGAATCTAAGCTCTTCACCACCATCCCTCCCTACCTCAGATTCCATTATCTGTTATTGATGAAAATGAAAGATTTCTCCATTGTTCACCTAGACACACTCATTAATTCTCACCTATAATAAATAGCCTACTTTTATGGAAGTACCATGATTGTTATTAGTGGATTTGTGTCTGGAAGACAGACATTCTGGTGGGAAGTTACAGTCAAAAAATATAATAAAATCCTAAACATCCATGTAAATGTGTTCCAAAGAATTTGATATAAATAATAGGCTTAAATTGGCTCCTTAGGTTGATGTAAGTTAAATGCTCTTTATAAAATATTTTTAAATTACTATTTAAAGCTAAAAATCATTTTTGTTTGGAAGCGTATACTAAGAAGCTATCATATAATTCACTCCTTGTAACAATATTATGGGGTGGGTATTACTGTCCACAGTTTATACGGTTACCTTGAAATGAGGGTCAAATGAGGATCAGAAAGGATAAATGAAGCCTTATATTAGTACTATATTCGAGCAGAATTTTGCAGTGGCTACAATTAATGTAAGTATTAAGTATCTAAATAATAAAATAAATATTTTAACATTAAAGGAAAAATGTATCAAACACTCATCCTCTCCTATAGAGCATTCTTCTTGTCCAAACTTCAAAAAAGTAATGTAAAGCAGATGTAGACATTTTATTAAAGCATAAAAACATTTAAACTACTGTACTTAGAAAAACCCAAGTTGTTGCTGTTTTTGGTCTCATTATTCTCATATTCTTAACTGATATTGTAATCAGAGATTCCTACTACAGGCCAAACAAGCCATGGGATGGCATTCCACAGTTAAGATGGCTTTTACCCTTTTCCATGAGCCAATTGTGATTTTTTTTGGAGGGGTTAATTCATAGAAAAATGTAGGTATGTTAGTTTAACTCACCTTATCTCAACAAATGCCTACCTGAAGTATTCAGTGAAATGGCATTCTTTGAATTGTAAATCAAATCAAATTAAACCACTTGTACTCCTCCTCCCTAAGGAGCCCCACCTAATCAGATGAGATGATTTGCTAATGAACTAGTCTCTCTTTCGTTATGAGGCAAGAATTCCCTCCTATAATATTCTTAACAAAGTTTAATTCATTCTCTTCAAAAATACTGCCTGTGATGGGAGCTCAGAGGCCTATCAGGATGCAAAAATTATTCATTCTTCTTCCTATTGCAAAGAGAATCACCTTACCCTAACTTCCAGGTACAGTGAGCACTCTAGAAAGCAGGGCGTGGCTTGACGTCCACAGCACCTCACTCAGAGAAGGCACTTGATAAATATTTATTGGACAAAAGGACAAACAAACAGCAACAGGCCCCTTTCTCTCCTCTAGAGCTGCACAGAATAAACTTATTATTCTTCTACCTAATCATCCTTTACATCATTGAAGAGAGAACTCTAAATGTTCACCCTCTCCTTTAAATCTCGTTAGATTTCATTGGGGAATGACTGCCAACACTTCAAAGTTAAATTTTCTTGGGGGGGCTCCTCCTCCTTCTAAGCATCAAGGCTAAAGAGCTAATGATCTGTGGGCAAACAAGTCAGTGCCCTTCAAGAAATATGTTTACCTTAAATATTTTTTCTACAGTGAATGACTATACCTCTCTTCATTTTGTCCTTTATACTAATTCAGTGAGTTATTAATTCAGATTTTTATACATCATATAGAGTGGAGAAGCAAAAGACATGTTTATATGCAAAAAATACAAATAAAAATATATAAATATACAAATCTCTTATATACATATTATATACATATATACTAAATACACATTACATACTAAGTTGTATTATATAGTACCTATAAATCTATAAAATTATAAAATGTAAGTTATCCAAATGAAATATTATTTTGACAAAAAATAAAAATTTTGAATTACTGAAAGTCAGATTCCAAATAATTACAGTAACCTCTAACCTTCCAGTATCTTTAACTGATGATGAATATATCAAATCAGATCATTTTCAAACTAAAGTGAACCTTAGAATTATTTAAGGTATTGATTCTGTAGACAAAAACAGGGCTCACAGAGGCTCACTGAACCAAGTATTACAAATACTTAGTAACAGAACAGGAGCTCAGCTCCAAGTCTCCTGACTCCCTGGCCATTAGCACCCCTGCTTGAATATTAAATACCTACTGGAACACAAACATATTTGTAGAATAAAATTCAGTAAGTTGAAATTGTGGCATGCCAGATGACTAGTTGCAAGAGGAATGAGCGACTGAAGAATGTTATTTATTCATCCTATTTAATGCCAAAATCAAGGAAACAGCAGATAGTGTAGTGTGGCATTTACAGCAATCATCTCTAAAAAGTCCTTATTTGTCTTACCAAAGTGAGTCGAAGAACTTTACACAATCATACTACAGTAAGAAGAATTTCTCACCTGCAGATGATAATACAAGGACAGCGATAACAGAAAAGATATTTTGTGAACATCTGTAAGAGGAAAATATGCAGTAGCAGAGCATTAATCAATACCAATTGGACACTGTGAGCCCGCAATGCATATTTTATTTAACCACTTAACATTTGACTCCAACCACATAGATTCTTACTGTTAAATAAACTTGGAACACCGCACAGTTCATAAATATAATATTTCCTTGCATGTGCATTAATTTAAAACAGTCTATGTTTTAAGTTAATACATTTGCAAGCAACAATCCTTTACATTTTGCTATTGCTTGTTACAAGCCAATTCCATGGCATCCATATTCAGCAGTTAAAAGGGAGAACAAAATATGGGCAATTCTAATACCACTCAAGACACTCAAACAAATGTCAGTGCTTATTGGTAAATGAGAAGAGGTGAAGTTTGCCTGAACTGCTGATTGTGTCATTTTACAGTTTAAGATGCAAAAAAAGGAGGCCCATTCACATTCCTGGGTAAGTATAAGTCCCGACATCCTCCCCTTTATATATCCAGGGATTCCTTGCTAGCTTAGTAGAACTTTAAGTGAGGGGGTGGAGGGGGATATGGAGAAGAGGTGGGCATGCCATGGGGAAAGGAAACAGTATAGAGCACTGCATGCATTGGAGGGGAATGGCTGCTAAGCAGAAGCTTTTGTTTTGGGTTATGTCTGAAGTGTGATCACTAAACAAAGTATTCTAGGAGTGAGGGTAATCACACTTCACATCCTCTAGTTAATGGAAAGCTCTCCTTCAAAACTTTGACCCTTGTGGTAGAAACTCTTTTTGATTTCTGGATTATGCCACCTTGTGTGAAGTTGCCCCAGGGCAGGGGTCAGAATAAGTTTCTGTTTCCAGACTGCTGGCTTGGCAAAGAGATGGTACCAGAAACTGAACCAAGTGAGGTAAAGGTCAGGGAGAAGCAGCAGGGGTTGATTCTTCTCCCGGAGAAGCAGGGGCTGTGGAAAGATGGCACCACTCTTACTGGTAAAACTAACTCTGAAATCTCTGTGACCTAAAGACTGAGCCCATCATTTATCATTGCTGATATGGAGAATATTTC
Source organism: Hyperoodon ampullatus (assembly GCF_949752795.1). Classification (NCBI taxonomy): domain Eukaryota; kingdom Metazoa; phylum Chordata; class Mammalia; order Artiodactyla; family Ziphiidae; genus Hyperoodon; species Hyperoodon ampullatus. Next base: position 120,882,293 of record NC_136916.1, on the reverse strand, counting down.
TAGATACAACAGCTCTTCAGAGAAGGTTATATAGTCATTAGCATAGCTTGCCAAATCATTCTGGTCCTGCTGCCTTCTGAGTACGTGGTAGGATTACATTTCCTGGCCCCCTTGTTGTTTGGAGGTACCACAAGACTAGTTTGGGTCGGTGGGTTGGGAGCAGTTCTAAGGAAGAGCATTTAATTGCCAGTGTGGCACCCTCAGAGCTCTATTTCTCTCTTTCAAGATAACCAGTAATGCCAGTGAGCAGGTAGACATGTAAGGAGAATAAGCGAGAAATTTCATTTTATTGTTTTGAGATTTGGGGGCTGTCTGTTACTGCTGTGTGGCTTAACTTTCCTTACTGATCCAGAGGGTAAGCTTTCTATATTAAACTCAGTTGAGGGTGTTCCATACCTTAGGGTACCTGTGCCCCAAGAGACCAGTTCTTTCAATTTACACATTCAGTCGCTTCCTAGGTTGAAGGCAATATTTAGAGGACTGAGTCAGAGTAGGTTTTTAGCACCCACCACCTCACACACTTAAGGCCACCTACTCTTCCTTGTCCTAATTCTGGGCTTAGCCAGCACTAGCCCACTAGCCTAGTCAGGACTAGGTCCAGTGTTTTTCTTTGCTCACAGTAACATCATCAGAGACCCTATCTGGCTCCCGCACACTGGGGTTTGTTCAGAGACTCCCTAAATCGTATTGATGGATCTTCTTACCCACTCCTCCCAGAACTCTGATAAGACATGGAGGAGCTGTTTTCCATGATATAGAAAGAAGTCTCCTCTCCCCAAGATAGAGTCCCTACCAGATATATGTTGGCATAACTAAGAGAGATTAGCTCCAAAGAAAAGTCCTAATAGTAAAATCATCTTTGTTTTCTCTACCCATTCAAGAATAGTTCCTTTGGTTCAAGAAGGAAAAGAAATTTAATCTATAATAGAATACCCACTAAATTTTTTATTATATTTGACCCTGCTCTTTTCCATTCATTTCCAAGCACAATTTTCAACCCTCACTTGATAGGCAATAATATTAAAGTATTTTGTTTATGTGTGTATACATCTGCATGGGTGTGTATATGTGTTTGTTTTCTGGCTCTTGTTCTTCCCTATACAATGATACCGTGCACAATTCCAAAATCAAAAAGGCTCTAGAAACTGATCATTTTTTGTAATTCAAGAGGTGGCAAAAATCTGATATGAACAGACGTAAGGCTATTTATGGTCTTTATCTCACTAAGTATGAATATTCATGATTCACTGCAGAAATAGGAATTAACCTAGTTACAGACCCCACTGGGAACATTATGTAATATACAGTTATAAACCACATTACCTTTCACAAATCTGAGACACAACTGGCCCTAAGAGTTCCAGATAATGGGTTGTGTACATGTGTCCCCTCTAAAAATGCTCACCTATCAGGCCCAGTTGTCACATCAGCAGCAGTTCTCCACTAAATTAGAGACACATATCAAATCTGACTACAATTGCATACAAATGTTCCATAGTTACGACCTTCAAAATTTCAGAGACAGTTAGCCCACTCTATGTGGGCTCTGATAGATCCATTCCACAATCAGAAGGTCTTCCAATTGTGTGCATGTTGTATACAGAATAATGATCCCCCCAAAATATCCATGTCCTAATACCCAGAACCTGTAAATATGTTACAGGTTGCCTTAAATGGCAAAAGAGACTTTGCATATGTGATTAATTAAAGGATCCTGAGATGAAAGATTATCTTGCCTTATCCATTGGGTCCAATGTAATAACAAGGGTCCTTATAAGAGAAAGGCAAGAGTCAGAGAAAGAGATGTGATGACAGAAGCAGAGGTGAGGGAGGGAAGGGGAGGGAGAGAGAGGGAGAGAGAGAGAGAGATTTGAAGATGCTACACTGCTGGCTTTAAAGTTGCAGGAAGGACCCACAAGCCAAGGAATATAGGCAGCCTCTGGAAGCTGGAAAAGGCAAAGAAATTAAATCTCCCCTAGAGCATCTAGAAAGAATGCAGACCGGTAGACACCTTCATTTTAACTCAGCAATACCAATTTTAGACTTCTGACCCCCAGAACTGTAAAAGAATAAATTTGTTTTTGTTTTGTTTTGTTTTTCGGTATGTGGACCTCTCACTGTTGTGGCCTCTCCCGTTGTGGAGCACAGGCTCCGGACGCGCAGGCTCAACGGCCATGGCTCACGGGCCCAGCCGCTCCACAGCATGTGGGATCTTCCCAGACCGGGGCACGAACCCGTGTCCCCTGCATCGGCAGGCGGACTCTCAACCACTGCGCCACCAGGGAAGCCCAAATTTGTGTTGTTTTAAGCCACTGAGTTTGTGGTAATTTGTTACAGCAGCAATGGAAAATTAATACAGTGGGGAAGGCAATTAGGATATAAATGCCAATGTTAACCACTGATGTTTAACTAGCCTAAGCCAATAACAGACTTTTTCCTTAAGGCATGAAAAAATATTTCCCTCCGGAACTTGGAGGTCCTTTTCCTGATTTGAAGTTGGGGGGGACAAAGTAATATACCACAAAGGATATGTGATTTTTTTCTACATCATTTATTTCTTTCCTTTGATTGGCGCGAGCAAAAAAAGAAATTAAACGATTGGTAAATTTAAAATCCAGGTTTGTATGAAAACAGAAATGTTTTAAAATTTTGTTATTTAATAATTCAGTCTATATAATAATTCAGAGATCTAAAAATTCAGAGGCTCAAGGAGAATTATATTAGAATGCAGAGAAGCCATAAGAATATCATAGAATACAATAAAATATCTTCTAATAACTGTAAGTGGTATAGACTTGTCTCACATAATATTCTCCTGGGAACAAAATAAAAACATATTTCCTTTTGTTTTAAACTCTCCCCCAGTTCTGAGGATATTAATATTTAAATAGCATTAATTAACCTTATAGTTTCAGCCAGGGGGTATAAGTGTCTAGATCATATGATCATCTATGTGTGTCTCTGTTGTTGCCAGAACCATTGTTTTGTTTCAGCAGCTGGTTTCTAAAAATATCTGCTAAAGGAAAAGCTGACTTCTCAGAATTATAACAGTTGATAAGAAACCATTTTCCCAGAATTTAAAAGCAGTTTTGCTTTAAAAAAAAATCACATAGATTTTAAACAACTGTCTCTGAAACTACACAAGGGGAGAATGATTTGGTCAGTACAATTCACTTTAATCCTCTAGCTTTCTTTTCTTTCACAGCTCAGTTTATAATTGGTAATTAGAGGGAAATTACCTTCTTTATTAACTAATAAAATAGAACCCCCATGGCTAGTGAGCAACAGCACAAGACACAGGTCACACATTTTACCTGCCCCTTGGTATTCTTTCCCATTGATTACCATGCCCTGTGTTGTCCCGCTCCTACACTCAAGCCTTTCCCAAGAGGGGGTGAAAAATCCATTCTGTGGGTTCCCTTCAGCACTGATGAACCCAGCTAATGCTTCAAAGAGATGCTTTATTAGATGCTATATTAGTTTCTAGGGCTGCTATAACAAAGTACCACAGACTGGGTAGCTTAAACAGAAGAAATTTATTTCTCACAGTTCTGGAGGTTAGTAATGCAAGATGTGCAGGTTGAGTCTCTTCTGAGGTCTCTCTCCTTAACTCACAGATGACCACCTTCACTCTGTGCCCTGGCATGGTCTTTCCTCTGTGCGCACACATCCCTGAGTCCCTGGCGTCCCTTTGTGTGCCTGAATTTCCTCTTCTTACAAGGATACTAGTCAGATTAATTAGGTCCCCCTCTAATGGCCTCTTTTTAATTCAGTCACCTTTTTAAAGGCCCCATCTCCAAATGTGGTCACACTCTGAGGCACTGGGGGCTTTAGGGGGAAATACAGAAATTTGGAGCGGGGAGCAAAATTCAGCCCCTATCAGATGATGAGGAGGAATGGGAGGAGATAAGCAAAAGTCTGTCACATAAATAAAAAACAGTTCAGTTTAGGGAAGTGTAAGTTACTGTCATTGTTGTTGAATTCTGCTTTAGCTAGCATGCTCTTAAAACCCAGCCCATTCCATATTCCTGACCCAGAGAAAAGAGAATATGCAGCTCTTAGTCTCAAAGGGCTGGCTCGGAGCCACAAACTCCACATCCTATTTCTTTCTTCCCAGATCCCAGGCTGCCTCATGGGGAGGATACTTCTAGGACCCAGCAGCCTTTCAATCACCCTGATGCCTCCATGGTCCAAGAAAGATTCTAACTCTACTATGGAAGCAGTGCCCTCCTATTTCTTTCTACTTTCTGGACTGAGGGACAAGCCTCTCTCCTAAGCAAACAGCAGACCATGAGGACCTTATCCTCAGTGTAGGGCTCGGCCTGCCCTGTGGAGGGATGGGTCTCACTGTAATCCCAGGCTGAACAATATAGCAAAAATCCCTTTGTCATAAAAAAGTATGCATATCAAAGAAACTATACAAGGCAGGAGTTTGATTATCACAATAATTCAAGGTGTGGCCAACACAGTATAGTTTTTGTTTCAATTTTCTCAAATGATATTTCACATGGCCAATAAATAATGTACAACCTGAATTTTGAAAGCATCATGTGCTTTAGTTCTGACTTCTTTACAACATCAAAAGAATCAAAATACCAATATTAAGCAATATTCCCATTTTATTTTCTTTTCTCTTTAGCACATTCTAAAGAAGCAAGAAAAAAAAACATTTTTAAATTATCATAGTCTCCTAAAGCATCAAGTATAAAACTATAAACAACATAATAAGCAAAATTCTATATGTATTAAGGTCTATTTTTTAAAATCCCATACACTGGGCTTCCCTGGTGGCGCAGTGGTTGAGAGTCCGCCTGCCGATGGAGGGGACACGGGTTCGTGCCCCAGTCCGGGAAGATCCCACATGCCGCAGAGCGGCTAGGCCCGTGAGCCATGGCCGCTGAGCCTGCGAGTCTGGAGCCTGTGCTCCGCAACGGGAGAGGCTGCGGCAGTGAGTGGCCCGCGTACCGCAAAAAAAAAAAAAAAAAAAAATCTCATACAGTAGTTGAAAGATTAACATGGATTTTTGGAACTAGGGGGATATCTAAATGGGACCTAACGAATGTGTCTAAATGTTATGACTCTTTCAAAATGACAAATGATTCTCTTAGACTCAGCCTATGTGTAGGCCATATGATTACTGAATCCCTAGAACTGGAAAGCAACTTAACTGTTCAGTTCAATATCCAACACACTATGAAAATCCCTGCTGTAGAATACCTGACACATTGAATTCAGCAGCTACCTGAGTGTCACCAACGCTGGAGAGCTTGCTCATTCATAAGCAGCCTGCAGCATCACTAGAAGGGAAACAGAAGGAAACAAAGCATTTTTGTTGAACACTTACTATGTGCTAGAGGGGATTTCAAGCAGATGTCAGCTTTGCAACCCCAAAAGATATACTTGATGCCAACATGGGAGGTGAATTAGAGAAATAAGGACTTTCAGGCCAGTTAAGAGACTGATACCACAGCACAGGTGGTGATGAAGGTTTGAACTAAGCACATGAACAGTGGAGATGAAAAGTTTCGAGTGGAAGTGGCAGACAGTTTAAATTCAGTTAACAGGACTTGGTAGGGTTTCCATTCAGCACAAGATGTATGATAACTCTGAGCCATTTTATTTGCAAAGAAAAAACCCATGAGTAACAGATGAATTGTTCTGCCCCACTATACTAACTCCAGCCCAGAATACAAGTTAATAGCAACGACAATAAATATAATAGCTAACACTTATTAAGTGCCTAGTATATGCCAAGCACTCTTCTAAGCACTTTGTATGTATTTTCTAATTGAATCCTCCCAACAACCCTGTGTGATGGGTCTATTATTGTGCCATTCCATGACACCGGAACTGATACACAGGCACATATATAACTTTCAAGATTACTCTTGTAATAAATGGCAATTCAAGATTCAAAGCCAGGTGGTCTAAATATAGAGACTAAGTTATAGTTCAGCTCAGGACCAGAGTGAAGGAGGCTATTTCAGACAAAGACAGGGATAAAAAATAAAAATCATACGGAAGACTATGTCATTCATTTCTCAGTTCCCCTTTCCTCTATATTCTTCTTCCTCTCCAGTTCACTGTCTATCAGGATACAGAGAGACAGTTATATTAGGCAACTGAATGATTGCATTTATTTCTAAGGACTTTTCTTTAGGGATGAATGTCTCAAAAGAAATACTGATGTTTATCTTCATTAGAATGTAGTAGGCATACGTGATTATTTGGTGTGAAGGTTTTCAATAACATTTCAAAGCAAGGTGTTACCACTGAAATGAAAATTTTAAAAAATATTGCCAGTCATTAAAATTGAAGTAAGTGGATTTCCAACATCCCAATTGTTTCCAATGTGTTCATTATGATCTATAAACACAGTTATTTAGGCTTGAGTTTTGAAGACATACTTCTTTCTAAAGAGACTGCACTTATTCTAAGCAATATATCCAATATTCAGAGGGTACTTCATAAAAGTCAAAGAATTATCAAAATATAAATGATCTTATAGATTATTAAGTGTTCCCTAGTTATGTAGTATACAAAGAACAGAGCAGCCATATAAGGGTTTTGTGCAGGTTTACAGAGAATGACAGATGTGGGTCAAGCAGCTAGACTCTGGAATCACCATCCTAGATTGAGAAATGACCTTACGACATCATCTCTAACATTCTTTGCCAGCATCTCTTCCTGCCCATGCTTTATCATCTCTACTTAGGAATTTAATCACCTCTCATCAGAGTAGAGTGCCTGCAAATGACAGAGGCTTCCAGTGTGCCTTTCTGACTTCCCTAGCAAACTACACCTTTTTATCTCTGATTGTTCAACAAACACTTACTAGATACCTATAAAAATAATAGGAATGCAGACGGATGAAAACAGTGCTCCTGCTTTGGGTATTTATTTTCTACTGGAGTTGAAACAGATGACAAATGTGGTGGGGAAAGTGCTATGCTAGGTCCATGTAACAATCACTGCGGCCATGCAGCATTGATTATAGACTTAGAAAGTCCTCCCAGTGCATTGGGATAATACTTGAGACTCCTTTTTCTTCATCTTCCTTGTTTATTGCTTCTTATTTAAGGGGTTGGCCTTAGCTCAGGCTGTGTGTATGACTTGGGTGGGTAGGACTGAGGAATGCTCTTTAAGTCAGAGCAGATGAGATGATATCCGATGTTTCCCAAATTATCTCTGAGTAAAGAAAAGTCAAGATCTTCCCCCAGAGTAACTGAACTTCCATTTCAGTCCCACTCTTTAAGCTCTCTTCCATCTTCAATCTATTACTGATAAAAGAAAACCTTGAATGAAAGCTGGCTGTAAATGTACAATCCTTGATTTCATAAAATACAACACTAAAACAAACTTCAGAGAAATAAAAAAAACATTATAAGTCACAGATGTTGTCTATATGTATTGTCAAAAGGTCGACCAGTAGAGGAGATTCAGAAATGAACATATGTTTATATTTCATATTAGCAGACTCAGGCAATAGACTGACTACTACTAAAAATGCTTTGCCATATGCTATAATGTAAAAAGTAAAATATTTGAAGTTAGATGAGCTGAATTTTAATCCCCTACCTACTATTTCTATGACCTTGAGCTATTTTTTTTAATCTACACAAGCCCCAAGTTTTAGTCTTCACTGTAAAATAGAAATAATGTTATCAAACCAGCAAATTGTTTGAAGATTAAAATAAATTATGCATGTAAAGTTGCTGACAGTAGGGTGGCAAATCAAAATTATTTCACTGTTCTTTCCCAACTTTTATTCCCTTGCTCGAATGGTGAGAGATTTTACTTTCCCTTGCTTTCATTGACTTACCTCATTCTACATAGAGGATAACTCTCTCCCTAAGAAAGTACCCCAACACACAACCTTCTGGGCTAAGATGCAACCTGAGGACTCTACTTCCCAGCAACATTCTAAGCAGAAGCTGCTCCTTCCATATCCATGTCCCTGTGTTTGGGAGAGTTTCCTTTATCTCTACCTGGGCTCCTAAGCAGGCCCACACAGGATGTACAACCCTGAGAGGGTCATTTAATCTTGGTATGCCTCAATTTCAGCATTTATGAAGTAGAAATGATAATAGCCATTACCTCTTAGATTGCTGTCACAAATAAGATAATATATATAAAGCACTTTGAACTATGGATGATATTAAGTACTCAATAAATTATAGTTATTATTCTCATCACCTGCATCATCTTTGCCACTGTAATTACCATTTAATCTCTGTTTTTAAAAGGTACGGTTTTAACAAAGCCACATATTTGTATACCTCTGAATTCCCCAGGGGATAATACTTAACTTGTAGTAAGAATGGGACCATTTAATTTCCTTATAAAAGCCATTGGAATCTTTAAGAAGTTCCACAGTATTTTCTCAAAACACTGTAAACTTTATTCATGAAAGGAGGAAAGGAGGAAAATAACATGTTCCAGTTGGGTTAAAAGTGTTTATTAAAAGAGAATACATGTGGGAGATGAAAACATAATTCCCTTTCCAGGGGTTAAATTTACCTTGACCTTATAAAGCTGAGAGACAAGGATTTTAGCAAACTGATGACAAGCATAACCTACACTTTCATTTATATTCTAAGATACAATCCGCATATGACAAATAAACCATGGAACAATAATACCAGCAGCACTTACAGCATGGTGAGTGCTCTGAGAACAATCAAGCAAACAAAACCAGTCAGTGTCCACAGAGCAGGGAGTTTTGTTTCATCCTCATGGTCATCCCATGCCATCATGTCCAGCTGAAAGCTTCTCACAGGATTCACCCCAAAGACCATTCATGCAGCTGCTACTATGTTTGTGTGTACGTTATTTCTTCCAAACTCAACATTTTATAAGTAATCTTATCTAATATAACTAATTCCTTGATCATGTCATTCACCGTGCTTAAGTGGATGAAGCTCTAAAAATAAGCTAGCAAAAAGTCTGCCAGAATATCTTATGCAGAATAAAAATTCACTGAAACAAAACAGCTAAAAAAAAAAATAACACAACTTAAACCTGATCTGGAAAACTACAAGTCAGTGAAATGAATTCACTGAGACTATGAGGTAACTAAGTGGAAAGACAAGACATAAATAAAATGGTTAGAGTCTACTTGGCTATTCAACAGGCATCAACAGAAAAATGTCAAGGGGAAAGATATTATTTTAAAACATCAATAGTCAGCTTTGTGCAATTTTATACTTAGCGCTAAGTTTTATGGATTATGCATCCTCATTTGGTTTATTTCAGAATTGTCTTTTAAATGTTCAAATAATCTAGGTTATAAAGGTCTTGAAGGTAAGGTCTTAGTTATCCTCAGCACTAGGCCCTGCACAAAAAAAGCACATTAAAAAAATTTTTAAAAGTACGCCCTCCCTTTATTTCATACAGTCAGTCAACAGAGGAGGAAAGAAAAGGTGGGGAAGGTGGGGGAGAAATATAATACATGGGACTTCTCACAGAGATTCTCATGGCTAATTATGCATTATAACATACACTGAAAAGTCTCACATCCCAGGAAAGCCCTCACTTCTAACCCAATCAAACTGAGATAGTTATCTATAATGAGATACATATTATTATTCAACACTCTATTAATTGCTAACTTATCTTTTTTTAAGATTCTTGATTACTCTTAAGCACCTAGTCTTGTTATTTTGTTTCCTGTAAATTAATTTAAGGCATCTAATATTCTGAGAAAGGATAATTGTACTTGTGCTTAACCCCTGATGGAATTCTGCCATGTTCAAAATGTCCAATTTTATTTCAGATCAAGCCTTGCTTGTAAATAGACTTCTCTGATCCCAATATTTTGCTCTGCAGAATTTTGGATCTCTGAAGAGGAAACTAAGAAGTTCCATCATCATTTTGTGTTGAGTTTAAGTCTTCATATAACATGGAATATGTTTCAAGAATGTGCCAAGATCTGCCTTTCTCATAAAGGACTTCATGCTTTGAGGTACTCACTTCCAAAATGACATTAACCACCACATTTGCTAAGATGGATCTATTTCCAATCTTCTCCAGAAAGAAGATGGAGAGGTTTATGTTGAATATCGCCCTATTATCTGACAGCATGAGGCCAGAACAAATGTTTGATCGACAAGTATGCAAGCAATATTTATTTCCATGTTGTTACAGAATTACAAAGAACATATGGTCACTGCCAATAGAATTTTTTTTTCTAATTTTGACACTGTAACTTGATCATCCAGTTCCTTCGTTAAATTTAAGAGTTTTGGTAGTAGATATAAAATCATTAAAATATAGGGAAGTGACTAATTCTAAAGTACTTCATCCAAAATACTCAAAATTGAATATTTGCCATTTTTCTGATAATTTTCTCCTGAAGAGCTCTGGAAAAATAGTAAGATTCAAAGTCCTAAGCATCTTAAGATTTGGCTTACCAACCTCTGAGTATATTTTATCACCTGTCAATATTCTGCCCTTTTACTATGCCAATAAAATGATCTTTGCCAGTAACTGAAGATGAATTTTAGTAGCTCCAGTGATTTTAAAGGGAAATTATGACCAATGAGCATCCTAATTAGGTCCATCTTTAGAGTTATAACATTAGTAATTGATCAATATAAATGGTTATGAATCCAGGCTCTAAAACATGATTGCCTGGGTTAGAATCTTGCTTTTATTAACTACTCCCTGTGTGACACTGGAAAGTTAATTAAACTCTACCAATTTTTCTTATCAATAAGATAGGGATAATAATAGTACCTATGGAGTACTGTGAAGGATAATTGTGTTAATACATGTAAAACTCTTAGAAGAATATACAACACATAGTAGGCTCTCAATAAACATTTTGTTACTATTTCTATGGAATATTTAATGTTTTGCCATACTGATTATATTTTCTTAGTAGTCAAAAGAAAGTAGTTTAAAAATATTAGTTAAAATAAAAACAAATTTTTCAATGTCTTTTCTTTAGAAAAAAAATACAAGCTTCAGATATAGTAAGGATTAAATACATGAATGACAATGGACCTTACACTGGGAATTAGGAAAAAAAGGTCACTGCATTATTAAAAATCAGCTAGTACAGTTAACTAGCTTAAAGTTAAAAGATATTAAAATTCCACTGTGGGTAGACATTTAATTTACACAAACAAAATTGTGAAGTCAATTTAAAATTCACCTCTCCTCACCCTCACAGAGAAATTCATGTTTTACAAAGTTTTTCAATTCAGAATCAGTCTTCTAAAACAAGTGAGCAAACAAACACATCAGCATATCAAACAGTGGTTTTAAGTTCAAATATGTACAAAGAATCCACTTATTGGATAGGCCTTACAGATTATACTGAACAGTTTTGATCACCACCCTTTCCTACAGAAAAAAATTGCTTAGAGTGGTATAAAAATGTGAAAATATCTTCTGGGTATAAATTATTTGGAGGAAAGATTGTTTGGTGGATGTTCTAAGAAAACAATAAATTTCTCAGGTGCTTTTACCAAAATATGTGGGCTGACCGGTCCTTTTCCCCAAAAAGCATGCACATAAGCTGATCACATTTGGGATTTACAGAGTGAAAAAGCATGTTTGTGTTTTAATGAAATCTTTTAGAAATAGCATGAGGACTAACTAAAGGGGAGTTAAACTAAAACCTTTTTTCCCTAGTGTTTCTGCCAGGTGAACTGCGACAGAGTACCCTTAAGAACAAAACCACAGGCTAAACACATTACAATGAAAAATTCATATTAATAAGTATTACTACTCAGGGATAATGTTAAAGATTTTGAAAGGAAATTACACACACACACACACACACTCTGGAAATTGCTACAATATGCTGCAAAAAAGGCCACCCAATACTCAATGGCTTACAACCACAGGGTTTATTACCAAATGCATAGATCTGAGGGTCAGCTGTGGTTCCGTTGACTTGGACTGGGCCCAGCTGGCTGAGCAGCTCTGCTCGGGCAGTGGGTCCGTTAGCTTTAGCCACAGGCTGTGGGTTGAACTCAGATTTCCACTACCTATGTTCAATGTGAGGTCCAGGCTAATGGATCTAGCACTACCTGGGGACCTGATAGGGGATCAGTAGAGTACAAAATGGGGCCAGAACTTGAAAGCCTCTGCTTGTGTCATGTCTGCTAATATTTCATTAGCCAAAGTGAGTCATATGACCAACCCCAACTTTAATGGGGCAGGTAAGCATACTCAACTCACACTTGGCTGAGTCCCTGACCCCCTACCTGGATCTTATCAGCTCCCCTTACTCTAAGGCATGGTCCATGATTTTCATATTTTTGACAAATGCCTGGAAATCCCTGGAATCATGGTATTGACTTCTGCCCTAGGTTAAGAGTCCTACAGCCTCATCCTTTTTTTTTTAAATTAATTTTTATTGAAGTATGGTTGCTTTACAATGTTGTGTTAGTTTCTGCTGTACAGCAAAGTGAATCAGCTATACATATACATATGGCCCTTCTTTTTTGGATTTCCCTCCCATTTAGGTCACCACAGAGCATTGAGTAGAGTTCCTTGTACTATACAGTAGGTTCTCATTCGTTATCTATTTTATACATAGTATTGCAGCCTCATCCTTTTGATAGTAATGATAATAACCTGGTTCAAAACTAGGCCTCCTCTACAATTTGCCAACCTTAGCCTTGTGATTCCAACTGATGGCAACTCCTGGAAGAGCTAGCCCCAGAGCTGGGTTATGACAAACCCCTTCCCTTCCCCTCCCCACCTTGCTATTTATCTTCTCTCAATAGGGCTGCTGCTGAATTTGCAGAGTGCATCGTGACCAAGACCTTCTGGTCTAGGAGACCATTACAAATTTGGTACAAGGCACACCTGAAAATTTACCACTTTCTTAGGCACTTTCTTAGCCACCTTTCAATTTCACTTTGTTTGTTTGTTTGTTTTTTGCGATATGCAGACCTCTCACTGTTGTGGCCTCTCCCGTTGCGGAGCACAGGCTCAGTGGCCATGGCTCACGGGCCCAGCTGCTCTGCGGCATGAGGGATCTTCCCAGACCGGGGCACGAACCCGTGTCCCCTGCATCGGCAGGCGGACTCTCAACCACTGTGCCACCAGGGAAGCCCTGAATTTCACTTCTTTTACATGTACTTAATTTAGTAAAGAATACCTCTTCTTATAGTAAATTTAATTATAAAATTATGTTACTTTGTCTTTGTAATATTTGGATTAAGGTGAGTATGTAGACAGCTGAGAGAGTTTAGCTTTTAAGCCGCTGGCCCAAGATCCCAAAAGGAAGATGAAGTGAAGCCAAGTTCTTTCCACTCTCATTTCATTGAGCATCTATCTCTGACTCTCCCTACAAGTCTGTTTAGCCTGGTATAGTTAAACCTGAAAAGTTGCCTTGTTTTCCCTCAAATGTTATTTATTTAGCATATCCATGAACTATAAGAGATTAAAGGCCTGTTTATCAACTTTTTATTTTTATTTTTTATTTTTTATTTTTATTTTTTTTTTTGAGAAGAGTGGTGTACCTGTCACTCAGATTAGTTCTCACGACCAGTCCTTATGGACTTACCATGTCTGAGTTTTATGTGGCTATGGCTACAAGTAGAAACTAAGGAGGTTGTTTTTTTGTTTGTTTGTTTGTTTTGCGGTGCATGGGCCTCTCACTGTTGTGGCCTTTCCCATTGCAGAGCACAGGCTCCGGACGCACAGGCTCAGTGGCCATGGCTCACGGGCCCAGCCGCTCCGTGGCACACGGGATCTTCCCGGACCGGGGCACGAACCTGTGTCCCCTGCGTCGGCAGGCGGACTCTCAACCACTGCGCCACCAAGAAAGCCCTCAACTTTTTAATCATCTAATAAAATGTACAGTCTTTAATATGAATCTGATCATATTCATTAATGTGCATTGGAATAAAACTAAGTATTTAATCTTGGACTTCTGTTCTTTAATTCCTTCCTATATCATGAATTTTTATCTTCAGTGACTTGTTTCCACAAATATAATAAATGTTTTCATGCCTATGAAGATGTTCTAATTTTTAAAAAGATTAAACATTGTATTTAAAAGTCCATGCTTTGATATATTTCATCTGCTAACTTATTCATGCAACAATTACTGGTTGAGCACCTTTGGTGAATAAGCCTTTGCTGAGCACTAGGGTTACAACATCAAACACAGAAATATAGTTTTTAGCTTTATGAGCAGAATCTCATCTACTACATAATACATCCTCAGCATTGATACAATTTTGAAAGACTTGGAATATTACTAATTTTGTAACATTTTAACCTCTGGACATTCTATTTGTCTACTGTTGCTTTACTGACATTCAGTATGCCCCATAGATGTTCTGCTATTGCCCTGGTCAAGTTTTGTTTCAACTATATTAGAAGGAGAGCAATTCATTTCACTTCTTACCTTTCCATTGTCTTTTTATTTAAATATTATCCTTATCTAAGGTATCTTTAATGAAACTAAAGGATTGTTGATATGTGAAAAAAAATATGCTCGTAAACACATTAATCACAACATTTTATTTTGAATGCTTAACCTACATTTTCACCCATGGAATATCAGAAACTATTATTATTGCCCCCTTAAATTTAGAAGATTTATATATATATGTATATATATGTAAAATTTGTGTGTGTGTATGTGTGCATGTATAAAGTAATAGTCTTTGAAAACTACCATTCCTCTAGAATTCACCAAAATTCAATATGTAGCATATTAGGAAAAAGTATGAAAAACAAATGACAGTTTCAACCTATATATCTTTGTAACAGAAACATTTGATATAGATCAACATTTCTTTCAATTTATTTTCCACCTTTATAAAATCTAAACATTATAATTTAAGAACTTTATATTCCTCCCTTAAAATAATATTATTTCTCATAATAATTAATAAATCTTTGCTGGCGCTAAATTCACATACATCTGTAGAACAGCAATTGCATTGTAAACTACAGAAGTATTTCTCTTATTCTTATTTTCATTAAGTTCCTAAAGCAAACATTCAGATGCCTTTGCATCCTGAGTTATTATATAATATGAAGTGAAATCATATGAAATTATTTATATTTGACCAGTCTTGGTCTAGAAAAATGGCAATTTTCACGCTCCAACCTAACAGTTTGTCTGGATCTCTTCCTAGAACGTGAGTTCTTCATGGCCAGGGACTGTACCTTATTCCTATTTACATAAGTTTTATGCCCATAAGGTCTCTCTACACCTGAAGTATATAGGTTTGGCTCAACAAATCTTTCCACCCTGAAGAAAATGTCAGTGTTCTTTACAATATTATAACTATCCAGAATGGATCACTCTAGCCCAGACTTCAGGTTGATCTTAAAGAGTTATTACAAGGAAACAAGGAATAGTGAGAAAATATATGAAATCCAGAATGCAATGCCTGGCACATAGTAAGTCTGCAGTATTTTAGTAGCTATTATTATTACTGCTGTAATAGGGGCATGTACAAGATATATGCAGAATTCTACCAGGGATATAAAAGGAATGTATCAGCTAAGGCTTCCAAGAGGTATCTCAAAAGATTGGTTAGGAATTTTCACAGATTATGTAGGGTGGGAATAGGGGCCATGGCAAATAGCTAATATGGTTAGAATCCAGGGAGGGGCTCTGTAGATGATGCTGAAAGGATCAATTTAGATTTTTTAAGTAGCCTATCCTATTGATAAAACACATTCAAAACTTTCGACAGGGCTTCCCTGGTGGTGCAGTGGTTAAGAATCCGCCTGCCAACGCAGGGGACATGGGTTCGAGCCCTGATCTGGGAAGATCCCACATGCTGCGGAGCAACTAAGCCTGTGCGCCACAACTACTGAGCCTGCACTCTAGAGTCAGCTAGTCACAACTACTGAGCTCATGTGCTACAGCTACTGAGCTCGTGTGCCACAACTACTGAAGCCTGCATGCCGCAACGAGAAGCCACCGCAATGAGAAGCCTGCACACCACAATGAAGAGTAGCCCCTGCTTGCCGCAACTAGAGAAAAACCCACGCATGGCAACAAAGACCCAACACAGCCAAAAATAAATAATAATAAAATAAATATTAAAAAAAACCTTTCAACAGTTCTTAATGCATTTAGAATGAAACATCTATATATTTTGTGTGATCATTTCTTTCTCTTTAATAAACAGAGTTGTGTTAGCATTCACTGAAATGTCCTTGTCCTTTGATCCAGCACCATATGCTTCCAGAGACATTTCACACTTTGGTCTTTTAAGATTTCAAATCTTTGTTAAGATTCCCATACAACTTAAAAATCATGCAGTGTAAATTATAGGCGAGGTGAAAAGTTCATTCAACATTACATTTTCAATAAATGTTTCTGTGTTTCATACTTTTATGCCATTTCTTTGATGTCCTCTAATTTGATCTTAAGAGTGAAGAATTAAAAATAATTTCTGAGAAGAACCCTTCAATAATTGAAACTTTGCGTGTTACATTTTTAAATGTAAAAAGAGAATCATTTTTTTAAATGTAAAAACAAAATAATCTTTAAAAAGAACTTTCCCAGCACTTACTATGTGCCAGGGACTGTGCCAAGCACCTTTTCCACATAATCTTATCAAACTCTCACACCCACTTTTTGAGTTATTATCCCATTCTACAAATATAGAAATTGAGGGCTACCAAGTTAGACAATTTGTACAATGCCCAGCTGTAAGTGGAAGAGCCATATTTAATCCTAGGTATGTCTGACTCCAAAATCTGGGCTTGAGCAATTGATACTGTGAGCAGCTGGGAGCTGAGTGTTACCCACCTGTAAGTAGCTGTTAACAAAGGCATAGCTATATAAGCATTCAAAATTTCCCCATTTATCCTCACCAAAGAAGATATACAGATGGTAAATAAGCATATGAAAAGACATTCCACATCGTATGTCATCAGGGAAATGCAAATGAAGACGAGATCCCACTACATACCTATTAAAATGGCCCAAATCCAGAACACCGACAACACCAAGTGCTGACAAGGATGAAGAGCAACAGGAATTCTCGTTCATTGCCAGTGGGAATGCAAAATGGTATAGCCACTTTGGAAGACACTTTGGCAGTTTCTTACAAAACTAATCGTACTCTTATCATACAATCCAGCAATCACATTTTGGTATTTACCCAAAGGAGTTGAAAACTTATGTCCACACAAAAACCTACACATGGATATTTAGAGCAGCTTAATTCATAATTGCCAAAATTTGGAAGCAATGAAGACATTCTTCATAGGTGAATGCTTACATGGTGAATGGTGAACCAGACAATGGAATATTATTCAGAGATAAAAGAAAGAGTTATCAAGCCATGAAAACACATGGAAGAAACTTAAATGCATAGTACTAAGTGAAAGAAGCCAATCTGAAAATGTGACTGTATAATCCTGTATAATTACAACTACATGACATTCTGGAAAAGGCAAAACTATGGAGAAAGCAAAAAGATCAGCCATCACCAGGAATTGGGAGGAGGAATGGATGAATAGGCACAGCACAGAATATTTTTAAGGCAGTACTGTATGATACCATAATGGTAGATATATGTCATTATTCATTTGTCCAAACCCACAGAATGTGCAACACCAAGAGTGAAACCTAAGGTAAACTGTGGATTCTGGGTGATAAAGACATGTCAATATAGGTTCACCAGTTGTAATAAATGTGCCAATCTGGTCGAGTATGTTGATATTGGGGAAGGCTATGCATGTGTGTGGGGAGGGGTATATGGTAAATCTCTGTACCTTCTGTTCAATTTTGCTGTGAAAATTTTTCTGCTCTAAAAAATAGACTATTAAAAATATTTCCCCATTCATCACTCTATTTTGAAGAATAAGAAGATGCTAGTTTTATTTGCACATTTGCCCTTTTTAAATGTGCCATGGTGAAAAGAGAAATAACACTGGGTCATTTCCAGGAAATGTAAGACTGTATAATTACATATCTGTTTTATAGCTAGGCAGTGGTAACTGATAAAGACATTTTTCATTTAAACAAACATATCCTAGTTTTCAGTAAAATCTGAACAAAATCCAAATTATGGATTTTTGCTAATAGTTGTAATTGTCTCCTTGAAGGGAGAGGCTATTTCTCATTCATCTTTGTATCCTATACACCTAGCACAAGCCTTGAGGGATGGCACTTGATAAAGGTCATTAAGTTTAATTTATTTAAAGGAACACTGAAGAGACATGCATAAAATGTGGGCACCCAAGTTCTACAAGCTTGAGCAAAATATGCCAGAATGAACAGATTTGCTGGAGGTAGTTAAAAGATGTAGACGTTGAAGCTATGTTTCTAAATATGCCACCAATATTAGTCTACTTGATTAGAAATAATAACAGATGAGTTTGTGCTAGGGTATATGCTAAAAGCTTGACATGGACGATCTATCTCACTTATCAGTGAAATGAGAATGACAGTTAAGAAAGTGATAGTTCAGAGAGTTTAAGTAACATGACCAGTACGTAGCAAAGCCAAGATTTCATTACTTATTGTTATTTACTACTCTAAACCTACACTATACAGCCTCTTAAGAAAGAAGCACTTATAATCTAATTTTTCTCGTTTATAAATTATATAGCACTGTAATGTAGTTCTGTTTATCCATAGCTAAAATTTGTATTTATTTGGCATCATACATACATTACCTGTCACAAAGGATGTGTCTTAAAGCCTCATCCTTAAATGGTTATATATTTAACTTCTTTTTCTATTTCTCTATTTATGTATTCTAATAATAGAGATAGAAGGGAAAAGGAATGGAGTGAGGATATTTTTTTTATATCAAAGAGTTTCTTCAGTTACCAGCTTACTTCTTCACAACTACATAAATAAGGACATTTTAATACCCTAATTCATATCCATTTTTAACTCTATGCCATGTTTTTATTACCATCCTCTCATTAAAACTCTAATGAGCATTAGCATACTGACAAGGATAATAAATGCCAACAATTTATATCCAGTTATTAAAGCTAATGGTTTTCCCATTGGAATGTAATATATGTTTCAGCTTTTTTGCCAAAAGCTCAATGATACTTTTATCTCCAGTCGACCAATTGCACATTTAATTTAATACCTATTAAATGCAAACAGCCACCCAGAAATTACATTAGAGTTGTTACCCGAGCCATCAAGAGCCAGCAACTAGAAAGTGAAGATTAGGTAAAGGACTAATGCTAGTCGCAGTGTGGAAATGATAAGCAGACAAACGCCTGCCTCAGCAAAGTGCCTTATTTGAGCAGTCAAACCAAGTCATCATCTGACAGGCTCTGTGCCCAATGGCAGGACACATGCTACTGCTTCTCACACAAAGCTGAGAGAAATAGCATTCTAAACATTCTTGTTTCTAAGAACCCTTCCAATAGGCAAATCTTAGCTCTCAACATTTTCTTGTGTAGTTTTCCAACAGAAAAACATTTTTTCTTGGCTATGCTGGTTCTGAGTTGCTAAAGTGAGACTTTCAAAAGAAAGGGAATAGTTGTGTATGTGTGGTGTATGTTTTTAATAAGATAAATTAGAAAAGCTGCATACATTTGGCACATCTTGCTGGGTATGCCAAGTCCCTGACCACCCTTTCACCCAACCCATTACTCAGAGTTGTTGCAGAGCTGGTAACTTTGAAAAACCCCAAGAATTTTTAAGAAGCCTGAATGATGTTGGACCTGTGAAGTCTCTAGCACAAAGAAATGCTCAGCAAAGGTTTGTGTTTCCTTAAGTATTGCCACATAAGGGAATATTTAAAAACATATCAAAAGAATGTTAAGTTTATTCCAGGCATTTCACATTCCCCATGTGTATGTAAGTCTACTTTGCAGTCCTTAGAAAATTTTTGTAGAAATCTAATCTTGTATCACATTATACCACTAGACTGAATTCTACTTGATTTCATTATATTTCTTTAATAAGAAGCTAAATTCTAAACTTCAAAGTTGCTAAGATACTAAATCTTAACTGTTCTCAACACAAAAATGAACAAATATGACATGATAAAGGTGTTAGCTAACTCTACAGTAGTAGTCATATTGCGATATAAATGCATCAAATCAACACCTTGGACACCTTAAACTTACACCATGTTATATGTCAATTTAAAAATGTATACAGCTAAATTCTATTTGAATTCTATTAAAATAATTTTAACATTTGTATCTATTGTCATAATTTATAACAGTATGTAGTTTTCTGTTTTCTGCTTAGATTTCATAAAATAAATTGGAGATTTTACATCATTTCCATATATTTTAGAAGGCTTTGGTAAAAACTGGAATTACTTCCTTAAAATGTATATTGGGGAAATTCTAATCTTTAAGTCTTTGAGATGAGAATTTTTAAAAGGGACAGTTCTTCGACAAGTTTCTCAAGCTCCTTCACTGTTACTGCTTTAGTCTGGATTCCTGTAGGGACAGATAGTGTCCATTGTTTCACCCACATTCCCTTTCTCACTACCACTACAGAGACTGAAAAGGTGATACATTTGCTTTCTAGCCTCTCTTGCAGTTCAGTGGGACCATGTTGTCCCAAGAAAGGAAAGCCCAGTATTTATTATGGAAGATGGAAAGTAGCTGGGGGAGAAGATCCTCCCTCTAGCCCCAGCCATACATTCCTACCTTCGTTGCCAAATAAGCCTTCAGGGTAAGCATTGCCCCCACCTCCTACCACAAGCCAGGCTCTGGTAAAGTCCCCAGAGTCTTAGGTTTGTTGCCTGCTTCCCCAACTCTATACTCCCAGCCTTTGCTAGTATGACTTTAGTGATTCACTGCACTCTCTCTCGAAGCCCACTTGCTTTGACTGTTTTTTTCCCTTTACCTCAATTGAATCATAGGCTAAACAGTACTTTTTTCAGCCCAAGGTCTTCTTCACTATACTTTCCACTAATTCCTCAAAATAACTTCTATTACAGCACCTTTTTGTACAGTTTTAACACACACGAGTATATAGGCACACACATACAAGCACACGTATGCACACACATGAATTTGGTCATTTCAATTGGGGGAAAATAAACAACTGCAAATAATTAGACTGAAACAAAGATGTCCTCCATATATTCTGGAGGACAGGGATAACATAACTCAGGTTCAGAAAGATTAAAGAGGCCAATGACAACCTGGAGCAGAGGAAACTGCTAGAAAACTATTACAGAGATTCACACATGAGCAACTTTTGTGAAACTGAGGAGAAACTTCTGTGAAACGGTGGATATCTCTGATGAGAAAGATATACTGTGGAATAAGTTCCAGGAGCCATTAGATAAATGAAGTGGATAGAAGGAATAATGGAGAAAGAAAACAAGGGACTTCCCTGGCAGTCAAGTGGTTAGGACTCCATGCTTCCAATGCAGGGTGTGAGGGTTTATCCCTGGTCGGGGAATGGGGATCCCACATGCCATGTAGTGTGGCCAAAAATTAAAAAAGAAAGAAAGAAAGAAATCAAAAATACGTTTAAGATTTCAATCCTGTTGGACAATTTAGAGAAATAGGTAAGTTTGTGCTGGTAGTGGTTGGGGGGAGGGACCCTTAGTGTGAAATAGAAGGTAAGTATTAAGGGGTTTAAGAGTTGCAGGTTTGATATGAAGAAGAATCCTAAAAAAGAAAACACCCTGTTAGTTAATGGAGATATACAACCAAACTCTTGGTCTGGCATTGCAGATCTGAGAGCAAGTCATCAAACCCAGGTATGTTTCTCCAAACCCCCCAGAGTAGATGGGTCTCCCAGCACAGGCGAGGGGAGAGGGCACAGGACCAAGACCTGAATTCCCAGTTGGAATCACAAGGAAGAAGATGAAGCATAAAACAAGAAGCCTGGGCTGTTTCAAGTACTGGTTTCTACTTTTCTTTAAACTATCATTTGTGGTCATAACTGATATTTTATCCTCTTCATTTTAATTTCATTTTTTCCAAATTGACTCTCTTTGTTGTATGTAAACATATTTATAACTGTACACAAAAACTATAAGAGCAAGACTTTCATGATACTTCTATTGTTATTCAATTATATATAAACTGAAATTTTCATCGATTATTTCCAGTTCCATGACATTCATTAAAAAAGCTATGAAAAATCCAAAGTTGAGCATTTCTACTAACTACAATCTAAGCTACCTACTTCAGCCTGTAATATATATTGTTGTTATCTGGTATGTGACATTAGGCCAGTTTTCAATCTAATTATTGGTGTTTCTAGCCAAGTTAATTTAATTAATTTAGCAAATAAAATTTAATGAGATCATCTACCAGCTACTTTACTGAAAATCAGTACTCCCAAGAGCATTTTCTTCATTCACCAGTTTTTGTATTGTCATCCAAATAATCTGGTTTAAATGCTGGTTTACTCTTTTCAGCCTCCTTTTTTTTTCCAGCTCTTCTGACATTGTAAGAGGCAGTAATCGAAAGATTTTGAATATAACAATGTCCTAGTAAAGGAGAAATCAGAGAGAAGTAATAAACCTTAAAAACAGAATATACATTGAGAAAAAAATGAAAATAAGTTAGCAATACAATTTAAACAGAACAAGATAAGAGTTGTATCAGGAAAAAAATTAAGACAGTAGCAAAGAAGATCCTGTTTTATTAATCCAGAATAATCATATCTCAAGTACATCCCAGAGAATACTTGCTTGGATGATTGTGTTCAAAGACCCAATATATTTGTAAAATCTGTAGGCCTTCAGCAAGAAAAGAACAGAACAGAGAAAAGACAAGGCATTAAAGAGTAGCTAAAGCATTCTAAGGTTATACTGCTAAGTCCAGTGCATAACATTAAAACTCCCTACTTGAAATCTCAAAATCAACCTGTTGCCTTATAGCAACAGGTTCAAAAGACATCATTCAGTAGGGAAACACAACATAAATCTCCCCAAAGACAGGCTGGGATTAAAATAGAAGTACTGAAAAAGTAAGAAATTCAATCCTGCCAGCCAGGAGGCAAAAACATCCATGCCTCCTAAAACAAGAAAAAGAATATACCAGTGTATTAAACTTAAGAAAACAAAAATGAGTTTTACATCAGTAACATGGAAAAGTTTTTTTTTTAAATAAAATTAGATGGATACTTTCTGTCGTGTGGATCTTAGGGAAATAAATCTATAAGCAAACAGACTATGCTGAAGATATATGATAATCTACTCTTAACCCTACAAGCCGTTGACATGTAGATAGTCATTAGAGGGAATTGAGACTCTTCATTTGAAGTGGAAATGTGCCCAGCACTGTGCTACGCACTGGGCCACAATGATACCCTGAGTGTGGAGTCCAGAGAAAGCAACGGTTAAGCAGTAGAATGTGGTAAAATAATGTGAGAATAATACGAGGTGTTACAGAAATCATTAGAAGGGATGCCTCATCCAGAGACATGAGGTCAGGAGAGACTTTTTAACTGGGAAGCAGAAGCTAAGGTGAGAAAGAATAGTTAGAGGGTAGCCAGGTGAAAGGGGTAATTAGTCAAGAAAGAGGGCATAACCCGTGAAGGCCCAGAAGTGAGAGAGCACAGAGGGCTCAAGGGAGAGAAAAGAGTTCAGCATTTCCAGGAGTAGCAAGCATATTGTTGGAGAGCAGCACGAAAAATCCTCTGGAAACTGGCATTCCTGTTTTTTTGTAGATTTTTCGAACTGCATCACTTTGCTACTGATAAAAATGCAGTTGTTGTTTTTTTTTAATTGGGACCTCTTAGAATATATTCTGCAAACAGACATTCAAGTCGACCTGAAAATGCTTGATACAGACAAAAAATAATAAAGCATTAAATGAAGAAAAAGAGCAAAATGGATATGTCGGCTATAAACACAGTTAATCAAAAGAACCAAAAACAAAAACAAAAAACTACACACCCACACAAGTCCCAACAAGGAACAAGAAAGTGAGGAAACACAAATCTACAAATTAAATTTGAATTGTTGATTTTGTAAAATTTAAATTGGAAAGGAACAATTTCATAAGTTAAATATGATTTGAATTAATATATATATAAAAAGAAGTCATATGGATAGACACAAAAGTACCACAAGAAAAGAAAAAAATGTAGAGACATAGATAACAAAAGTGGGTGCAGGGTTGTGGGAGGGAAGCACCAAGAGAGACAGAGAATACATAAATATGTTCTCCGGGTTAGTATTAGCAATGGGTGAGTCATCACCTACCAATGCAGATCAGATAATTATCATCTCATTTCCTGTGCTTTTACTATGCCTAATGCTTTTCCTTCACAAGCTAATTTAATTTTTGAAAGAATTCTGAAATAGGAGTTACTATTCCAGTTTTAAGGATAAAAGGCTTAGAGAATGTATAAAATTAGCCGCAGGTAGCCCAGGCGTTTATTTTTCATTAGGTATAATTGACGTATAACATTATATTAGTTTCAAGTGTATAACGGAACAGCTAACATCATATTCACTGGTGAAAAGCTGAAAGCTTTACCTCTAAGATCAGAAACAAGACAAGGATGCCCACTCTTTTTTTTTTTTTTTCAACAGAGCATTGGGGGTTCTAGCTGGAGCAATTAGGCCAGAAAAAAATAAAAGGCATCCAAACTGGAAAGGGAAAAGTAAGTAAAACTGTCACTATTTGCAGATGACATGATTTTATACATAGAAAACCCTAAAGACTCTACAAAAAAAAAAACTGTTAGGATAAACAAATTCAGTAAAGTTTCTGGATACAAAATCGATACACAAATATCTGTTGCATTTTTATACACTAACAACCAACTATCAGAAAGAGAAATTAAGAAAACAATCCCATTTACAACTGCATCAAAAAGAATAGAATACCTAGGAATAAATTTAAGCAAAAAGGTGAAAGATCTATATGCTGAAAACTATAAGACATTGATGAATGAAACTGAAGATGACCAAATAAATGGAAGGATATTCTGCACTCACTCACAGATGGGAAGAATTAATATTGTCAAAACGTCCATATTCTCCAAAGCAATCTACAGATGCAATTCAATCCCTATCAAAATTTCAATGTAATTAATCACAGAAATGGAACAAACAATCCTAAAATTTGTATGGAAACACAAAATGTCCCAAATAGCCAAAGCAATCTTGAGAAAGAAGTACAAAGCTGCAGATAACACGTGTCCTGATTTCAAACTATACTACAAAACAGTGTGGTATTGGCATTAAAAACAGACAGATAGATCAACAGAACTGAATAGAGAACCCAGAAATAAATCCATGTATATATGGTCAATTAATTTATGACAAAGGAGGTATTTTCTATGGACGAGACATCATGTTGTGTTGGGATATAAAGATTTTAAAACATGTTACCTGCTCTTGAGAAGGTCACAGTCTATTAAGAGAAGCATATATGAACAGATAATTACAATACCATGTGATTAATTTACGATGGCGACTAATAAGATAATTTTTGCAAAACAGCCAAGGCAGGTTTGCAAGCAAGCAATAAAAAAGTCTTATTAATTCATACTTTTATTGAAAGCTCCAAATATCTCATAGAAATAACTTCAATACCTCCTAGGGAAATAGGAAAACAAATAAAAAGTGAAAGCTCAGTGGTCAACATGAATAAAGGACAGAAATGAGATACCTCAATTGTAGAATTAGGAGTCTAATTTCAAAACAATATAAAAGTACCAAAACGTTGACAGATGGATTTCTTTTAAACATCAGGGGAAGTTGTTCTCAAAACTGAATGCTTTGCACAACTGTTTTATTTGAAGCAGAAGGGCACTAATGAAATTGCCTATTCTGAAAGTCATAAATAAAAGCAAAATATCCCTATAACTTTAGGTATCAATTTTCCACATCAATCAACACTGTTTTGCTAGAAAACTAGTATTGCTCTAGAGTGTTTTTCCCATTCCTCGGAAATCTTGGTTTTGCATAATATAACTTCAGAAACAACTGTCAAAAATACAACTGATTTGATTATAGCCAAGATTTCTAAGACTGAATAAAGAAGCACTTTATAGAAATAGTTCATTTTATAAAGTTTCAATGTTTTCTTCTGTTTTTCTTCTTACTCATAATAGGAAAAATATTGACCATAGGAAAGAAATAATAGACTACATTGGGTTCTCAGATGCTCTTTGATACAATTTTAAATACTAATATATGAATCCAAAATCCTCTTTTGTCAGTTCATAAAAATATTTGATCAGACACTTGAGGCTGAGCAATAAAATGGCTCAGCCTTAATATTTAGAATATTAACTGCTGTTTTAACAGCAGTTAATATTCTAAATACCCTACCCAATTTTAAAGTTTTTCATGATTAAGATGATAGTGTCTTGAGTATGCATGTATTTGGTTATCCTGTCCTTGAAAAACACTCTAAAAAATAAACTAAAATTATTGGTTGTCATTTCAAAAATTGATTATGTTGTATCTGCAAAATGGTTTTTGCCTAAGGAGTATGTGTCCTAATAGTAAATTTGATTCTTAAATGTTATCTGATACTCTTTCAGCAAAAAAATAAAAATGGTTAGAGAATTTGATCCTCCAGCTACAAATTCTTTTACTGAAATCCATTTCCTCCCTAAAATCATAAGTCTGAACGTTTAGAAAGACCAAAAAGGATTTATACTTTGGACCTGATAAGGATGATTTGCAATTATCCCAGCCCATCTTCTGAGTGCCCGGATTGATATGCAGGTCTTGAGGAATCCAGCAAGTCTACAGACTATACTATTGAAGTTGTCCTCAATTTCTTTTATCTGGAAGATTCAATTAAGGTTTATGACAAATCCATTAAATGTAGGAAACAAACTCCATTCTGGAGCTGTCAAAAAAGGAGCAGAGGATAATCTAGGTAAGGGAGCCTTAGGCATGCCTGACACTAGTCAGATATCATTGTCAGGTGATAGTCCTAGTAGTTGTATGGACTCAACGACTGACTGACAGCTCATTGGTAGACCTTTCAGCATGGGAATAGTACAATACTAGAGCTCCAGGGATGATGGGTATAACTATCACCAACTCACTACTCATTTTATATAGTTCTGTATATTTTCAACTCTTCAAACTAAGTATCACCTAGTGGCTTCCCTCATATTGCACAGAGACTGTGTGTGTTATTAACTTTCATGATAGAGAGACAATAGGATTTGCCCTGTGTTGGCCTTTAAAGATTCTTAATGTCAACTAATTTATTATTTAAAAGCTTTCGATGCTTAAGTATATTTCCAATTAACTATTTTTTGATGAAACCAAGTTTTGATATAATTTGGGTATTACTTTAAAAATTCTATTAGCCCATGCATCTTTATCTCTGATGTATAAGCCATTTGAAGTAGAGAACCACATTTTGAAGTACTAAAGATAGCTCAAACATTACCTCTTCACACACACACACACACACACACACGCACACACGCACACACACACGCACACACGCCCCTGTTGTCAAGGAGCCCTAAGAGTCCAGATTAAGAGCCAGGCATCTAACAGATCTTCAAATGTCCCCTTTGAACACTGAAACTGGCCAAAGAACATATTTTTTGTATTATATTGTGTATGTATTCATATTTATATAGAAATTTTTTGCCAAAAACTCTAAGTAGTTTCATACTTTATTACACTTATGAAGATAGTGAGGTTGGTAGAATCAATTTATAGGAAGGGAATTATTTTCAAAACATAGTCGTAAAGTTTAGATTTTTCAGGAAAGACCTTTTTTTTTTTTTAATTTGGCCGCGCCATGCTGCGTGTGGGATCTCAGTTCCCTGACCAGGGATGGAACCCACGCCCCCTGCACTGGAAACACAGAGTCTTAACCATTAGACCGCCAGGGAAGTCCTTCAGGAAAGACTATTTGGCACTCATAACCCAGGCAGAGATGAGATTCCCAGTAATTTTCCAGGTACATTTCACTGCTGGGATCTCATTTCTTCTCTGCCTTCTTCAGGCAGAAGGCCCTGTGTCCTGTCCCCAGGTCTCCCCATAGAGCAGACTTAGCCCTAGTTCACACATTCTGATCTGCTTTTCTCTGCATTTATGGAAGCTGGGGATTTCTTTCTTGAATGCTCAGCTATGAATTTAAGAAAATCTTTAGAGTGTTTTTATTCAGCATTTCTAAGCCATGAATCTGGAAAATCTTTGTATTATTTTTGTTATGTCAATTTGAACCTAGAAAGGCCTGTGTTTTAATATTTTAATGTTTTACCATGTTCATGTATTACTTTCAGATTAAAAAATGATTTTACTAAAAAAAAGGGGAATATGTTTCAATATGTTGTCTGCTTTTTCCCTGATATTTTCCTATTTAAGCTTAGATCAGTTTAAAAAACAAAATGGCAAAATATTTGATCATTTAATACTAAAAAGTAAAAGTACTAATATTTTTAAATACACATAAAAACGTAGAAACAATGTAAAAAATCTAAAAATCCACATTTAGCAATCGTTTTGTTATTTTTCAGCTGGAATGGTCCATCTAACCTCCTGATCCTGCATTCTTCCAATCCTGCTCTGACTTCATGTAGCTGTCACTCATCACACCAAAACCTCTACAAATTCTTGGGGATTCTTTTCCAAGCTGAGGGTCTCAACTCTGGTAAATTTCAACACTGGTCCCTCTCGTGACCTTCTCTCCCCTATTCCTGATTCCCACTGCACTGTCTGAGTCCCACTGGCCATACCCCAGGGTATGCTTCTAAACATAGTATCTGTAACTAGATCACACCTGCCATCAGATGTCCCAGATACAATACTTCATCCCAATCCCCATGCCTACAGATGATCTTTTTATTTTTTCTTTTGCGGTACGCAGACCTCTCACTGCCGTGGCCTCTCCTGTTGCGGAGCACAGGCTCTGGACGCGCAGGCTCAGCAACCATGGCTCACAGGCCTAGCCGCTCCACGGCATGTGGGATCTTACCGGACCGGGGCATGAACCCGTATCCCCTGCATCTGCAGGCGGACTCTCAACCACTGCGCCACCAGGGAAGCCCCTACAGATGATCTTAACTCACTCATGCTGGACCATTATTTCTGAAATGTTACTTAGGTATAGGCTATAAAGGCCTCATCCCTAGAGAACCTGGCATGCCTCATACACCTGACCAAACTCCCTGTGCAGCCTACCTGGTCAGGCTCAACTCATGGCCTCCATAACCTAAGCAGTGACATCCACTTCCTCAGGCAAACATCATGACATCACTTCAAGTAGGCCACAATTTCTGCACCTGAAGTACATGACATTTCAAAGCTGGCATTGTTCTACAAATATACTTCACAATAAAGCAAAAGGACACTGTGAAAGGGAAAGGCAATTTTTTCCAACTGAAGGGAAAAGTCCCTTCTCACTGATAAAATTGCTGACATCTAAAACCATTAGGTCAAAGAAAGAAAAAGAATTAAAATCAGGCTGAAAAGTATGAGGGTTTGGTCCTGGATCTGCCCCTTGCTAGCCAAGAAACTTCAGGCAATCATCAAACTGAGTCTCAGTTTCATTATCTGCTTAAAAGGTCAGCTGGGAGAATTTTTAAATAAGATAATGTGTATGGAAATATATGTATAAAAGTTAATGTGCCAAATTAATGTAAAATGTGATATCATTAACACAGTTATTATTAGACCTCTTGGTCATGGAAGAAAAATAATGAAAGATGCAAAATTTGCTCCCTGAATTCAAAAAACTGGCCATATTCAACAAAGAATAGTCTCACCCCTTTAATTACTGATGATAAATCTACATACTATAAAACTTAGGTAAAATAGGAATGAGTTTATAAATAAACCAAAGAGTCCCACACCTATTGCCCATCTAAAATTAGAATAACATTTAGCCCAAAATATACATTTCTTCCTACTATACCTTCAACCTATCCCCAGCATAAGGTATGAAATATCAGATGGATAAAATATGCAATACTCGATGTTTAGTTCATATTTTAGAACAGATGATTGGAAAAGGTATTACAGGTAACTTGATCCACTAACGCAAGTTACATTTAAATCTCCTATACAGTTTCAAAATGGTCGTTTAGTCTGAAATTGAACACAGTGTAGTAACAAGGAACTCATTACTATAACAAGAGCCACTCTAGGTTTTCATTAATTTCTCAATGTGTGTGTTGGTGGGCAGGGGGGAGCAAGGGGAGAGAATGGGGAAACCAGTAATAACATACACGTTTAAACTATATGGATGTGTCCATGAAAACAGCCCCAACCTGGTATTGCAGAGGCTCAGAAAAGTGACATCATGATGGGAATACACAGGTGATGAATATCCTTGTGAAGAGACTCAACAATGTGCTACAGGGAAGACCTTCAATATGGTGGAGGAGTAAGATGTGGAGATCACCTTCCTCCCCACAAATACATCAAAAATACATCTACATGTGGAACAACTCCTACAGAACACCTACTGAATGCTGGCAGAAGACCTCACACTTCCCAAAAGGCAAGAAACTCCCCCATGTACCTGGCCGTGTGGCTGACAGGGTCTTGGTACTCCAGCCGGAGGTCACGTCTGAGCTCTGAGGTGGGAGAGCCAACTTCAGGACACTGGACCACCAGAGACCTCCCAGCCCCACATAATATCAATTGGTGAGAGCTCTCCCAGAGATCTCAATCTCAATGCTAAGACCAAGCTCCACTCAATGACCAGCAAGCTCCAGTGCTGGACACCCAATGCAAAACAACTAGCAAAACAGGAACACAGAGCTTCCAGGTGCCTGCTCCTCTGCTGAGAAGGGGCCGAGAGACGCTCTCCTCAGCTCCTTGCCTGGGTGGGCAAGTCAGGCTCAGGGGCCAGCAGAAATCCTCATTTAAGGGTTCCACCAAGTTCCACGGTCAGAGTGCTGCAGGTGAGCAGAGCGACTGCTTTGGACTACTGCTCAGGTGCTGCAGAAAGCCTTCTTGGAATCCGAGAACTTATCACTTTGGGACCTTTGGCCAGCTGCTCCTGACTTGGCCACATGAAGCCTCAGACTGTCCCAGTATCTGAACTGAAGAGAACTGACACTATTAGCATATCTCTCACCACAATGAATGCAAGATATTTCAATGAAGAGTAACAGGAGGACAGCTAGAAATCCCAGACTGGCATGTGAAAGTTCTGAGGAATGACCCTGTGTATCTGGGTGACCTTTGGAGACAGCTGAGACACAGCTACAAGACGGCAGTGGCTGACACCCAACTCTTAGCCCACATTCTCCAGCCATGTGGCTGACAGGGTATTGGTGCTCTGGTCAGCTATCAGGCCTGAGCCTCTAATGTGGGAGAGCCGAATTCATGACACTGGTCCACCACAGACCTCCTTGCCCAACGTAATGTCAATTGGTGAGAGCTCTCCCAGAGATCTCTGTCTCAACTCTAAGAACCGGAACCACTCAACAACCAGCAAGCTCCAGTGCTGGACACCCCATGCCAAACAACTAGCAAGACAGGAACATAATCTCACCCATGAGCAGAGAGGCTAAGATCATATTAAGCTCACAGACACCCCAAAACACACCACCAGACGTGGACCTGCCCAGCAGAAAGACAACATCCAGCATCATCCACAAGAACATGGGCACCAGTCCCATCCAAAAGGAAGCCTACACAGCCCACTGAACCAACCTTACCCACTAGGGGAAGACATCAAAAACAATGGGAACTACGAACCTGTGACTGAGAAAAGGAGACCCCAAACACAGTAAGTAAGGCAACATGAGAAGACAGAGAAATACACAACAGAGGAAGGAACAAGGTAAAAACCCAACAGATCAAACAAATGAAGAGGAAATAAGTAGTCTACCTGAAAAAGAATTCAGAGTAATGATAGTAAAGATGATCCAAAATCTTGGAAATACAATGGAGAAAATACAAGAAACATTTACCAAGGACCTGGAAAAACTAAAGAGCAAACAAACAATGATGAACAACACAATAAATGAAATTAAAAATTCTCTACAAGGAATCAATAGCAGAATAACTGAGGCAGAACAGATAAGTGAACTGGAAGATAAAAGAGTGAAAATAACTACCACAGAGCAGAATAAAGAAAAAAGAATGAAAAGAATTGAGGACAGTCTCCGAGACCTCTGGGACAACATTAAACGCACCAACATTTGAAATACAGGGGTCCTTGAAGAAGAGAAAAAGAAAGGGACTGCGAAAATATTTCAAGACATTATAGTTGAAAACTTCCCTAATATGTGAATGGAAATAGTCAATCAAGTCCAGGAAGCTCAGAGAGTGCCATACAGGATAAATCCAAGGAGAAACACACCAAGACAAATATTAATCAAACTATCAAAAATAAAATACAAAGAAAAAATATTAAAAGCAGCAAGGGAAAAGCAACAAATAACATATAAGAGAATCCTCATAAGGTTAACAGCTAATCTTTCAACAGAAACTCTGCAAGCCAGAAGGGAGTGGCAGGATATATTTAAAGTGATGAAAGGGGAAAACCTACAACCAAGATTACCCTACCCAGCAAGGATCTCATTCAGATTCAACAGAGAAATTAAAACCTTTAGAGGCAAGCAAAAGCTGAGAGAAATCAGCACCACCAAACTAGCTTTACAACAAATGCTAAAGGAATTTCTCTAGGCAGGAAACACAAGAGAAGGAAAAGACCTACAATAACAAACCAAAAACAATTAATAAAATAGTAATAGAAACATACATATCTATAATTACCTTAAATGTAAATGGATTAAATGCTCCAACCAAGACACAGGCTTGCTGAATGGATAAAAAAACAAGACCCATATATATGCTGTCTACAAGAGACCCACTTCAGACCTAAGGACACATACAGACTGAAAGTGAGGGGATGGAAAAAGATATTCCATGCAAATGGAAATCAAAAGAAAGCTGGAGTAGCAATTCTCATATCACACAAAATAGACTTTAAAATAAAGACTATTACAAGAGACAAAGAAGGGCACTACATAATGATCAAGGGATCAATCCAAGAACAATATATAACAGCTGTAAATATTTATACACCCAACATAGGAGAACTTCAATACTTAAGGCAAATGCTAACAGCCATAAAAGGGGAAATCGACAGTAACACAATCATAGTAGATGACTTTTAACACCCCACTTTCACCAATGGACAGATCATCCAAACTGAAAATAAATAAGGAAACACAGGCTTTAAATGACAGATTAAACAAGATGGACTTAACTGATATTTATAGGACATTCCACCCAAAAACAACAGAATACAATTTCTTCTCAAGTGCTCATGGAACATTCTCTAGGATAGATCATATCTTGGGTCACAAATCAAGCCATGGTAAATTTAATAAAATTGAAATCGTATGGAGTATCTTTTCTGACCACAATGTTATAAGACTAGATATCAATTACAGGAAAAGATCTGTAAAAATTACAAACACATGGAGGCTAAACAATACACTACTAAATAACCAAGAGATGGCTGCAGAAATCAAAGTGGAAATCCAAAAATAACTAGAAACAAATGACAATGAAAACACGATGACCCAAAACCTATGGGACACAGCAAAAGCAGTTCTAAGAGGGAAATTTATAGCAATAGAATCCTAGCTCAAGAAACAAGAAACACCTCAAATAAAGAACCTAAACTTACCCCTAAAGCAATTATAGAAAGAAGAACAACAACAACAACAAAAAACTTAGCAGAAGGAAAGAAAACATAAAAATCAGGTCAGAAATAAATGAAAAATAAATGAAGGAAACGATAGAAAAGATCAATAAAAACAAAAAGCTGGTTCTTTGAGAAGATAAAGAAAATTGATAAACCATTAGCCAGAGTCATGAAGAAAAAAAGGGAGAAGACTCAGATCAACAGAATTAGAATCGAAAAAGGAGAAGTAACAACTAACACTGCAGAAATACAAAGGATCATGAGAGATTACAACAAGCAACTATATCCCAATAAAATGGACAACCTGGAAGAAAGAGACAAATTCTTAAAAAAGCACAACCTTCCAAGACTCAACAAGGAAGAAATAGAAAATACAAACAGACCAAGCACAAGCACTGAACTTGAAACTGTGATAAAAAATCTTCCAACAGACAAAAGCCCAGGACCAGATTGCTTCACAGGTGAATTCTATCAAACATTTACAGAAGAGCAAACACTTATCCTTCTCAAACTCTTCCAAAATATAGCAGAGGGAGGAATACTCCCCAACTCATTCTACGAGACCACCATCACCCTGATACCAAAACCAGACAAAGATGTCACCAAAAAAAGAAAACTACAGGCCAATACCACTGATGAACATAGATGCAAAAATCCTCAACAAAATACTAGCAAACAGAATCCAACAACACATTAAAAGGATCATACACCCTGATCAAATGGGATTTATCCCAGGAATGCAAGGATTCTTCAATATATGCAAATCAATCAATGTGATAAACCATAATAACCAATTGAAGGATAAAAACCATAAAATAGTTTCAATAGACGCAGAAAAAGCTTTTGATGAAATTTAACATGCGTTTATGATAAAAACTCTCCAGAAAGTAGCCAGAGAGGGAACTTACCTCAACATAATAAAGGCCATATGTGACAAATTCACAGCAAACATCATTCTCAAGGGTGAAAAACTGAAACCATTTCCACGAAGATCAGGAACAAGACAAGGTTGCCCACTCTCACTACTATTATTCAACATAGTGCTGGAAATTTCAGCCACAGCAATCAGAGAAGAAAAAGAAATAAAAGGAACAAAAATCAGAAAAGAAGAAGTAAAACTGTCACTGTTTGCAGATGACATGATACTGCACATAGATCATCTGAAAGATGCTAACAGAAAACTACTAGAGCTAATCAATGAATTTGGTAAAGTAGCAGGATACAAAGTTAATGCACAGGATACAAAGTTAATGCAAAGTTGATGCACAGAAATCTCTTGCCTTCCTATACACTAATGATGAAAAATCTGAAGGAGAAATTAAGGAACACTCCCATTTACCATTGCAACAAAAAGAATAAAATCCCTAGGAATAAACCTACCTAAGGAGACAAAAGACCTGTATGCAGAAAACTATTAGACACTGATGAAAGAAATTAAAGATGATACAGAGAGATATACCATGTTCTTGGATTGGAAGAATCAACATTGTGAAAATGACTATACTACCCAAAGCAATCTACAGCTTCAATGCAATCCCTATCAAGCTACCAATGACATTTTTCACAGAACTAGAACAAAAAATTTCACTATTTGTACAGAAACACAAAAGACCCCAGATAACCAAAGCAATCTTGAGAAAGAAAAACGGAGCTGGAAGAATCAGGCTCCCTGACTTCAGACTACACTCCAAAGCTACAGTAATAAAGACAGTATGGTACAGGCACAAAAACAGAAATATAGATCAATGGAATATGATAGAAAGCCCAGAGATAAACCCACGCACATATGGTCACCTTATCTTTGATAAAGGAGGCAAGAATGTACAATGGAGAAACGACAGCCTCTTCAGTAAGTGGTGCTTGGAAAACTGGACAGGTACATATAAAAGTATGAAATTAGAACACTCCCTAACACCATACACAAAAATAAACTCAAAATGGATTAAAGACCTAAATGTAAGGCCAGACACTATCAAACTCTTAGAGGAAAACATAGGCAGAACACTCTGTGACATAAATTACAGCAAGATCCTTTTTGACCCACCTCCTAGAGAAAGGAAAATAAAAACAAAAATAAACAAATGGGACCTAATGAAACTTAAAAGCTTTTGCACAGCAAAGGAAACCATAAACAAGACAAAAAGATAACCCTCAGAATGGGAGAAAATATTTGCAAATGAAGCAATGGACAAAGGATTAATCTCCAAAATATACAAGCAGCTCATGCAGCTCAATATCAAAAAAACTACAACCCAATACAAAAATGGGCAGAAGACCTAAATAGACATTTCTCCAAAGAAGATATACAGATTGCCAACAAACATGTGAAAGGATGTTCAACATCACTAATCATTAGAGAAATGTAAATCAAAACTACAAGGAGGTATCACCTCACACCAGTCAGAATGTCCATCATCAATATATCTACAGACAATAAATGCTGGAGAGGGTGTGGAGAAAAGGGAACCCTCTTGCACTGTTGGTGGGAATGTAAACTGATACAGCCACTATGGAGAACAGTATGGAAGTTCCTTAAAAAACTAAACATAGAACTACCATATGACCCAGCAATTCCACTACTGGGCATATACCCTGAGAAAACCATAATTCAAAATGAGTCATGTACCACAATGTTCATTGCAGCTCTATTTACAATAGCCGGGACATGGAAGCAACCTAAGTGTCCATCAACGAATGGATAAGGAAGATGTGGCACATACATACAATGGAATATTACTCAGCCATTAAAAGAAACAAAATTGAGTTACGTGTATTGAGGTGGATGGACCTAGAGTCTGTCATACAGAGTGAAGTAAGTCAGAAAGAAAAACAAATACCACATGCTAAAACATGTATATGGAATCTAAAAAAAAACAAAAAAAAAACTTCTGAAGAACCTAGGGGCAAGACAGCAATAAAGATGCAGACATAGAGAATGGACTTGAGGACACAGGGAGGGGGAAGGGTAAGCTGGGATGAAGTGAGAGAGTGGCATGGACATATATACACTACCAAATGTAAAATAGATAGCTAGCGGGAAGCAGCCGCATAGCACAGGGAGATCACCTTGGTGCTTTTTGACCACCTAGAGGGGTGGGAAAAGGAGGGTAGGAGGGAGATGCAAGAGGAGGGGATATGGGGATATATGTGTACATATAGCTGATTCACTTTGTTATACAGCAGAAGCTAAGACAACATTGTAAAGCAATTATACTCCAAAAAGATGTTTAAAAAAAAAAGAAAAAAGAATGGATAAACAAAAAGGTCCTACTGTATAGCACAGGGAACTTTATATATATTATATATAGTGCTACAAATGTGATATTTAACCCTGAACTGAGTGTACTGGGGATTACCTTATAAAAAACTTCCATTGAATCAATAAATTAACAGTTTTGAAAAAAGCCAGCATAAGCGTCCATGTCTCCTTATCTCCAAGTTAGAATCCTTTAATTTCAAATATTCCTTTTGTGGCATAGTTTTGAGTTCTTTTGCCATCTCAGCCACTATTCTTTGAACACACTCTAGATTACCTGTCACTTAAATTGTGGTGCTCAAGAATGAAACAAAACGCTTTGAGAGTTGTAACTAGTGACCTTTGTATTTCATATCTAGGTAGCAACGTGTGTTAATACTGGCTTTATTTATATTATTGTTCATTTATTTGTGATTACATCATACTCCTCACTCATATTGAGCTTTCTGATAATTAAACTCTTCATTCTTTCTTGCATATCCTTTTTTATATATCCTACATACATACTTGGTCGTTTGAGTTTTGGGATATGCATTCAGGGCCTTAAATGAATTCCTGATAATACTTCACATGGTTAAATGTCACCCACATGGATACTGGAATTTAAGGAGAGGGGGCAAGGGTATAAGTGTGGCCATCTGCCATCAGTCAAGATCCCGTCATGCAATAGCTCTTCTCTTTCTTCTAGCTTATTTTACTCACAAGTTTGATGACTTAGAGCTCTGTACCGATATCCAAGTAGTTAACAGCAATAACTAACATTTTTGAGCATTTACCATGCATTGGTGCTTTGATATTCCTTCACATTATTTATCCCACTTAACCTTCACAGGAGCTCAATGAGGCAGACACTATTACCATCACCATTTTAAAGATGAAGAAACTGGGGCTTACAAAGATTCAGCAACTTGCCCAAGATCACATTCTAAGAAGTGGTGGAAGCAGGATTTCATATCACTCTGAGCCCTAATCACTGTAACTGGCAGTCATTAAAAAATGAATATAATAGGGTTAAGAACAGAATCATAAAATATGCCTTTATGAAAATTGCCTAATGATCCTGTTGCACTAAATAATCATCTCTGGATATAGCCTTTCAAGTATTCACCTAATATCATTAACACTCAGCTAATCGTCCACCATATTAACCCAAAGTTATCTTGAAAGACTTGGCCAATGTCTTGCTTTAGCTCAAATACACTGTTTTGTGCATTCCCCTAACCTACTGATTTAATAACCCTACAAAGAAGTAAACTGGGTTAATTTGATAATGTTTCTTCTGAATATTGAATTATTGCTTCCTTTGATGGCTATTCACCAACCATTTCTTTGATCATTAATTCTAAAATCTTACCTCACTTGCCCAGACTATAATTTATGGAAAACTTTTCCCTTAAGAAAAACTGAAGAGCATTTACCTGTCTTCATTCTTCTAATGCTACCCCCATTCTTCACAGCAAAGACCTCTGAAGAAGAGACCAGAAAACCTTACCAGTCTGTGTCAAATCCATTGTGCTTTAGAGCACTAGGCAACTGGGAGTATAGCTAATTTTATGTCAGCAGCATATAAAATGTGTTTTGAAGCAATAAAAAGATGGCAATGAAAACTATAAAGTTCATGTTTATAAAATAAAGTAATGAAAAGTAAATTGTTCCTCCATCTGAAGTAAATCATGTAATCCCTTTCAATAAAACCTGTGCTTGAATGTAAGTGCTTATGGCATACTCAACCTACTGATTTCTGCAAGTTAGTAACTTCTATCATGGTATACAATCCCAAGGTGGCTGGGAAAACATCTGTCAGCCTGTGTCATGTTCCAAAAAGTCAGTCAATGGGGCAATAAAATTTGTGAGTGTCTTTGGTGTGGGGACCATTCTAGAAGATGCAGTGAGGAAATGTAAAGTAATGTATAAACTGATTCAGGGACCAATGAATCTCAATGACATCTCTCTGGATAAGAAAACAGAAAGTAAAATTTAAGGCAATTTAATGCTCCTCTCTGAACAGACAAAAACTTTTCCTGAAATGACAAGTTAGTTTTAATCTATATATTTTCACTTATATTCTTTTTGGTAATGGAAAAGCATGTTTTAAAGATGTTAGATTTTACCATAGTGATACATCCCATAAACTTTTGAGCTTTAAGCTCTCTCTTCAGGCATGAGGATGTTTACTGAATAACACAGGGAGTGGCAAGATGCCCCTGAAGCCTCAGAATGGAGTGGACCTGACCCTTCATGTCATCCCAGGCAGAGAAGAGAGTGTGGGAAGTACAGCCAGGGGAATACACCAGGCACTCGGCTCAAAGGCACAGGTAGGAAGAACAAAAAAGGCCACTCTTAAGTAACCATTTGGTAGCAGGATCCTGAGAACCCAAAGGACCGTGAACATGTTTAAAGACAACTCTCAGTAAACACAGAAACAAAGAATGAGACTAAAATCTCCAGGATGTTATATCCCTGTGCAAGCTTGTGTAAAACAAGAAATGCAAAATTAACAGCATTTGAACAAAGCCAGGAGAGAAAACCAGATCTAAGTACAGCAGACTGTTCTCTGAGTCAGAGCTGCAGAAGTGGTCTGATTCAGATTATTCTGAATGCAACAGATTATTCTCTTAACAGAGCTTTGAGAAGGAAAAATTGATATGAGTCATCAGAACCCTATTCATAAAGTTATTTAAATATAGCTTTTAGTTGTCTTCATTTAGGAAAAATCCCCCAGATACAATATAAAAAGACATATGAATCAGGTGGCTACGACTGATATTGCTATCAATACTCTGGGTTCTAACAGAGTGCTACTGACTTGAAATAACTTTTTTCTCTCACTATGGAGATTACAGACCCAAAACACCAAGAGAGGAGCATTTATATATCACCCGTCTAACATTTGCATCCCATGTGCTTACTGCATAGAACCTCAGTGATATTTAATTAATAAATAAATGGTCAGATAAAGTATGAAAATACTTCCATCTTGTTAACTCAGCCCTATGTGACCTCCATTTCAAAATCTTCCAGAGGAACCTGTTAAAAATGCAGAAATACCGAAACAGAATCTCCAGGGATAGAGCCCAGGTATCTACATTTGAAATCTCTGGAGTCAGGTGAGGCTCTGCTCTTTACTGGCCCTGTGCCCTTTGTGAGTCTCATTCCCTCTCTAAGCAGCTCTCTCATTCACAAAGCAATGAGTAGAGTAGGACCCCCTCCTAAAGTTGCTGTGAGGATCACAGGCCATAATGCTCATAAAGCCCGCAGCACCATGCCTGTCACCTGCTTGGTGCGAAGGAAATGGGAAAGTTACAATTAGCAAAGTCCACATGGAGTTAATGACAGAGGACAGAACATTTTGGTTCTTTTTTCCCCCACCAAGAACTACTAATCATCACTCACAGTCATAAACAGTTAGACCTTATTAAATGTGTTAAACAGAGCCCAAAATAGGCACTTTAGATGCTCTAATATATTCACAGTAAACTCAGCATAATATCTATTGCACAGAAACAAGACTCCCAAGGTAGAGAATGCCAGACATGAGGCTCAAAGTCAATAACCTGCCTCTGAATCCCAAAGATGCGTTTGTATCTCAAACTTCTACTACATAAAAAAATCCAAAAAAATAAAATACATTTTCCTTCTAAAGAAAAAAAGGGTGTTCACTCTTACAACTCAAGGATGAGACTTTTTAATGTGTTACCACCAATATAAAAATGCGTATTTATTATCTTTTCATACTCTTATTTATAGTCCATGAGAACATCCTGAACAGGAAGTTTACTATAAAGACTGCCTTGATTAAGATCTCATGAACTATTCCAGATAAAAACACTGTTAACAACTGAAATTCATTATCTGGGAATTTCCTTTTCAGGCTATTTTTATAAACGAGATCATCAGGACAATAAGCCAGTCAATAATATTTATTGAACACCTGCTAAATGGATGAGTCTGGGAGGGCATGTTTGTTCAGTACTTGGAGTTAGACTTTTCAGTCTTGGCAATCTAGCCCAAAAAAACCCCAAAAAACAAAACACCAACCACCACCACCAATGACAACAAAAACAACCTTTTCCAACTCAATAACTTAACGGTTGTTAATAAAACTTTTAAGTCCTATAGTCTATCTACACTTAAGTTTTGTGACTACTGCTGTTTTCTCTCTTTTCATCCATGAGGCAGTGAGTTCCACTTTACAATATTCCAGTTTTCTGTAGCATTTAGAAAAAAGTTCAATACTTTTTTTATCATTACAATTTTTTGTTGTTGTTCTTATTGTTTTGATTTAAAATTCAAGATATCTAAAGAACAAGAAAATACAATACCCTTGCTAGCAAGTGAAGGCTACCAATCTAAACAAGTAATTTCACAGGCAGCCCTCTCCAGGATAAGGTGAGATTCACTTCAGGCAATTTCAGATTTGAATCACTTCTATATGCATTTAAAAGCTCTCAATATTTTACTTAGTTTCCAATCCCTTATTTGTCATAAAAACTCTGGTTGAATGACTCCTTGGGTAAAGGCAAGTTCTATTTTATGTCTCCCATTCATTTAATTGGTTCTGAGAAAGATACTAAATATTTACTAGGTTTGGAATTAGCTAGAATGTACGAGTTGGCATCAAGGACATCACTCACAATGGGGTCCCCAGGTGGGAATGTCATTAGCAGGCAGCATGGCATAAGTTGACTGAAGGTGGCACAAAAAATTTTAGAATGAAAGTTGACACTGTTTCCCTTTGTGACATCTTCAGGCAGCTTTCCTCACCAGGCACAATGCAGTAGTTTGAGCCTTTTCTCATTGAAGGCACAGCTGAAGAACAGGGCTGATAGTGTTACCGCACAGACCTGCTGTTCTGGAGCCCCGAGGTTTCCCTTTAGCTTTCAATTTCTTTCATATTAGATGCCAATGCTGAAGAAACAACTCAGGAGCTACAGCTCTCATTAGAATGTGCCAAAGAGCAGTGGTTAAAAGAGAGAGAGAGAGAGAGAGAGAGAGAGAGAGCTTTCATTTGAACTGCTAACCTGAAAAATCTAATTTACAAAACAAGTGAACCTAAAGGAACGTAGTCTCACTGGTCAGAGTGAACATTCCACCCATGTCATTATCCCAGGTTACAGCCTGACAGCCCATGAAAGGCTTAACAAGGCAAACTAAACTTTAGCAATCAGCTTATATTCTGAAGGTACTTCTGCCAAAGAGGCTTACTCTGAAAAAACACATGGTGTTTCACTAACTCAAACGTTTCATTCATTCATGCTACAAGTATTTATTGAGGACCTATACTATATCAAGGAGAGGGCTGCGTGAAGCACTGCAAGACAGGAGGTGAGTGAATCTCACGGTAAAAGATAGTCATGAAATGTTGAGTTTGCGATGCCACTGGGACATCAAATGGAGAAGTTCAGTGAGCAGTAAGTTATACATGCCTGGAGGGAGCCCAAAAAAGAGTCCTGAGCTAGAGATCTAGTATTGGGAGTCAGCAATTACATGTTAATTGAAACCATAGGAGTGGATATAATTGCCCATAGACAAGAGATAGAGGAGGAGAGAAAAAGGACATGCCACCTCCTCATTTGAGCTGAAACTGACTCTCCATGAAGGCAGTAACTTTCCCCTGTAGTGAAAGAGATGCCAAGGGTTTGGCTGTAGATTCAGGTGTGGACAAATGATAAAGTTAATAAACAACCACCAAGGGGAGACTGTATATCCTCACACATCCCTTGTACCTTAAAGTCCAGCAGTGATTCAGAGTCATCAATGTTCCTTATTTTCACTTCTAGACTATTACTTTTATTAAAACTCCTGCTCCTCTGAGGCTCACATTTTTTTACTAAAACATGCTCCTGTCTCCCTCTTTGCTGCCATGTACCTACCACCAAGCCGTTTCCCCTCATTTACTGACAAGTTTTCAGTTAAGTCTTATCTCACAATCCTCATTTTCAGCCCAATTTTTAAGTT
This sequence comes from Hyperoodon ampullatus, assembly GCF_949752795.1. Taxonomy (NCBI): domain Eukaryota; kingdom Metazoa; phylum Chordata; class Mammalia; order Artiodactyla; family Ziphiidae; genus Hyperoodon; species Hyperoodon ampullatus. Next base: position 120,839,557 of record NC_136916.1, on the reverse strand, counting down.
ATCCTGGGAGACTTTAAGGTACCACCCCATGACCACTTGGTTTCTTGACTACTTCATCTTTAGTGACACCTCAGCCACTCATTCCCATAAGCACACTGTGAATCTGGTTATCACCTGCGAAATCGTGGATTCAAGTATTCCACTCTCCAGCTACAGTTTTCCACATTTCTTTCTGCATAGCTACTCTCCCTCTTGAATCACAGTAGGGCTTCCTCTTTCTTCTTGTTCTCCTGCCTACTCTGCTTTTCACTCCAACCCTTATCCTGCTGATAGAACATCATTTCAACACCTTAAACTCAACATTATATTCTTGCCTCAAACCTGCATGAACCCAAATATGCATCTCTGACTGCCTGCCGCCAGGGACCTGAGTGCTGCTAGAGGAAATCACACAACAGACGATGGGCCAGATTGATGTCACTATAAATACGTGGTCCTCAGCTCACCTGAGCCCTCAACACCACCTTTAAGTCAGACTACCTTTCTTTGGGTAACATTTTCCCCATCATCTTAATGATATTTCAAACTCTCTCCAGTGTCTTGCAATCTCAAGTTTTCCTACCTCTCCCTTTAGTCTCATCAAATGGTCTCTCGCTCTACCTCACAGAGAAAATACACACTGCCATGTAGATACTCCCTCAACTTCACATAAAACAGAAAATCTAAGAGCATCATCCACAGTGACCTGAGGAGAGGTTCTGTTCCTCCCAGCTAAGACTCAACCTTCCACATATACCCTATAACCTTGCTCCTCCAACCTTTACCAGAACTTATACTAAAAATAATTCCTTTGGTATTCTGTATCTGTCATCGGTACCTCTCTAATGAATCCTAGTCAGGAGCTTTAAACATCCTTAAGCTTCTCACATCTTAAGAAAAAAAAGAAGCTTCCTCTTTTCAAATAATCACCTTATCTTTCTTCACTTCTAATTAAAAAAAAAAACATTGTAATAAAACTGTTTAGGGCTACTGTATCCATTTCCTATTAACTTCTAACCCACTAACCCCTAACTCACAACCTGGCTTATGTCCTGAATATTCCACAACCCCTTTATGAACACTTGTTGCCCTCCACATGGGCACAGTATCTCCAAACTTGAGATCCTTTGATGTGATTGCTTTTGTCATTGTATCCATTTTCATCTTATTTTGGTTTTCACTGACTTTAATCACCTCTTTAACTTTTATTTATTTAGTGATCATAGGAAGTACAGGGTTATCCAGGCCTAAAACAAAGTTAAATGCATTTTTTCTGTTGGTGCTACAATTCCCCATACCAGGCCCCTGCACTAGACATCCAGGTAAAACCCTGAATGGTAATGTCAGTCAATTAAAAAGGTACCAGTTAAGTTAAAAACCACTGAGCTGAGTAATTCTGAAGAACCAGAAACCCAATCCACCTTTCACAGAGTAGTAGCAAACAGCTCAGTCTAAGGTCAAATCAAGCCTTTATTTTCTCTGGTTTTAATAGCTCTTTCTGAAGACAGATATCTTTTACTATTTAGTCCTTAATTTGCCAACCATTTAAAATTAACCCATGACCTAAAAGAAAGAAGCAGGAGGAAATTTCACCTAGGCAGAAGGGTAAAACACCAGGATAAAACATCTCAGGGCAAATGCTTCAATCATTCCTCTTTCGTGATTCTTAACCAAGGATATACTGAGAATCTCCTGAGGAAGTTTTTAAAATATTAATAACTAGGCCCTGTAACTAAACATTGTATTTCAGTAGATCTGGGGTGAATCCTGAGTTACAGCGATGCTACAAAGCTTCCCAAGGGATTTTGTTATAAGCATTGGAAGTTTTCATTTGAATGCTTCACATATACCAGGTACAGTGTGAAAAGCTTTACATACATTGTCTTATTTATTCTTCACAGAAACTTTATTTGTAGCTGACAATGTTGATTTGACTGGTGTTATGTGCCAGCACCAGATGTGGGGTGAGAGAAAAATCAGCTAAGAGGCTTGAGGTAAAAGGGCCTCCACTCCTAAGAGAGAAACATAATTATAGGTGATTTCTTCCCCCTCTGGGGGTTATCATGTCTATAACTCCTGCAACAGTTATAGCTATCATGAGGTCAAAAGGAATCCTTGCCTAAAGTCAAAGCTGACACAATAAGGATGGCAGAGCAGAAAAGTATATAGTAACCAGGTTCTTAGTTTCAAGACTCACAAACCAATAAGCCAACTCAGGCTGATTTAAGGACAAAGATAATTTGTCAAAATCATTCAGTCTGGAAAATTAGGCTCAAAGCTATATAGCTAACAACAAAACTCCCAGTTGTACAGCAGACCTGGTGCAGTGAGTGAACTGCTGCCGTCACAGAGAAACTCAGACTTGCCCCAGCTACCTCTGCTGCCATTGCTGGGGACTCCATTTACAGCTGCCATCCCTGTGGCTGATTCTAAAGAATGGCACAGTGCATCTGCTTGGCAGAGTCTAGGGCTTAGGTCCAGTAGCCAGGAATCTTTGGAAGGCAAGTACCTGGGACCTTCAGCCTAGGAGGTAGGCTCTACCCCTACCAAGAATACATAAGATGATAAATTCTTCAAAACATAGCAAGGAAGTTCAGATGCTGGGAAGCCAAAATAGAAACAAACAAATAAATAAATAATAAAATGAATACTCACCACAAATGAAGAGAGGCTGGGTCCTAGGGGATGTTTTTAAATCACAGCAGAAGATGTCATTATACTATTCTGTCTTGGTATATGTTTAAAAGATTTTTTTTAATTAAGTGACTACATCTGTGAAAACTAACCAGCATTGATCTCATTCTCTGGTGTATTCATTTCCTATTACTGCTAAAACAAATTACCACAAACTAACTGGATTAAAACAACACAAATGTATTATCTTACAGTTCTGTAGGTCAGAAGCTCTAAAATCAAGCTGTCAGCATTTCTTCTGTAGGGTCTAGGGGGGAATCCATCTCCAGCTTCTAGAAACTGCCCTGTGTTCTGTGGCTCATGCTCTACTTCCTGCAATGGCATCACTCCATCCTCTGCTTCTGTTGTCAGATCACCTGCTCAGACTCTAATCCTCTTGCTTCTCTCTTACAAGAACACTTTGTGATTACATTGGACCCACCTGGATAATTCAGGATAACCTTCCCATCTCAAGGTAATTAGCTTAATGACACCTTAAAGTCTCTTACCATAAAACATTCACAGGTTCTAAGGATTAGTACTGAACATCTTTGAGTTCCATCTAAAGCCTACTACATCTGGTAATACCACTAACTCTCCCTCGTGGTATGATTTTTACTCACACCAACATCTCATTGGAGAATCTGGATCCTGTGAGTAAACGTCATCCTTTCTCAATCTCACTTTGTCCAATATCAGTATCAGCAGAACACGGGACACACTCAAATAGAGAAATTTGAGGAAAGTTTAATAAAGGGACTATTTATGAAGATATGGGCATCATATAGAGAACTACAAGAGTGAATGCAGTGCCCACTGACTGGTACAGCAGGTTGCTGTTGACCCTCTAAGCCTGAAGGTGACCAGTAATCAGAACTGAAGCACAGACAAGCTCATGACAGAGCTATTGAGCTAATGTTGAGTGCTGCAGCCAGTGTCTTTGATCTAATTGGCCAAGGGAAAGGACTTCAAAGTCACTTGGTCCCAGGAGACCTGGATACTAGAAAATGTCAGAGACTTTAGGTTCTCTTCCCCACTGGCCATTTGTTTCATTTACTGTTGACTTTTGGACTTTCCTCTCTCTTATGTGATCTGAGAGGAGTCCAGAGGTCAGCAGTTTCCCAAGACACTGTTTCACCCTCATTTCAACTCATCATTCACAGAAAGAAACAATGAATTCCTTAAAAACAGGTAGGTATTAAGCCTGGCAGTTTGGATACAGTTGACATATATTACGTAGCATTATTCAAAACCCATCACTGGTAATCTAATTCTGGCTTATCTAGAAACCAAAGAAATTTAGAGCCAGAAGCAAGCTAAGACATCATGCTGAGCAATGCCCTATTTTAGACCTCAATAATCAATGACCTAAGAGTATATGGTTATTTGGCACATGAAGAGGCTTCCTAACACTCTGTTCTTCCCATTATACCTAAACAATGTCAAGACTGTCTCACCCCTGTGAACATCTTTGTATTTTATCACCGATTTACACTGAAGGCTGAGAAAGGTATTGAATATAACTCCATGCGAAAAATCACTGACAATACCACAGCTTTTGACATCAATATATAACAAGCAGAAGGCCACATTTTACTCACTGCATATCCATGATTACACTGGAAGAGAAGAGTGAACTTGCTTGCTTATCACTGAATTCCTTAATCGAGATTTGCCGTTTTATTTGCACCTTGCAGAGCGATTCTCAGAAGGCATGTAGAATGAAGTTTCAGACCCTCTTGAGTGGTTCTTTTAAAATCTTGAATATCTTCTGTTCATAAGCCCTAGTGAATACACGCACACTTACATAATGCTTTAAACTCCTTTTCCCCAGAATGCTTTAGTCAAATGAAATAGTAAGCAAATCAAGAGAGAGATCTAGATGGAAGTAACAGAGCCTCATCTAAATAAACACTGCCCTTCTCCAGCCCCTCAGAGTACTCTGAACACTCTGATTTACAGAGCCATATTTTCAAAAAGTATAGACTTATTGCTTTACAGAAAATCTCCCTACAGCATGACCCCTGAACACCTTAGAATTTAAGAAGCAAATTATAATCACATGGTTTTGTTTCAACTACTTTGCCATTTGCTTATTGCTGTCTTTCTAATTTGTTTATTGAATCAATATGAACTAGGAGTAGATGGACTTTTTCAGTAAGTAAAAATAAACTAATTTTGTGGTTTAATAAAGAAGCTAATCATTACTTGTTTTATCAATCCACAGTCTATAATTTGATTACTCAGATTAATGAGGGAACACAGAAATTGATCATAAAAATCACAGATAATTAGCAAAATGTGAAAATGGACATCAGCATATTTATGTATTCTTCTAAACAACTAAATAACCTGAATTCATTATCCTGGCATACAAATGTTTAATAAACACAGATAAGTAATTCTTCAAAACCACAAAAAAAACCCACAATTACATAAGTTGCATAAGCACGACATAACTAAAATGGTTTCACAATTTGATTTCCCGTACTTGTTACAGGTGTATCAAATCTCAGTTAATATTTTTCTCCTTTGGAAATTTGAAGGGGGGCCACAGGTCACCCTTTATTCCCACTCCCTCCCTTATGTATCCACATTCACCCCTGCATACACTCTACAGTTATGGAAATACAAATTATTCTGTACAAAGAAGGAAGAGCTTTCATTCAACATTTACTTAGTAAAATATCATTAGCCAAACATTAATGGTACTGACAATTTAGAAGCAATATGACACGATTCCTGCTCTATTATTACAAAACCTCATTCAAAGGTGCAACTGAAGAGAGCAGGTTATGAAGTCACTTCAGGATCAGCTTTGGGTACATATGGACTCACCCACATGTCATGAATTGGAAAATTTTAAAAGATCCCATCTATTTCCCACAACTTTCCTATTAGAGCTGCTTCCTAAAAGACTTACATAACATCCATAGAGATTTTACTAATGTTAATTTTTGTTCCTCTAGGGAATATCTTTATGAATTTTATCTCATTAATCCCCATATCTAGTATGTTAATTAGATTTACATTTGGAGATAAGCAAATGGAGAATCAAAAAAACTAAGTGACCTCAAGTCACATAGCTAATAGCATAGCTAGGTCTCCAAGCAAATCTTATTAATTTGGTGATGCCATACCAGCATCTCACCAACACACCTGGGAAAGACAGGCCTGGGTGTGGACATCGAGAGGAGCACTGAGAGCGAGCCAGGAAGTCTTAGACTTAGTTTAGAAAGGTGATGTTTACATTAGGGTTTAGACTTAATAATAGTTCTCATGTCAGCTTTTTTTGCTTTTTTTTTAAACATCTTTATTGGAGTATAATTCTTTTACAATGGTGTGTTAGTTTCTGCTTTATAACAAAGTGAAGCAGCTATACATATACATATATCCCCATATCTCCTCCCTCTTGTGTCTCCCTCCCACCCTCCCTATCCCACCCCTCTAAGTAGCCACAAAGCACCGAGCTGATCTCACTGTGCTATGCGGCTGCTTCCCATTAGCTATCTATTTTACATTTGGTAGTGTATATATGTCCCTGCCACTCTCTCACTTCGTCCCAGCTTACCCTTCCCCCTCCCCGTGTCCTCAAGTCCATTCTCTCTATGTCTGCATCTTTATTCTCTTGCCCCTAGGTTCTTCAGAACCTTTTTTTTTTTTTTCTAGATTCCATATATATGTGTTAGTGTACGGTATTTGTTTTCCTCTTTCTGACTTACTTCACTCTGTATGACAGACTCTAGGTCCATCCACCTCACTACAAATAACTCAATTTCATTTCTTTTTATGGCTGAGTAATATTCCATTGTATATATGTGCCACATCTTCTTTATCCATTCATCTGTCTATGGACACTTAGGTTGCTTCCATGTCCTGGCTATTGTAAATAGTGCTGCAATGAACATTGTGGTACATGACTCATTTTGAATTATGGTTTTCTCAGGGTATATGCCCAGTAGTGGGATTGCTGGGTCATATGGTATTTCTATGTTTAGTTTTTTTTTTTTTTTCGGTAGGCGGGCCTCTCACTGTTGTGGCCTCTCCCCCTGCGGAGCACAGGCTCCGGAGCACAGGCTCAGCGGCCATGGCTCACGGGCCCAGCCGCTCCGCGGCACGTGGGATCTTGCCAGACCGGGGCACGAACCCGTGTCCCCTGCATCGGCAGGCGGACTCCCAACCACTGCGCCACCAGGGAAGCCCTATGTTTAGTTTTTTAAGGAACCTCCATACTGTTCTCCATAGTGGCTGTACCAATTTACATTCCCTCCAACAGTGCAAGAGGGTTCCCTTTTCTCCACATCCTCTCTATCAGCCTTGTTTTTAAGAAGTAAACAAGCATATTTTTTTCAACGGTCTATTTCAGGTGCTTTCATGATATGCAAATTCTGGTACATTCAGAACAGCTTATAAAATGTGATCATATATGCGCTTTCCAGAAAAAGAGTTTTGGTTTTGGTTTTTAAGAAAGCCATTTACTTTTTGGAAGTCCTATGGGAGCAGAGACCTTTCTGTGGCACGTATTCCTGTCATCTCCAGTGCTTAGAATACTGGCACTCATTGAATGAATGAAATCAATTCTATATAATAATTCAAGGATGGAGAAACAAAAATAATTGCAAAAAAAGAGAAGAGTATAGAGTATAAACTACTAGATATCCAATGAGGCAGGCAGTCATTTAACAATCCATAAGTTTACTGTAAGAATAGAGCAAATCCAGCATCTTTTCAATGCAGAAAATAAAATGGTCAAGTTCAAGATAAGTGACGATTATAAAAATACATGCTTCTTGAGTGGCATCAAATTATGATAGTTTCACAGATAAAAACATGCCTTTAATATAGGGCTCCTTGAAGAAGTGGTTGATTCCACTGCTGGGGCAGGGAAAAATACAAAAAGGACCTGGAGCATCTTGTGATACTTAAACATAGGTAAATGCTTAAAGGAAAGAGAAAAAATGTGGGGAAATGTTAAAGGGGCATGGGAATTGATGTGAAAGCTCACAATGGCCAAAGCTGGAATAATTTGAGCAAAAATATAAATAATGATAGTAATAAATTCTAAGCCAAAGAATAAAATAAGTAGCCATGAGTCCAAATTGACACAAATGATTGAATAAATAAACATAACAAGGGACAAACATTCCTTCAGAACAATCCAATTAATAAATGTAGAAAAAAATAAGAGAAATTAAAAATCACCACTACACCACCACAGTAAAAATTGCTGCATGCAAGATCCACTGAAGAACACGAAATTTAGTTGATGAAAGATTAAGGAGAAGTTGGGTATGTCTGCATAGCCTTAAAGTATCTCACCCCAAATAGTTATTAAAAAGTCAGACACAGTAACTTTACAGTGGAGGAACATGACAGGCACCACCTTGACCAAATGATCAAGGTTAACTCCCCAGTAATAAGACTTATGGATATCATGTATCCCCTGATACGATGCATTGAGAAGTACATCTCATTTCTGTGTCATTCTTCCCCAATATCCATAATGTCAATTTAATTATGGGAAAACAGAGAAATCCAATTGAGGAACATCCTACCAAAGCGCCTAAACAGTACTGTTGTAAAGTGTCAAGATCAGGAAAGATAAGGAGAGACCAGAACTGTCACAGATCATAGACAACTAAAGAGTTATGACAACTAAATGCAATATGCCATCCTGGATTAGATACTGGAACAAAATAAACACAGTAGTGGAAAAACTGGTGAAATACAACAATATAGTCTGTAGTTTAGTGGCATATCAATATTAATTTCTCATTTAATTAATTTAATTGGTTATATACAATGCTAATATTAGAAGCTTGGTAAAAGGCAAGTGAAAAATCTGTTCTTTGCACAACTCTTTGGTAAGTCTAGAATTAATTCAAAATAAAAAGTTTGTAAAAGTAGTGCCACAAAGGACCTAATTTGGGTAGGACCATTAGGGTGGGGAAGACCTCTCCCAGACAATGGTGTTTAAACAGAGACATGAAGCATAAGGAAGTATCACCTTCTCTAATCCAAACTATTCATAATGTAATATTTCTTATATAATTCCAAAAAATAATTTGTATTAAAAATATTTTATATTAACATTTTAAGTTTCAGAGATTATTCCAATAGTTGTATTAAGATTTGTAGTGACAATTTAATGGATTAGAAGTAATTCATCTAGAAGACTATGATCTTGTGTGTATGAGTGAGATGTTAAATTTTCATGCAATGTAAAAACCTTGAGAATTGTTTTTTAGCTATATATTCAATGATAGTATCCTAAACTCTAGTTAGTAACAAGTAGCAGGCATATCATGGGAATTTTAGTTTATGAAATGTGAGAAAAGAAGACAAACTCTTCTCTACTGCTCTCTCACCTCACCTGATTCCAGGTCATTTCCTTATCATTCTTTTGGTCCCTTCCATGAAGTTATCTTTCCCACTAAAACAGGACAAATAAATCTAGACATCTACTGATTAGAAAGCATGTACCATAGTCAGATTATTTAGGGACACAGGTTGATAATGAAAGCAATTTTGAAGATCATCTAATCCAGTGGTTCTCAACTCCATCAGACCCAACGCCTCTTTTTATATCAAATGTTTAATCATGGCCCCTTTATTTTCCTGAAATTGAAATTCAAAGATAATATAGCCAACCTGCACACAATTTCAAATACGTGTTTATAATCCCATACTGTAATAAAAAGGAGAATGACAAGGAAATTAATTTAAAATAAATAATATGTATTCCAAACTGTAGATGCTTGGGCAAAACTACACTAGGAAACACGAAGTAGTCAGACACAAGCTCTACATAAATCACTGTGACTGTCACTGCTACAAATGCAGACTGACATAAGAGTATTAGCAACTCAAATTCCATGAGAAACATGCTGCCGGAACATCATTTCCTCGATAGTAAACAACTCTGAAAATCCCAAAGAAAACAAAATTTTCTTCCAATATACACCTACCGATTCTGGTAAAATACAACATCTGTTAAATTTTGAACCTATATTTCTTAAAACCATGCAGAAAATACTTTATTATATGTGTACAATGATTTTGTTTCTCAGAAAATTATAAACAGGTTTTGTTTGCCTATATGAATGTTCCCTGGGACATATAAAAGTCTCACTGGATGCAGGACTAATTTTGTTGTGTTGGACTCTTTCACCCATTTCAGGACATTAGGTATTTCTGATTTCCACCCAATAAATGTGAATTGAGTTTCCCAAATCATTTTGACAATTATAAACATCCCCACAGATTTCCTAGCTACCCCTAGGACATTAAGACCACCACATAGACCAGCACTCATTTAACAGACAAGGAAGTTGAGGCTCAGAGTGTACACTTTCCCATGATTACTAAGGTAGTTAAAGATCAAACTAAGGCTAGAATGACATAAGGCTCTTCTTACTATGTTGGGCTGCCTCTCTTCCATTCCTTCAGTACTTGGTATTCAATATGTAAATTAGAACTTTCCCATGCTCCATCAACACTAAATAACAAAACTGCTGCCTCTCTTGAAAACTTTATCTTCTCCCTTGAGATCCATTAGCTGCAAAGCCAAAGGCATCCTTTCTAGCATTCCCTGTGAATCAGCTTTCAGGCCCACTCTCCTATTCTTTCCCTCCTGTATATTAGACCCAAGTCAAGCCTACTGAAATACTCAGGGATTCTCACCTCAAACTAGGAAGAAGTTATGACTATATTACACCAAATATCTCTTTCATCCAACACAATGCAGAATTAGTTCTAAATCTGGTAGAAAGTTGAAAAGAAAGGAGGATCAAGAGGAGGTGTGCTATTATCAACTGTGAGGCAATCTTCACAAGTTGCAATATCTCTTCACTGTAGACATGCATGTGGTTTTAGTAAGCAGCCATCTGAGCCACTCAGTACATACTGCATTTCTGATAACTGGTAATACCACAATTGTTTTCATATTATATTAGGTAATTAGTTATCCAACTAACCTCACATTGAGGAAATGTTTCCCAAAGAAAAACAGGCTTTTGTTATACCAAACATCTTTTATATATGTTCTATCATTGGATAAGATAAAGTTATTGTACATATCAGTTTCTTTCTACTACTTTTGGGTATTAAATCATAGTCCTTTATGAAGCAATAGATTCTGGGGAAATGTTCTTAATATTAGCATTCTTTGCATTGACAGAATCCCTAAAACGACCTGTCAAAATGAGAAAGGCCTTTATCCCCAATGATTCTGTAGACATCCTCAGACAAATGAGACACAAATCCTATCTCACATAAAGGATAATTAAAAATATCTAATTTAAGGTTCATGAAGTTATTTCTGAAATAATGTCTCATCATGTGAAATGTAATATGTTTCTCAGAGAAATATTTGTCCTACATTTAAAGTCCAACAAAGTTTTGACTTGTTAGGGATTTCAGTTAAATGATGCTTAACCAAAGGTAAATTCCTATTTTAAGAAGAATTAACATTCAGTGAAAAGATTCCAAAGGCATTTTGTTCAAAGGATAAGTGCTTCAGAAGGTATTAGATAACAAGAATTTGGAAAATCCCTTTAAAATAATGGACTTATGAACTAAACGATGAACACCGAATTCTATCTTTAAGGAGTATGTTTGTTTATTTATCAATCTGTAAATTAGGAGAAAATGTTTTTCTAAACATACATAACTTTTTTTATTTTGTTTTTCATGCTTCTACTACACACACACACACACACACACACACACACACACACACCTCTGAAACAAGCATAGTATGAGCCCAACCCAATCCTTTATCTCCAAAACAAAAATTCATTAAAGCATTTCCCTAATACATGGAAGTATTTTCTAGGAATTTAAGAAAGATACACTTGGCTACATTCAGCTCTATTCAAGAGATATGTGCTGGGCATTTGGAGTAATAAGATATGTAATATAAAATTCTTGCCCTAGGTAAAATTCAAAGATAACCAAAATGATGATAAATGAAGATATAGTATTCTAAGTTAGGTTCCTGATTAACATTTATTTTCATTGAGTAATTTCATCTAACCCCACCCACGGCCATCTCCACCAGACCTCCAACAGGCACACATAAATCATAGCCTCACCTTTGGTAAAAATTTGGGCTTTCTCCTATATTCCAATCTAGACCCATCACAGCAGTAGCTTTTTAGTCACCAACCTGTGGTCCATTTTAAAGCCTGTGCATGCAAGCTCACTCCCTTCCTCCCAAGGGACTGGAAAGGCAAAGGAAATACAGCCAAGGACCACAGGAAGTCCTAATACCACAGAGATCCCCACCTGTTCAGGGGAGTTTATTATTTAATTACTAGGGGGACTTACGGAAAAAATGAGGAGGGTTAGCACCAAAAACAACTTTAAACTAGAGGCTTTTACCCCTATAACTAGCTTTTATTCTTTAATAGATCTTTCAAAGTGACATGTAAATTAACGAAATTTTCAGTATGGTCATCTGAGATTAATAAGTTTTTTCATGGTTTACCATGAACACATGTGGTGCCACTGCTGCTACTCTAACCAATGCCACTTTGGGTGAAGGCCCAGGAACAGCTCATATCCTATCTTCCGACCTATCTGCAGTGCTCAAGAGAATGAATGTCTAACTTTCTCTACTGAAAAAAAAACTCACTCTCCCAATGTGCTGGCCCAAAGTGTCTTTCCACCACTGATGATGTCCAGGAGGAATCATACCATGACACTCTGGCCCAAAGGTTGATCTGTTAGCAATTACTTGATTCTCTGATGCATCATTTGGCAGGGTTCTTTATGTACCATGCTTGAGGATATGTTGCTAATGAAATGCACCCTGTTGTAAAATATCAGAATTAGGAAGCCCAACCACTAATTTTATTAATTAGCTATGCCTACAAAACTTGTAGGTACATACAAACTATGAAATTCCAAACTCAGCTGATTAGGAAAAAACTATCCTTTAAAACAAGAGGAGACAAGAAAGAAAGAAATTTCCATAAAGCAGCATTTAGAATAGAAAGCACAACTTGCTTAACTAGAAAATAGATGTCACTTATAATCATGAAAATACATTACTGACTTTTTAAAACTAATAAAGTACGTCTCCTGAAAAGTGATTTTTGAAAGCATATTGCTAAACTGCATTGTGCTGTTAAATAAGCATTTGTACACCAACTCTGCATCAAGTAACTGTAATGGTGTAAAATCAGTTAATGAAGCTTCAAAAAATTGACCTGGGAATACTACAGGAAGCAAAGAAAACAAGCTGTTTTTCATCTACTTAAGCAATTCAGTGACTGCATCTTGATTACCAAGTCAAAGTTAGTACAGCATTTCCCTAGAATCTGATTAGCCTGGAGCTCTTTTGGTAAAAACATGGAATGTCTTTTCATTGTTGTTATCAAAATGTTATGGGACAGCTAATAAGAGAAACTCCACTCTGCATTTTAATGGAAAAGGTGACCTTGGTTTACCAAAATAAAATAAAAATTAGAAGAGATACCAATCTGATCTTTCTGTGAAAGTGATCAGATTCTATTGACAGTACTTCAGATACCTCCCTGTCCCACAGCTCTAAGGTGAGAAATCTACTCATCTAACATTTTCTTCTAAGGTTTGTGTGTTTATTTGCTGTTTGTTTTCTGACCTGCCCACCTCATCACTCCAAGATCAAAAATCATCTACTCATAGCCATTTTTAATCTTAAGGTTGGTTTATTTACTTGTTTTGTAACTTTTCCATCTCATACCTTCCCTCTTCATCTTTTTGGTTCTCTAAATGAATTCTGCCAGTATTCTACCAATCATTTCCTGGGAGTTGAAGAAATAAGGCTATTATAGCAGCCACAAATATGCCTGAGCAGTTTCCTATAAGAAGACACTCAAAAGAATATGTTTCATAGATCTGTAAAATCTCAGAAATAAAAGGAACTTAAAAATTATTTAATCCAACTACTCTATTAATCCTCGCCAAGTGGCTAATTTTAAAACATCTGCAATGACATTTAACTTACTACTTCTCAATTATAGCCCATTCAATTTTTAGCTGATTCTAATGACCAGGACAAAATATAATTCCCAAATCTTCTACCCAGTGATCCTAGTTCTATACCTTAAAGCATGCCTCCAAAGAGGGGCAGGGGGTAGAAATCAACTGATTCTTTCTCATCAGACCTTCAAAGATTTGAAGACAGCAATCTTATCTGTATTTATTTTTCTTTCCATTTTGCTAACTATGTCCATTTCCTTCCATTTTTCTTATTTGATGTGATTTCAAGCACCTATATCTAAACACACTCCTCTTTTGGGACCAAGTAGAATTTAGAATCTTGACTGAGCCAGGGGACAGTAACCTACCCTAGGTGGCTATTAGGTAGGGAAGTTCTGAGCCAAATCCTTGAAGGAGAGCTAAGAATTTAAACCCATGACAACCAATACCAATGATAACTCTAGAATTGCAGAAACAGAATTAAGAGCAAGAATCATAGCCTAGAGTCTATGGCTAGGCAGACACAGGAGTAGATTGGAGACACCCAGGAGGATGATCTGGAATGCATTAGAGTATGGGTGGCTCATCTTTATCAGCTAGTTGTTGTGTGTGCCTGTGAAGAGCTGGATCAAAATCTACACATAAAGATGGAGAGGTCCACATCCCAGGGCACTCCTACAAGGTTATAAAGGTCCATTAACAACTAATGGCCCAATATCCCACAGGTGACAAATATGTATCATAACTGTCTGGACTGCACTGGGATATGAAACATGACAGCACATGAGTAAACAAAATAAGCCATTTACATGATGAACATTAAATCCAGTTTATTTTCTGTGACAATGTAAAAAACTGCAATGTTTTTAAACAAAATAAAAGCTTCAAACAAAGATAAACTAGAATGCATCCCAAAGAGAGAATCACCTTTACCTCAGACTGTGCCATAGCAACTTCACCTGTAGTAGCCAAAAATTGGAAACAACCCATGTAGCCATAAACAGGAATGGATAAACAAATTGTGGTATAACCATACAATGTAATACTATTCAGAAAAAAAGGGAATGAATTAACGTGGTTGAATCCCAAAAATATTATGTTCAGCAAAAGAAGATATAAATGAGTACATACTGTATGACTTCAGTTTTAGGAAATTACAAACAAAGCTAATGTAAACTATAGTGTCAGAAAGTAGAACATTCGTTGCCTAGATATAGGGGTGGGGAAGTGAGTTAACTTCACCAGGGCATGAGGGAATTTTTTAGGGTGATGAAAATGTTCTATGTATTGATTATTATGGACATTACATGAGTGGACCTATTTGTCAAAACTCATTGAACTATACACTTAGAATAGGTACATTTAATCAAATATAAATTATACCTCATTAAAGTAGATTTTTATAGAAATGTATTTGAAAACATTAGAATTAGCTCTTAAACCCCTTACCCACATTCAGGGTATAAAAGATCAAGAGTGAAGATAGTTTCAACAAAAAAATTTTTCTGATGGAGCTATTTGGATCCTGCGGACTCCAACCTTTCTAAAAATCGAGGGAAGATTTGTCTTTCTTGCCTTAAATCTAGTGAAAAAGCTTCAACAGGATTACTCAGAAAGCCTAATAACTGCTATCTCAGAGTGGGAGAGAGACTGAATTAATGTCTGACTCACACTTGAGAAACCTAAAGCCGGAAGCACTGATGGCAGAACAAAAGTGAGATAGCAGGTTGGTGACTTATCCTGCCCACATAGAATGCATCAGAACAAAAGATTCTAGAGAGTTTTCTGGGAGCCATGTGCAAGAGAACACTAGAGTGGGGTCATTTTAGGTCTTGTCTAAGAGGTGGGCTGGAAAGATAATGAATCTTCAGCATAAAGTAGCTGTATGTGAATGGTTGAATTCTCAGGGGCTGAAGAAGCTGTAAGAGACAAGGTACAATAAAGGGACACCTTCCCTTGTCAAGGTAGCTCTAGATAAGAGGTCTCCAGAAAATGGAGCACCTCTAAAGAAGCCACAAATAAGTCCCACAGCAGAGAGTCATACTTAAAGCACCCACCAAGCTCCAGAGAACACAAGGGCAGTTTTTGTAGCACCAATAAAGAATAAAACTTCCCTGCCCTTTTTACATCTTCACCATACCCACCACCCCTCTCAAATCCCAGAGGAGTCAGAAATCATGGTTATCAGGCACAGAGAGAAAAGTAAACATACAAGTCATGGAATGAAAGAAGCTGTCGGTACACTCCCTTTCCAACTGCATGCAGTAGCCCATGGAAAGTTCAAGCTCAGGGACAGAATTTTTCACTTTAAATCAAGTTTGAAATTTTGACAATCCTATGGAATTAGGCAATTTAATTTCTGGACCAATACAATTTGTATTACATATGAATAATCAGAAAAGTTCCTGACTTTTTGGACAGTTGCAGGAAAAGAAATATTTCCAATGAATGAATTTTAAAGGAATACTGAAGACAAAAGTAAATTTGCTCCTATACCCTCACTCTTTGTGACTCTCACTTCCCTGGAAATTCACACGTTGAAAACTAACCCCCAATGTGATGTCATTAGGAGGTGGGAGCCTTTGAGATGTGATTAGGTCATGAGGGTAGAGCCCTCATCAATGGGATTAGTGGCTTTATAAAAGAAGCCCCAGAAAGATACTTTGCCCCTTCTACCATTTGTTACCTTCTACCACTTCTCACCAGACACCAAATTTCCCAGCACCTTAATCTTGTACGTCCCATCCTCCAGAACTCTGAGAAATAAATTTGTTTTTTATAAGCCACCTAGTCGGATACAGCAGCCCAGACAAAGACAATTGCTTTCTGATTCTATCCCATGATTTGTACTTGTCCAAAATACCAGCTACACTAATTAGTAGATTCCATGGGTGAGCAGAAGCTGTGCTAGGTAGAACCACCACACAACAGAACTTTAGGAGGGGATATGCACAAAGACATGGGGTGAAAACCACCCCTGGTGTTGGGCAGCACAGCAGCGCTGGTACCAGGAGCTTTGCAGGTATAATTTCTTAACAACAAGGAAAGGGTTAATCACACAGCTCTGCCCTTATTTAGCCAGTCACAAGGTCAGTCTCCCACTTCTTAGATGAACATTCTGTCAAACTAGTTTAACCTGATCATTTCTACTTTCTAAAGGCCAAAAGGCTTTTGTTTTCTGCACAGAATATTCAGTAACTGTCGAATAAAGCAATGAGTGAATCAGTTTAATCAGTCAAATGGTACCCAGCTCTAATGCCACCATTCAGGTGAGATTTTCTAGCTCTTGTGATTTTTATTCAACTTGATTGTTTTACTGCTAAATCTTAGTATATGATTAGATAAAACAGAATCATATTTGTCACCCACTAAGCAATGTTTTTACAGAAGTCATTTTATCTGTTAAAAAAAAAACAAAAACCTGTCCTCTTCCACCAATCAAAAACAAATAAACAGAAATGATCAGGAATGTAGATGTATTCATTTAACAATCAGGTATTAGATTATATTTGCCCAACACAGTGGCTTCAGCCAAAAGTGAAATTGTTGACTTAAATGACTGAAGCAGGCTGGATTAGAATAGCTTTTAGTCCTAACTTATTAAAACCACTGGGACCAGGTTTTTCTTCCCCTCTTGCCAAGCTCTATTTCATCTGGATAGGATTAGGATAGATTGAATTAGGACCTAATTCAATGGATTGGGTCCATTCTCAGACAGCCTATTCTCTGGTGACTGTAATGTGGATACAGAAATTGCCTGTGATATATCCTCTCAGGTCAAAGTCTAACAGCAAGGATAGAGCCTGATTCCCTGATACATATTTTATAGTCCCTGAATTTAGTGCCTATGGATAAAGGGTTAACAAAATCATTTCCCCCTCTGAGTGAGAATCTGACTTTGGGTCAACTGTCTAGCTCTCTTCTCCTAGACATCTGATAAGAGTCAAGAGTCAACTACATTGTTAGACAACATTTCTTACAATAAAAATGATGCTTGATTAGTAATCTGAACCAGGACTTGGAGGAACAATAAATCAACTAAACAGCTGATGAGGTTGCCATGCTTTGGGCTCCCCTGAGTTCAGTGACTCATAACTGATACTTCCCTTACAGAGAACCTGGAAGCTAGGCCTATGGATTTGTTACAGAAGATATTGGCTCTTATATGGCATGTCTTTCTCACCTGTGCAATATGGATCTGGTTTTCTTGCCCCTGAGCTATATTGCTATGCTGGACCACTGAAAGGTCTCTTGCAGAGAAAGGATGTCTAATGCCACAGGCAAGCTGTTTTCTCTCCTATAACCTTCTGAGTAGACTAGTACAGGGTAACATATGGAAGTGAGTTTAAATGTCTAGTGTAGCTGTGAAGACCCCTCTGGTAGGTGTTGCAGTGCTCATCTCTGAACCAATAACCATAATGAGGAGAACAGAAGTAACTGATTGGAATAAACTGAGGTTACATGTTCTACCCCAGGAACAGAGAAATTTGAGCTACTTCACTGAAAGTACAGGGAACAAGAGTGCAGCAGGAGTGGCTCTGTTGAAGCTCAATCAGAGTTCCTTACCAAGAAGAATTAAATGCCCAGCAGCCAAAATAGTAAATATTTACTATGCAATTGACTCTTTCCTACACACCACAAAGTACATAGGATTCAAATTCATGCCTCAACCAAATGACTAATAATTACATATCAGAAACCTATGAGAGTATGCCTGCAAATAATCAAAAAAGCTGCAAATACTAAAACTTCAAATGCTAAAAATCAGTAAGTCATTGCTAGCAGCTCTCTAGAAACGATAATCTACAACTAAACTTTGGCCTACTCATTAGGGTTCCCATCAAAGGATTCAAGAATTCTTTGTTAAAATGTCATTGCTTTCGTTCCAAACTGTTTAATGTGAAAAAAATGAAATTAATTTAAATCCAAGAGGCAATTAAACACAGTTAAGAGCAGAGACTTTAAATGTAGAATATGTGGGTTTGAAGCCTACTGCCTCCAACTAGCTGTTGATTTTGTGCAAAGTTAAATTAAATCTATGATTTTCAGTTTGCTCATATGGAAAATGAGGATGATACCTACCCTCACTGGGTTATTCTGAGAAGTAAACAAGTAAAAATACATGTAAAGCAACAGTGCCTGGCACAAAAGGAAGAAGCGGCAAGTATTACTAATAATGGCATCATCATCCCAAGAATTTAAAAATCTGATGTATATAATCTGCATCTCAACCTGACATTTTTTTTCATACCTGTAGTTACTCTCAAAGCAATAAAATTTTGTGACTTTGGGGATAATAGGCATCAAGTAAAGGAGAAAGCTTTAATCAAATTTGAAAAGATGGTTAAGTTGTAGCACAAAATAAACAAAAATATGATTCTGAAGAAAGTCAATTATTTGTGCAGATATTCCTATGCTTTGAAATTTAGGGGTTTGATGGGGGTCTCAGGGATCTATCGCTGGTAAATATATCAAAGATCTGCAAACCAGGTCTGCGATAAAGAATCAGGGCTACACAGGGTAAGTTCCATGTCATTTCAGGAAACAACACTGCTGGGCTCATCATGTGCTAGGCAGCATCCTTGTAAAACTCACAGCCTAGTGGGTGAGAAAGACCCATGAATAAGTAAAAGCAATATGATGTGCTAAGTGCTGTGTGGGGACATGCACTGGGTGTTCTCTTCCCACAAAGGAGGGACTGAAAACCCAAGATGCCTTTTAGTCAGATTAAATTCACTCCATTCCACTTCGGTACCTCCTCTTTGCCTGTCTGTAAGAACACTAATGGTAACATACCAGCCATTCCCACTTCTCAGACAGGCCTGTGTGAGCTGTGAATTAATGTACATTAAATCATTCAGCTTTTCTGAAATAAGTTACTGCAGGAAAACCCAAGAGACTGTCACTGAGATGATCACAGCTTCCTGCAATCTACTTTTATCTTTATCAAAGGAAAATATGTGAGCACAAACATGGCTTTGCCATTATTTCAGAAGCATAAAGAAGGTGAATACCACACAAATACATAATAGCCCACAAAATGAGAACCTAAAATCTATTCTGATAAAAGAGAGACTTTCTACTTTTTTTTCCCTAAGGCCAGCAGGAAGAAAAAAAAATTGCTTCTGAAGAATTCTGTAAGGTCTTCATGTTTCTAAAAAGGGAAGAGAATAGGAATAGGGATAGGACTACAAAAGAATTTTAGAACTGGAAGTGAGTTTAAAGATTATCAAATCCGCCTTCTTTATTTCAAGCATACCCACAGAGTTTAAGCAGCTCACCTAAATTAATGCAGGGGCCAGGGGTAGCAGTCAGGCCTTAAAGCTCCCTCAACTATGGGAAGCAGCACTCACAGTTTTCAATATTTTAAGGTCTCTCATTGAATAGACACTATTGTATTGTTTATGATTCAGATTCACAGCAAGTCAAATAGGCATTTGTTTAACGTTGTTTCTATAGAAAAAAAGAAAAGAAAAAAAGAAAACTTTCAAAATTTCAAGAAAACTTAACAAATAAAACCTCCCTAACACAACCCATTTTTAGGTCCATTCTTGTGTATTAATCATACAAGTTTTCTTATGTTCATTCTGGCTGGGGACTTCCTTTTTTTGCCCCAGTTTGACACATTTCCTATTTTATTACCTTTCAATTTTTTGCTCAATAATTATACTGAATGTAAATATTGGAAGCCTACTAGATAGTGTTTGTCTATTTGATTTTGAGTAAGAAATTTGATGCTGTACAGATTTGATGTTGAGTAAGAACTGCCCTCAGGAAGAGACGACATAAAGTAAGAATGTCAAAATGCTTATCCATTGCACAATTTCAGGTCTTCCTCCTAAAACCCACCATACTCTACACTTTCACCAATTGACATAAAATGTGACTCTTCTCTTTAAAACAGAAGTTTAGTTTCCTAAACTACATGATGGTTCACCCCCACTAAAAAAATGCTGAAGGATTTCACTGTTAGAGAGGCACAGCTTGAAATGCATCATAAACTAAAACAATCATCAGGGTATTCACTGTCATATTTCCTTCACCCACCTTACTGGCAAAAGCTCTTGACACTCAGAATGTGTTTAGCTGTCTAATGGAAAATAACACAAAAAACAGTGAAATTTGCAAGTCACCTTGCAAAGTTGCTTCCCTGAACTTGGACTGAAATTGAGCAAAGATAACCAAAATATAGATCAAGTATGTCATTTGGGGCTACATTTTAATCTACCTTCAAGAAAGGAATGTTTTCACTTTAGTAAACTTAAAATACTTTTTGCCCATTACCCAGGTAGACGAAAGACTGAAAAGTGCCACATATTTATCGCTAGCATTATAATAAACATTTTATTGTGCCCATTATCTGAGGCCTATTCCAGGTTTCATTACTGTGGTGCTTACCATCTCTCCAAAATATTTTACAAGTAAGAAGTCGAACTAGGAAGATGGACTGAAGCTGCTGAAACTAGAAATCATCGTTTTAGATGCTTTTGTTGACAAGGTCAATTTTTTCCACATTTGTTTGAAAGCTTGGCCTCAGAAACAGAGAAAGGAAGTGGTAGGTAATCCAGAGTTGTAAAAGTGGTAAAACGAGTGTAACAGAAGGAAGAGGGGCAAAGGCACTGAGGACTCTGGTGAGAAAGAGTAATTGGGGCTTAGGCTGAGAAGGGAAAGGGGTGAAACTAGGAAGGGAAGATAGACTAGGAAAATAAGGGGTGTCTGAAGGGATGGAAAGCCTGATAAAATTTCAGAATGTTTTAAAAAAAAAAAATTCAGAATGTTTACACTTGGTGAGGAAGAAAGAGGTGGGGAGATTCTGGTCAGAGATTGACATTAAAGAGTTTTAAGTTTTTACAGAAAGAGAACTTCTCTAGATGAGACCAAAGTCAAGTGGAGAGTTGTGAGGAGAGGGAGGTGAAACAAAAGGGAGGCGAAGTTCACTGATGTCAACAGGTCATGGAACTGTGAAACTCTGTATGGATGACTGTTGTTGGGAAACAATTCTCCATAGGTCTCTCACTTTTTTGCACACATTGTAAGCTATGAATTATTCTTTACTCTGGACTATCTTTGAGTATTTTTACATCATGGACAGCCTTGAAAGACAGAGACAGTGTCTTCCTCTGGAGCAGAAGGCAAGTATGTCAATTTCCCATTATAAAAGATTCAGGATTCACCTTAAGCTCAGGATTTCTTTCCTAAAATGCAACCTACTGCATGTTCAGGTTTCATCAGCCTCTCTTCACTATGGGAAATAGGAGAAGTGCTGATATTCTGGCTACTGCTATTACCGCGAGTAATAAACAGTCCTTTATCTCTAACTCAGTAGTTTCATGTCTTCTACGAGGAGCCAGGAAACTGTGCAATGTTAACTTGTTAGCTTGCAAGTAGGGTAAAATCTCAAACCTTTTATATTCTTGATAATTTTGACAATAAGGATGGAGAGCTAACACACACATGGGTTTTTAGAAGAGAAAGGATAAGGGCGTTTAACAAAATATGAGGGAAGTCTATGGGAATTGGTAGTGAACATATTAATCAAATTGCATGGGCTAGGGACAATAAATAGTCCTCTAAAGCATTGCTTACTAAGGAGGAAAACATGGGGAATGGGTTCGAATACAGCTGCATAAACAGTGCCTAGATTGTTGCTGACTCTCATTTGAGTAGGATGACTTCCTCACCAATCAGCCTGAGTTCTGCCTCATTTTAGCAGCTAGTGTCAAGATTAATCCTAGAGCCTTAAGGAACCTGAATCTTTTATAATAGGCAGTAAATATGCTGTGTTACGTCCTTGAAAAGATGATTTGGAACAAAGAAGCTTGATGTTTCACTCTTAATACATGCTGAAATACAAGACACACATGGACAATTGTCTTACAATCTCTACTCTCTACTCATTTCTGTTGGCTTCTGGTGAACTGCCCCATTAGTATACCACTCTGTCAGTCACTACTTAATGGCTGGGACCAAGTCCATTCAATTTGTCTAACACAGCATTTAATTAAGGCTACTGTCAACAGAACTTCAAGCATTATATATAAAATTATAGTTAAAGTATATTATTTTGATATGAGACAGACTGAGCCCATTAGCTGTGACCTTGTAAATTTCACTTAACTTTTCAAAGTATCTGTTTCTTCATACAAAATGAGAAATGAGCTCCTTCATACAGTGTGCTTGGTGTGGTCTCAAGAACATATAATAGTAGCCCAAATTTCTAGAAAATTTAATCTGCACTACATTTAACAAGTTACATGGATCATTTCATTCGAACCTCACCACAAGTTCCATAAGCTTTTGAGGTAGGTACATTATTATCTTCATTTTACAAGGGCTTTGAAGAATCTGGTTAATTGCCTCAGCTTTCACAGCACGTAGCCATACTCTGGATCCTGTGAATACACTGCTTCCACCAAAAAAAAAAAAAAAAAAAAAGAAAGAAAGAAAGCCACACTTTGTTCATTATTTGTTATATTGCTAATCTCTGTCTCCCTTCATTACCCAATTTTTTCCTTCCTCATACATTTTAGGAAGCTATAAGAGTATTAAATTTTGAATTCAAAGACCTGCTCCTTAGAAGAAAATCAGATCAAATCAAATATTTTATATATTTACTATATATATATATATGAAATTTTACCTTTTATGGCAACAAGATAAAAGGTTGTAAGTTGTTTTCTGCACATAGTTTTAAGATATTGGACTCAGATTATCATCAATCCTGTGTTAGACAAACTTCTAACAGTAGCTTTGCCCTAACAGACTGGCCAACAAACATAAAGCAAAAAACTGTCAATAAGATGAGTTGGTGAAACAAAAAGGTGCAGAGCCTGCCCTAGCTTGGCTGGTAGACATCAATACAGCCTGAAGCGGTCTCTACATAATTCCATGGACCTGCAAACAGGACAATTAAAGGACGAAAGGGCCTGGAGTTACTTCTTCCTTAATTGAGTTCTTCAGACTTCCTTTTAGAAATACATACAGTACTACCAGACCATCAGCTCCAACCCCATGTCCATCATTACTGGAAAAGAATATCATTTTTACCAGAAGGTACCAGCCACCATATGCAGCTCATCTAGGGGATTTCCAATTACATCCCATAAAATTAATCACCAAATAGCACCTAAGGAAGAGTGAAACAAGGGGCAAAATGCATAATTTGCCACAGTGGAAAGTCATCTAATCTCTCCAGAAAAAAATTGTCAGGTCATTGCTTGTTCTGTAATCCGTCAGCAAGGTCTGCAAACCATTTAAGCTCAGTCATGCACAGGTGATTACAGAAATAGCTATACACAAAATAGGCTTTCATATTAAAAGGCTATTGAGAAGTTATGTCCCAGCTATCTTCCTGCTTTTTGAAAAGGAAAAACAGTCACATGAAACATCAATCAACAGCTTGAGGCAAATAAAAGAATTTGAAATAAAACATTTATAAATAAATGAATCGAACTAGCTGAAGATGAAGTAACTTATTTAAAGTTTCAAGGTCTTTACATATGAGAGCCTGATCATGCTATGGCCAATGATATGAAAGGATTCGCAGACTGTATATTATCATAGAAATGAAGATGTCACTACAAGGTTAACCCCATTTGAATTTATTGATGATAGTCTTTAATGTCCAAGGCTAAAGTGCTTGAATACTTTGAGTTAGGACCTTACTAGTAAAACACACATGATGAAACACTGAATAGGGAAAACTGTAACAAGAAAAGGAGAGCAGCTGCCAACAAACTTGCCTTGTCTTTTGTAAAAAAAAAAAAAAAAAAAAAAAATTCCACTATTCAAAGAACCTTAGAAACATCTTTCACTGAACTTTAGTAACTTGGAGAACACTCCCTCCTCCATGATTAAAGCTTGAGATCAAAGCACATATGGAAAGTCATTCGGGAAATATTTTCCATTTTAGCTTCCTTGGGAAGAATCACAGGTGGCATGCCCCAGTATGCCTTGCCTTCAAAGGTTCAACAGACACGCTCTCAGGTTAACAGGTAAGACCAGCTATGTTTCATTCAAAATGATTCTTCTGTTTCCCATCAAGCTCTTTTTCTTTTTTTAATAAATTTATTTATTTTATTTTTGGCTGTGTTGGGTTTTCATTGCTGCCTGCAGGTTTTCTCTAGTTGTGGCGAGCGGGAGCTACACTTTGTTGCAGTGCACAGACTTCTCATTGCAGTGGCTTCTTTTGTTGTGGAGCACAGGCTCTAGGCACGCAGGCTTCAGTAGCTGTAGCACGAGGGCTCAGTATTTGTGGCTTGTGTGCTGTAAAGCACAGGCTCAGTAATTGTGGCGCACAGGGCTTAGTGGCTCTGTGGCATGTGGGATCTTCCCAGACCAGCACTCGAACCTGTGTGCCCTGCACTGACAGGCAGATTCTTAACCACTGCGCCACCAGAGAAGCCCTCCCATCAAGCTCTTAACACACTTCCCCCAGGAGCCTCCATCAACACTCCAGGACAGTGCTGCCATAGTTCAGATGGTCCAAATTATATCAAAGAAAAATTTTTAAGTTATACCTTCTAATGCCAAAACAAAGTGTCAATGTCTGGGGTTAGGTGTAAAAGTCTTTTTTTTCCTTTTTGGAAGTGTGTTCTACAATACAGATGTGTGTCTATATCTCTCCTGAGCAAATATGCCAGTTATTTATCAATGAGACATTTTCTTTAAAGTTTGGCGGTAAGCAATATTATATTGCTCAGAAACATCTCTAAATGCTGCTCCCAGTTTATATCAGGGATGGATGTCATATAGGATCTCCCTACATTTTCCTTTATAATGTGAAGATGTGATAAGAAATTAAGTTATTGCAGGAAATGTGAAGTATTTCTCATTAGCTTAGGCTGTGAAAGATGCTACTTGGCTCTCGACTCAGATTTGGGTTTGGAGTCTGCTAGCTGCGTGACTGTGGGCAAGTTACCCTATTTTATGCCTCAATTTCCTCATCTATAAAATGAAGATAAGTAAAAAATACCAACTTCTTTGGTAAACTGTGAAGTTTAAATGAGATATCATAAAGCAGTTAGAACAGTGGCTGGCACATAGAATGCACTCAATAAATCTTAACTACTATTATCATCATAATCATCATTTAGTGTGGTTATTATTAATTGGGAAAGGAAAAGAGAACTTTTTCATAAAAATGAAATCTGCCAGCTAGACAGAATGTTATTAAAGAGACATGAGATTTATGCCAAAATGTTCTTGAGGACATTTCTTGTCTTTCAAGACAGACCAAAATACTGAAAATTGTATCTTTTTTATTACAATATTTATCAAACTTTAATGTTCAATAGAATCACCCTGGGATTCTGTTAAAATGCAGGTCCTGATTCAGTAGGTCTAGGTGGGGCCTGAGATTCTATATTTCTAATGAACTCCCTGGTAACGCCAACACTGCTGAGCCACACTTGGAGTAGCAGCGTTCTATAAGGCAAGATCTCTCCTCTCTCCTTTGCATATCATTACATGTCTAATAAGGGCTAGACATGTAGACATGTAGACCAGAATCCAGGTCTTCTATCTCTAGGCTGGCAGCTCTTCGATGTATAGCTGAATAGACCAAGATTTCTGCTGTTTTCTTGTAGATCCTTTCTAAATGCCATGTTTTGATGGAGAACTACTCAAAATTTCTTCTCCCTTGCTCTGTTAAAAATGTGCCCTTATGTTTACAAGTTTAACCACTAGACTATACTCCCTCCTAAAGGAACTATTTTCCAACATAATTGATGGCACAGAAAGTAGCCAACTCTCAGAACAACGAAACTGGGTTTTTGGTTTCCAGTTAAATGGCACAGCTATTAACCAATCTCCTTACCTACTGCTCTAAACCTAAATATGGATAATTAACCTGCCAGTTTCTTCTTGAATCATTTTATGAAAGAATAGAAAACAGCTCTTTTCAAAGTAACAATACAGTATGCATAATCATATAGATAGTGATGTAAGCTATTACTGACCAGTCTAACATACAAACAAAAGTAGGTAACTTACTGAGAGACAGTGTAGCTTAGAGATTAAGAGTATGAACTCTAGGGCAAGGCCACTGGATTCAAATTTTTAGTTATACTACTGGCTTAGTCCATTCAGGCTGCTATCACAAAAATACCACAGGCTGTGTAGCTTATAAACAACAGAAATTTCTCACAGCTCTAGAGGCTGGTAGTCAAAGATCAGGGTGCCAGAATGGTCAGTTGAGGGTCCTCTTCTTGGTTGCAAACTCCTTCTCGTATCCACACACAGTGGAAGGGGCTAGGGAGATGGATGGCATCTCTTTTATAAAAGTACAATACCACTCATGACAGCTCCACCCTTATTACCTCATCACCTCCCAAAGTCCCCACCTACTAATATCACCTTTGGGGGTTAGGATTTCGACATATGAATTTTGGGGAACACAAACATTCAGATCATAAATAGTAACTACCCATTCATAAATATGACATTGACCAAGATACCTCACCTCTCTGTGCCTCAGTTTCCCCAACTGTAAACAAGGGAGAGTAATAATACAGGTTAGAGTTGTTATAAGGATTAAATCAGTTTATATACATATATATACACACACACAAAGTGCACAGTACACTACTTGATTAATAGTAAGTGCTCAGTGTGTTAAGTAACTATTTTAATTGTGACAGTGTTTTAGAAAATAGCATATACTTAGTAGAGTTTTCAGTAGAACATAAACCTACACCAGTTAATGATCTTACTCACTGCAAACTCTATAGTTTCCAACCTTAAGACTTTTCTTTTGGCTTTTACCAGTATCTCAGGAGCTTACTTTCCTGTATTTTTCCTTAGCTTTCAGATTTCAAGTTAAAATGCTTTTAAATTTAAAATTCCAGCTCATACAGTCTCAACAGGACAAAGATTTTGTTAAACAGAAGGCAGAGAAGTTACTTATTGTTTCAGGTCCCTAATAATACTGAATGCAGTCATGGGCTTTAACCATGCTTTGTGAACAAGCATTTAAGAGCTCAAAAAAGTAGAAAGAATCACTTTTTAAGTGTACAGTAAGTTCTTCAAAAGTTCAGGTGTATCATCAGGAAATTCCCACCAAATTGGAGCTCCACAGAGAGAAATAAAGTTATTTAAATGAGGTTATTTTTCTCTTCCCAATGCGCATGAAGATTATTGTCCTTCAATATGTTATTGTAAGACCTCCCTTTTTAGGTGGAAACTTTTGGGGGTTCTAGAGAATACAGGAAAGACAGAACCATTTTGATTGACCTACATTTAGGAGATTGTACTAATATGCATTCTGTACATTCCTCTGCAAAGTTATGGAGGACTCCAAACATCTATAAAATGTGTACATCTAGGCTACATTATATTGGGGGAAGAAGTTCTCCCATTAAGAAGTTTCACAATCCTCTTCATGTTTTAGTCCTCCAATCCCTTCACCCTAAAATTCATACTATGACAACTATCCGGGACATTATCAAGAGTATTGCAAGAAAATATCTTCCCTTTTCCCGGGCCACTCTAGCTTGGAAGACTCCCAGTTTGCCTTCTTATGAGTTTTCAATATCTTGTAGCATCTAGCACTTATTTGTGAACAAAGAGCAGAGTCCAGATAGACAAAAGCTTTACTTGACATCTTGGAACCAACAACATTATTTATCTTTCCCATTTCTGCTACCGAAAGACAACATGTCTGAATTTGGAAAAGATAAAGACTCCAAGATTCCAAGACAGAAGGAAGCACAATTTCTCTCTCAGTAGCCCTATTTAATAGTTAGGGAAATGAGGGCTGAGAAAGAATGATAATAGTCTAATCTGTGAAAATAAAAAGGAAGAAATTCTAATCCAGGCATATTTGACTCCAGAGACCCTGATATTTAAGAAATGAGCTCTGATTTAAGCCCTACTAAACAACTACCCCATTTTTGTTCAGTTATTGTAAGATCACACTTTTTTATGTGCTGTCAATTTCCTTTACACTGAAACCCACCAGATTACTGCAAGAAATTAGAGTTTCTTTCTTTGTTTTGTGTGTTTTGCTCAGGGATGAATGAATTCCAAGTGCCTAGAGCATTGTCTGGCTCTAAAAGATATTTAACAAAGGTGAAAAAATAAGTGAATCTTACTTCTTCTGTGTTTAGGGGGAAAATCGATGTGGCTTACAAATATTCAAGAGTTCAGAGATAAAGCACATGGCATAGTATGAACATAGGGATCAGACAGACAATATTCTCCCTGACTTTTGATAAAATCATCTTGAAGTGGCTCCTGGGAACACAGGTACAGCTGATTTTTTTTTTAACTGATAACAAATTCTATATCCAGTGGGTCACCTCACCTTCCCTTATGAGAGGCCGGTTAATATCATGTTACAGCATATCGGTTCTGGAATCACATAAGGGGTTGAATTCTGGCCTTACTACTCATGAACTATGTGACCTTAAGCAAAATAACTACCCACTCTAAAATTTAATTTCTACATCTGTGGTATAGAGATAATGTTAATTCCTATCTTACAGGACTATGATGGGGATTAGACAAGCTAACATAGACCAAACTCTTGGTGCCTACATATAGAAAGCCCTAACTAAACATTAGCTGTAATTAATATTAGCTCCCCAGGAGCTAGATTAAGTGGACCCAAATATGTAATAGGGGTCTCTCTACACTTAGACTTAGAAATGAGGAAAAGAAGAGTAAGGAAAAGATTATACTTCGAGGTATTATCAAATTATAATTACACTTAAAATAAGGCCACTTTTTCAACATGTACAACCAAACAAAAATAGAGTATGTAAATATAACTACTCCCTGGTGTACATGTATAGAGATTTTACAGGTGAAATTTTCTCACATATAAAATAGTACAGAGAGTCACTTTAGACATGGTACAATCAATGACAGTAGTTACACAACATTGACAACTTTGAATTGTCTCACAAAATTTGTGCCTACGTGGATCATCAATTACATTACCCTCAGTTTTGTACATTATCTTGTATCACAGTCTAATGTGATCTTTTCTATCTTATTCATTGGATCTATGCCATACCTGAGATCTCTTTATGGCTGTTCACTAATGATCTATCTTTAACTTAAATTCATGTATCAACTACCACCATTTCTGTTATCTCAGTATTTCATCATCCTATGTTCTTTGTTCAGGCCTATAAAGTTATATCAAAATGTTGGCATATTTGATAACTATCTCTAACCAGGGAGTGATTCTTGGGGCAGTATCTGCTAATTTGATAAATTAAAATCCTATCTGCATTCCTAGGTGGCTCACTCTCCCCAGAACTCCTTTCTTTTTTTTTTTTTTTGCGGTAGGCGGGCCTCTCACTGTTGTGGCCTCTCCCATTGCGGAGCACAGGCTCCTGACATGCAGGCTCAACAGCCATGGTTCATGGGCCCAGCTGCTCCATGGTATGTGGGATCTTCCCGGACTGGGGCACGAACCCGTGTCCCCTGCATCGGCAGGCGGATTCTCAACCACTGCGCCACCAGGGAAGCCCCCCAGCACTCCTTTCTAACCTCCCTCACTAATCTCTTACTGTATACATTGTCTCTTTGTGTTTCCCCCATGAAGGGATACCACTACTACTACTACTTTACTACTTATGAAGCATTTTCATTCATCAGACACTGAACAAAGGCTTTGTGTTCTTTGCTTTACTTATTGGAATGATAATTTACACTATTGGCCTAAGGGTTACATTGTCAATAAGGACAAAAGCTGAAATTAAATGATTCCAAATATCATACTTTTATCCATAATGTATAGTAAGACAATATTTTCAAAACTTCTATCAAAAAAAATTCAATCTAGTTTTGTTTAAGACTAAGTCAATATTTTACTCACTTATAGAATTTTAGAGTTTAGGATCAGTCTAACGAAACAATTTATGTTCCTTATTTGTAGGAAGAAGGCGGTATTCAATTCAGTGATTACGTTGCTTTTCCCCCCAGAAATTTCAATAAAATAATGCTGTTCATTCAACTTGAATGTATAAAATTGATATCGTTTACACAGTAACCTTGAATATCATTATTTGTTTTGAAATTTTATGTAATGAAATTATTTCATGCCATTAAGTGTTACACATATGCACAGAAACAGAAATTTAGAGTAAAATAAAATTTGGATTAAACATTGGAATTTATGATTTATAATACTACTGATTAAATAAAGAACCAAATTTCACTATGCTTTTTCTCTGTTCTCTTTCTTGCTCTTAATATTTCTTGTATTCTACAGCAGTAATTCTAAATATCTGGGATCACCACAAACCTCATTTAAATATCAGAGGAAAGCTATGAACCCTCTCTTTTAAAATACACAGAAACAAATACATTACCTATAAACATTTATCACAATGTTTCACACAATTCTAGGGAGAGTTGATAAGAATCCCTTTTCTAGATCATTTTCAATGAGTTTGTAGTGATAGAAATTTGTAGTATCTATATTTCATGGATATTCTAGTTATCCATGCAGAAGACAAATGACACCTAGCTCTAGAGCTTAAGATATGATGTTTATTATGTAAAAATACCTAACTTGCAGGCACAAAGTACAAGATTAAAGCCTTATCAACAAGATTACTTCAGCAAAACAAGTGTCAAGTAAGCTAAACCACCATGTTATCTCTCAGAAAGAAAAGCTTTGTTATCTATATCCTTAGGACATGTCCTCAATCTATGACTCCAGAATTGGGCATATAAAAGAGGTAATTTCAAACAAAAATGCTCTTATTTTCCCATGGGAAAGAGATAAGGATGAAGTAGGAAAGATTCTCCTGTACACATTTTTTAAACTACTAAATCTGCATATCTGCAAAAGATCCTCCATCCCTAACGTCAGCAATTCTCGGGATTTCAAGAGAGATGCCTACATAACTCTAGTTAATATTCATTGTGTTCATGTGGAAACAAATATTCAAAGGTTTAAACCCAAGATCACAACTAAATTTCATAGAACTCAAGTGTTGTCCTACTATCCATTTTCTCTGTGGTTTCACACAGCTTCAATAGTTGCTTATGCCAAAGCTACCGTTACAATTACAGAAAATATTTAAAAGGACCCCTAGAACAGATGTGTTTAATCCTTTTACCTCTCATGCCTAAATTCACATTCCAAATTATCTGTTATTTTCCATTAGTTTAATTTACCGAAAGGTGATTTGGGACAAAGAGACGATTAAACTAATCCCGGTTAAAAGAAGGTGATTTAATTACGAGTCATAGAGCCTCATTCTCACAGAGAAAATTTGAAAGTGGGTGAACACTTAGATAATTTTAAAATAATTATATACTTAGAGCATATGATGTAAAGTTGATTATCTGACCATCAATAGTGAGTAAATTATTAAATTATACATAGGCTAACATTTTTTTTGAATGCTAACATTTCTTTTTCTAACCTGAAGTTCTGTTTAACTATTTCCACTGATTAATACTATTCCATCAGTGGGGTATTTAAAAACCTAGCGATTATCTTCAGAGGAAGCAGGAAAGGAGAGGGAAGCAGTCAAATGGAAAGTAAATATTACATCAATTTTTCATGTTGAGAGAGTATTCTAATGTACTAACAGAGACCTAAGAGCAGTAACCATCAGTTAATAAACAGTTAAGCTTAAAACAAACCATCAGCACAGGTTAAAATATAACCAAATTTTGATAACAGATTTTAGCATAGAAAGGTTTATAATTATTAATCAACCCCAGAAAAAAACACACTATGACCATTACTTATGTACACAGATGCATTGAAAATCTAGGGCCCTATACTTTCACCAGTATTGGCAGAATATGTTATTGTTTGTGAAACAGCGTTGTATCTGAGACTGCCAAAGTCACATCATTTGATTGCCAAATGTCAGTTATTTGCCTGAAACTTGTTTTCAAATTGCTTTTATATCACAACACTTAAAGCTTCAGTCTCTTCACACTATCTCAGATCATCCTCACTCATCAAAATTCCATGACTTTTACTTCCTCAAATTCATCCTACTCTCCCTAAACTAATCTGCTCACTTTTTCCCAAATATTTCCTTGGCTTCCTATTACCCAGTTAATACTTGACATTGATATGGTATAGTTTTCTCTATTAATTAGTCTTCTCGATATGACATTGTGCTATGAGTGCTCACCTTGTATTTTAAATATTGTCAGAAGAGCATGTAATGAGAAATTAAGGGCCCATCAATGTTCCATGAAACTGATTATACTGATATGAGGAAGTTCATAAAATTTTGCAAGTTTGGGGGCACTGCATTTGGGGGCAATTGCATAGGGTGACTTTAACATAAGACTTGTGTAGAACACATTCTACTGGCCTATAAGGAAAACAGATATATGAACAAATTGAGATTGGTGCCAGATGTGTACAACTGAATGTATTACCAACTAAATCAGTTCACCTGGAGAAAGTGGCAAGACATATCTGGAATCGGTATACATGTACCTCCTGCCCCTGGGCATCAAAAATGCATGTGTCATATCTTATTAGGGACAAAATAATCCTTCTGAAATACCCAAGCCTCACCCACTTAAAAGGCAGTCACCACATCAAGTGTGTTGTGGGAATGTTATCTTTATTTATTCTCTTCCAGAATCTACTTTGTTCACAAGGTGAAATTTTGAAAGCCGGTTGCACAAGGTCATATAGAATGACACTGCATGTTTCTACCCCACCCCACCACTAGGGCATCCTTATCCACATTTTCGTCATGTGGTAAGATATGCCAAAAACATGAGGTCAGGGCAAAAGACAAATGGATCCAGACATGTGCAGGGAATGCCTTCACAATAAGACTACAGGATTCACTTCACATTTAGAGCCACTTGGACAAGACAAGACTCCTTGGAATGCCAGAGCCTTCTGAAAACATGAAGAGCCACAAAGCAGTGTCGCCTGGCTGAAAGAAGAACTGTAAGAGGTTCCCCATTTATAAGATTACAGAGAAGCTGGAACTTCAGACTAGAGGTAGAGCTCTGGAGATAGAGGGAATTGCCCTGCCAGAAATGACTAATTATAAAACTAGAGTAATCACCAGAAGTGAACAGATGGAAATCTTTTCCATATCAGGTGAAAACAAAGCTAGAAATTCTGAAAATCTACAGAGTAAAACCAAGAAGTGGGGACTAAAATCAGAGAATTCACAGTAGAAACCTGCTGCCCTACAGCAGTGTCTTGGGCCTTCAACTGTCTTCAAGGGTAAGAGCATCAGACCCCAGATGGTCTGGAACTTGAGCCTGACAGCAGTGACCTTAAGAGGAGAGATAAGAATTACCCCTTTTCTGGAAAAGATGGAGATATAAGGCACAACTAATACAAGAGTGAGTGCTAATCCTGGCCGTGAAGAGCCTTAGATGTGCTAAGTGCTCAGAGGAGATGGTCGGCACAGGCAATATGTCCAGCAGGAAAGAGGAGAAGCACAGACAGGATGAAAGGAATGGTGAACAGGAAGTGAATGCCACCGGGTTGATCTGTGTGTGCTCTAATGCACTTTAATTTGCCTGAATATAAAAATACCCACTTTCACATTATTCCTATTGCCCAAGTGATTCCATCCACTCTCATAGTTTTGATTACACACTACAGTGTGCTGAATAGTCCCAATTCTACACATTCTATGTCTGATTTTCTAAGTTGCTTATCCAACTGTCTAAGATTTCCAGCCAGATTTCTGTCATATCAGACTTAGTATGTCTGTAATTGATCTCATTTCATCCCTTTCACCCCACCTATGTCTACATGGATCCTCCAAATTGCCACATTGGGATTAGAAATGAAAGAGCTTTATTAGGAGACACACCTGTGATGGGTAGCGAGCACTGGAATAGGCAGGGAGACCCTTCAGACCACAGTGCAGGTCTGATACTGTGAAAGAGATTGGAGGCAGAATTGGGTAGGAAGAGGCTCATACTGCAGAGCAGTTCTGAGAGTATTGGCCAGAGCAGTGGAAATGCCTTATATCAGACGGGAATGGCACAGCTCTGGAATTACCACAGTGATCAGGCATTGGCTGATAGCTCAGCAGTCCTTTGTCATGGCAGATCCAAAGGTGCTACAGTTAGAGTTACCAGTCACTACATTTCCTGTAACAGGTACTCTTGAAAGGACATCTGTGTGACGCATCTCCACTGCACTCACACTGCTTCTTATTTTCTCTCAGTTTATTGTCCTACCATCCTTCCAATTTAACTAAATTAGGAACCAATCATTCTAAACTCCTTTCTCTCCTTCTATCTCCTAAATCCATTAAATTTACTTTTTAAGCATTTCTCAAATCCATTTTCTCCTCTCTGTCCCCTACTCCAGTTGGCCCTGGTCATGCTCCCATCCCCTCCTGCCTACACAACTGCAATAGATTCTAACTCCCTTACTCATTTTATTCCCCTAAAATCCACCCTACGCATTGGTCTGCCAGAGATACTTATAAACTTAAAACACTTCTATACCTCGAGATACCTATAAACTTAAAACACTTCTATACCTCCCCATTTCCAATAAAAATATTCATGCAGACTCTTACCAGGATGTATGAGATCCTCAGAGAATATGACTCCCGCCTTTCTCTCCAACATTACCTCCATCTCTTCCTCTATGATTCAGAAACACTAAATGCTGTTTTGCACCCCCATGCCTTAGCTCTCACATTCCTTTCTGCCTAGTATTCCTTTTCTCATCTCTCCATGCCTGACTCACTCCCAGGAACGTTAATTCTTTAAGGGTACTTCCCTGGCAGTCCAGTGGTTAAGACTTCACCTTCCAATGCAGGGGGTGTGGGTTCAATCCCTGGTCAGGCAGCTAAGATCCCACATACCTTGCAGCCAAAAAACCAAAACATAAAACAGAAATAATGTTGTATCAAATTCAATAAAGACTTTAAAACTGGTCCACATCAAAAAAAAAAACTTAAAAAAAAAC
This sequence comes from Hyperoodon ampullatus, assembly GCF_949752795.1. Taxonomy (NCBI): domain Eukaryota; kingdom Metazoa; phylum Chordata; class Mammalia; order Artiodactyla; family Ziphiidae; genus Hyperoodon; species Hyperoodon ampullatus. The sequence continues at coordinate 120,804,036 of NC_136916.1, read as the reverse complement.
AAAACCCATGTGCTTTCTAGATTACATTATAAATATTTGTATCTCAATCCTCCAAAAGACTGAGTTTCTCCTATTTTTGAGCAAAAACTTCAAGGCTTTTTTTTTCATCTGTATCCTCCCCACACTTAGAAAAGTACCTGGTGCTCAATAAATATGGTTAAACAACTTATGGGAAGGACAGAAACTCCCCCCCAAAATTATTGAACAACAAATCTGTGTTGAGTGCTATAAATTTTTACCTCCTTTAATTATTGGAACAACCCCAGAAAGTTAGGTATTTTATCTCCACTAGGAAACTGAGTCTCTGTGATGTCAGATAAAGTTCTGAGATTTAAAACCAGTCATTTGATTCCAAAGGCTTTGCCATGCTTCCCCAATTCATATTCCAATTTAATTCCAATAAGTAAATTCCATGGTACAGTCAACTCTAATTACACTCAAAGACACAATGTGCCAGGTTGGGGAAAATGAGGGCTTTAGAATTAGTCAGATGTGGATTTGCCACTTACTAGCAGGGGGCATTGGGAAAATTATATGAACTTCATAATGTTCAGTTGTTTTTCTGTTAAAAAAAAAATTGGTATAGCAGTACCTAGTTTGCAGGGATTTTGGTAAGGACTAAAGACAACAGATATGTACCACTCGCATGATGCCTGGAGAAAGTTAAGCATTTAACAGGTGGCAATGGTGGAATGGATTATTTCATCCAGACACAGCAGAGCTACTAACAATCAGAGAAATGGCCCCCACATTAATATTCCTCCACTGTCCGACCCTCAGAGGTGGTAACAAAGCACTACAAACAGTGAGTCAACAGAAAGGAGGAGGAAATTAAAAAGAAGGACTTTTGTAACCGGCAATAGGGTAATTAAATCTTTGAAAATAAAAACATAGTTAAAAACAATTGTCTGAAGATACCAGACAACTATTTAATTTATAAACCACTTAATTTCTCTTCTGTGACCCTCTGCCAAGGGAAGAGTATCTTTTGATAAAGAAAGGGATCTACTTAGAAGAAATTATTTGATATTTGGAAGTATCAAACATGCTGCAATATGGAAGAATCCTATAGAGTGCTTTTGATTTGCATCATAAACTAGTAATCATTTCAACTGTGTTATCTGCATATTTCCTGAAAGTATAAAGCTTGGAAAATATCTTGTTTCTTGGTGCTTTCTTATTTCTTGCAGCAGCCAGTTGCACTGTGAAAACATGCAGTCTTTTAGAAATTCACTGGGGTGGCTGATGAACTCAGAATTCTTGCTGTACCCCATTTGTTTTTTCATTACCCTATTCATTGGTTCTGTTGGACAAGGAATTGGAAGCCAACTTATACTTCATTTTAATCCAAATCTTGTCACCTTCAAACTTTTACCAGATCTTTCAAAGTAATTTAAAATCAATTTGAGGGCAAGTCTATACAAAAAGAGCAAGTCTGTACCTGCCCAATAATTCAGTGATAGTTCAACAAAGGAAAGGCAGGCTGAGGATGTAGACAATTTGTGCAGGTGCAGGAGTATTTGTAATGCTCTGTTTTGTGGCAGAAATAAAGTAGGAATCTGGATCTTTCTGTGAACATTTTAACTGTCCTTTTGTTAATAAAATTGAAGTAAGTTACTTTATCTTTTTTCCTGAAGTATAGTTGGATTTACAATATTATGTTATTTTCAGGTGTACAGCATAGTGATTCAGTATTTTGGCAGATATTCCATTATAGATTATTAGAAGATAATGGGTATAATTTCTTGTGCTATACAGTATATCCTTGCTGCTTATCTGTTTTATATATAGTAATTTGTATCTGTTAATCCCATACCCCTAATTTGTTCCACCCCCTTTTCCTTTCCCCTTTGGTAACCACAAGTTTGTTTTCTATACCTGTGAGTCTGTTTCTGTTTTGTATACACATTCCTTTGTATTACTTTTCAGACTCCATATATAAGTGATATATAGTATTTGTCTTTGTCTGACTTATTTCACTAAGCATAATATTCTCTAGGTCTGTCCATGATGCTGCAAATGGCAATGTTTCATTCTTTTCTATGGCTGAGTTATAGTCCATTGCATATACTTGTACACTGTTGGTGGGGATGTCAATTAGTGCAGCCACTATGGAAAACAGTATGGAGGTTCCTTAAAAAACTAAAAATAGAACTACCATGTGATCCAGCAGTCCTATTCCTGGGTATATATCGGGGAAAAACTAAATCCCTAATTAGAAAAGATACATGCACCCAGTGCTCGTAGCAACACTATTTACAGTAGCCAAGACATGGAAGCAACCCAAGTTACCTTAACTTAGTTAAAGGTTAAGAAGAAACTTGAGGATGGTTCATCTACTGTGCTTTTCCTGTTTATAAGATCATAAAATTATCTATCCTGAAGTCTTACTGGAAGCATTAAGAAACAAATTGTTCTAAAAAGTTTCTGTGTATAGAAAATAATAATGAGTGTCCATTTAAATAATTCATGCCATATAAAAAATTTTAATTATTTGCTAATGTTCTTGGGTGGTAGTGATGGCATGTTCTCTAGGGATCACTGTGGGCCAATTTGTGCCATAAAGACAGAGGCTGTCATTGGTAAAAGAGGGCGAAAACAACATGAGTAAAGTGTTGTTGACCATTTAAGAGTTGGACAGTTCTTCCTATTTAGATATTTTACTGTATATCAATTCTCTCAGAGCTTTACTTGCCACTTTGCCATTAAACAAACATTATATACCATTTCTAAGGTAGAAAAACAGTTTGTTCAATTATAAGACAGGCTTTTCTTTTGAAGTTGATGGAGATTTCTAGCTGGGTGCTAAAAGGATTCCAAAAGTGACCGCTCAGTGGGCATCAAAAGCTTGAGAACTAATCATCTGTCCATTGATTAAGTGATTAAGTCACCTTTCTGTCATAGGTTGATTTATGGACACCAACCAATTTCTAATCATTCTCCAGAGCTATGTCTGATTCAGGTGATTTTAGGTACTCTAATTGTCCCATGAGCAACTAACACTATATTTCCGATCATCTCATTCATCTCTTTATTAGCTTCAGATTAAAAGTGGTCTTCATCGGTTGAGGAACCACTCTGCCTATAAATGTCACACTAATGTGTTAATAAGATCTGATTTTCTGGATTATATATGTCCATTTATTAATGTAAAAGAGGGGTTCTACTTTCAAGGTAAATAATTTTCATATAATAGATTTCAATGAAAATTGGGAACATAGAGTAGTACATTTCCCAACAAAACAAGCATAGGCAATAGAGTTATCAAATATAAGCGAGGAAACTAGGGAGCTCCCACTGAATGAAATCTGCATTTTTGTTGCCTAATTATGGCATAGCCATGTATAGCAATAAAAGAAGGCTCACTCATGACTGTCATCACTAGTTAACAGAATACTATGATTGTAGGTAGATTTTTCTGCTGAAAATAAATTTTTTAATTTACAGCTAGGGTTTAAAATATGGTCCTCTTTTCATTGAGTTATGTGAAGTCAAAAACACAATTTATCAAGGCACAAAAGTCCAAGGTGACTTAACATAAATAAGACAGAATGTCATGGCATGTCAAACCCTTCAGTTTGAGACACAGTGACCAATTTTTAAAACCAGCTTTATTATATCTAGGCAGTAGCATAATACTTTACTTTTTTTTTTTTTTTTTTTTTTTTTTGCGGTACGCGGGCCTCTCACTGCTGTGGCCTCTCCCGTTGCAGAGCACAGGCTCCGGATGCGCAGGCTCAGCGGCCATGGCTCACGGGCCCAGCCGCTCCGCGGCATATGGGATCCTCCCGGACCGGGGCACGAACCCGTATCCCCTGCATCGGCAGGCGGACTCTCAACCACTGCGCCACCAGGGAGGCCTTATTTTACTATTTTAAAGATGAAGTTTTATCCAATAAAAAGTCAAGATTTTTAACTAAACCAAACCTAAAGTAGTATTTGAAACTAAATAATAATAAGCATATTTTGGTGGGTTTTTTAATCTGTTGCCTTTATAGTAATGTTATGAATGTTCAATATTCACAACTTTACTGCTTTCTTTGTACTCAAAAAAGACTGATTTCAATTTATGTTCCTTTTTAAGAGTGATAGTCATTGAGTCATTGTAATAAAATCAGATGATCATAAATTCCTTCCAGGAATTGCACTCCTTATATACTGTGGTTTACTTGGAAGCTATTTTATAATATGGTACTAATCAATATTCCACTGTATAAAAGAATTAACTAAAGAACCCAAATTCCCAGGATATAATTATTTAGTTCATAACACAACAAACTTAATAAACACACTTGGAAAGCTGCTTGAAAATAAATGACTTTTGTAAAATTAAAAGGACTTAAATTATACTGGGACATAGAGAAGTATAATATGCCTGTGTACAGACTTCTATGGCTGAGTCTATTTGAGATGCAGAAAGTTTTTACAATTGCCTTCAAAGTATCACCTGTAACATAGATCCCTTTCAATTCAAGAGAAACATTTGAAATGCTGAGCAATGTAAAAGCAAGCAACAGCAATATTCTTAAACCATGTACCATGCAAACAGCACGTGGGGGTCAGAGGTGCTGTGCACAGCGCACTCTATTAGTTTGGTGAATATAAACTCAGAAATTTGGGTAATCACTCTTAGCCAAACAATTGCCAAGGACAAAAATGCCCTCAGACATGCTTGCTATGCCCCTTCTTCCCTTGGCTTTGGGGATGGCTAGCTTTTATCCAATTCAATCTCATCTGAAAGGTAAAAAAAAAAAAAAAAAAAATCCATCTGTATGAAGCACTATGTTAGCTTCTTAGGAAAATTCAAAGAAACATCAAATATAGTTCCTGACTTCAAAAAGGTAAATGGGCAAGAGATTTCACTTCTGGCTGCAACTCTAAGGGAAGTCTTCACAGGTAAGACAGCAACTCTTCAAAGAGTTTAAGCCTCTGGTCCAAAGGTTTAAACATTCTCAAATGTCTGTACATTGGAATCATCTGGAGAGCTCCAAAAAAATACTGAGGCCTGGGTTCCATGCCCAGAATTCCTGATTAATTAGCCTAAGGGGTTAGGGAACTTTTAAAAGTTGACCAGATTATTTTACTATTCAGACAACTTTAAAAATGATTGCCTTCATTCCTTTATCTTTGTCAGTGGTTCTCAACCAGGGGCGATTTTGCCCCCAGGGTACATTTGGTAACATCTGGAGACATTTTTGGCTGTTACAACTAGGGACGTGTTACTGGCATCCACTGAGTAGAGACCAGAAATGCTGGTGAACATCCTATAACGCACAGGACAGTCCCAACAACAAAGCATTATCACATTGAAAATGTCAATAGTGCCAAGGCTGAGAAACACTCATTCATTCATTCAAGAAGTAAGAGCCACAGAACCCGAATCTGTGCCAGACACTGTGTTAGGTTCTGGGAACCCAGACATGAAGGACAAGACTCTGTCCTCCAGAATTACCATTCACAAACAAGGGCAATAATAACAAAAGGATAGTGTGTATGACATGATAAAAACACAGCTCAAGGTGATCACAGGAGAATATGTAAAACAAGGGGAGCAATGCCTAAGCTTGTTGGGAGGGTGAAGGAAGTCTTCCCCCTAAAAGGGCATTCCCCCTCAGCATCAGCTATTGGCAGTAACTGTGACAGTGATGGCTGCACTCAGATTTTCTGGTTCAAATCTTAACTTTAACATACAAAATAGCTGTGTCTTCGGACAACTTATAGAACCACTGTGCCTCAGTTTTCTCATTTGTAAAATCTAGAAAATAGTACTTATCTCAAAAATGGGAATTGAATGAGTTACTACATGTTAAGGACTTAGAAGCATGCCCAGTACATACCATAGGTACTTAATACTTTAGCTATCACTGTTGTAGTTTACATTTTTAATTGAAGGAAGTACAGAAGTTAGTTAAGTGCAAAAGGTAATTCCAGGCAAATGGAATATTGGGGGCAAAGATAAAAGAAAGCAGTGACACTGTATTTTAGAGAACTACACAAAGTTAACTACATTGGATATAATGAGTAGGTTGGTGCTTAGCAAGAATTGAAGATGGAGAGGTGGGCAAGTAATAATAGTCTGAAGGCAAAATCTCCCCAGTTTTCACCCTCACCTGTATCCACATCCTTTGCTCTGCAGATTTGTAGTTTCTCCCATCAAAATTCTATTTTCCTACTCCTTGTATCTGAGCTAACTTTATGACTTACTTTGGCCAATGCAATCCAACAGAAGTGACAGTGTGCCAGGACCAAGCCTAGGCCTTAAGAGGTCCGTGAACTTTTACTCCCTCTACTGGAACCTTGCTCAATAGCCAGAAAACAAGCTCTGGTAAGTCTGCTGGATAAGGAGACTCATGGCCTAATCGCTCCATCATACCAGCCAAGAGCCAGCCACCAGGCACCTGTCAGCTACCCACAGATGCATGAGATCTAGGTGAGGTCAGCTAAGCCTGAGCTGGATCAGCAAAACTTCCCAGCTGACCTGTAGACTCATAAAGGGTAAATGTTTGTTGTTTTAAGCCACTGAGTTTGGGTGTTATTATGCAGCATTCTTGCAGCAATCAATAACTGATACAGAAATATCCAGATTATGGACATATTATATACCATACATTAATGGAGTTTGAATTTTTATCTTGAAGCTAGTGAGGAGCCATTGAATGACATTAGCAGGAGACATTTAGGAACAGTTTTTTTTGAGAAAAATTATTCTGGCAGCAGTGTGACAGAGCGTTCAGAATGGGGCAAGCCTGAAGGTGCGATTGGAGAGATGAAGAGAATAATGTCAGAGATGGCACTGGCTACTATTGCTAAATCACAGTTAAGAGCTATGAAAAGATTCAAGTTTTAATGGGAAAAAAAGATGTTACAAATTATGATCTAAGGATAATATTGATATGGCCCCCCCAAAAAATTCCAGAAAACTATTAAATTTCCTAAGACCATTTCACTCCCAATTAACCTTTCATTCTTTCATTTTTGATAGAATTACTAAAATGGTGAAATCAGGGTTGATAACACACATACTATATCTTGATTCAAGCAGAAGTCAGATGGCCATCTTTTGGAGATAGTATGAAGGAGACTTCTTTAGTGAATGGGAAGATAGCTTCTAAGTTCCATTTCAACTCTTCTGGGGTTCTATTGGGAAGGAGAGCTAGAGTATTTGGAACTGCAGTGCACTGGTTTGTTTATAATTTCCTACCACTACTGCCACCATCAAATTTAGAAGACTACTTTTGTTCTCTGAAACAAGCAGGACATGAATTATGGAAACCAATCTAAAAGCCTATGTATACCATAGAGAACAACACTAAGATTTATAGATAAAACACCATTGATCACATATTACAGAAAACTCAGAATATGTGACTCCCAATGAGTCACAATAATAAACAAATAAGAAAACAGAACAAGGTTTCAGTATGATTTTTTTCCCATTAAATATCTATGTCTACTTCTTGCTTCAATACTCTATGCTTAGCTATGCTGTTTGGTTTTTGTTTTTTCATTTTAAGAAATAATAACTTAGCCTTTACCTAAATTGCAATGAATGCTTTTTAAGCCCTTTCTGTTCTCAGGTAGAGACTGAATGAAAAAAGGTCTATTTTACTGTTCTACCCAGGCCAATTCTCACTTTAATTTCCTTAGGTTTTCCCCTTCTCTTTATAAGTTTCTCCTGCTTGTATGCCACTCAAGTTGCTCAAAACGTGAATCTCCTCATTTTCCTATCCAATTCCCAAACCTAGTATTCAAAGTCAGTTTTTACATGGAACACAAACCTCAGCCATCTGATTGCCTTTAAAATTTCAGTACGCATTAGAAATAATTTCTCCACACATTTGGTCTGTTTCAGTGCTTCCAAAATGACCACAATAAATCTGTGAATCATGTCTAGAACACTTTTTTCAGACCATGGTTTCTTTTATTACTTTCAAAGTCTTGGATAATTTACCACTCATCCCCTTCAAACTACCTGTACCACTCACGGTAGCAAGTGATACAAACCATACAAGCAGTACAGCACCCATTTCTCCCATGAGGAATGGGCTCCCTTTATGTAAAGTTTCTCATGGATTAATCTTTTTTTTTAAAGGATGGAGGTTTTTTATTTCTGTCTCGAAAGGAATAAAAATAAAATTTACAAAGAATTCAGACTTCATTGTCTTCAAAATGTTCCCTACTATAAATTCTTGCTCTCCTTATTTTAGAGTCTATAGAGTAGTTTAAAATAAAAGTTTGCAAGACCCAGAAACATTCTTTGCAAGTTAGTAATACAGTAATCAACCTTATTCACAATCACTTAAGATGATAAAAATACATAGCAAGGCAGGGATCTGTAATATAAAGAATATAGCATAGTTATTGCCTGCCTTCTTTTTTTTAAGTTTACTTTTTATTATGAAAGTAATATGTTGTTATATACTCACAATACTGAAAAAAGTGGGAGAAAACGATCAAAATGGCTAATAACCACTTCTAACATGTTAGTAATCATTTTTCTAGTCCTTTTTCAATAAATAGTTACATAATTGATTTGCTATATATCCAGGTCTATAACCTTTTTTTATTTAAATTATAGCATAAGCATTACCCCATTTTGAATATAATTTTATTAAAATGAAATGAAATATTTACAATGTTGCAGGTTCAATGCTAAGAGATTCACATTAGTAGTTCATTTAATCACCACAACTACCTTTTAAGGTAATTATCATCCTAATTTTTAAAAACTAAAGGTAATTATTGTCCTCATTTTAAAAATTTAAGGTAATTATTGACCTAGTTTTACAAATAGAGAAGCTACAGCATAGAGGTATTACCATCCTGCTAATGTTTTTTGAAACACATCCTGTGAAAAAATTAACTGGGGTGCTTATCAAAAAATGCAAATTTATGTACCTCTATTCCAAACCCTCTGAATCAAAATCTCATAAAATGTACAAATTCAACTACCACCCTAAGTGATTTTTCTGCTCTACTGAAATGTAAGAACTATTGCCTCTTTGGAATACTGCTATATTTGCCTCATCTAATTATAACCAATAACATTGACATCATTCCTTTTGTTTCAGTCACTTTGTACCATGTGTAAGTGCATTAAAGTCTTACATATGATTAGATTAAAGAGATCTTCTAATGAAGGTCATCCGATGGGAGAAAATGAATTAGTTTACTGCTTCCACCTGGTATGCATACAACATGGTCCAATTGTACTGCAATCCTCCTAGTGTAGTCTCCATCATAATGTCTTTTAGCTCAACTCCCCAAATAGTTTCAGGTTCAGTTGGCTTCTACCTAAGCCTTTAGTTTTATCTAGTTGGTGTGGCCACCTGTTTTATTTTCTTCTCAAGATTAAAAGTGTTTTACAACCAAAGCAGTGATCACAGAAACTTCCCTCACCAGCCTTTTCTACTACGATTGAATTTCTCAGGAGAGCAGTTGTTTTTATCAAGAACAACATGTTCCTTCTGGAGTACACACACACACACACACACACACACACACACACACACAGTCTCCACCTATTGTAGAAGTGGAGTCTGTATACAAATGTCTCAAAGTGATTCTATTTTATAATAGAATTAGTTTGGCATCCAAACTAAGTTAGAGGTCTAATCAAATACAGACAAATACCAATACATCTTGTGATAAAACTGAGGCACTGATCTCAGCTCAGTTTGGAGACTGCTGCTGATTTGGTTCACTATACTAGAAGACAGCCAACTATCTAAGCTCCTTGAGCTTTCCTTTCTTTCTGCAGAGTTGGGCACGTAATTCCTGATGACACAATCCAAGCCTTGTGATACTGTGCAGTGCGTCGACACTGACAGTGAACCCAAAGGTAATGGTAAATTCTGTGCTACCTATCTCCTTCTGAAATGCTCAACCAACTGGGCCACATGGCTATTACTGAATACATGCAGTAGAACACTTTTAGTCACAAATTTTAGAGCACTGTTCTCATCTTGATTCTTAATTTTGAGTCATTTCTCACTTGACTGAGAAACTTATTCAGGAAATAGTTCTAAGAAAAGTACTTAAGTAATTTCTTTCCTGAGCCCTTGAATGACTGCGTATAAAAGTCCAAAATTACTAGGATGGAGAAGTCTGAAGCAACCTGACTTTTGTTGCTTGGTACATATTTCTTAATATCGATAGTTATAGAATTGCCTCTATAATCTTATATCGTAAGTATTTTGCTATACTAGGTGTCACTTAGATTTTGCCTAAAACATGATGAGCACTTTAATATGCAAGTCAAGTTTGTTTCATTCAACTATTTTTTGGCTGAAAAGTTTGCTTCCTTTATGTTTTCTTCATTGCTTCTATCATATTGTTCTTACTCATATCAGGAACAACGTATAATTCTAGAAAAGATTTTTGTGTTCTTTGCTCTAAGTATCTATCATCTTTTAGCTCTACTATAGCTGACAAACTTTCAAAACAAGTACTTCTTGGACCACCAAAAAAAAAGGGACCAGTGTTCCTTTTATAACTTCAGTTTTAAAAATTTAGAAATGTTGTAATATAAGCATTAAAATTTCAAAAGAGTTAAAGTAATTGAAAAGATTGGACTTGGAATTTCTGAGCACATAGCAAGTTCACTAAGAGTTCATTTAAGTAATGTTGATAAATATGAGATTTACTATTACTTCTCAGTATGTTAAAGTTTCTAAATTAAATGGCTTAATATCACTGACACTATTAATGGCCACTTAGGTTATCAAACATAGAACAATTTGACACTTTGATCAAAATCTGTAATTTATGATCTAGTTAGGTTTGATAAATCTCTCTTATTATAAAATAAATTATTTTATCTGTCCAAGAGGAGGTAATTTATTATATAGGTGGATTTTTAATTCCTGCTAAGAAAATCTAAGTAATAAATGTCCTTGCAAATATTGTCAGTCTTGATATATATAGTTATGAGTTCAGCAGTAAAACAAATTAGCAGTCTCTCAAGTTCACATCTGCTAATAAGGAGTTTATAGTACTCAATTTATTTTGCTTTCAAAAAGGAATAACTTATAAGAGACTATATTTATATCCCTATAATTCTTACTGTGATCATTTTCTCTCTGGGCCTTATAGTTATGTAGCAGAAGTAGTTTAAGACATTATTTAAAGCTAAAGACAAAAGCAGATAATCAATTCAGTATCCAGCTGGTGATATAAAGTCCCAGAGTTTTACTAGAATAAAATAAATAGTCTTCACGACAAACAGGAAAACTGATAAGGAGTATAAGTTGATATTTTACAACAGTTTGTCCTTGGTGAGTTAAGGCAGCATTTTTTGGAACTTCACTTTGCAAAAAATAAAAATACCTAGTTTTGAAAGACATTGATGGCTATGCTACAAAACAAAATAAGACAACCAAAGAAAACTTCAAAGTGGTAAATATGTGTGTGTGTGTGTGTGTGTGTGTGTGTACATGGAACACTATATGCTATATCTCACATTTAGAAGATTAAATAAAGCTCTTCAAAGTACTGTAATACCAAACCAAATAAAAAAACAACTTTTTTTTTTTTAGCATTCAAGATCTTTTGTCTTTATGTCCTAAATCTGTAATGATGTTATTTACCATATTTTCTCTTCACTTCATTTCCATCCTAGGTCTCTGATTCTTTTTTTTTTAATTCATGTATAGTTGATTTACAATGTGTGTTAGTTTCTAGAGAAAAGTGATTCAGTTATACATGTATATATATTTTTCATATTCTTTTCCATTATAGTTTATTACAAAATATTGAATATAGTTCCCTGTGCCATACAGTAGGACCTTGTTTTTTATTTTATATATAGTAGTTTGTATCTGCTAATCACAAACTCCTAATTATTTCCCCCTCCTTTCCCCTTCAGTAACCATAAGTTTGTTTTCTATGTCTGTGAGTCCAAAACAAAACCTATTGAACTCAATATTTCTTAAACACATAAGTATAGGCACTTTTTGTTTAATCATATACTCAGTCACTAATAACCTGAGAGAAGTTATTCCATGAAACATTTGTTCTTAAAAATATGACCTAAAGATTTTTATACTAATAGTCACACTCAAACTGGACAATTGGGGAGGATTTAGTAAAAGGACTATTTACAAAGGTGTAGATAAGATTAAGGAAATAAGATGTGGTGTATTTTCCAGGGTCTAGCAAACATCAAGGGACCATTACCAGGGACCAAGGAAGGACTGAAAACTGAACACAGAGAGGGTGACTATTATTTGGAGCTGTGACCTTTGGTAGAAGGACCTAGCTAACCTAATGAGACATAGCAAAGAGGAAGCTGAGGGAACAAATAACCAGCTCCACTCTCTTCTCACCATCTGATAGCCTACCATTGGCACCCATTGGTCAAACTCAATCAAATCCAGAGAGCAAGAGACCACATTAATTCTGTATATAAATCTTGGCCTCCTTGGGCACAGAGCAGGATATAAAAAGGTAAAGAGTGGGTCTGGACTGGCAAATACCCGGCACACTAATAATACATCTGAGGTCTATTCAGTAGGATGCTTTTTCTCTCTTAGGTATGGTATATATTAATTTATTCATTCATTTTTTTCCAACAAAGAAATTATTCTGTTGAAATATTTGTCAGTATTTATTTGGCTTCTACTACAGTAGGAAAACACAGACACAAGATCCCAAAGGAGCTGACAGACAAGAAGGCACAAGAGAAAGGTAAAAATATAAACTAAAATGCAACTTAATTAGGGCTATAATAGAAGTATAACTAAATTGCTGTAAGCTTACAGGGAAGATAAAGTAACTCTGCCTGGGAAAGCCAAATGGCCACTAGAAAAGAAGTGACATTTGCTTAAACTGAGTAATGAAGAATGAATAGAAGATTTTCCAGGCAGGGTGGCTGATAAAGTCAGGGAATGCATCTCTAGCAGAAGGAATAATATATGCAAAGGCAGGGATGTGTAAAAAAGGCATATTTTGTGCAGGGATTGGTAAGAGGTTCTATATTGTTGATTGTGCGGGTCATGTTACGGAGCTGTGGTAGGTAAAGCCGGAAGCACTATTAGAGTCTTGTAGTAATTCTAGGACTCTGGAATTTATTCTACACCTAAAAACATTTTTTTTAATGCTATTTTAAGTAAGAAATTAGAGATCAGTGTCTGCCTGGACTATAGATAGGATAATAATGTCTCTGTGCCCCAATCCTAAATCAATTATTCCATCCCACTCTTCTGAGGCTACGTGTTGCTCTGATACTGTAGAGGACAACTTTTTTGTTTTCCAGATGATGGCCACATAATCTATTTGATATAATTTTAGGATGCACTATTGAAATTGTGGCTATTCAAACAGTATAAGAGAGCCTGCTAGAAAAGGACAGTCCAAACAGTTCCATCAGCAGACTTACTTTTTTATTTATTTTTATTTTTTTTAACATCTTCATTGGAGTATGATTGCTTTACAATGGTGTGTTAGTTTCTGCTGTGTAACAAAATGAATCAGCTATACATATATCCCCATATCCCCTCCCTCTTGTGTCTCCCTCTGACCCTCCCTATTCCACCTCTCTAGGTGGTCACAAAGCACAGAGCTGATCTCCCTGCGCTATGCAGCTGCTTCCCACTAGCTATTTTCCATTTGGTAGTGTATATACGTCCATGCCACTCTCTCACTTCACCCCAGCTTACCCTTCTCACTCCCTGTGTCCTCAAATCTTCATCCCAGCTTACCCTTCCCACTCCCCATGTCAAGTCCATTCTCTACGAGCAGACTTACTTTATGATAAACAGCTATCACTGTGGTTCACTAGATAATAACTGGCAAGAGCAAAACTATGCAAATTCTGCCCTTTATGGTTCACATAAGTCCTGAGTGCCAATTTTCATGGAACCTTAAGTTAATTCTTTCTCCAATGCCTTGTCCAACACTGTTCTCTAATTAACTTCAAAACAAAATAAGATTTCCAATAAAAGACTTCAGGGCACAACCTAACTTGGGGTGACATTTATAAATTACTTCCCCTTCCCTGCCCAATTATGATCAGATCAAACTGTGAATAAACCGTTGTGAATTATTGAATGTAATGAATCAAAAAAATAGAAATGTGCGTGTGGGCATAAAAGTTCATTCTCCTGAGGTCCTTCTATATTTCTATCTTGTGAGATCTTTCTCAGATCAATCCTTGAAAGAAAACTTCAAAAACAGTAGCAAATGCTTCAGTCCTTTCCCTAAAATATACTTCCTCCAACCAAGGTTTTTTTTTAAGGCTCTTGTTCATCTCTGTCTTGGCCACAAAATAACAAAGTCTTAGGGTCAATACGTAATGCTTTTTGATAAACAATATTTTCAAGAAATATGCACCACAGCACCCTTCACACTCTTAAAGCTCATTTGCATTGTTTGCTTAGCAACTTTTCTCTACTCCCCTTTTTTTTCTTCCACATAGTGAGATCCTTCTCTTGCTTCAATTCTTGCTTTAGATATTACACGTTTTCCTAGCCCTCCAACCCCACCTCCACCATGTGTGCCTTAGTACCTCTGTCAGTTATAGCACTTAGCACAACAATACTACATTTATCTATCCACATTTCTCACTCCCTTCCTAGACTGTGACTTCTTAGACTCAGAAACTATTTCTAATGTATCTTTGTAATCCCAGAAAGCAGTAAATGAATATGTATATGATAAATTGAAGTGAAATTTATCATAAATAGTAACCATTTGAAATAACATGCAACTTATTTTTCTAGTCCTAATCTTACTGCCAAATTCTTACCCCAAGAAGATCAATCAAGAGGAGCACCACTGAAAGAGACCTGGGAGTATGAATCTGATTTGCTCCAAGTCATAACATTTCAGAGATTGGAATAAACTTCATCTCAACCCCGAGCTAGTTTCCTGTGTATGGGACTCACAACTCTCCTCCAAATAAACTTGCAGCCTGCCACTCATTTCAACTTTGCTTCTCATTTTGACTGCCATACCGGATTGATCCTTAGAGGTACTGGTACTACACTAAAACTAAAGGATCTTTTCCTTGTTTTTAAAAGTTACAGCTTTCAGTTGGAAGTAAGTCAATGACAACCTACCTATCCACTGATTACAAATATAATCTCTGGACAAAACCTGAGAACTCTGAAAAGCAGGTAAGTCGATTGAAAAGCATAGTCAAAACTTGAAGTGACCACTTGGTTAATTCCCTGGAGGTTTTTTTCCCCCTCATCTGTTACGGGTTGAAGTCTATCCCCCCAAAAGATACGTTGGGGTCCTAATTCCTAGTACCTCATAATGTGACCGTATTTGGATAAAGTGTCTTTTCAGAGATAATCGAGTAAAATGAGGTCATTAGGGTAGACTCTGATCCAATAGTACTGATGTTCTTAGAGAAAGGAGAAAATGTGGTCGCAGAGAAACATGTACACAGGAAGAATGCCATGTGAAGATCAGCATTATACTGCCACAACCAAGGAGCTACCAGAAGCTAGGAGAGAGGCTAGGAACAGATCCTTCCCTGGCACCAGAGGGAGCATGGCCCTGACAACACCTTAATCTTAAAGTTAAGAGATTAAGTTAACACCTCCAGAACTGTGAAACAATAAATGTCTGTTTTTTAAGGCACTCACTTTGCAGTAATTTGTTATGGCAGCCCTGCAAACTAAGATGCCATCTTTCCTCTCCTAGTTTTGACCAGAGGATGGCCCAGTTATGAACTCTGCAGTGGACACAAACAACAAAAATGTCAAAGAGAATTCTTGTCTTTCTGGAAGGAGAACAAAGAAAAGGGGAACCCGGAAGTCAAAGACTGTAGGGGGGACTGCTGTGAAGTAGAGAGATGGAGAAGGGAGTTCTCTAATTCTATGATCCAGCACAATTTTCAGGCTCATCCCTTAACATGTATGTGTTACATGCACAACACAAACCCAGATTAGCAGAGCATAGGCTATAAGAACCAAATAGTACAAAACATGACCCACTTACCAAAATAAGCCATGAGTGGCACATGCACAGAACTTAGTGAAAGCAGCATAGCAAAGGTTTGAAAACTGAACTGATATTGTAAATTCCACCGACTGAAAGTGAGATAAAACTGACGGTCTGAACTTAATCTGGTGTAGGTTGATTGCCTACAGCAGTTAAGGGGTAGGGGAGGGGGTACAAAAAAACAACATTATCTGGAGGACTAAGGAAAACATGATGTAACACTTAAAATATTACGATAAATATTACTACAGTCAAAAATTGCTCAACATATAAATAACTACAAAATTGATCAACTCTCAGTGGAAAAGACGATCAACTAATTGCAATCCCAAGATGACTTAGATATTAAAATCATCAGCCCAACACTTTAAAGCACCCATTATAACTGTTCATGAAATGTTACCAGAGAGAAATTTAGAACTTGAGAAACGAGTGAGAAGCAACAGAAATGGTAAATATTTGGACAATATTTTTATCCTCTTAAGTTCTTTAAAATATGTATTTTTGATAAAAACAAAATTGTAACATTTTCTGGTGGGTTTTCAATATGTAGCTGTAATATGTAATTCTAAGAAATGAGGAAGAGTAAAGGGGTCTATATGATTGCAAGCCTTCTACATTAATTTTAAAAATAAATATATTTTTTATTGAAGTATAGTTGATAATTACAATGCTGTGTTAGTTTCAGGTGTACAGCAATGTGTTTCAGATTATATATGTGTGTATGTGTATATATATGTGTGTGTATATATATATATATATATATATATATATATATATATAACCTTATTAGTTATCTATTTTATAAATAGTGGTGTGTATATATTAATCCCAACCTCCTAATTTATCTCCCACCTCCTTTCCCCTTTGGTAACCATAAGTTTGTTTTCTATCTGTGGATCTATTTATGCTTTGTAAATAAGTTCATTTGTGTCTTTTTTTTTTCAGGTTCCACATATAAGTGATATCATATGATATCTGTCTTTCTCTGTCTGGCTCACTTCACTTAGTATGATAATCTCTAGATCCATTAAGCCTTCTATATTTAAATAATAAAATATTAATTCTATGTATACTGTAAAAGATTAGTTGTGTACACTCTATTCCCTAGCACAATCTATTAAAAATATGAAGCAATTAAACCAAAAGGTAGATGAATTAAAATGGTATACCAAAAAACATTGAAATCATCCAAAAGGTGGCAAAAAGGAGGGAAAAAAATAAAACAGAGAAGATGAATATTAAAATGATGCATCTATATACAAGCATATCAATAATTACACTGAATAGAAGTGGTCTTAAACACACCAATTAAAAGATAGCATGTGCGGCTTCCTTGGTGGCGCAGTGGTTGAGAGTCCGCCTGCCGATGCAGGGGACACGGGTTCGTGCCCCGGTCCGGGAAGATCCCACATGCTGCGGGAGCAGCTAGGCCCGTGAGCCATGGCTGCTGAGCCTGTGCGTCCGGAGCGTGTACTCCGCAACGGGAAAGGCCGCAACAGTGAGAGACCCGCGTACCGCAAAAAAAAAAAAAAAAAAAAAAAACAAAGATAGCATGTGAGACTGGATTAATTTTTTTTTTTAATTATATCTACAAGAAACCCACTCAGGTATAATGACATTAATAGGTTAAAAGTAAAAGAAGGGAAAATACTAGACAAAGCTCATATTAATACTACACAAAGTAGAGTTCAAAGGAAAGTATATTAGAATACAGAGGGACTTCATTTGTTTTTTTTTTTTTCAAAAAAAGAGGTCCCTCAATGTTCACAGCAGTGCTATTTACAATAACCATGACATGGAAACAACACAAGTGCCCATAAACAAACAATTGGTTTAAGAAGGTGTGGCGGAGACTTCCCGGTAAGATGGCGGAAGAGTAAGACGCGGAGATCACCTTCCTCCCCACGGATACACCAGAAATACAGCTACACGTGGAACAACTCCTACAGAACACCTACTAAACGCTGGCAGAAGACCCCAGACCTCCCAAAAGGAAAAAAACTCCCCACATACCCGGGTAGGGCAAAGCGGAGAGATTCCCGCACAGAGGATCGGTACCGAGCGGCACTCACCAGCCCGAGAGGCTTGTCTGCTCGCCCGCCGGGGTGGGCGGCGCTGGAAGCTGAGGCTTGGGCTTCGGTCAGAGCGCAGGGAGAGGACTGGGGCTGGCGGCGAGAACTCAGCCTGAAGGGGGCTAATGCGCCACAGCTAGCCGGGAGGGAGTCCGGGAAAACTCTGGAGCTGCCGAAGAGGCAAGAGACTTTTTCTTCCCTCTTGGTTTCCTGGTGCGCGAGGAGAGGGGATTAAGAGCGCTGCTTAAAGGGGCTCCACAGACGGGCGCGAGTCGCGGCTGAAAGCGCGGAGCCCAGAGACGGGCGTGGGACGCTGAGGCTGCTGCTGCCGCCGCCAAGAAGCCTGTATGCGAGCGCAGGTCACTGTCCAAACCGCCCTTCCGGGAGCCTGTGCAGCCCGCCACTGCTGCGGTCCCGGGATCCAGGGGCGGCTTCCCTGGGAGAACGCACGGCGCGCCTCGGGCTGGTGCAACGTCACGCCGACCTCTGCCGCTGCAGGCTCGCCCCGCACTCCGTGCCCCTCCCTCCCGCCCGGCCTGAGTGAGCCAGAGTCCCCGAAGAGGCTGCTCCTTTAACCCTGTCCTGTCTGAGCGAAGAACAGACGCCCTCCGGCGACCTACACGCAGAGGTGGGGCCAAATCCAAAGCTGAGACCCAGGAGCTGTGAGAACAAAGAAGAGAAAGGGAAACCTCTCCCAGCAGTCTCAGAAGCAGCGGATTAAAGCTCCACAATCAACTTGATGTACCCTGCATCTGTGGAATACATGAATAGACAACAAATCATCCCAAATTGAGGAGCCAGGAGTCAGTGCTGTGCCTCTGAGGTGGGAGAGCCAACTTCAGGACACTGGTCCACAAGAGACCTCCCAGCTCCACATAATATCAAACGGCGAAAATCTTCCAGAGATCTCCATCTCAACACCAGCACCCAGCTTCACTCAACGACCAGCAAGCTACAGTGCTGGACACCCTATGCTAAACAACTAGCAAGACAGAAACACAACGCCACCCATTAGCAGAGAGGTGGCCTAAAATCATAAAAAGTCCACAGACACCCCAAAACACACCACCAGACGTGGACCTGCCCACCAGAAAGACAAGATCCAGCCTCATCCACCAGAACACAGGCACTAGTCCCCTCCACCAGGAAGCCTACACAACCCACTAAACCAACCTTAGCCACTGGGGACAGACACCAAAAACAACGGGAACTACGAACCTGCAGCCTGCAAAAAGGAGACCCCAAACACAGTAACATAAGCAAAATGAGAAGACAGAAAAACACACAGCAGGAGAAGGAGCAAGATAAAAACCCACCAGACCTAACAAATGAAGAGGTAATAGGCAGTCTACCTGAAAAAGAATTCAGAATAATGATGGTAAAGATAATCCAAGATTCTATTTCCAAGATCCAAAATCTTGGAAATAGAATAGACAAAATGCAAGAAACAGTTAACAAGGACCTAGAAGAACTAAAGATGAATCAAGCATCGATTAAAAACACAATAAATGAAATAAAAAATACTCTAGATGGGATCAATAGCAGAATAACTGAGGCAGAAGAATGGATAAGTGAGGTGGAAGATAAAATAGTGGAAATAACTGCTGCAGAGCAAAATAAAGAAAAAAGAATGAAAAGAACAGAGGACAGTCTCAGAGACCTCTGGGACAACATTAAACGCACCAACATTCGAATTATAGGGGTTCCAGAAGAAGAAGAGAAAAAGAAAGGGACTGAGAAAATATTTGAAGAGATTATAGTTGAAAACTTCCCTAATATGGGAAAGGAAATAGTTAATCAAGTCCAGGAGGCACAGAGAGTCCCATACAGAATAAATCCAAGGAGAAATACGCCAAGACACATAGTAATCAGTCAAAAATTAAACACAAAGAAATCATATTAAAAGCAGCAAGGCAAAAACAACAAATAACACACAAGGGAATCCCCATCAGGATAACAGCTGATCTCTCAGCAGAAACTCTACAAGCAAGAAGGGAGTGGCAGGACATAATTAAAGTGATGAAGGAGAAAAAGCTGCAACCAAGATTACTCTACCCAGCAAGGATCTCATTCAGATTTGATGGAGAAATTAAAACCTTTACAGACAAGAAAAAGCTGAGAGAGTTCAGCACCACCAAACCAGCTTTACAACAAATGCTAAAGGAACTTCTCTAGGCAAGAAACACAACAGAAGGAAAAGACCTACAATAACGAACCCAAAACAATTAAGAAAATGGGAATAGGAACATACATATCTATAATTACCTTAAATGTAAATGGACTAAATGCTCCCACCAAAAGACACAGAGTGGCTGAATGGATACAAAAACAAGACCCATATATATGCTGTCTACAAGAGACCCACTTCAGACCTAGAGACACATACAGACTGAAAGTAAGGGGATGGAAAAAGATATTCCATGCAAATGGAAACCAAAAGAAAGCTGGAGTAGCATTTCTCATATCACACAAAATAGACTTTAAAATAAAGACTACTAGAAGAGACAAAGAAGGACACTACATAATGATCAAGGGATCGATCCAAGAAGAAGATATAACAATTGTAAATATTTATGCACCCAACATAGGAGCACCTCAATACATAAGGCAAATACTAACAGCCATAAAAGGAGAAATCGACAGTAACACAATCACAGTAGGGGACTTTAACACCCCACTTTCACCACTGGACAGATCATCCAAAATGAAAATAAATAAGGAAACACAAGCTTTAAATGATACATTAAACAAGATGGACTTAATTGATATTTATAGGACATTTCATCCAAAAACAACAGAATACACATTTTTCTCAAGTGCTCATGGAACATTCTCCAGGATAGATCACATCTTGGGTCACAAATCAAGCCTTGGTAAATTTAAGAAAATTGAAATTGTATCAAGTATCTTTTCTGACCACAATGCTATGAGACTAGATATCAATTACAGGAAAAGAGCTGTAAAAAATACAAACACATGGAGGCTAAACAATACACTACTTAATAACGAAGTGATCACTGAAGAAATCAAAGAGGAAATTAAAAAATACCTAGAAACAAATGACAATGGAGACACGACGACCCAAAACCTATGGGATGCAGCAAAAGCAGTTCTAAGAGGGAAGTTTATAGCAATACAATCCCACCTTAAGAAACAGGAAACATCTCGAGTAAACAACCTAACCTTGCACCTAAAGCAATCAGAGAAAGAAGAACAAAAACATCCCAAAGTTAGCAGAAGGAAAGAAATCATAAAAATCAGATCAGAAATAAATGAAAAAGAAATGAAGGAAACGATAGCAAAGATCAATAAAACTAAAAGCTGGTTCTTTGAGAAGATAAACAAAATTGATAAACCATTAGCCAGACTCATCAAGAAAAAAAGGGAGAAGACTCAAATCAATAGAATTAGAAATGAAAAAGGAGAAGTAACAACTGACACTGCAGAAATACAAAAGATCATGAGAGATTACTATAAGCAACTCTATGCCAATAAAATGGACAACCTGGAAGAAATGGACAAATTCTTAGAAATGCACAACCTGCCAAGACTGAATCAGGAAGAAATAGAAAATATGAAGAGACCAATCACAAGCACTGAAATTGAAACTGTGATAAAAAATCTTCCAACAAACAAAAGCCCAGGACCAGATGGCTTCACAGGCGAATTCTATCAAGCATTTAGAGAAGAGCTAACACCTATCCTTCTCAAACTCTTCCAAAATATAGCAGAGGGAGGAACACTCCCAAACTCATTCTACGAGGCCACCATCACCCTGATACCAAAACCAGACAAGGATGTCACAAAGAAAGAAAACTACAGGCCAATATCACTGATGAACATAGATGCAAAAATCCTCAACAAAATACTAGCAAACAGAATCCAACAGCACATTAAAAGGATCATACACCATGATTAAGTGGGGTTTATTCCAGGAATGCAAGGATTCTTCAATATACGCAAATCAATCAACGTGATACACCATATTAACAAATTGAAGGAGAAAAACCATATGATCATCTCAATAGATGCAGAGAAAGCTTTCGACAAAATTCAACACCCATTTATGATAAAAACCCTGCAGAAAGTAGGCATAGAGGGAACTTTCCTCAACATAATAAAGGCCATATATGACAAACCCACAGCCAGCATCGTCCTCAATGGTGAAAAACTGAAACCATTTCCACTAAGATCAGGAACAAGACAAGGTTGCCCACTCTCACCACTCTTATTCAACATAGTTTTGGAAGTTTTAGCCACAGCAATCAGAGAAGAAAAGGAAATAAAAGGAATCCAAATCGGAAAAGAAGAAGTAAAGCTGTCAATGTTTGCAGATGACATGATACTATACATAGAGAATCCTAAAGATGCTACCAGAAAACTACTAGAGCTAATCAATGAATTTGGTAAAGTTGCAGGATACAAAATTAATGCACAGAAATCTCTGGCATTCCTATATACTAATGATGAAAAATCTGAAAGTGAAATCAAGGAAACACTCCCATTTACCATTGCAACAAAAAGAATAAAATATCTAGGAATAAACCTACCTAAGGAGACAAAAGACCTGTATGCAGAAAATTATAAGACACTGATGAAAGAAATTAAAGATGATACAAATAGATGGAGAGATGTACCATGTTCTTGGATTGGAAGAATCAACATTGTGAAAATGACTCTACTACCCAAAGCAATCTATAGATTCAATGCAATCCCTATCAAACTACCACTGGCATTTTTCACAGAACTAGAACAAAAAATTTCACAATTTGTATGGAAACACAAAAGACCCCGAATAGCCAAAGCAATCTTGAGAACGAAAAATGGAGCTGGAGGAATCAGGCTCCCTGACTTCAGACTATACTACAAAGCTACAGTAATCAAGACAGTATGGTACTGGCACAAAAACAGAAAGATACATCAATGGAACAGGATAGAAAGCCCAGAGATAAACCCACGGACATATGGTCACCTTATCTTTGATAAAGGAGGCAGGAATGTACAGTGGAGAAAGGACAGTCTCTTCAATAAGTGGTGCTGGGAAAACTGGATAGGGACATGTAAAAGTATGAGATTAGATCACTCCCTAACACCATACACAAAAATAAGCTCAAAATGGATTAAAGACCTAAATGTAAGGCCAGACACTATCAAACTCTTAGAGGAAAACATAGGCAGAACACTCTATGACATAAATCACAGCAAGATCCTTTTTGACCCACCTCCTAGAGAAATGGAAATAAAGACAAAAATAAACACATGGGACCTAATGAAACTTCAAAGCTTTTGCACAGCAAAGGAAACCATAAACAAGACCAAAAGACAACCCTCAGAATGGGAGAAAATATTTGCAAATGAAGCAACTGACAAAGGATTAATCTCCAAAATTTATAAGCAGCTCATGCAGCTCAATAACAAAAAAACAAACAACCCAATCCAAAAATGGGCAGAAGACCTATATAGACATTTCTCCACAGAAGATATACAGACTGCCAACAAACACATGAAAGGATGCTCAACATCTTTACTCATTAGAGAAATGCAAATCAAAACTAAAATGAGATATCATCTCACACCAGTCAGAATGGCCATCATCAAAAAATCTACAAACAATAAATGCTGGAGAGGATGTGGAAAAAAGGGAACACTCTTGCACTGCTGGTGGGAATGTGAATTGGTACAGCCACTATGGAGAACGGTATGGAGGTTCCTTAAAAAACTACAAATAGAACTACCATATGACCCAGCAATCCCACTACTGGGCATATACCCTGAGAAAACCATAATTCAAAAAAGACATGTACCAAAATGTTCATAGCAGCCCTATTTACAATAGCCCGGAGATGGAAACAACCTAAGTGTCCATCATCGGATGAATGGGTAAAGAAGATGTGGCACATATATACAATGGAATATTACTCAGCCATAAAAAGAAATGAAATTGAGCTATTTGTAATGAGGTGGATGGACCTAGAGTCTGTCATACAGAGTGAAGCAAGTCAGAAAGAGAAAGACAAATACTGTATGCTGACACATATATATGGAATTTAAGAAAAAAAAATGTCATGAAGAACATAGGGGTAAGACAGGAATAAAGACACAGACCTACTAGAGAATGGACTTGAGGATATGGGGAGGGGGAAGGGTATGCTGTGACAAAGTGAAAGAGAGGCATGGACATATATACACTACCAAACGTAAGGTAGATAGCTAGTGGGAAGAAGCTGCATAGCACAGGGAGATCAGCTCGGTGCTTTGTGACCGCCTGGAGGGGTGGGATACGGAGGGTGGGAGGGAGATGCAAAAGGGAGGGGATATGGGAACATATGTATATGTATAACTGATTAAATTTGTTATAAAGCAAAAAAAAAAAAAAAGAAGGTGTGGCATATATACACAATGGAATATTACTCAGCCATAAAAATGAATGAAATATTGCCATTTGCAACAACATAGATGTATCTAGAGAATATTATACTAAATCACAGAGAAAGATTATATGATATCACTTATATGTAGAATCTAAAAAATAATACAAATGAATCTATATACAAAACAGAAACAGATTCATAAACATAGAAAACAAACTTATGGTTATTAAATGGAAAAAGAATGGAGGGATAAATTAGGAGTATGGAATTAAAGATACAAACCTGTATATATAAAACAGATAAGCAACAAGAATTTATAGCACAGGGAACTATACTCAATATCTTGTAATAACCTATAATGGAAAACAATCTGAAAAAAATGTGTATGTGTGTATATATATGTATATATATTATATATATATACACATACACCTGTCTATATATTATATATATAATTTGTCAATTTCCTATAAAGTAGTCACATCAGAACTTGTATGCAGAAGCATATTGTAAATTTTTAAAACGTCATATTTTCCTGATGCCTCAACAGCCCCACAAACCCACTGTGTGAGCACCCAACCCAGGTAACCAGGATGATAAGCCTGTCTTTGCTACTAGTTTCCCTTCTTGCCCTCCACTGACTATGACCTAGTGACATTCAATGCACCAAAGAAATCCCTCACACCTTTTGCTGTGTACTCCACCCTGACCCCCAATAAAGGCACTTGCCCACAGATCCTCCCTCTCTTGGCTCCCATCTGTTTGGCTGAGCCTTCTCCCTAGGAGCTCCTCCCATATGGCCTCCTGCTTCCCTCTTCTAGTACCTGTGATTATAATAAATCCTTTAATGTCATATGCCTCAGTGTAAATTCTGCAACCGTGTTGGAGTGATCCTTAAAGTCCCCACAAGGGGAACTTACCCCCCCCCATTTACAACACAATAAGTTTATAGAGAACTTCTTCATAATCATTCAAAACTGGGGAAAAAACACTAATATCTTTCAACAAGTGAATATGACATATTAGCAATAAAAATGAACAAATTATCGCCACACAATAGCATAGAATCTGAAACATATTAAGTGAGCAAAACCAGACTCAAAAAGCTGCATACTGTATGATTTCATTTATATGACATTCCGGACAAGGTAAAACTATAAAGATAAACAATAGATCATTGTTGCCAGGGATTAAGGTAGGAGAAAGGATTGACTAAATAGAGGCAGCATGAGGAAATAATTTGGGGTGATGGGACTCTTCTATATTTTGATGATGGTAGTTGTTATAGGACTGTTCAAAAATTCTTAGAACTGTATACCAAGAAGATTGAAGTTTGTGGGTAAATATAAATTTTTAAAACATTTTAAAATTAAAATTTCAGAATTTTCTATTGTTCTCAGAAGATGGGTGACAGATGGAATTATTAGGATACCAACAAAAAATCTCTACAAATACTTATGACCTCAGAACAAGAAAAAATATATTAAGCCCCTTTGACATTTTTTAATTAATTAATTTATTTATTATTATTTTTTTTTTTTTGCGGTACTTGGGCCTCTCACTGTTGTGGCCTCTTCCGTTGCGGGGCACAGGCTCCGGACGCGCAGGCCCAGCGGCCATGGATCACGGGCCCAGCCGCTCCGCAGCACGTGGGATCCTCCCGGACCGGGACACGCACCCGCATCCCCTGCATTGGCAGGTGGACTCTCAACCACTGCGCCACCAAGGAAGCCCGAGATTTTTTAATTTAAATAAGCTTTTTTATATTAAATGTTGACAGCAAGTCAAATCTATTTTTGTGAATAAGTACTGCTCTTCCCTACCTTAATACTGTTTGAAAAGACAGGTGGCAAATTCTAGAGCTGCAAAACTCTTGTGTTCTTATCCAAATGCAATAATGAAAACAGAACTATAAAAGTCCCACTCTATTTCTAAATGAAAGTTCTTTCTGCTTGTCCCTATTCATTCAAAAGTTCTAAAGAATTTCCCAACTGTTAACTTTCTCTTCTCTCCTAATTAGTACTGTTTTAGCAAAAGCACTAAAAAAAGGAATGGTGAGTTTTTCTTGCCCTAAGGATGAGTCTATCTCCTCCCTCTTCTACCCCCTTGACATGAAAATGACAAAGGAAAGGGGCAAACGGTAGATATGCAGGCTCCACGTACAAATAAAAACACAAATTCAAGCAGTCGTATTTTAAAGGTTAAAGGAAAATAGCCAATGTTAATCAATTATTTTATTCAGCTCTTTGCAAATGGTTATGTAAATAGTTGCAGCCAAAGTGTTTACTACAATGAGTGCTTACTACAATGAGTGTTTACTATTGTGTATTATAACTGTTCTCTCATTTGAATAAAATAAAAGTATCTCTACTGGGAAAGCAAATTAGGATAATATATTCAGTTGTGATTCTGGCTTTGCTATTTGCTGGTTCTCTGGTAGTTCAATGCTGATCTAAAGAGCTTTAAATATGATAAGTGAATGTAAATAAGAGAATAAGAGAATCATTTGCACTATCTGGAAGTTGAATTCAAGAAGCTCATTCTATAGAGTCTAGAAGAGAGTGGACATATGTATACATATAGCTGATTCACTTTGCTGTACAGCAGAAACTAACAACATTGTAAATCAACTATACTCCAACAAAAAATTAAATTAAAAAAAATCTCATTCTATCACGTGAAGATGGAAGAAGGAAAATAGTAAATACCTATATTTGTTTTGGTATCTGATCATAAAGCTCTAGTAATACTGCATTAGGCAAAGCTTATGTTTTTACTTACTATAAAATTGCTTCTTAATGATAATAGACCACATAATTTCAACTGAAAAGTGGCTATATAGTCAGTAGTTATTGAAACTTAATGATTGTCGTTGCTATAGAAATGAAACTACTGGTACTCCAGTAAATCCCTGACATAAGGCTATAAATGGAGTTAAAAAAAAAACAAAACAGGGGCTTCCCTGGTGGCGCAGTGGTTGAGAGTCCGCCTGCCGATTCAGGGGACACGGGTTTGTGCCCCTGTCCGGGAGGATCCCACATGCCACGGAGCGGCTGGGCCCGTGAGCCATGGCCGCTGAGCCTGCGCGTCCGGAGCCTGTGCTCCGCAGCGGGAGAGGCCACAGCAGTGAGAGGCCCGCGTACCGCAAAAAAAAAAAAAAAAAAAGAGGAACATAGATTCCTAACTTCTACTTTGGTATTTTGAGGAAAGGGATAGCCTAATGCCTGAAGATTCCCCACAGGGTTTCACCCTCCTCCATGTTTCCCTAAGCTCACCACCATCACAGATGAATAATGTTAGTCTATTACCCACACCCACTATCTGCTTTGTCTAAGATCAAGGGCTGGGTAGAAAATTGGAGTCAATTGCCAACTGTCTGTGGTATTCAAATTCACATTATTGCTGTGTTTTCCTATATTTGGAAGACTAAAGGAATGCAAGCTTTTATTGAGACACATATCTGATAAGGAAAACACATAATACATAGGAGCTAATGTAGATGTCTTAAACTTCCAGGTGGGAGTGTCAAATTTGATGTTTACTACATTTTTAATGAATTACTAAATAAAATATGCAGTGCTTATTGTCTTCCAACTAACTTCCCCTACAAAGTCTACACAAGTGTCCCCCAAACACACATATACGCATACATACCACGCACTCCTTAAAAAGTACTACTCAGGAATGCAGTTTGAATGTCAGCTGTTGGTCAGTGAAGTAGACAACACTCAAAACTTTCTGTTTCTCTTTCCATTGTATAGATATGACCTTAGTGGTTAAAACATTAAACGTGCTAAGTGAGCACTTACCATGCGCTAAAGCACTGTACTAAGCACTAGAGGAGTTCCAAATCTAGCAGAGTAAATCCTCAAATAATTACACACACATCTTACTGAATTACAGTTGTGACAATGTTAAAGCACTATGTGTAATGCAAGCTTGGTTTTTATTCCCTGTCACATCAAAGTGGATTTTTTTTTCTCATGTATAGTCAATAGATCCACAAAGCATGTGCAGGGGGAAAATATCCTATGGCTTCAGATATTTTTCCAACACCTATCTTATAGAAGCATAAGTGTCCCATGGGTTCAATAATAGATATATGAACATTCCTTCAAGACTCACTTTTATTTGACAGTAGATTGCTGCTGGTGAGCAACTATGGCAAGCCTATGAAAACAAACTCTCCAGCTTTTACGGACTCCTTCTTCTAAGCTTATTCTTGGAAATGTCTCTCTGCCCCATATAAAATAGAAAAGCAGTCTTCTGTTCCAAATAACAGGATTGTAGTAATATAATATTTCTAAGATTAAGTCTGCTATGGTCTAGTTTGAGAGTTCATCCAACACCTAGACTGAGAAGAAAACCAAAAGTCTGACAGGTGGGACTTCATTTGAGTTTCTGAAAATGTACCTATTGCCCAGGGCCCCTCATACATCTATAGAATATCAATGCAGCCATTAAATCCAAGAGCTAAAAATTCCACATAGCAACACAGAAAAGGAATCTTCCCAAAGAATATAAGCTCCACAAATATGTCTTTGCTAAATTGCTCCATGAGTTTTGCAAATAGGTTCTCCAAACTCCAGAACTTTTTATCATCAGTGCCTATCTGAATTTCTTTCTTTTCCTTCAGGCATACCAACACAGTGAGACTGTGTTACAGTCAATACATCTGTTCAACCAAGGCAGAAGCAGCAATTCAGAGAGAATACCTAACTAAAAGAAACTGCATTTTTACATGATTACCCATGGTTCTGTAATGGTGTCAGTTTTATGATATCCATCTTATAGATTTATATTGCTACATGGGATGTCACATTGAATTATTGCTAGATTAATAAAACTGCAAGACCAGGTTCAAGTGTAAGGTTTATGAAAAGTGTTTATGACAGGATCAGTCAGGCTTCCAGCAGGACTAGACAAACTTTTTACAGTTTGGGATTGAATTGCTTAATGAACCAGTCAGCACTTGATTTTCTGCCTTCATACATTTTTAAAAATGATTCTCAACTATTAATCGTCAGTTTAGACTCCCATAGGTACTAAATATAAACATGTGTGAAACCTAACCCCTCATGAAGGAATGCTATACCGTGTGATTCAAAGGAAAAAAGATCTGAGAAAAACATCAGCCTAACTCTTCAAACATGTTCATGGGATCACAAACATCATTTTCTCTATGATAAACTTTTAGGACTAAAAACTCAAGTTTGGTCATGAGAATGTTCATATCTCCAAACATAAAATTTGAGTTGTTGCTAATTGCTCTTTTTAAGGCAGCTCAAAAGCAATTAGCAGGATATTCCCTAACAAGCACTTTTAGAAGTTCTATGACTCTTTCTGGCAACTAAAGTACCCAAATGGCAGAGGGAAATAATACTTTATTACAAGTATTTGAGGACCTAACAAAAATAGTCTTTTGAAAGTACTTAGCATATTGAGTATCAATTAGCTCAGAGAATCCAGAGAAGAGGTGGAATGAGAGTTTTAAAAGATCTTCTAAAGAACAATACATGGGGTAGGGCAGACTATAACATGCCTTCTTATTACATGGGTTTGGATAAACAGTAGGATAAATAATATTCCTTAAAATTAGTCATGTGCACACTAGAAAAGTATTTTGTGGGAAAACTGTCCTATATGAAAATGTTTAATGTACACACTTAACACACTTAACATGTATCCAGTATTATCAGCATTCTTCATACTTCTTTGTTTCATCCAGTTAAGGATGCACAGAGTGATAAGGAAAATAAAATGCAATTGTCCTTACCCCAGTCTACATAAACATCCTCTTTCCACCATGATTTGAGGGAAGAGTAGATGATGACCCATCATTCTTTCATGAACTGAATACTTAAGTCCCATTTATTAAGCCCAATACAGGCCCAATCCACCTACAGGGAAAGTCTGCACCAACACGTCCATGACCTACACCTGCATTCAGTTCCTCAAACATGCCAACCCCTTACTCGCCTGGAGACTCTTGTCTGCTAGAAGCCTCTCTTCAATGTCTAGACCTTAGTTTAGAAACTAAACTAGGAAAGGTCTTCCCCAACCTTGCCATGTAAAGAATCTCCCAGTTATTTTCTCTCAAAACAATGTTCTCATTGTAACCTTTCCAAATTTGTAATTGCTTCAAATATTCACCTCTTTGTTATTTATTATAAGAGATCCTGAAGGACTAAAAATTTTCTATTCCAAGTGTTGTATAACCACCTCCATCTAGTTCTTAAACAGTTCCAGCAGTTCACATTAAACCCCTTTCCCATTAAGCAGTTTCTCCTCATTCCTCCTTCCCCCTAGTCCCTGGCAACCACCAATCTTCACTATGTCTCTGCAGATCTATCTATTACAGACAGTTCATATAATTGGAGTCATACAATATGTGACTTTTTATATCTAGCTTCTTTCACTTAGAATGTTTTGGAAGTTCATCCACATTGGGCATGCAGTCTTTGTTCATATTACAAATAATATTCTATTGTATGTATGTGTATACAATAAATTTTTTTTCCATTACTCTATACATGTTCAAGATGGACATTTTACTGTGTCCATCTTCTGGCTATTGTGAATAGTTATGGTTATATAATTTTTAAAGAAATACATTAGAGACACATACTGAAGTATTTTGAGGTTAAATGATGTCTAGATTTTGCTTTTAAATACCTCGGCCAAAAAAACAAGACTGGATATAGATGAAACAAGACTGAAAAATTTTTGAAAATTATTGAAGCTGGGAAAAGAGTACAGAGGGGTTCATTATACTAATTTCTCTACTTTTATATATGGTTGAAAAACTCCATAATTGAGTGGGGTTTTTTTAAGTTTGGAAAACAGAATCTGAATTAGACTCTTTTGTTTTTATAATATATTCTACGAGTACTCCCTCTCATCCCCATTCCCCTCAAAAAATGTTGCATGCCTAATAAGTGCCATGGCTGGCTAGGGGAGGAGAGTAGTCTGGAAAGTTAATACTGACTAAAGCCTACTGAGAAAATAAGATTAAAAATAATTTCTCCTCCATGCAGAAAAACTCTCCTCAAAGGTAGAAGAGAAAAAAAATTATCATTGAATAAGCATTAAGCCAGAATGTGATGTACATCACAGGCAATCCACTAAGAGATTACAAAGATAATATATAAATCTCACTCTTCATATAGTCAAGCAGATATGATTCATACATGTTCAAGAGAAGCAGTAACTAGTCCTCAAGTAAGTTGATTTGACAGCCCCATTGTCGTACAATAGTTCATCTCAAATTCACTTGGTAGTTGGGGTGACCATCTGTGTTAGTTAACTGGCTTAATCCAAAAGAAAAGGTAACTTCTCATATCTTTATGACAAGAGGAAATTTTGCCACTTGGAGGAAGAGGCCACCAAAGTTAAGCTCCTACCCTCTCACAGAGATTGGAAGATAGGGTGATATCTTTCTGGATTGTATTTCAAAGATATAGTTCCCAGTCCCTGGTTAGAGGCTTATTTAGCTTTTTTTTTTTAAGTTTTACATACATTTCAAAGAGATGGAGAATGAAGTTACAAGTTTTCTAAAGTAAATGTTCTAAGAAAAAACTGGGGGTGGGGGTTACTTCTTTATTTTCAACAGGAAGAATTAAGGCTGTTATTCTTCATTTGTATTTACTACTACAAGCCCTTTGTAGTAGAAAAAGACATTTAAAAAAAAGCAGATTATCTCATTATAAATCACCACTATGTGCTTTGTTTCCAAATTATGTGTAATTATCAGCTTATATAAATGAATATATTCAAGTCAAGTAATAAGTCTATAGTTTACATGACACGCAGGTGACAAAGTGCAATGGAGCAGATCTCAAACGTTAGTATGCACTTGAATCACCTGGAGATTTTGTCAAAACACAGATACTGACTCATTAGGTCTAGGGTGAGCCAGAGATTCTATACATTTTTTTTTTAATATACAGCAGGTTCTTATTAGTTATCTATTTTACACATATTAGTGTATATATGTCAATCCCAATCTCCCAACCCATCCCACCACCACCACTTTCCCTCATTGGTGTCCATACATTTGTTCTCTACATCTGTGTCTCAACTTCTGCCCTGCAAACCAGTTCATCTGTACCATTTTTCTAGATCCCACATATATGCGTTAATATACGATATTTGTTTTTCTCTTTCTGACTTACTTCACTCTGTATGACAGTGCCTAGGTCCATCCGCATCTCTACAAATGACCCAAATTCATTCCTTTTTATGGCTCAGTAATATTCCATTGTATATATGAACCGCATCTTTATCCATTATTCTCTCAATGGGCATTTAGATTGCTTACATGACCTGGCTATTGTAAATAGTGCCGCAATGAACATTGGGGTGCATATGTCTTTTTGAATTATAGTTTTCTCTGTGTATGCCCAGTAGTGGGATTGCTGGGTCATATGGTAATTCTATTTTTCATTTTTTAAGCAACCTCCATACTGTTCTCCATAGTGGCTGTATCAATTTACATTCCCACCAGCAGTGCAAGAGGGTTCCCTTTTCTCCACACCCTCTGAGGCATTTGATGTTTGTAGATTTTCTGATGATGCCCATTCTAACTGGTGTGAGGTGATACCTCACTGTAGTTTTGATTTGTATTTCTCTAATAATCAGTGATATTGAGCAGCTTTTCTTGTGCCTCTTGGCCATTTGTATGTCTTCTTTGAAGAAATGTCTATTTAGGTCTTCTGCTCATTTTTGGATTGGGTTGTTTGTATTTTTAATACTGAGCTGCAGGAGCTGTTTATATATTTTCCAGAGTAATCCTTTGTCCATTGATTCATTTGCAAATATTTTCTCCCTTTCTGAGTGTTGTCTTTTCATTTTCTTTATGGTTTCCTTTGCTGTGCAAAAGCTTTTAAGTTTCATTAGGTTCCATTTGTTTATTTTTGGTTTTATTTCCATTACTCTAAGAGGTGGGTCAAAAAAGATCTTGCTGTGATTTATGTCAAAGAGTGTCCTGCCTATGTGTTCTTTCCTCTAAGATTATAGTGTCCGGTCTTACATTTAGGTCTTTAATCCATTTTGAGTTTATTTTTCTGTATGGTGTTAGGGAGTGTTCTAATTTCATTCTTTTACATGTAGCTGTCCAGTTTTCCCAGCACCACTTATTGAAGAGGCTGTCTTTTCTCCACTGTATATCCTTGCCTCCTTGGTCATAGTTTAGTTGACCATAGGTGCATGGGTTTACCTCTGGGCTTTCTATCCTGTTCCATTGATCCATATTTCTGTTTTTGTGCCATTACCACATAGTCTTGATTACTGCAGCTTTGTAGTATAGTGTGAAGTCAGGGAATCTGATTCCTCCAGCTCTAATTTTCCCTCAAGATTGCTTTGGCTATTCGGGGTCTTTTTTGTCTCCATACACATTTTAAGATTTTTTGTTCTAGTTCTGTAAAAAATGCCATTGGTAATTTGATAGGAATTGCATTGAATCTATAGATTGCTTTGCGTAATATAGTCATTTTCACAATATTGATTCTTCCAATCCAAGAATATGGTATATCTGTCCATCTGTTTGTGTCCTCTTTGGTTTCTTTCATCTGTATCTTATAGTTTTCCAAGTACAGGTCTCTGACCTCCTTAGGTAGGCTTATTCTTAGGTGTTTTATTCTTTTTGTTGCAGTGGTGAATGGGATTGTTTCCTTAATTTCTCTTTCTGATCTTTCATTGTTAGTGTATAGGAATGCAAGAGATTTCTGTGCATTAATTTTGTATCCTGCTACCTTACCAAATTCATTGCATACCTCTAGGAGTTTTCTGGTGGCATATCTAGGATTATCTGTGTATATTACCATGTCATCTGCAAACAGTGATAGTTTTATTTCTTTTTTCCAATTTGTATTCCTTTTTTTTTTCTTCTCTGATTGCCATGGCTAGGACTTCCAAAACTATATTGAATAATAGTGGTGAGAGTGGACATCCTTGTCTTGTTCCTGATCTTAGAGGAAATGGTTTCAGTTTTTCACCACTGAGAATGATGTTTGCTATAGGTTTGTCATATATGGCCTTTATTATGTTGAGGTAGTTTCCCTCTATGCCCACTGTCTGGAGAGTTTTTATCATAAAATGGTGTTGAATTTGTCAAAAGTTTTTTCTGCATCTACTGAGATGATCACATGGTTTTTATTCTTCAATTTGTTAATATGGTATATCATGTTGATTGATCTGCATATACTGAAGAATCCTTTCAGCCTTGGGATAAATCCCACTTGATCATGGTGTATGATCCCTTTAACGTGTTGTTGGATTCTGTTTGCTAGTATTTTGTTGAGGATTTTTGTATGTATATTCATCAGTGATATTGTTCTGTAATTTTCTTTTTTTGTAGTATCTTTGTCTGGTTTTGGTATCAGGGTGATGGTGGCCTCATAGAATGAGTTGGGGAGTGTTCCTTACTCTGCAATTTTTTGGAAGAGTTTGAGAAGGATGGGTGTTAGCTCTGTCTCTAAATATTTCATAGAATTCACCTGTGAAGCCACTGGTCCTGGACTTTTGTTTATTGGAAGATTTTTTTTTTTTTCAGTACACGGGCCTCTCACTGTTGTAGCCTCTCCCATTGTGGAGCACAGGCTCCGGACGTGCAGGCTCAGTGGCCATGGCTCACAGGCCCAGCTGCTCTGCAGCATGTGGGATATTCCCGGACCAGGGCATGAACCTGTGTCCCCTACATCGGCAGGCGGACTATCAACCACTGCGCCACCAGGGAAGCCCCTGTTGGAAGATTTTTAATCACAATTTCAATTTCATTACTTGTCATTGGTCTGTTCATATTTTCTATTTCTTCCTTGTTCAGTCTTGGAAAGTTGTACCTTTTTAAGAATTTGTCCATTTCTTCCAGGTTGTCCATTTTATTGTAATAGAGTTGCTTGTAGTAGTCTCTTATGATGCTTTGTATTTCTGTGGTGTCAGTTGTAACTTCTCCTTTTCCATTTCTAATTTTACCGATGTGAGTCCTCTCCCTCTTTTTCTTGATGAGTCTGGCTAAAGGTCTATCGGTTTAGTTTATCTTCCCAAAAAAAAGCTTTGAATTTTATTGATCTTTGCTATTATTTTCTTTGTTTCTATTTCATTTATTTCTGCTCTAATCTTTATGATTTCTTTCCTTCTACTAATTTTGTTCTTCTTTCTCTAGTTCCTTTAGGTTAGATTATTTATTTGAGATCTTTCTTGACTCTTGAGGTAGGATTGTATTGCTATAAACTTCCCTCTAAGAACTGCTTTTGCTGCATCCCATACATTTTGGATCATCGTGTTTCATTGTCATTTGTCTCTAGGTACTTTTTGATTTCCTCTTTGATTTCTTCAGTGATCTCTCAGTTATTTCATAATGTATTGTTTAGCCTCCATGTGTCTGTGTTTTTTACATTTCCCTGTAACTTATTTCTAATCTCATAGTGTTATGGTTGGAAAAGACGCTTGATATGATTTCAGTTTTCTTAAATTTACCGAGGCTTGATTTGTGATGCAAGATGTGATCTATCCTGGAGAATGTTCTGTGTGCACTTGAGAAGAAAGTGTAATGTGCTGTTCTTGAATGGAATGTCCTATAAACATCAATTAAATCTATCTGGTCTACTGTGTCATTTAAAGCTTGTGTTTCCTTATTAATTTTCTTTCTGGAGGATCTGTCCATTCATGTAAATGAGGTGTTAAAGTCCCCCACTATTATCATATTACTGTCTTTTATAGCTGTTAGCATTTGCCTTATGTATTGAGGTGCTCCTATGTTGGGTGCATATATATTTATAATTGTTATATTTTCATCTTGGATTGATCCCTTGATCATTATGTAGTGTCCTTCCTTGGCTCTTGTAACATTCTTTATTTTAAATTCTATTTTACCTGATATGAGGATTGCTACTCCAGCTTTCTTTTGATTTCCATTTGCATGGAATATCTTTTTCCATCCCCTCACTTTCAGTCTGTATGTGTCCCTAGGTCTCAAGTGGATCTCTTGTAGACAGCATACATATGGGTCTTGTCTTTGTATCCATTCAGCGAGCCTCTGTCTTTTGGTTGGAGCACTTAATCCATTCACATTTAAGTAATTATAGATATGTATGTTCCTGTTACCATTGTCTTAATTGTTTTGGATTTGTTTTCGTAGGTCCTTTTCTTCTGTTGGGTTTCCCACTTAGGGAAATTCCTTTAGCATTTGTTGTAGAGCTCGTTTGGTGGTGCTGAATTCTCTTAGCTTTTGCTTGTCTGTAAACCTCTTGATTTCTCTGTCGAATCTGAATGAGATGCTTGCCAGGTAGAGTAATCTTGATTGTAGGTTCTTCCCTTTCATCACTTTAAATATAGCATGCCATGCCCTTCTGGCTTGCGGAGATTCTACACTTCTAACATTTCTGTTAGAAAAGCCCATACTGCTGATCTGCTACCATGGACTGAGTATCAAGGCTCTATATCAGTTATTCTCAAAGTTAACCCCCCAAACCAGCAGCATCCGCTTCACCAGGGAACTTGTTAGAAATGTAAATTCCTAGGCCTAGCCCCAGACTACTGAATCAGAAACTACAGCTGACTCTTGAAAAACATGGGTTTGAACTCTTGGGTCCACTTATACTTGGATTTTTCTTCAATAGTATGTACAGTAAGATCTGCAGTTGGTGGAACCAGTGGGTTCCAAGGGCCAGCTATAAATTTTATGTTGATTTTTAACTTCCTGTTGGATTGGCACCCCTGTACCCAGCTTATTCAAGGGACATCTGTATTCTGAATTGTAACAAGCCCTTCTGATCATTATGGCATATGCAATAATGTGATAACTCCTGCTGTAGATTAATGGTTCTCAAATTTAGAATGTACATTGGACTCATTGGAAAACATATGCCTGCATCCACCCCCAGAGATTCTGATTTAATTGGCATGGGGCAAAATATAGGAGTTTTAAAGTCTCTCCAGGTGATTATAATATACAGCAAAGTTTGAGCACCACTGAACTAGAATGTAAGCTCTACACAAGTAGGAATTTGGTCATTGCTGAATCCCAAGTGCCTAGAAGAATGTCTGGCACTAGTTGACATCTCATTAATATTTAGTGAATGAATAATGAATGAAAGGATGAGAAGAAAAACAAACCCCTGAGTTACTTTAAAAACAGTTTGCTTTATGATAACAGAGGAAATCTGTCATCTCTCCAATGGGAAATCTGTTTTCAGCTGAGAACACAACGTAGACATGAACTTTTTCACCAAAACGTATTTGAAATACTCCCTCGTCATCACAGCAACATTTTGAAGCCAGAAAACATAGACTCAACACTTGAAGATTTGAAAAGAAAGTCAGGATGAAACTAAATATAGCTATTAAATATAAGAAAAAACAGAGGAGATGTAATGCTATAGTATAGAAATAAATAAAAGCTTAGGAGCTGAAACTTTGCATAATTGCTTTGCAGACAAGGTAGGATTCTAGACCAAAGCAAAATAGAAAACATCTTTTGGTCACCCTATTTAAAAGTTCCTAAGTGAAGGAAAAAATTGATGTGAGAACTCCACAGCATAGTATTCACAGTAGTTGTATGCAAGCATGTACTTAGTTAATGTGTAGCAAAATATGTAAGTTTATAGGGAAGACTCAATCATACTCAATTTCAAAACAGAACATTACTGCAACATTAACTTTTCACTGCACTGTGTGAAAGGAATACACATCAGTTTTTGTTGGGATATAGCAACAACAACAAAATAGACAAGGGGTATGCATACTTTATGAGACCTTCATTTGTTAATTTCAAACTATCCTGCACTAACTCATCACTCTACTGTACTCTCAGGTCAAACCTCTGTAGAATGTGCAACACTGAATTAAGAGTTCCTCTCCCAAATCAGTTTCTCAAGGAATGTCTAATTCAAAATTCAAACCCAAGGGGTTAACCTTTCTCCAAGTTCCCACAATACTTATAGAAATTAAGGCTAGGCTGCAAAAATATAGAGAATCAGCTGCTGAGGCCCAAAAAATTAAGTACAGGAAATTAATCCCAGAGAAGTCAGTGATTGGGAAGAGAGATGTGAAACAGGGACTCATTTTTTGAAACAGAGTTTTAAATGGGATATTGTGCATAAA
The DNA here is from genome assembly GCF_949752795.1 of Hyperoodon ampullatus. Taxonomy (NCBI): domain Eukaryota; kingdom Metazoa; phylum Chordata; class Mammalia; order Artiodactyla; family Ziphiidae; genus Hyperoodon; species Hyperoodon ampullatus. The sequence continues at coordinate 120,765,539 of NC_136916.1, read as the reverse complement.
GAAAAAAAAGCCAAGTTCCAGGTTTTAGGATTAAGGTACAAAATCAGAGTAAAATAAGTCAAAAGGATAAATATGTTGAGCTACTTATACTTAAATTTCTTGAGCTTCTCTTTATTAAGGCTCTATTGTTCCCAAGGCTAGAGGCTGTAGAGACTGAAATTTCCATTTAAAGGTAAGTGGTCACAGCTGTGAGGGCCATGCAGGAAAGGGAAACCACACAACACATGATTATTTCCATAACTTCAGAGTAATATAAAATAGTCCAAAAAGATTCAAAAAGATCTTTAAGGGAAAATTAAATAGAACAAAAATTGAAGGCTGTAAAATAGTTCACATATGTGAATATGTGAGATTTTGAGAATATGTGAGAATTCTCTATACAGAGAGGTAATATCATACATTTTATGTAAGACCTAATATTAGGAAAACCCAAAAAACATAAATCACTTTCAAGCCTTTAAAAAAAATTCCCAGAGTAGAAATATTTGTTATTTTTCTCCATGTATTGTTATCTTTTGCATTGAATTTTTTTCTGTTTAAATTTTCTTCTTCATAATTCAATATACAAACACTAAATGTAAAAAGTCACAACTCCTGTAATATCTTGTTATCAAAAACCTATTACTTTCAAGGAGGTAATACAAGCTCTATGATTCAGAAAGGAAATTCACATCCAAAGGTTTTATAGAGAAAAATAAGGCCGGACGAGCATTTTCCCAATGAGCAGCTATACTTGATGCCTAAGCATCAAACTAGATTAAGAAGGAATAGAATGGATTTCCAAAAGAAGCAGGCAGAGAGCAAGGTCCGAGGTAACATGTAGAAAAAGAGGCTTTCTACAGTTCGCCTGATTAGGTGTACCTTGTTTGGTGTGGGAGTCCCCAGAAGAAGGGGCCAGCGCCCAGAGAATAGTATTTAAGTGTTTGTTGCAGCATAGGCAGGTTGCTTGATGCTCTACAAAGCACCCATAGTTATAACAGTAACTCAGCCAAATATGTAAAACTTGAAAAAATGGAATATTTAAGTTCTTCTTAGAAAAAAGAACACAAATTCATCATTCATCAATGTGGTCCAAAGGTGTATTTTATAGACTTTCAGGAAAGAACATGATATGGGTTCCCATATCCTGCCCCAGGTGTCATTGGACCCTGCCCTGGCCCCCACTTCCCATCTCCAGATATAGACTTAAATATAGAAACAGGTAAAATTATATGTCAACACTGGACTCTAGAGAAAAACACTGTCTACATGCCTCAAACTTTTAAACAGTTCTGCTAAGAAAGTTTCAGATACACCAACACACTTAAGACTTGTTGCAGACACCATGTTGCCTATTATTAATTTTTTTCTTCATCTTCACTCTAGATGGCAATGTGGCCAGCTTAAAAAACATACAATAACAAAACCCCTATATATTTCCCAACCACCCTCTCTTACAGGCAGAAGTGGCAACATGACCTGTTGTTCTGGCCAATAGACTGAAGCAGAAGTGTTTCGAGGATTCATGGAAAAGTCTTGCTTTCCCTCCCATTTCAATTCCTTCTTCTCTGGCCTGGAGTATATTTTTGTGACTTTCACTGGGCTCAGCCCAAAAATCTTTGGGTGGCATACACTACAGTGCACTTATAAAGTTCCACTTCTTCAAATTATTAGTGCTAAGAAAACATAGGGGGAAAGCTTCATAACATTGGATTTGGCAATGATTTCTTGAATATGACACCAAAAGCACAAACAAAAGAAAAATAGATAAGTTAGACCATCAAAATTAAGAACTTTTGTGCTGCAAGGGACACTATCAAGGGACTGGAAAGAAAATCCATAGAATAGAAGAAGATATCTGAAAATCATATCTGATAAGGGATTAATATCTGGAATACAGTTGACTGTTGAGCAACATGGGGTTAGGGGTGCCAACCATCCACACAGTCAAAACCCTGCATATAACTTTACAGTTGGCCCTCCGTATCCACAGTTCTGCATCCACGATTCAACTAACCATAGATCATGTGGTACTATAGTACATATAATGAAAAAATGAGCAGATAAGTGGACCCACACAGTTCAAACCTGTGTTATTCAAGTGTAAACTATATATAAAAAACTCTTACAACTCAATGAAAATAAACGATCAGATTGAAAATGGGCAGAGGACTTGGATAGACATTTCTCCAAAGATAATATCAGTAAGCACATGAGAGATGCTCAACATCACTAATCATTAGTGCAATGAAAATCAAATCAAAACCACAAGCTATCACTTCACACCCATTAGGATAGCTATTATAAACACACACACACACACACACACATATGTAGAAAATAAGTGTTGGTGAGGATGTGGGGAAATTGGAACCCTTCTGCTTTGCTGGTGGGAATGTAAAATAGTCCAGTCACTGTAGAAAACAGTACTGAGGTTCCTCAAAAAAAATAAACATAGAATAACCATATGATCCAGCAATTTCACTTCTGGGTGTATATCTCAAAGAATTGAAGTAGGGATTCAAAAAGATATTTGTATACCACTGTTCATAGAGGCATTATTCATAATAGCCAGAAGGTGGAAACAACCCAATGTCCATCAACAGAATGGACAAACAAAACACGTTATCTATATACAATGGAACATTATTCAGCCTTAAAAGGAATGAAATTTTGACACCTGCTAAAACATGAACTTTGAAGACATCATGCTTAGTGAAATAAGCCAGACACACAAATATCGTATGAGTCTACTTATATGAGGTACATAGAAGAGTCAAATTCATAGAGACAAAGTACAATAATCGTTAAAAGGGGCCGGAGGGAGGGGGAAATAGGGAGTTACTGTTTAATGAGCACAGAGTTTTGGTCTGGGATGATGAAAATGTTGTGGAGATGGATAGTGGTGCAATGTGAATGTACTTAATGCCACTGAATTGTAGAATCAAAAATTATTAAAATGGGGGCTTCCCTGATGGCGCAGTGGTTGAGAGTCCGCCTGCTGATGCAGGGGACACGGGTTCGTGCCCCGGTCCGGGAAGATCCCACATGCCGCGGAGCGGCTGGGCCCGAGAGCCATGGCCACTGAGCCTGCGCGTCCGGAGCCTGTGCTCCGCAGCGGGAGAGGCCACAACAGTGAGAGGCCCACATACCGCAAAAAAAAAAAAATTATTAAAATGGTAAATTTATTATATATATTTTGCCACATTAAATCTTTTTTTAAATTGTGAGTGCTAGACCTTAGTATGTCACATTACATACCCCAAATTTCATTCTTATTCATGCCTTAATCTTTGTGCCGGGCCAACAGAGAGAGCTGTACCAACATTTTCACAAATAAAGGGAACAAATAACTGTGTTATAGCCATAATTTCTTAGGTTAAAAAAAATGCACTTCCTAATCCTTTCTTAAAAGAAAACACACAAGGCTTGTAATTAACTGTGATCATCCACATTTAAGTATTCATTTTAATTTTTCAGTGTGATTGTAGTAATAGATGAATTTCAACAGTATTACCAAAAACTTATTCAGACTTAGGTCTTATAAACTTAATTAAATTGATAAGACACTATACTCTCCGTACTAGAAAATGCCAATGATCTGTTTGACTTTCTCATAAGATGTTATCTTGTCTTTGTTTTTCATTTTTAAATTATACTATTAAGAACAAAGAAATCAACCAACACATTTTCACTGAGAAGTTTGGGTAAAAGCTTAGAACTGTCAGAAACTATTACCACAAATGGAGCCTGGCATTTCAAAAGAAAAAGATTTGATTTAATTTAATTTCAAGAGATAAACTGAAATAGAAACTAAGGAGATGGAAACCTTGTAATCCTACTGAAACAAAGGAAGGGCTTTTCATACTAATTAGTTTCACTTTTACTGTACTGCATTGTGAAGAGAAACATTATCTGTACACCTAGCAAATGTGAGAGAAGAGAATTCAGTGTGCCAGTTGGAAAAATGTTTGAGAAATTCACATGAGCTATTTCGAGAACTGAAAACTAGGCTTTCTTTGATGTCCCTGAAATGTAATTCTAAAGAGTAGGCTTCAAATTTTAAAAACTCCTATGTTCATAACCAGCATAAATGCTTACATAAATTCCTCCCAAATTTTCTTCCTTTACTCTTTATTTCTTAGTGATGCTCATGGGGATTTTTTTTTTTCCCTTAAAAGCAACCAACTCCACCGGGGTACTACAGTCACAGTCAAAAGTCAGGGGTATTCCTGGCATGGTTCCTACTTTAACTTGAAGTGGAGACAATCACATTATGTGAAGCTCTTCACCGTTCTTTCTGCCAGTCCATTTTGGCAGAGGTCTGTCTAAGCAGAAGGAGATCAGAAGGAATCTTTTGTCCAAAAGCAGCATGAGGATGACAATACGAGTAAGGGGACTTGTGAGGAAGCGGAAGGATAATTTCATCTGTTACTCTAACACCAAAGATGGAAAGTAGTGAGGGTTTCTGAAATCTGAAGTATATTAGTTTTTTAAATTCCCAAAATATCCACCTTTGAGATGCAATTAAAAGGGAGCTAAAAGCCACCCTATGCCCTAGACCCAGGAAAGCAACTGGAGTTGAAAAAATTGTAGTCATTTTTCAACTGTGTTTTAAAATACTATACTTGTCTTTAGACACCAAATATTCAAGTTAACTTCTTTAATTTTTTCTTCTGCTTACATGGAAAAAGTGATGACACAAGTAAAGATCCACAGATAGGAAAACATCTTAATATTTTATTGCATAAGAGACTGAGAGCAAATCGCTTCTTTTAAGAGGGAAAGGACATGGTCTTAATCAAAGTGACCCCCTAGGTCATATTATATCAAATTCTAAAATTAGATAATCTAATGATATCTATACTTCATAGTGGTTAGTGGGTTTGAAATGGTTAAACAGTAAAACATAGGAAGTATAACAGCATCCAGAAGATGATACAGGCACCCGAGCAAGAAACAGAAGAGGCATGTAGAAGCACACAACAGGGGAAAGACAATTTGAGGATGTGCTGGAGGCAAACAAAAACTTCCACCAAAAGACAACTATATGAAGACTGTCCTGACAAATGGAAGTGAAATATGTCCCAAAGCAGAACGGAAGAGGGCAGAAATAGTAAGGACAAAGGTGATGATCCACAGAAAATCAAGACGAATGGGGTGGGGACTTCCCTAGTGGTCCAGTGGTTAAGACTCCATGCTTCCATGGCAGGGGATGTGGGTTACATCCCTGGTCGGGGTACTAGAATCCCAGATGCTGCACAGTGCGGCCAAAAAAAAATGAGTGAATAAAAAAAAAAAATGAATGGAGTGTACCCTACCAAACTATTATGATCCATATTCTATGTCCACAGTGTGAAAGATCAAGGAGCAGCCTTTAATAATAGCCACAATTTAACAAAATGCTTACCATGTGCCCAACACTGCCCTAAGTGCTTTACATACATTTCGTCATTTTATCCTTAAAACTATCCTGCAACATTGGCATTTTTTAGCCCATTTTATAGAAAAGACAGTGAAGTTTTGAAGTACTTAATGAATTTCCTATCAGCTAGTGCTACCACCACTTAGACTCAGTGATCTAACTGACTTCAACATCCCGGATTCTCCCAAGATATCATGCTACTCTTTAGAGACTAACACTAGAGCAATATTTTGCCTGTACAGTACTGTGACATGTTACATTTCCACATTTTAAAATCCATTAAATATACTTCTTCTTTTGAATAAAGTAGTTGTGACAAATTAAGGGCACCATTGCAAAATGAAAAAATCTTATTTTGAGAATTTTTAAATTTTGATATCCTTCTAATCAAAGGAGAGAAAATCCCTAAGCAGTATTTTAGATGTAGAAAATGGAGAGGAAAATAAATTATTCTACCCCCTTTAAGAAACTTGAAATAGTTTTGCTGCTTCTCTTCCTTCCCCCACCCTCTCTGACACTTTTAATGATCAATGTGAGAATTAATTTCATTTTTCATTATAATTCCTTGGAGATCTTCTTCAACAAAACAAAGTAAATATTTCACATATTAGAGAAAACAAGTGTTTCCTGATGTTACTTATTAATGGAGAAAAATTTTGAAAACAAGTTTTTTACCTACAGAAACTGAAAAATAGTCATTTTTTGGATAGACATGGGTCAGATTTGATTCATTGGCAGACAATGACTTTCTCAATTAGGTTAATAAACATTTTCCATAAATTTTTAGTTTAATTTTGTTCATCTAAGGTCAAAATTATATTAAGAGTACATGATATGATAAAAGCATTTTATCAAAAATGTGGTAGTGGCAAAGGTGTATTGAAATTAACAATAGTTCCCAATGCTTTTGAACATGTACAATAAACAAGGTACCACTAGTTACAGCTATATTTAATAGCCATTTAATCAGTCTTGATAAATTATATTTTGAAAACCTTCCAGAAACAGAAAATGAATACTCCTAATGACTGAGTGACTAATACTTTTGTACGTCAGTTCTTGGCTTTCAAAAAGAAAAAATGAAAAGAACTGAAGCAGAACCTAATCAAATTGTCAGCCAATTGTCAATTTAAAAATAATTTATAATTATGGATCACTGTGATATTTAGCATATAACCAGGAAGGAGTTCAAAGAATTGAATGACCTACTATGTCAGTCAGAGTCCAGTCAAAAAGAAAAACCAAACTAGGCATTTCAAATAGGAGAATGGAGATTTAGTACAGGGAATTCGTTTCACTGTTGTCAAAGCTATTAGGAAAAAAAAAATTGACGTAAGTCAGAGATAACTGCAGGAAGCAGCTACAACCTCAAGGGCTGCGGGAATAAAGGGGAAGAGGTAGGTTTACCAAACCCCCAAAAGAGGGGACCCGTACAGCTGGTGCGCAGATCTTTGAGGAAGAAGGGCTACTCTGCAACCACTGTGGAATCTCCAAGGAGGAGAAGGGCACAGCAGGGCTGCTTCTGAGAGGATCAAAAGAAACTAAAGAACAACCAACTGCAGTTGGAGAATCACTGAGAAGTACAGAGAGAACAAGAAGGAATTACCCTTTTCCTTCTTCCTGCCTTCTAGTCTCCCCCTAGAATCCAGCAGGCAGAGGGGTCTGGGAAATGCAGTACAGTAAGTCCCCTATATATGAACGTTCAAGTTGCGAACTTTCAAAGATTCGAATGTGTGTTCGCCATGTCCAATCAAGCAGATTAGTTCACATATCTGGTGTACATTGTCACGTGTGTGCATCCTCTACAAGTGGTTGTGCTTTTGTGTACTTTAATGTGCAGTACTGTATAGAGTACAGTAGTACAGTATCTTTATTTCAAGCCCAAGATGTCTGGAAGCAAGCGATTTTCTTTATTTGAGGAGGCACTGTTAGCTTTTGAGGCACAGGACCCGAATGTAGAATGGAACACGAAGGTTGCAGTAGCTGTTCAGAATGCAATCCAGTGCTACTGTGTCATCTATGACGAGAAAAAAAGAGATACTACCCAGACATCACTGGATCATTTTTTCAAGAGGGTAGATAGAATTGAATCCAGCAAGAAACCAGAACCTGTGCCATCACCAACAGGCATGAGTGAAACTGCAGCTTGCCCTCCATCTCCTATTGCTAATGATCCTTCAGCTCTACCATCTCCCACCTCCCCTACTTCCTCCATTCACTAACTCTTCTTGCCTGTTCACTTGATGTCAGCCCCTGTATGCCAGCTGTTGTACTGTACTACTGTACTTTTCAAGGTACTGTACTATAAGATTTAAAATGTTTTCTTTATTTTGTGTGTGTTTTTTATGTATTGGGTCGGCCAAAAAGTTCGTTTAGGTTTTTCCATAAGAGGTTATGAAAAACCTGAATGAACTTTTTGGCCGACCCAATATTATTTGTGTGAAAAGTTTTATAAACCTATTACAGTACAGTACCATATAGCCTATTGTGTTAGTTGGGTACCTAGGCTAACTTTGTTGGACTTATGAACAAATTGGACTTACAAATGTGCTTTCGGAATGGAACTCGTTCATATGTAGGGGACTTACTGTATTCTGAATTGAATCCCCTGCATCCCACAGAAGAATAGAGGAGAGCAAGTTTAGGAATAAGAAACAATAGTAAATAAATAGCACTTGCTGCTATAGCAAAACTCTATTCCAATTTACTTTTTAATATGAGCTAGGTTCTCAGTTGTCACATCTACAGAAATAAAAAACAGAAATTAACATTTCTTCTTTTATCAGTAATATTTATTCACAGGTATATGAACTAATTAGGGAAATTAACTCACTAAGAAATGTGTTTCCAATAAATATTTTAGAATAGCAATTATTTACCAAATTGGTCATTTATTTATGCTGCTTTGATCAGTTGGGAACTGATAATTTAATGATGACTTCATCCAGAAAATTAAAATTTAACATTTAGAACCCTATTGCCACTGGAAATGTAATTTCAACTTATATACATATTTTGTTTGCAGAAGATTATTAAGAGTAATTCCAAGCATAAAAATGTATTACCTTAGGGGAAAAAAAAAACAACAACTGTGGGACAAATGGAATGGAATACAAGTTCAAAAAAGGAAGAGAAATAAAAAATTGACTATGGAAGTAAAAATGAATGTTTATACATTTTTTAAATTATGGTTTATCAATAAGTTACTGTATTTAAATTTATTGGATATATTTATAAACATGTATTGGACACAAATTTTGAGTTTGAATTGACAATTTGGATTGTCAATATTTACAAAATTTGGAAGTTCTATCATTTGCAGTTCTGTAAAATTACGATGACAAATTTAGGCATCAACTTAAATTTGGATGGGAGAGTACATAGTTTTTTTTGTTTTTAAATTATTTTAGAAGGTAAACTAGCAAAAAGGTTCAAAAACTACAGAAATAAACAGTGTTTATGTGATTACTCCCTGGTAGTGGTTTTCCTCTTCTCCCTTTCCAACTTCTTATCCTTCACCTCGCATTTTCCCCAGAGATCTTCTTTCCTTTTCTGCTCTAATTTCTCCTACTCTCTTTTTGATTTACAAAAATTCCATATTTTGCCTGCCTTCCTTACTTTTTCCCCAGACAGTGACTCTTTCTTGAGTGAGATCTGTCATTTCATCAGTTGAGAAACATCACCTACTTTCCTGGCGTTTCCTCTTGAATTGAAGCTTCTGACCTTGCTGTTGATATTATAACTCCACAAGGAAATGTGTCCCAAAATGAGAAAGTAAAATGCTAAAATATAAGTGCTATAAGTATATGAACAATTCAATGTCCTTGCAAGGACAAGACCTTTTAAACAGCTTTTTGAAAAAATATGAGATAATGAAATTTAATCCTTCAAGAATGGATTAGTGACTACAGAATAATCAGGAGAACAAATTGTTCTATTAAGTAACTTGGCAGTTAATTAGCTTCAGTATCTGCCTGATTCCACTCACCAAAACCTGCCAAATGAGAATTGTCTAAAGACGGTAAAAAGTTGCATGATTCCCAGAACTGCCTCACCCAAGAGGCAACTGTACTTCACAATGGGTAAATGCTCTTTATAGTAAGAAATTCTTAAGTATTAGTGCTTTATCTCTCATTTTTGTCCAAATGATCTATTTAGTGGAACTTCACACAAACAATGATAATAATTATGTTGTAGCAGCCAAATATCAATTTAACTGCTAATTTCCAAAACCACTTAATTGCTGGAATAAGTAAGTTTACTCAAAACTATGTACAAGAATGTAAGCATTTACATCTTTCTTCTTAAATTTTCTTCAACCAAGAAAAAAAAAAAAAAAGGTAAGACTGTAGTACTTTAAAAGCCAGGCAGGCAGTTCTTTCTCTGCAGGTAACTGCACCTTGAAGTAAACAGGAAAACACATGACACCACATCTCACAGAATGTCAGTCTCAAAATTCATCTTGTGATAGCACAACAGGTAATTTCTCAATCAGATTTTCTCCTCGCCTCACCCAAATAGGGAGATTAGAAATAAGCATCAGATGCTTTGATGCTGCGACTATACAATCTCCACCAGGAAGCAAAAGGTAAAATGGTCTAAAGGTCTTTGATTCATTTTATTATAATTACATTTTGTTGCCTGTGGCTTCTCCTATAATTAAAAGCACAGTGTCAGTATTAAAAAAGAGCTGTGAGAAAATGTCAGATCCCTCACCAAAGAAACATCAAATTAGAGTAGGGAAGACTGTCAAAAGTTTGCTCCCTGAGTGAATACCAGAATATTTGGAGGAATATATGCACTCTAAAGTTGCAAAATGGAATCATCTGTGCCAAAATTTTCAAATTTTGTTCATCTTAAGTCAAATGGGAATATATAAAAAAAAAAGACTGCCAGGCACATCTCTAGTGTTTCATATTTTAATATTTGTTGAATGAATAAATCAATATAAAAATGTCATAACTTGAGTCAGATTGGTATTCTCTCAGAGGCAAAACACTTCCAAGTATTTGGAATTGAATCCCTTTTCAAGTTAATACCAGCACCTATAAGACTATATTTTGCTCACATTACTTTACCATCGAACTTTACCATTGAACTTCAAACAAGGGAGACACTAATTTTAGAAAGCTCAGGGCAGAGATAACCAATAATCCTTTCTTAGTGGCAGCAAAAGGTTGGCAAACAGGAGTATTCAGAAGTCATGCACTAGTCTGAAGAAATGCTAGGCCCTCAAAACACTGGCAGGAATAAAAGTATTTGCCCCAGAAAACATTTAATCAACAGCTAAACAATATCTATAACAATGAAAATCATTTACTTCTTAAAAATCAAATGTCACCTTGCCAAATATCTTGCAAGCAATACATTCTCCACCCTATCCATTCTTCATATTCCCTCCCCTCTAATTCATGAGAAGAGAAAGAAGCAAGGGTTGCTTATGTTTGTATCTCACGGAATTTAATAACAAATGGCTAGTCTGTATATCTCTGGACTACTGAAGTGATTTTTTTTCTTACCTGACCTCTCTGCAAACCTCTCTTAAACCATGTTCCACACTGAAGTCAGTTGGTTTAGACTCATTTTAACCAGTGTTTTCCAACACAGTGGACAGGTAAACTCTAGGGTCAGTTATATTCTTTTTTTTTTTTTTTTTTTTTTTTTTTTTTTATGGTATGCGGGCCTCCCACTGTCGCGGCCTCTCCCGTTGTGGAGCACAGGCTCCGGACGCGCAGGCTCAGCGGCCATGGCTCACGGGCCCAGCCGCTCCGCGGCATGTGGGATCCTCCCAGACCGGGGCACGAACCCGCGTCCCCTGCATCGGCAGGCGGACTCTCAACCATTGCGCCACCAGGGAAGCCCCTCAGTTATATTCTTTAAATAATTTTCATTTAATTACTTTAAACTATTGCATTTCCTCACTTAAATGTACACGAAACAATTAGGTTTAGGCTTTAATTAGGTTTCCAAGAGGCAATACAATAATTTATTCTATTAAACGCTCCCATCTTGGTGCTAAGCACCTCAAGTAACCTATGTTATGTACCAGCTGTACCATCATCACATTTTACTTAAAAATTAATAAGTGGCATTGCCCACCTGTTTTTGAAGGCCAAAACAGATGCTATGCTGTGCTGCACAATGCCCCTACCCTTAACAATCAGTGCACCTATTTACCCAGATGCTGGAATTTGTTCTATTGACTGTTTATAGCTCACAGTCAAGTCTTTACCTAGACATTACCCTCATCCAAAAGGTGCTTCCTTGCCCAAGGTCATGCCCCCTTCCTGAGATCAATTTGCATCCACAGCTCACCAAAGCAACAGCCATTTACTCAGCCTCTTATTTCAGGATCCTATTATCTCCACTGTTATCAAGAAGCCCAGTTCTATAAACAGCATTGCCTACCAATAGTTCTGGCCCACAGAGAAGAAAGCTTCTAAGGGATGCTGGCGCCCTTCTCACCAGAATATTCCCAATTGCTTTGGTGAATGAAGTGTCTTCTGGAGCCCCTTGCAGGAACATAGTTGGCTGGTGACTTTTTTTTAACTTTCTGTAGTACATTCACACCTGCATGCCCACTTTCTCTGAGCCTTTTCTATCATCTACCATGGTGATGCTAGGGTTTCTAGCCTGGTCTACTGACACATTATGCCATATAACCACCTCAGACGAAGGAACCCACTTTGTGGAAAAAGAAGGGAGTTAGTGGACATATGGCCAAGAAATCCACTGATCCTATCATATACTATACCACCCAGAAACTGCTGGCTTGATAATATAACTAAACAGCCTTTTGAAGGAATACCTGTGGTACCATCTTAAAGATGATATCCTAGAAGACATAGATCCATCATCCAAGATGCAAGCATACCATAAATAAATGACCGTTACAGTGCTGTGTTCCCAGCTCTTAGAAAACTTGGTTCAGGAAAACGAGGGATAAAAGCAGAAGTGGCCCACTTGCCATCATTCCCAGGGATTTACTTGGGAAAATGTGTGCTTCCTGTGCTACAACTCCAGATTCTGTGCATTTATAGGTCTTGCTTCTACCGGGGGATATACCAAGAATTCCATTAAATTTTAAGCTACATATTCTGCCTAGTCTTTGGGGTTTCTTGTGGCAAAAGATCTAACAGGCAAGGAGAAGAGTCACTAGCCTGGTGGGATAATTTATTATGATCATCAAGGTTAGTTACAGAATAGAGGCAGAGAAGAACACATTTGGAATGCAAAAATCCACTAGGATGCTTGTCAGTACTCCCTTGCCCAATTTTGACAGTAAATGGAAAAGTGAAGGAGGTATTCTGAGAAAACAACCCCCAGGGATGGACTGGGTGACTTTACTGTGTAAGCCAACTTACCAGAAGAGGTGTTAGCTGAAGATACAAAGAATCTAGAATGACTAGTGGAAAAGGAGGATCTTGGTGTGGTGGGGTTTTGTTTCCTTTGGTTTGTTTGTTTGCATAGAACTGAGACGAGCTGCAGTAGCTGGGGCTATATAGTACATCTCTAAACTTCCTTTTGTCAATTTCTCCCAGTAAAAGAGACCGACTAGAACTCTGGAGGAGCTGTTCTCAGATGGTGTGAACTTATTATTCGGGTCAAATGGATTTGAGTGGTGCACCATGATGGATGCTATGGTACACCATCAAGGTACCCCCTCAGGACCCAGTCACTCACTTCCCCAGCAGCTGGTAATGTTTCCCACTGAGGGTTCACAGATGAGTCCTTCCCTAGGAATTTTTATCTACTTATAGGAACTGCCTCATCTAAGATTATCCCATCACAAAGGGCAGCCGACATCTAATGATATGTAGATTCAGAGGTTCGAGTCTGGCCCCCTTGCCTCATTTCAGGACTCTGAAAGAAATTCAATGCTCCCTTGTAATTGGCTGAGATCTTGTCTGCAACTGTATCGTTGTTCAATTTCTTCCTCTGCTCAATCCTCGCTTTTTCCCTTCTCTCATAGAACCTGTTGCCAAAAGCACTCCACAACAAACTCTCTCAACACAAGGGTCTGTTTTGCAGAGAGGACTGTTTCTTGAGGAATCCAACAAAGGCAACGATGTGATGACCACAGTACCATACAGTTTGTACTTTATAGTTTACAGAGCATTTGTTACTTCATGACATTCTCATCACAATTCCAGGCAGTAGGATGAGGAGCTACTGTTATTCCCACTTTGTAAATGATAAAGCTCAGTTTCAAAGAGTTTATATTAGTAATTTCCCAAGCACATAGAAACATTATTTATTTATACTCTGTCTCATTTCAGAAAAATAGTTAAGTGACCCAGATTTATGTAAGAATAGTTAGGGCTAAAGTATGGGTCATCTGAGTGCAAGTATTCTTATTTCTACTTCAGTGAACCAAAAATTAGTAATATGATTTATACAACAGAAGTGACCACTTATTCATTCAGAACGACCAGTAATTCATTCCAAATAATTACATAATAACCAAAATCAACATCACTTAGAATTGTTAATCCTTTTATCAAAAAGGAGCAGATATATCAAAATGAGTTGGCCCTGAACTAAATTTGAGAATCTTTGAAACTGACTTTCCTGCATTGCTCTGGGTAGCATTAAACATTCTTAAAGATATAAATCACCCCAGAGCACAACATGAGGTTGCATATATGTGAGGCCAGATGATCATCATCCATCTGGACAATGTCTGCTCATCTCTCAGAGGCACCCCTGCCCAATGTTGGCCAGAGCATACTCTCTATATATCTATTCAGTATTTTGAGTCAGACCACTTTCAGCATAATATCTAATGTGGTGAAAACATTCAGTCTTTTTATGTAATGAAATGATAAATAGACAGTTAATTTTAATTTATATAGATGCCCTCTTTAAAGGAGAACTTTCTGGACCTCTGTCAATATCTATAAGCATCACATTTTTGCTTGACAAGCACCTGGAAAATATGCCTTCAGGAGTGCTGTGCCTCTCGCTGTTTGGCTGTAGAAAGCTACATTCCTTCCAGTGCCTCTGATATAGCAAAAACGTATGGAACTACTCCTACTAGAATGGGTTCAGAACTCAAAACATATTTTTTAAGGATAATTATAGCATACTTTTAATTGGCATTTTTGTGATGAATCTCAATCCTATATTGTATTTGATTTTTAAAAACAGACAAAAGATACTTTGAGTCAAACCCATTGAATAAGGCAAGGGTACTAATATAATCTGCCAAGGTCCTATGAGGAACTTCTCAAAACTGTTAATTCTGTGAGTAGCATAGGAATAGAAGTCACAGGTCTAGAAGTCCTCAGAAAGGAAAGCTGTCCCCTTAATGAAAATGGACCCCTTACTAATCTGCTTAATAATGTGTTCAAAGGAAAGCTCATTTCTTCTCTCCCTGCCTGGATCCCCAGTGGTATTGACCATAAGTCAGGGCAAATGGAGTAAAAGTTATTTAGTCCCCTCACTCACGTATAAATAAAAGAGTAGCCATTCAATAGGATTTCTAGTTACTCTTTTATAATGGATTTGTAAGGACTTTGAAAAATTCTGGAACATTTGTCACTACTCCCTTTTTATTTCTATTACTTCCTTTCTGCTTTCCTAAAGCAAGGGGAATAGCAGTAGGAGAAGAGCAAAGGGTAGCAAGGTTTGTGGAAAAAAAGGAAATCCAAGGATTATACCCAGGTGAAAGCAGCAACCAAGAGATGGGCCAACAGGTTTAGTCCCGAGCCTGGTAGAAAGAAAGCAAGCAGGTGGGGAGAGGGGAAAGGAAGGAGCATGGGAGGGATAGAAACATTTTTTAAAACAAGGTCTCTATCTACTAATTCTCAATGATCTTCCATTTACACTCAGCAGCATGCTCTGCAAATACTGGGTGCTTGATACATGTTTTCCTGTGACTTAAATTTAACGCTAGAAATGTGTATTCACTGTCTCTAAAACTCTCACGATCTATGTAGCTAATGTAAAAGGTCTTCATCAGAACACATTTTTCACAAATTTCTAGTCTTTTTCTGTAGCTTATCTATTAGAAGATAGCATGAAACCACTCTGATCAAGTTTGATCAACCTGTGTTCTTTCTTCCACGCTGTAGCAAATCACTCAGTTGATGAGTTAGGGAGTCAAGCAAGCACTTGGTTGTAACGTATCTTAAAAGTAACTTAGGCAAGACGTTCAAGATGGTGGAGGAGTAAGACATGGAGATCACCTTCCCCCCCACAAATACATCAGAAATACATCTACATGTAGAACAAATCCTACTGAACGCTGGCAGAAGACCTCAGACTTCCCAAAAAGGCAAGAAACTTCCCATGTACCTGGGTAGGGCAAAAGAAAAAAGGAAAAACAGAGACAAAAGAATAGGGACAGGACCTGCACCTCTGGGAGGGATCTGTGAAGGAGGAAAGGTTTCCACACACTAGGAAGCCCCTGCCTGGGCAGAGACTGCGGGTGGCGGAGGGGGGAAGCTTTGGAGCCACGGAGGAGAGCACAGCAACAGGGGCGTGGAGGGCAAAGCGGAGAGATTCCCGCACAGAAGATCGGTGCCGACCAGCACTCACCAGCCCGAGAGGCTTGTCTGCTCACCCGCCGGGGCGGGCGGGGGCTGGGGGCTGTGGCTCCGGCTTCGGTCGGATCCCAGGGAGAGGACTGGCGGCGTGAACACAGCCTGAAGGGGGCTAGTGCGCCACAGCTAGCCGGGAAAGGGTCTGGGAAAAAGTCCGGACCTGCCGAAGAGGCAAGAGACCATTGTTCCAGGGTGCGTGAGGAGAGGGGATGCAGAGCACCACCTAAAGGAGCCCCAGGGACAGGCGCAAGCTGCGGGTATCAGCGCGGACCCCAGAGACGGGCATGAGACGCAATGGCTGCCGCTGCAGCCACCAAGAAGCCTGTGTGCAAGCACAGGTCACTATCCACACGTCCCCTCCCGGGAGCGTGTGCAGCCCGCCACTGCCAGGGTCCCGTGATCCAGAGACAACTTCCCCGGGGGGAATACACGGTGCGCTTCAGGCTGTTGCAACGTCATGCCAGCCTCCGCCGCGGCAGGCTCACCCTGCATCCATACCCCTCCCTCCTCCCGGCCTGAGTGAGCCAGAGCCCCCTAGTCAGCGGCTCCCTTAACTCCGTCCTGTCTGAGTGAAGAACAGACGCCCTCAGGCAACCTACACGCAGAGGCAGGGCCAAATCCAAAGCTGAATCCCAGGAGCTGAGCGAACAAAGAAGAGAAGGGGAAATTTCTCCGTGCAGCCTCAAGAGCAGCGGATTAAACCTCCAGAGTCAACTTGATATACCCTGCATCTGTGGAATACCTGAATAGGCAACGAATAATCCCAAATTGAGGAGGTGGACTTTGGGAGCAAATGTAGACTTGGGGTTTGCTTTCTGCAACTAATTTGTTTCTGGTCTTATGTTTATCTTAGTCTAGTATTTAGAGTTTATTGTCATTGGTAGATTTGTTAATTGATTTGGTTGCACTTTTTTTTATATATAGAGATACTTTTTTTTTCCTTTTTCTCTTTTTGTGAGTGTGTATGTGTATGCTTCTTTGTGTGATTTTGTCTGCACAGCTTTGCTTTTACCATTTCTCTTAGGGTTCTGTCTGCCTGTTTTTTTTTTTTTTTTTTTTTTTTTAAGTATAGTTTTTAGCACTTGTTATCATTGGTGGATTTGTTTTTTGGTTTGGTTGCTCTCTTCTTTCTTTATTTTATTCTTTTTAATTCTCTTTTTTTATTATTTTTAATTTTTAATAATTTTTTAATTTTAATTATTTTATTTTTCTCCTTCTTTCTTTCTTTTTTTCTCACTTTTCTTCTGAGCCATGTGGCTGACAGTGTCTTCGTGCTCCAACCGGATGTCAGGCCTGTGCCGATGAGGTTGGAGAGTGGAGTTCAGGACACTGGTCCACCACAGATGTCCCAGTTCCACGTATTATCAAATGGCAAAAGCTCTCCCAGAGATCTGCATCTCAATGCTAAGACGCATCTCCACTCAACGACCAGCAAGCTACACTGCTGGATACTTCATGCCAAACAACTAGCAAGACAGGAACACAATGCCTCCAATTAGCAGAGAGCCTCCCTAAAATAATAATAAGGTCACAGACACCCCAAAACACACCACCAGACACAATCCTGCCCACCAGAAAGACAAGATCCAGCCTCATCCACCAAAACACAGGAACCAGTCCCCTACACCAGGAAGTCTACACAAACTACTGACCAACCTTAGCCACTGGGGGCAGACATAGAAAACAATGGGAACTACAAACGTGCAGCCTGCATAAAGGAGACCCCAAACACAGTAAGTTAAGCAAAATGAGAAGACACAGAAACACACAAGAAATGAAGGATCAAGGTAGAAAGCCACCAGACCAAACAAATGAAGAGGAGGCAGTCTGCCTGAAAAAGAATTCAGAGTAATGATAGGAAACATGATCCAAACTCTTGGAAACAGAATGGAGAAAACACAAGAAACGTTTAATAAGGACCTAGAAGAACAAAAGAGTAAACAAACAATGATGAACAACACAATAAATGAAATTTAAAATTCTCTAGAAGGAATCAATAGCAGAATAACTGAGGTAGAAGAGCAGATAAGTGACCTGCAAGATAAAATAGTGGAAATAAATACAGCAGAGCAGACTAAACAAAAAAGAATGAAAAGAATTGAGGAGAGTCTCAGAGGCCTCTGAGACAACATTAAACGAACCAACATTTGAATTATAGGGTTCCCAGAAGAAGAAGAGAAAAAGAAAGGGACTGAGAAAATATTTGAAGAGATTTTCCTTTCCCTAATATGGGAAAGGGAATAGGCAATCAAGTCCAGGAAGAACAGAGTCCCATACAGGATAAATCCAAGGAGAAACACAATACACATATTAATCAAACTAGCAAAAATTAAATGCAAAGAAAAAATATTAAATGCAGCAAGGGAAAAACAACAAATAACATACAAGGGAATCCCCATAAGGATAACAGCTGATCTTTTAGCAGAAACACTGCAAGCCAGAAGGGAGTGTAAGGACATATTTAAAGTGACAAAAGGGAAAAACCTACAACCAAGAATACTCTACACAGCAAGGATCTCATTCAGATTTGATGGAGAAATTAAAACCCTTACAGACAAGCAAAAGTTAAGAGAATTCAGCACCACCAAATCAGCTTTACAACAAATGCTAAAGGAACTTCTCTAGGCAGGAAACACAAGAGAAGGAAAAGACCTACAATAACAAATTCAAAACAATTAAGAAAATGGTAATAGGAACATACATATTGAAAACTACCTTAAGTGTAAATGGATTAATGCTCCAATAAAAAGAAACAGACTGGCTGAATGGATACAAAAACAAGACCCATATATATGCTGTCTACAAGAGACCCACTTCAGACCTAGGGACACATACATACTGAATGTGAGGGGATGGAAAAAGATATTCCATGCAAACGGAAATCAAAAGAAAGCTGGATTAGCAATGCTTATATCAGACAAAATAGACTTTAAAATAAAGACTATTAGAAGAGACAAAGAAGGACACTACATAATGAAAAAGGGATCGATCCAAGAAGAAGATACAACAATTGTAAATATTTATGCACCCAACATAAGAGCACTTCAATACATAAGGCAAATGCTAACAGCCATAAAAGGGGAAATCAACAGTAACACAATCATAGTAGGAGATTTTAACACCCCACTTTCACCAATGGACAGATCATCCAAAATGAAAATGAATAAGTAAACACAAGCTTTAAATGATACATTAAATAAGACTGACTTAATTGATATTTATAGGACATTCCATCCAAAAACAACAGAATACACTTTGTTCTCAAGTGCTCATGAAACATTCTCCAGGATAGATCATATCTTGGGTCACAAATCAAACCTTGGTAAATTTAAGAAAATTTAAATTGTATCAAGTATCTTTTCTGGCCACAACACCATGAGACTAGATATCAATTACAGGAAAAAATCTTTAAAAAAGACAAATACATGGAGGCTAAACAATACACAACTAAATAACCAAGAGCTCACTGAAGAAATCAAAGAGGAAAACAAAAAATACCTAGAAACAAACGACAATGAAACAAAATGGCCCAAAACCTATGGGATGCAGCAACAGCAGTTCAAAGAGGGAACTTTATAGCAATACAATCCTACTTCAAGAAACAAGAAACATCTCAAATAAACAACCTAACCTTCCACCTAAAGCAATTAGAGAAAGAAGAACAAAAAAACCCTGAAGTTATCCGAAAAAAAGAAATCTTAAAGATCAGATCAGAAATAAATGAAAAAGAAATGAAGGAAACAATAGCAAAGATCAATAAAACTAAAAGCTGGTTCTCTGAGAAGATAAACAAAATTGATAAACCATTAGCCAGACTCATGAAGAAAAAAAGGCAGAAGACTCAAATCAACAGAATTAGAAAAGAAAAAAAAGTAACACTGACACTGTAGAAATACAAAGGAACATGAGAGATTGCTACAAGCAACTACGTGCTAATAAAATGAACAACCTGGAAAAAATGGACAAATTCTTAGAAAAGCACAACCTTGCGAGACTCAACCAGGAAGAAATAGAAAATATAAACAGACCAATCACAAGCACTGAAATTAAGACTGTGATTAAAAATCTTCCAACAAACAAAAGCCCAGGACCAGAGGGCTTCACAGGTGAATTCTATCAAATATTTAGAGAAGAGCTAACTCCTAACTTCTCAAACTCTTCCAAAATATAGCAGAGGGAGGAACACTCCCCAACTCATTCTACGAGGCCACCATCACCCTGACACCAAAACCAGACAAAGATGTCACAAAGAAAGAAAACTATAGGCCAATAGCAGTGATGAATATAATAAAGGCCATATATGACAAACCCATAGACAACAGAGTTCTCAATGGTGAAAAACTGAAACCATTTCCTTTAAGATCAGGAAAAAGACAAGGTTGTCCACTCTCACCACTACTATTCAACATAGTTTTGGAAGTTTTAGCCACAGCACTCAGAGAAGAAAAAGAAATAAAAGGAATCCAAATCAGAAAAGAAGAAGTAAAGCTATCACTGTTTGCGGATGACATGATGCTATATGCAGAGAATCCTAAAAATGTTACCAGAAAACTACTGGAGCTAATCAATGAATTAGGTAAAGTAGCGGGATACAAAATTCCTGCACAGAAATCTCTTGCATTCCTATACACTAATGATGAAAAGTGTGAAAGAGAAATGAGGGAAACACTCCCATTTACCACTACAACAGAAAGAATAAAACACCTAGGAATAAACCTACCTAAGGAGACAAAAGACCTGTATGCAGAAAAGTATAAGACACTGATGAAAGAAATTAAAGATAATACAAACAGATGGAGAGATATACCATGTTCTTGGATTGGAAGAATCAACACTGTGAAAATGACTATACTACCCAAAGCAATCTACAGATTCAGTGCAATCCCTATCAAACTACCAATGGCATTTTTCACAGAACTAGAACAAAAAATTTCACAATTTTTATGGAAACACAAAAGACCCCGAATAGCCAAAGTAATCTTGAGAAAGAAAAATGGAGTTGGAGGAATCAGGCTCCTGTACTTCAGACTATACCACAAAGCTACAGTAATCAAGAAAGTATGGTACTGGCACAGAAACAGAAACACAGACGAATGGAACAGTATAGAAAGCCCAGAGATAAAGTCATGCACCTATGGTCACCTTATTTTTGATAAAGGAGGCATGAATATACAATGGAGAAAAGACAGCCTCTTCAATAAGTGGTGCTGGGAAAACTGGACACCTACATGTAAAAGAATGAAATTAGAACACTCCCTAACACCATATGCAAAAATAAACTCAAAATGGATTAAAGACCTAAATGTAAGGCCAGACACTATCAAACTCTTAGAGGAAAACATAGGCAGAACACTCTTTGACATAAATCACAGCAAGATCCTTTTTGACCCACCTCCTAGAGAAAGGGAAATAAAAACAAAAATAAACAAATGGGACCTAATGAAACTTAAAAGCACTTGCACAGCAAAGGAAACCATAAACAAGACGATAAGGCAACCCTCAGAATGGGAGAAAATATTTGCAAATGAAGCAACTGACAAAGGGTTAATCTCCAAAATATACAAGCAGCTCATGCAGCTCAATATCAAAAAAACAAACAAGGGCTTCCCTGGTGGCGCAGTGGTTGAGAGTCCACCTGCCGATGCAGGGGACACGGGTTCGTGCCCCGGTCCAGGAGGATCCCACATGCCGTGGAGCAGCTGGGCCCATGAGCCATGGCTGCTGAGCCTGCGCATCCGGAGCCTGTGCTCTGCAACGGGAGAGGCCACATCAGTGAGAGGCCCGCGTACCGAAAAAAAAAAAAAAACCCAATCCAAAAATGGGCAGAAGACCTAAATAGACATTTCTCCAAAGAAGATACACATATCGCCAACAAACACATGAAAGGATGCTCAACATCATTAATCATTAGAGAAATGCAAATCAAAACTACAATGAGGTATCACCTCACACCAGTCAGAATGGCCATCATCAAAAAATATACAAACAGTACATCCTGGAGAGGGTGTGGAGAAAAGGGAACCTTCTTGCACTGTTGGTGGGAATGTAAATTGGTACAGCCACTATGGAGAACAGTATGGAGGTTCCTTAAAAAACTAAAAATAGAACTACCATTCCACCCAGCAACCCCACTACTGGGCATATACCCTTAGAAAACCATAATTCAAAGAGTCATGTATTACAATGTTCACTGAAGCTCTATTTACAATAGCCAGGACATGGAAGCAACCTAAGTGTCCATCAACTGATGAATGGAGAAAGAAGATGTCGCACATATATATAATGGAATATTACTCAGCCATAAAAGGAAACAAAATTGAGTTATTTGTAGTGAGGTGGAGGGACATAGAGTCTGTTATACAGAGTGAAGTAAGTCAAAAACAGAAAAACAAATACTGTATGCTAACACATATATATGGAATCTAACAAAAGAAAAATGAATGGTTCTGAGGAACCTAGCGACAGGAAAGGAATAGAGACCCAGATGTAGAGAATGAACTTGAGGACACGGGGACGGGGAAGGGTAAGCTGGGACCAAGTTAGAGAGTGGCACGGACATATACACACTACCAAATGTAAAAGAGATGGCTAGCGGGAAGCTGCTGCATAGCACAGGGAGATCAGCTCCATGCATTGTGACACCTAGATGGGTAGAATAGGGAGGATGGGAGGGAGAAGCAAGAGGGAGGAGATATGGGGATATATGTATATGTATAGCTGATTCACTTTGTTATACAGCAGAAGCCAACACACCATTGTAAAGCAATTATACTCTAATAAAGATGTTTTAAAAAAAAGTAACTTAGGCATATCAATGCATGCTCATGAAAATTACCTATAGGTTCTATTCTATAAAATTTCTAGATATTAAACTATTAAACAGTTGTACATTAGAAATGAGGTGGGGAACAGATGTGCATGTTCACCAGAGGTTGATGCAAACGGAAAATGGTTCTTGTATTGACGTGCAGCTAAGCTTCCAGTTGCTAAATTAGCTGCTTCACATATTTCTAACTTGCTATGTCAGGGTTAGTGGGCAAAGACACAAGCATGTCCATACACTTCTTCTGTGATGCAATTCTGTCTTTACTTCATAGTTTTGTTTTGAAACAAAGAGAAACTAACAATTACTGCCAAAGTTAAGGGCAAAAAAAAATACTAAGTTTTAAATCATTACTTATTACATCTTGAAATGAATCTCCAAGGAAGATAGCTCAGTCACCTATATCAGTTTCATTTTCAGATGCTTATTTTACTAATTTTGGTAGTTTATATTCAAATTTTTCTTCCAAGATTCCAGAAGAAAAAACAAAAACCTCAACAAGCAATGACGACACTAACTTACAAACTTACAGTAGACAGGGTGAAACTTTCTTAATACAGTACATTATTTTTAAACAATATTGGAACCAAATGGAGGTACACAAATAGTTTCAAATTATCTCAATAAACATTAATATTTTGTCAAAGTTCCTAAATTCCTAGAACATGAATCATGTTTGTTTTGTATTAGATTTTTCAATCCACAGAAAAATATATAGCACTTAATTAAATCTTAATTCTTAGGTGTTTTCAGGAAATTTTGTTGAAATAAGTTAGAAAGATTTTAGATAGTTACTGTTTGAATTCTATGGGATTTGGGAATATCACTGAACCCTATTCATTGAAACCCAAACTGTTCTAATTCTACTCCATCCCAAAGGCTCAAGTTTTACAAAATCACATTTATATTTGGATATTTAATTTTTCATTAGCTTACTTATCCTCTAAATAAGTGTTGTAACCCAGTTAATACAGTTAGTCTGTATAATAATGAAATTATTACACTTCAGATTTCAAATATGTTTACAGATAGTTCCCTTAGTCTTTGAGATGAATATTTATCATCTAAGGAGAGACAACACAAACTTCTTTCCTATTTGTGGAGAATTCTCAGTTGGTTATAATACTGGTAGGATAGAGTATCCCAGCACTAACATGGGAGCGTAAGGAAGGAGGTAGATCCTATCCCTGGGATCCAGGACAAAATCCTGAGAAGTAGGCTCAGCTACTTCTATATCTAATATTCTTCCTCAAGACTTTGGATCTTGGGAGAAGAATGTGAAGACATTGGACAAGTTTAGAAATCAGTCCTATGAGGTGACCCAGGTTGTGGTTTCTGCTGTCTGTGGTCACTGCCTGTTTTCTAAGCCAGGCTCTCTACCTTTGTCTGAAACTGTGAGCTACCTAACATTTATAAATTTCCTTTCAACTTAAATTATCCAGTTGATTTTTATTACTAGCAACCAAGAGCACTGACTGAAATAGGCTTAGAAAATGACCCAGTTTTTTGAAAAAATCATCTTTCATACTGTTTTCTTTTTTGCAGGTTGGAATAGTATTAAAGTGGTCCTCAAGCACCTTCCTTTGACCATTTGGGAATTACAGACTCTACCCCATTGGACTTCGTAGGTAAAAATTGAACATCCAGAGCTCAACTTAAGTACTCAATTATTCCTTCACTCTTCAGTTCATTAGTTTTTATTTTCTAAATGTGATGTTTTTATATACTGTGTATAAGAAGCCTATGTATATCAGAAGCTTATATGGTTTTTATTTTTTCCTATTTTAACAGAAAAGTATTTAAGATTGTCCACCTTTTCTCCTGTAGATTTTGTGTTACTTTGATAATAATGAAGTTTCTACACTCTGCCTTTACTCCCTGGTTCATTCCTTCAATATTTTTTCATAAATTTTGCAATGGATTTCTGCTTCATTGCTGTTAATGATCTTTATTTCACTTCTCCATTAATTGCCATTAAAATAACATTTCCTAAGTTATGTTCCAAAGAAGTTTCCATAAATAAGTGTAGTTAACACTGAGTAACTAAACAAAGTTAAACAAGTTGTTCTCTGCAACCCTTCTCAGAGCCTTAGTACATTAATATGTGCTTTGTGAATCTCTAAGAAGAAGATACAAATTGAAGTGCTTCCTAAGATTGCTTGCTCTTGGGACTCATTTTGCCCAGAGCAACTTCCAATATGATTCTGCAGAGTATGGTTTTTAAAAATGCCATACTGGAGATACCTTTCTACAATACAGATAGGATCATATATTCTTCCAGGTTAAAATTCTTCAGTGGTGTTTCATCACCTACTGTAGTAGGGGGTCAGCAAACTACAGCCTGTGGGTTAAATCCGAAATAGAGTCTGTTTTTGTACAATGTGTCAGCTAAGAATAGTTTTTACATTTTTTTAATGTTTGGAAAAAGCAGTTATATTTCATGACATGTAGAAATTATTTGAAATTCAAATTTCAGTGTTCATACAGTTTTTAAAGTGCATCTATGTTCATTCACATATTGTCCATGGCTGTTTTAATGGTACAATGACAAAGTTGTCCTTGTTATAGAGACTGTATGGCCTACAAAACTAAAATATTTACTACCTGGCTTATTGCAGAAAAAGTATGCTGACCCCTATACTATAGGATAAAGTATAAACCCCTTACTAAACAAAAGACTCTTTAAAATCCAGCCCATGCCTACCTACTCATACTAATCTCCCACACTCCTCTACCTGTGTTTGAAACCCCAGAGAACTGCTTGAAGTTACACTATCTCACGTTTCCAAGTTTTTACATCTGGTGCTCCCTTTTCCCAAATCCCCTATCCGCCCCCTCCCCAAACCCTTGACAAGTTTATACCCCTCTTTCAAAGTGTTCCAGCTTCAGACTGTGTTATCCTAAGTAAGAGAATTGCCTTAACACCTTTCACTCTCCTCTCCTTGACTTCCATGTACTGTCAAGTACTTATGTTGATTTATAAATACCTGATTAGTACTCTTTTATTGGATCACGAGTTCCTGGAGGACAGAAATATTATCTTTTCACCTGGGTATCCCCAGCGCCTAACATAATCATTGACACAAATAACAACTGTGATGGGGAAAAGGAAAAAGGGAAGGAGAGAAAGGGAGGAAGAGGGGAAAAAGGAAAAGGCAAAAGGAAGAAGAAAGGGCAAAGGGAACAAGAGAGAAAAAGGGAAAAAAAGATGAAGAAGCAGAGAGTTTTTGCTTCAGAGTATAGTTAATTTGCTAGTGCAGAAATTTAATTATCCAGAATTTAATTCTTCCCCTGAATAGTTTATAATTAGAAATTTTGAAGGGGGCTATTTTAGATACTAAAGGATATTTGTTAAATATAGGTATACTTATCTATTGACAAAATACATATTTACTATGCAACATTAATGACCATTTTTAAATTTTTCTTTACATATGAAGACTTTTTACCAGTTTTTTAAAAACCTCATATTTTGGGACTTCCCTGGCGGTCCAGTGGTTAGGACTCCACACTCCCACCGCAGGTGGCACAAGTTCGATCTCTGGTCGGGGAACTAAGATGCCACATGCTGAGCAGTGAGGGAAATAAAGTAAAACAAAACAAAAAACCAAAAGACCCCTCATATTTTGTCTCTAATTTTGTGAAACATAAAGGAGTCTTCTGGGTTAACATTTAATCATGCTTATTAGTTTAGATTATATATAATCCTTAAAATTTTCATAGAGCTTTTGACACAGGGATTGAAACAGAGTGTTAACCAGTTTTTAACAAATTCACAAAAAGTTTTTTTTAAAGAGATACTAGGTACTTAAAGAACAAAATTTGGAAGGCATGTTTTTCCTGTAACAACAAAAACATTTTAATTTCATATCAAAAGGAGATTTCTCATAGTTTACCAGCCTCAAAGCACTATATTTTGGCTTTTCTCAAAAAAAACCATTTCACCAGATGTTTCTTGGTTTTTTTTTTTTAATAAATTTATTCATTGAATTTATTTATTTATTTATTTGGCTGCATTGGGTCTTCGGTGCTGCATGCGGGCTTTCTCTAGTTGAGGCGAGCGAGGGCTATTCTTCATTGTGGTGCGCGGGCTTCTCATTGCTGTGGCTTCTCTTGCTGCAGAGCACGGGCTCTAGGCACACGGGCTTCTGTAGTTGCAGCAGGCGGGCTCAGTAGCTGTGGCTCGCGGGCTCTAGAGAGCAGGCTCAGTAGTTGTGGCATGTGGACTTAGTTGCTCCGCATGTGGGCTCTTCTCGGACCAGGGCTTCAACCCGTGTCCCCTGCATTGGCAGGCGGATTCTTAACCACTGTGCCACCAGGGAAGCCTGTTTCTAGGTTCTTATGTACACATTTGTGCCTTCATAGATAAGTTTACTGACTACATTTACTGGAAAATAGCCTTTCCGAAAAGGGAATGTAAATTTCACACTGAAAAGTTTCATACACTTTTAAAAGAATTTCAGTACAGAATTCTTTAAATTATTGATTTAAGTGACCAAGCTTTTTAAAATAAAGTTTCCAAATATCCTGTAACTAAAAGATCATTTTGATACGGAATTAGAAATTTTAGGCGAAGAATAGCAATGCCCCAAACTGCACATACATAAGAAGAAACTATTCAGCATTTCTGCATGACTATGCATGACCTACCTTGGTATGCATTGTTCCATAGAAGCATCTTAAGATTCAAATGCTCTTGGCCCAGCGGCAGCCTCTGTGTATCATATTTTTCAGACCTTGGGAATGAGCAGGAATAATTACATGCATGTCAGAGCATAGCATGGTAATAAGACATGTTCAATGAGAAAACACCAGAACTTTATGCATCTGGCATTTTGTCAACATGTTTTCCTGACAGAAGCTCAAATACAGTATTTTTCAGTTAAATCAGATACTTGGAAATCCCAAGTTTATTTATAAACTAAAATGTCAGTTTTCTAATAGGATTTATTGAAATGTCAAAATGTTTCTTCCCACAGTTAAATTATACCTTCCCTAAACTAGGAAGTAATACTCCTGGATGTGTTCATGAGGATGTACAGAAAATGAAGCAAAGCACAAAAGTCCATCACTTCTGATAATTATGCACATGAAAACACTTGTAAACCAGCTTGCTCTTAACTCAGACAACAAATACTCCTTAGCATTTCTCATATCATTGAGGCTTCTCACATAAAGATTATGGTAATGAAATTCTGTAAGACAGAATTTTCAAAGAAGGTACTATGGCATAGACCAACTTCTAGAGGATGCTTAACAAAGGTGGGGGAGTGTAGTGTGGATGTAGTTGTGTCCCTTTCTTTCCAGATTGGACATCTGTCATGGTCACATTGTATCTTTATGCCATTCTTGTCACATGCCCTGAATTCCCCTGCTCTCAGAAATGATAAACCATATTTCTATGTGGTTGTAACCAATCCTAATGCTTGCTGTTTCATTCATTTGTTCAACAGATATATTTGAATCCTTTCAAAAAATACTAGGCTGAGTCACTTCCAGGACATGCAAATTGTACTCCTTGTAGAAGACATTTATCCAGAACCTTAAAAAAATACTATAAATAAGTAGATGTATCCATATTTTACTCCCAGATACAAGGGGGAAAAAATAGTTCTAGTAAACTTCCAGGAAACAGCTAATCATATTTCTTCCAACAGTCTCCAGTTAGGCTGACAAGATAAAGCACATGGTCCATCCCACTGTTTGAAAGTATTTCTTCATTAGTGATGATGGCATGAGCAATGGAGCATGTACAGTTAGATGCCAGTGCAATAATGAAAAACAATGAATCATCACTGGAACTTTGCAAAGAAGCATATTTTGCAATTAAACCTATTTTGTTGAAGAGGAAATAACATCAGGATAAAGTTGTTCTGCTTTAGAATATATGTAAAATAGTCTTCTGTAATATAAAATTACAAAACAGAATACATTACAAAGAAGGCTTCCATATAACAAATTATTATGTGTTCACATACTAATAGCTCATTTATTTAGTCAATAAATGCTTATTGGGTACTATCCTGTACAGGCACTGTTCAATGGATACAATCACACTCTAATTCCTTCAAGGAGTCACAGTCTAGAAAAATGTAATGTGGCACAGTAGAGCTATGTGTAAAAATCACTGATATTAGGAAGAAAAGGAAATGAGAGTATCAGAGAAGAGAGAATAAAGGTAAAATGAAAGAAAAGACATAAATAATAACGTGTAATACAAACTTGAGGTCTCAAGGCTTAACTGAATTCCTGGGGCACTCAAATGACAGTAAGAAGAAAGAGAGAGAAAGAGTGAGAGACACAGAGAGAGAGAGATTCTTTCCCCTTACTATTCTATATCACTTTCTCAAATTTGTCTAATCCCCTACAGAGAACCTGGACAAATTTAATCTATCCACATTTCCTTTAGACAGGCAATATGATTTCTAGCAGCATATTCAAATATAATAACAAATTCACCTACAAGGAAAACCATCAGTTTGTCACAAAGAGATTTTAGTTTTACATGAAAAGCATTTCAGCAAAATGAACTCAATGACAGCTCTCGGCCACCAAGAGAATAGTTTAATTACTTAAGCTTAAAATCACATATTATATACTTTTGCTCTAGTTTTAAAACAGAAGTTTTCCTGTTTATTCATTCAGTCTAACTTCAAAACACATCTTCCAAAGTTTAGAATATAGTCAGCAAGCAGATAATTATCCATTAAGACCTAAAAATGCACAAAGAAGCTGTGTCCAGACTACATAATTAGCCTCGTAAGGAATTTAAATCTAAAGCAGTTTTCTACTTCTCACATCAAGTCATCTTAACTAGAATCTGTTTTTCAGGAAACTATTAAGATACTTCCACCTGAATTCTCTATGCCCAGCAAACCAACTTGGTAATTAAATCATTTATTTAGGGCATGTTTAGAGTTTAACAGAACTTTGACTTTGATTACCTTTAAATGCTAGAGTTTATGTGCTTGATTACTTCTTTAAATTATGCTCTATCTCCATAAAGACTTTTTTGTTAATAAATTTATTTATTGGCTGCGTTGGGTCTTCGTTGCTGCACGCAGGCTTTCTCTAGTTGCGGCAAGCAGGGCCTACTCTTCCTTGTGGTGCACGGGCTTCTCACTGCAGTGGCTTCTCTTGTTGCAGAGCACAGGCTCTAGGCGTGTGGGCTTCAGTAGTTGTGGCACATGGGCTCAGTAGTTGTGGTTCGTGGGCTCTACAGCGCAGACTCAGTAGTTGTGACTCACGGGCTTAGTTGCTCTGCGGCATGTGGGATCTTCCCGGACCAGGGCTCAAACCCATGTCCCCTGCATTGGCAGGCGGATTCTTAACCACTGCGTCATCAGGGAAGCCCTCCGTAAAGACTTCTAAAGCCATTTAAGAGCTCCTCAACAGCCAGGATACAGCTAAGCTAACTGACCATGAAATATCTATGACTATACTTCACAGACAATATTATTCCATTTCCAGATAGATGTCTTTGCCACAGTAAGAATGGGGCTGAGCAAAGTATCTGAGCTGCAAAAGATCTATTCGCTTGTTTATTGAGCCTGGAAGGAAAATTTTTTTAGTGGGATGTCATCTTCAAATTCACCAGATGCAAATGCTCGGTTTCAGACATTTGGAATTTGAAATCTCTCCCTACAGCACTACTTTTTAACTAATAGTACATCAACCAGTAGAAAGCATCTGTGCAAAAGAGCAGCACTGGAGGCAATGCTTCAATCCTGCAACAGCTCCCTGCTGGAGAAGATGCTGGAGCTGTTGGAATCCAAGGAGGCCCAGTCAATGCCATCCTACTCCCCTCAGTTCTGAGCCATTGAAAGATAAGACAAGCGTACAGAGTAAATGGAAATCCAGAATACCATCCTTGTCACTAAGTGTGAGAACCAACTAGGCTTGAAAGCTTGCTGCCCTCCAAATCCAGCCCTAGGAAAAGACTCCCCACAGGAAAGTTTCAGTCTGTAGAGCAAAACATATACACAAGTCACTGTTTTCTCTCCTCCAGAGTAGAGGGAAGGGGAAAGAAACCCCAAATGCCTTTCATTTAAGACTATTGATAGCTTAGCTCCTGACAACTGGTAAATGCAGATCAATGCCATTTCCTACCAGCCAGATAATTCAATCACCCGTGACTGGTGTGGAGTCAAAGATCTGGCATGTTTAGGGGAAATTTCTCCTCTGAGAAACCGGAAGATTGAAGTAGTATGTCATGTCACAACTGACAAGAACTAATATACAGTGGATTTCTGTCCTGTAAAGTGGCTCCTTCCATTCTACAGAATCGCACAGGCTTTACTGAGGAAGCTTAGAAGATGAGGGTCTGAAAAGAGAGGACCTCAGTCCCCCATCCTACCACCATCCCACAGAGAAGTGACTGAGGACCAGGGTGCTTTGAGGCACATGCAACATGCATTCGCATTCCAGGGGAAGGACCCCCCCCCAACCCACCATGACTTCTCTCCTTAGAGGGAAGACACTAGATCTTTTGGGGGACCAGCTATTTACAGGAGTTGTATGGGGAAAGCAAGCTGCCCACCACCTGGAGACCATGTTTTCAGGTACAGCTTCTAGTGACAAAGGAAAGGAGAACACCAGTCCCCTGGGATATTAAATTTGAGTGTAGCCCCTCCTGTTGGGTGATGGGGGAACCTGGCTCATTGTCCAGACTACCCAAAGTGAGCTCACAGGGTCACTGTTTAAGAATTCCACTTGTCATACCACAACTTCCCTTATTAAGGAGTATGTAAAAGAGAGAAAGTTACCAAGTCTTCCTGCTATAACTTCCAGATATTCTGAAATAGAGGTGAGCTCATATGAATGTTTAAAATATACTCGATGGAACAACACTTAACAGGAATACTTATTCCTCTAACAAATACAGGAAGGAAAGATAATGCCTTCTTGCCAATAGAAACTGATTTCCAAGTTTTTTTTAATAAGGAGTTGTTCTACACACATGAAAAAACTTAATGGCAGTGAATTGGTAGATTCAGCTCAGCTCTAACTGAATCAGTTGATGACTTACTGAGGGAAAATGAGATACTAGAATACTAAAAGGAGAAGAAAGCAAACTTAAAATGGGAGATCTTGACCCTCCTTTCATAACAACCTCTCCTTCAGTGGAAAGATAAAAAATTGGCACCTCTTCAAATAAAGCTCTAATATGTGGTCTAATAGAGATGTGTTTCAAAAAACAATACCTATAATACTACGAGAGAAATTTCCCATTAGCAAATGGTGGACGGTCAATGACTAACAATGAATTCTCATTATTACTGCTTGGTGGAAATACACTTTAATAGTATAATAATCTCTTCAATTAATTAATTCTGCAATCATTTATCACAGTGTAACAGCTGCCAAAGCAGGCTAACAGTTTAGTAAAATGTAGTGCTCGTTCACTTTCACACAACAGTGAGCTGCTTAGACTGTTATATAATCATAGTAATGCCGTTCATACATCCTTTCAGTTACATCCATTCAGTTGTGCAAACCAGAAACCACAGAGCTGGGTCACCCAGAAGTGCTAGTTCCACAGAGAGAAATTCAAAGCAACTTCCAATGTTATTCTACCATCCTTGATTGATTTTCTGTTTTTACTTAACCCAATTTTTGACTTTTTCTTATTCATTCCACTTTCATTGCCATCCTTATTCCTCCATTTTGTTTTCTTTTCCCTCTTACTATTCATTATATCTGTCAAGGGTTCCAGAAGCACTGCTTGTGTAACATGATGAAATAATAAGAAAAAGCTGGTAGTGTCAACATCCCCTTATTACAACAGAAAAGAAGGCCTATCTAGGAGAGAACAGGTGAAATCTGTTACAAAAGGGAGGTTATGTTGATACAGCCACTATGGAGAACAGTATGGAGGTTCCTTAAAAAACTAAAAATAGAATTACCATATGATCCAGCAATCCCACTACTGGGCATATACCCAGAGAAAACCATAATTCAAAAAGACACATGCACCCCAATGTTCATTGCAGCACTATTTACAATAGCCAGGTCATGGAAGCAACCTAAATGCCCATCGACAGATGAATGGATAAAGAAGATGTGGTACATATATACAATGGAATATTACTCAGCCATAAAAAGGAAAGAAATTGGGTCATTTGTAGAGATGTGGATGGATCTAGAGACTGTCATACAGAGTGAAGTAAGTCAGAAAGAGAAAAACAAATATCGTATATTAACGCATATATGTGGAACCTAGAAAATGGTACAGATGAACTGGTTTGCAGGGCAGAAATAAAGACACAGATGTAGAGAACAAATGTATGGACACCAAGGGGGGAAAGTGGCGGGGGTGGGGATGTATTGGGAAATCGGGATTGACATATATACACTAATATGAATAAAATGGATATCTAAAAAGAACCTGCTGTATAAAAAAATTTTTTTAAGTAGAAAAAAAAAAGAAAAAGAAACCAGAGCTACCTTTCCCATAAAACACCTTCATCAAATTCAGTCCATTTGCAAAAGAAAAAGGGAAGTTATGGAAAAGAAGCCTCAAAGGGGTAGAGGAAGAAACTGTGTACATGCGTCAGACCCTTCACTTCTACTGGCAGAGCTGAAGACAGAAAGCAAAAATTACTAAGCCAGGAATGCATAAAAGGGTCCCAGTCCTGCTGCACATCAAACAAATATTGTATAAACATTTTTAGAGCAGCCTTCCCTTGCTCCAAACAAGCAAAAACCTAGGGCTCAAAAGTATTCTGTGGCTCTGCCTACCTCTGCTCCAGGAACACTGGCCTGCTGTAGAGGACTTTTGGAAATTCTGGGACTATGGACAAAAATCCCAAAACGTGACCAATAATTACTTTCTTATGTCCTTAAAAAGTGGGGGCTAAACGTCTGAATTAATTTGACTTTAAAACATGAGTGGTGTGATAATTCTTAAAGAATTATGAGTAAAACTTATACTCCTCATTTCAGATAGTTGTCAGTACTAAAGAAGTTGTTAAACGCTTCCTTGTGTGATAAGAATTATAAAGCCAATCATCTCTGTCCTGAGATTTAACTCAATTAAGACTATTAAAAAATATCATGTGGTTTCTAACCATAAATGTATCAGGCATACCAAAGGATAAATAAAATTAGCAGCCTATACAAAGCCTATAGTATCAACAGTATTTTATAGCACACAAGTGTTGATAGATTAATTGAACAATCTGAATTCAGCAGAGTCCAAACATAGGATGATTTTGTCTTTAATAATCATCATTTGAATCTCCCTTTCTTACCTCTTAAAAAAATTTGAGCCAGAGTCTACAATTTTCCAAACCTGCTTAAATTTAAGACTTCAATTTCACATCCAATAAACATTCCCCTCTCCTAACCCAGGCTCCTTGTACTTCCCCTTCTTGCCTCCCATTTCTGGCTTTAGCTTTTCCTTTGTTGAAGCAGAAAGAAGAGTTTAAAGAAACGTGGCAAAAACATTGTTACCTGCCTTGCAGTTGCAGTCCTCTCGCAGCCAGAAACTTTCTCCCTGTGGTAGGTGTTGAAACGCTTCTTTTATTGAGGAGAGCGCACGTGGATTCTATTGGGTGTCTCTTGGAGGATACCTCCCCACTGCATAGCCTTCTAATGTGAAACATCTGCACTGGCTCAGGGCTTCCAACCTTGCATCAAATGCCATCACTGGTGATCAAGCACACGTGGTTCCTTCGCGTTAGGCAGCCCCCTATGTAAAATTCTACCTCTTGGTGTCCTAAACAGTGGATGCATGAGCTTCTCACCTGCTGCTCCCTCTCTACCTTGTAGTTGCTCTGAGTTTGCCCCACCACGGCTTACATAATTGTGGAGCAGATCTGCAAGCCTGCCATGGGAACAGACATCTAATCCATGACTGAGACACAAATGCCATCCTCTTCCAAGCACCCCCAATTCCTGTGAGGTATTCTCCTCAACCTCTTTTATCTTGGTTTGTGAATATCCTTGAAGCCCATAACTTTTGTTGATATCTACTGGGAATCATAGTTGGCGTAGCAAGGCCAATTCAACTGTCTCTTTTCATGTGATGTGTACTTTTTAAATTAAGGTTAGTTGACATATGACAGTATGTTAATTTCTGGTGTACAGCATAATGAGTCAATATGTGTATTATTGCAAAATGATCACCACAATGTCTAATTAACATCTATCACCATATGTAGTTAAAAAAATTTTTTCCTGTGATGAGAACTTCTAAGATCTACTCTCTTAGCAACTTTCAAATATGCAATACATTATTAACTATAGTTGCCATGCTTTACATTACATCTCCATGACATTTATTTTATAACTAGAACTTTATACTTTTTGCCCCCTTCACCCATTTCATGCTATTTCATATTTGTTTTATTCTTTGTGCCTTTAAAAAATGTTTTTTAGGGGCTTCCCTGGTGGCGCAGTGGTTAAGAATCCGCCTGCCAATGCAGGGGACTCGGGTTCGAGCCCTGGTACTGGAATATCCCACATGCCGGGGAGCAACTAAGCCCGTGCACCACAACTACTGAGCCTGCGCTCTAGAGCTCGCGAGCCACAACTACTGAAGCCCGCGTGCCTACAGCCTGTGCTCTGCAACGAGAAGCCACTGCAATGAGAGTCCCATGTACCACAACGAAGAGTAGCCCCCGCTCGCCACAACTAGAGAAAACCCACACACAACAACAAAGACCCAATGCAGCCAAAAATAAATAAAATAAAATAAATTTTTTTAAAAATTTGTTTTTTAAATGTTTTTTAGTCCATGCTATCTCTTACTAGGATACCAAAGGGAGATACTCAGGGCTTACTGATGGCTTTCTGCAGAACATGGAAACACTCATTAGTTTTCTACAGTTTGGAGTTTTAGCAAAAATTCCAAAATAAGAAAAGTCTCATTCACCATCCTGTTACACACTGTTAACCAAAATTTGGGGAAGATGATAATTTTTTCAGGCTGCACTAATCCCAGAATTACTATTTTCCCTTATATAACCAGGGAGATTTATAAAACAATTTCATCACTGTATTGAAAAAGACATTTCTAGAGGCCCTTGGCAGTTAGGAGTCACTTCGGTGAAGGCTCACACCTTCATCTTTTCCATCTTGTTCCAGTCTTGGTAAAAGCAAATGGAAATCATTATGTGACTATAGAATCTCCCTCTTCTTTGGAAGGAAAACCATGAAATCAAAATTATGAGCTCTTCTTTGAGAAATCATTGTGATTGCTTTTTCTCTTTAGTCATTTCCTTTTGCATTCACTGTAATTATTTCAAACCTTTACTCCATCTCTCATGTTCGGTTTTAAGTTTTCCATTCCTTTCTGCTTCTAAGTTACTTATTGTACTTGTAATAGTGTTGTTTTGGTTCTCAATTTGTATTCTTATTTCAGCAATTCCTCTTTTTATCCCATTCTGTTCCTTAATCATCTTATCTTTGAGCCCTGGTTTTAATAAATTCATATTTTCAGTACACTTCTCTGCAGAGTGAATCAACAGGAACGTGCTTTCTGGATAATGTTTCCTTTTAGACTGCGTTTTTTTCTGTGCTTTGTATACTAGTTTCCTTC
This sequence comes from Hyperoodon ampullatus, assembly GCF_949752795.1. Lineage (NCBI taxonomy): Eukaryota > Metazoa > Chordata > Mammalia > Artiodactyla > Ziphiidae > Hyperoodon > Hyperoodon ampullatus. Next base: position 120,729,222 of record NC_136916.1, on the reverse strand, counting down.
TCTCTTTTCCCCTTGGAATGTATGCATAGGTTTTTATATGTTTGTTTTTTGTTGTTTGCCATAGTTACCATTCTTTTTGTTGTTTTTGTTGCTTGTTTTGTTTTGATAGTGCTTAATGTGGGAAGCTCTGTCCAGAACACATTTCCTCTGACATTGCATGTATTGAAATTTCCTGATTTTCCTTCAACCATATCTGGGACTGTGTGTCTTGCAGGCTCTATCCACTTCTCTACTGCCTAAAATCATGGAGCTGAAGGAGGGTTCGTCTTCACCAGAACAAAGTGCAGTCCTTGCTGGGAGACCTGAGGCTCTGATCAGTCTGATATCTAGTACTAGGGCTCACTCCACTCACTCATGGGTTTCCCACTCCTCAGGCTTGGTTTTGTTACCCCAACTCAGCACAGCTCTCTAAAATGGAAAGCACTACAGCTGTCCCTGCCTCTCCAGAGGTACTATAACACCAGGTAGGGGCTTCTACCATCAAGGATTTTTTCTTCACTTCCCCCAGGGAAGATTTTGAGTGTAACTATTTGAGATACACCATCCCTAATACAGAATTTCTTTCCTGGTGCCCAAATTCTGGCCCTTCTCCTCTGCCCACAGTTGCAGACTCATGACCTCCACTACAACTCATTCTCACCCCAAATTCGAGCACCAGTTCTACCAGCAGAATGGAGAAAGAAAATGGATTCAAAAATACGGTAAGAACTTGTAGTGTACCAGGTGCTTTGTAGAGTAGTTAACTTAATTTTCACAACGCTCTTATTTGTTTTAGCTTGAGAAAACCAGAAGAGTTAAGGAAGTTTAATAACTTTCCAGAAAAAGAAAGAGAAGTAGAATCTTATCCTAGGTCCGATCAACCTCAAAGCTGTGTTCTCTCTGCTACACCCAGTGGTGTGCTGTTAAATGTTTAACAACCAGTGGAGGGGTGTGGGGAGAGAGCTGGATTATCACATTTGCAATTCCATGATGTAATACTCCCACCATGATCAATTCAGGCTAACTGTAATACAGACAAGGCTGGCTGTAACATCACAGTTGGCCTACCATATTTGCGATTCCATCTGTGGTTGGTTGAACCCACCGATACTATGCCACTTTATATAAAGAACTGGTGCATCTGTGGATTTTTGTATTCAGGGAATCCTGGAACCAATCCCCTGCAGATACTGAGGGACAACTGTATTAACATTTACCTATTTTTACCAATGAAATAATGTTGATAATGAGACAGTTAATATTATACATTAGCCTGACAGATTGTCGTAGTGTAAAGTAAACCAAAATACTAAGAAAAACCAGTTTGAGATGTGAAAACTTATACAACAGCTTTTTAAGAAATATTAATCATAAAGGACTTATGGTAAAGATTGTTCACAGTGATTCAAGGTCTTGAAGCTCCGTAAGTGTTTCTGACATTACCAAATAGATTAAAGTGATGTTACAAACATTCAGCTGAGGGCAATCCCCATTAAGAAGGTTTCTTAAGAAAAATTACTTAACTAATTTCTCCCATCCCAGGCACCAGAATTTTGACTGTAATATTCCAACGGGGTCTACCCAAATCATTCACCAATAAATAACAATGCTTAGAGGGTTCATTTACCAAGGGACTATGAAAGTGACAAACATACTTGCTTGCAAACAATTGAATACAATCTCTAAAAGAGAAGCAAATTCATAATAAAGTGGCTTTAACTAAGTTATAAATACATACATCAGCATAGCTGATTCTCCATAGTGGAGGTCTAATATCAAGTTCTGAATACTCTAAGGAATTAAGAATCTTAGCCAGTGAGACCCATCCTAGAAGGCCTAGATACCTCTCCTCCCTTGCCTTTCTCATGATACTCCATAATAGTGACACCATTAGGCATCCTCTGATGGCATCCAGCTCATGGATATTACACTCTAATCACTTTACAACCATTTTCACTGCACTCCATGAAGTTGTCATCACCCATCAATTACCTGCTGCTGGCTCAGGAAGTCAATGACAAGAGATGGGAACTCCCCCATCTCTAATAATATTTATTTCCATAAAACTTCAGTACAGCAACAGAAGTGTAATTTCCCATAGAGGTCCCATTTGGAGATTTGACCTGTGACGTGGTTATTTAGATACGAATTATTAAGTTTGCTAATTTTGCCTGACCCCTTGCTGCTGTCACTGTTGCTGTTGCTGTTCCTCCTTCCTTCTCTCCCTTTTGGTCATTTCACTGGCATCATTTGCACTTCCCGCAACAGGTAAGGAGGAGAAAATACATGTGATAAAACCCAAACAAATACATTCATCAAAATATAAGGTAAACATTTCTACTGAAGAGAAAAATTAACATATAATTGGCTAATATAAAACTTGTTATTGGGCTTCCCTGGTGGCACCGTGGTTAAGAATCTGCCTGCCAATGCAGGGGACTCAGGTTCAAGCCCTGGTACTGGAAGATAGCAAATGCCGCAGAGCAACTAAGCCTGTGCACCACAACTACTGAGCCTGTGCTCTAGAGCCCACATGCCACAACTACTGAGCCCGCGTACCACAACTACTGAACCCACGCACCTAGAGCCTGTGCTCTGCAACAAGAGAAGCCACCGCAACGAGAAGTCCACGCATGGCAACAAAGTTTAGCCCCCACTCACCGCAACTAAAGAAAGCCCGCTGACAACAAAAACCCAATGCAGCCAAAAATAAAATAAATAAAAAATTTAAAAAATTATTTTAAAAATTTATTTAAAAAATTTGTCATTGAATTAATACTTTTAATTTTCTAAATCTAAGTAAAAAGACTTAAACCTAAGTCCCTCCCTTGTAAACCTAAGTAAAAAGAACTAACTATACATATTACATTTTTGGGACTTCCCTGGTGGTCAGGTGTTTAAGACTTCACCTTCCAATGCAGGGGGTGCAAGTTCAATCTCTGGTCAGGGAGCTAAGATCCCACGTCTTGCGGCCAAAAAACCAAAACATATAACAGAAGCAATATTGTAACAAATTCAATAAAGACCTTAAAAATGGTCCACATCAAAAAAAATTACATTTTTATGTGAAATGAATTTTCCAATTGTAAATCTGCTAAATAAAAAGTAATTTAAGCAGGGACATTGTAAAGCTGTTACCACAAAAAAATTTCTGTCATAATCAATGATTCTAATTCTCTTAAAAATGTGCACCACGACAATAAGTATAATGATCTCATTTGACTCTATTATAAATATGATATGTAATTTTTGAATAGCCAGACTTTCAGATTCCTATAACTTCCCAGAGGGATTACTACAAGAGAAGTAAAGTCGGGATAGGATCAATTAGTTTGGCATTTATTATCTCTTGAATAACAAAATGTATTAAGAGAGCCACAGAAAATACCTAAGAGAAATTACCACAGGGCACATCTCCTTCCTCTCTTTTCACTCCTAGCTGTTTAAAATGCAAACCAGCTCACCAGCGTCCTGACTTATTCTCTCCAGTTTCTGAATGTCAAACACAGAGAGCAACTGTTGACTGTCAGGGTATGAAGTCTGTGGAAGCAGAGAAACTGGACATTTGGCATTTCAACATTCTGGAGCAAGTGATTTAATTATTTAATTAGTGTAAGAGAAAAGCATCTACACAAAGATCCAGGCATCCACTCTGTCATCAAAAATGTCTCTAAAATAGCAAAACACATATTAAGGGACTGGGAAAAGGAATAATATTGTATAAACTAGATTAACTAACATTTCAATGATAAAAGGAAATCTGAAGTAACAAAAATAGGATTTAATTATAAGTAAATCCACAAAATTGCTGTTTGCTGAAGAATACTTTTTATACATTTATGAAGTTACTGAAAGTTTACATTTTCTATTGCTCCAAACTAAAAAAGCAATCGCAGTTTGATCTTGTTTTAAAATTTATATAATTAAAATGCATTATTTCTTTCATTAGTCTTCAAATGCTCATTAAATGTTTTCTCCATAATTTATCATTTAGTGCTATCTTCAAAACATAAATAATGATAAATTTGAACATTAATTGGAAAAAGTATCCATTAAAGTTCTCCTTTGAATATCATTTCATCTGATATTATTTCAATTAAAAAGTAAGACTTTAACAATATATATCTATAGCAGTGTGTGAATAGGTCAGCATTTCCCAAAGTGTGTTCCTTGGGAGGCTAGATCTAAGAATCTTTTTTTAAGTAAATTCTTGTTTTGATATAAATGCCTTTTTAAGCATACTTTTAATTTTAGTATATCAAACATTCAGAAAAATACTCAAATTATAAGTACATTGCTTAATGGATTTTCACAAATTGAAACCAACACCCTGATCAAACCATTTCCAGCACTCCAGAAGCCCCTTTGAGTCCCCTTCCAGAGTAAACACTGTCCTGATATCTAATAGCATAAATTCATTTTGCTGTCTAAAACTTGATATAAATAAATCATCCAGTATGTACTTTTTTGTGTCTGCCTGTTATAGCTCAAAATTATATTTGTGGTATTTACCCATGTTATTCTTTGTAGTTATAGTTTGTTTATTCTCATTGCTATTACATTTCACTGTGTGAATTTATCACACTTTATTCATTCTACTGTTGATAACATTTGAGTTGTTTCCAGTTTGCAGATCCTAACAAGGAATACTGCTATGAATATGTCCATGTCTTTAGCACCTGCCTTTTGCTGAATGTATATATGCATTTTTGTTGGATAGACTAAGAGTAGAATTGCTGGGGCATAAGGTAAACAAACATCTGTTTAGCTTTAATAATATTGCCAACGAGTTTTCCAAAGTGGTTACACTAATTTACACTTTTACCAACAGTGGATGAGCACTGCCATTGGTTTACATCCTTGAAAATACTTAAAATTTTCTGTTTTTATTTTAGCCATTCCTTTGTAACCACATTTTGGTTTTACTTGCCTTTTCCTGCTGACTAGTGAATTTGAGTACTTTTTCATATCTCTGTTGGCACTTTAAATATCTTCTCTGTTCATATATTTTGTCCACGTTTTCTACTGGATTGTCTGCCTTTTTGACACTGCTTTACAATAGCAACAGCAGTTTTTAAAAACTTTGTCAGATATATATAGTACAAATATGTTGTCCCAGTCTTCAGCAGAATTCTTAATTTAAATGCAGGCAATTCACCATTCTTTTTCTTGTATGTCTCCCATTAAGAAAATTTTAACCTCCATGTCGTGAAGATATACTCTGTCCTCCATGTCATAATGACAGCCTCCTATATTTTCTCCTAAAAGCCATAGTTTTTTCTTTCATATTTAGGTATGAGGAAAGGATCTTTTTTTCCCTCCTGTGGACATCTAATTGACCCAGTACCTTTCACTGAAAAGACCATACTTTATCCACTGTACTGCAGTTCCACCTTCATCATTAATTACTGTGAGGGTCTGTTACTAGACTCCGTATTCTATCCTATTGGTCCACTTGTCTACCTTTATGCCGAAAACATACTGCCTTAATTACTGGTTCTACGAAATCTTAATAGGAGAGATCCCATTGGGATGACTATTCAACAAAGTTAAACAGTATTTTTTGCTTGTTTTTCAAATTAAAAACAAACTATTTGAATTATCAGAAATCTTATTTAATATGATAAAATGTATTATAATTTTCTAACAGGAAGATATATCTCCTACAGTGTTTCCCAAACAAATTTAACTATGGAATTTTTTTTTCCTACAAATGTCTATAGGGCTAGTGTTCTAAGTAATGCACTTTGGGAAATAAATAGATGTATGTTTTCAGGTTTTAAGAGCTGACCCCCAGGCCAGGTCCAAGTTATTGATGAAACACAGCTCTCAGCATGACATAGGGTTTCCATTCATCACAACCTGTATGAGGTCTATTACATTAAGCTCTCAACATCCAGGTGCTTAAAAGAAGACAGATATCTATGTATTGGAATACACTGGGCAAAATAAAAAATCCTCTTTCAGACCTTTCCTTGCACTCCTAGATCCAAGAGGCTTTTGGTGCCTCATCTTTGATTTAGAATCAGAAGGTATAATACAATGAGGGTTTTTTAACACAATCTTAACTACCTGTCCTTTCTGGCTATCTATAGATACTTACTCACTTGAGGCATATTAAAGTAAGCTCAGAAGTACTCATCACAGCAGCCCTACCTGCCTGGCTTCCCATGGAGCTCTAAGCTTTGAAGCTCTACTTCTTGTTATCAAAGATGGCAAAGAGTTCTAGAGATGGAAAGAGCTCATATCTGTAAATCATGTGACCCTCTACTTCAAGTTTGTCTTATTTAAACCATAGTCAAGACTTTGAGAGCTTTTATCACCTAACACAAAGGCTGCTCCCTTGCCAAGTCAACATCATCCTGATGTCTGATTAGAAAGGGATCCTTAAACACATTTTTCCGTCATAGGATATTCCAAGTCATAAGGATACCATAAATAGAGTTCTAAAATTTCACAGTTTTTGCTTACATTCAAAACACTCAGGATATAAAGCAGAAAGTAGCACACGATTGTAAAGCAATTACACTCCAATAAAGATGTAAAAAAAAAAAAACACTCAGGATTTCAATTTATGAAAAGAAACCAGTTATTCTGTCTATATTTAGCTACTGTGATGATTCACTAGAAAATTAAATTTATGTATTTTACTCTAAAAGTACTGAATATTTTAACAGTGTCTTTCAATCAGTCATATTTAGTAAATAAACATATCAAATGTGCTAGTTAAGGTGAGATTTATGAATATTACAAGACTCTTACATAACACCAATATCCAGCCCCTACTAAGCAACATTTTACCACTCCTACTGGGGTTCAGGGTCTTTTAAAGACTAAGGAATTCAGTGAGGCATGGTGGGAGGAACCCAAGCCAACAGACCTGAATTCAAACACGTATCCACCACTTATGGTCTATGTGACATAAGAAAGTTATTTAGACTTTTGGAACTCCACCATCCTGATTTAAAAATTAATATAATAATACCTACCCCTAAAGTTTTATTATGAATATTATATAAGATATTTATGAAAAGTACTTAACAGATCACCCATCAAACAGCAAATGTTTAATAAATATTCATTCCCTTTCTTCACCCCCTCTACTATCACCAGATGCTTGAAGATGTTACCAAATGATCATTACATGTTAATGGTTATGTCAAGTTGATTACCTTCAGCTTGGAAATTCTATACACCTTTGGACTTCTCAATACTTCATAATGACCTGGATTTCTAAGATGACAAATATGGCACTATAGTATCAACAGCAGAAGAACTGGGAATGATTTCCAGAAGAACAACATTCAGGTATCCATGTGATAAAAGAAAAAAACCAAATTGACATTTCAGTGCCACAATTTTAGGAGTACTGCAACCACTGAAATGCATCTTGTGGGGCTCTGAGGAGCTCCAATTCTTTTTTTTTTTTTTTTTTTTTTTTTTTTTGCGGTACGCGGCCCTCTCACCTCTGTGGCCTCTCCCGCCACGGAGCACAGGTTCCAGATATGCAGGCTCAGCGGCCATGGCTCACAGGCCGAGCCGCTCCGTGGCACAGGGGATCCTCCTGGACCGGGGCACGAACCCGCGTCCCCTGCATCAGCAGGCGGACTCTCAACCACTGCGCCACCAGGGAAACCCTCTAATTTTTTATGTCTCGGTGCAGAAAGAATTCAGTGAGAGGCAAAGTGATATATGAGAAGTGATCTATTAGAATAGGATGCTTGTGAGGCTTAAAAGCGGGCAGGCGAGAGGGTGCCATGCCCCAAGAACTTAGTGGGCTACCGTTTTATAATCAAAGGAAAAGTGGGGAGGAGGAGAAAACCACCTTCTTCCTCATTCTTGAGTAGACATCATGCTTTCATCATCAATTCCTCCTCCATGTCAGGCAGGGAAGTTTTCTTGTCTTCCATACATGGTCAATCCAGGACTGTCATGGTGCAATGGAAATGAGCAAAAAAGTGGTAACATATGCTAAAAATGGTAAATCATCTCAGGTTTTAGTATAATGTCACCTTTTCCTTATATCTCTGTTTTTAATGTGCACAGAGGAGTGTGTCCTAGGAATTATTAACTTACTGACATCACTGGACAGGATGTGGGTCTCATTCCATCATGGCTTTATTGTTTGGGGGCATGTCTCCTGCTTCTGTTGCATGGTTTTGTTGCTAAGCAAACCTGCTTTCTTGAATGATCATTAGCTTACAGGGGTCTCCCATACTTTTTTCTTTACTTACAATCCCCTAGTGGGATTAACTATTTAATCATCTACTTCGTCACTTTGTTCCTTTACTATGTCCCTATCAGTACCAGAATTTCTCCATGCAAGAATATACACATGCCATCTATAACATATGCTACTCTAAGAGCAAAGCAGGTATTTCATTCTTTCTTTAGACTACTTAAGTTTGTATCACTTTCTTTTCTTCAGCCAAAGGCAGGCATGGCTGAGTTACTTTATGCTAGAAAATAGACTCATAAGACACTTCCAAAATGGGAAGCAGTTAAAGGTTTCTGTTCTCAAGCTATAACATTATGATGAATGCAAATCACAATCTTATCAAAAATATTTCAAGTTTAATGTTAGAACTGTTCTTAGCTATAAAAGTCTAAAGTGTGAGGGAATGGACATTGCTCAAGAATTATGTCACCTAAGGATCAGACTCCAGCGGAAACTGACAATAGAACACCTACTGTTACTACAGGAGTCAAGAAGTCCCACAACTACTTCTGCTGCTAACTACTTAAAATTTGTGCTAATCACAAGCTTCTAATGGACCTTCTTTCTCATAATCTCTGCTCACATTCTTAATTATGTCATTAGGTAGGCCATGCTGGAGTCTTCTGCTCAAATATTACTCCTACATATTTGTCTATCACCCTAAAAGCAATACTGAATATAAAATTCCTGAACTATATGCCACTGAAATTCCCAGATTACATCATTTCCTATATTGGAAGCATTAAAGTTAGGAAAAAAGGGATGGGGGAACAACCTTCTGACGCACATCTTCAGACTAATGAAACAGAAAAATTAACCTATTTTTCAGATAAGCTTGCATTTAAACTAGAGATAGAGGAACTTCCCTCGTGGTCCAGTGGTAAAGAATCTGCCTTCCAATGCAAGGGACACGGGTTCAATACCTGGTCAGGGAACTAAGATCCCCACATGCTGCAGGGCAACTAAGCCCTCATGCCACAACTACTGAGCTCATATTCCTCAACTAGAGAAACTTCATGCTGCAAACTACAGAGCCCACGTGCCCTGGAACCTGTGCACCACAACTAGAGCAGGCCAAAAAAACCCTGCACGCCACAACTAGAGAGAAGTCCATGCACCACAACGAAAGATCCCACATGCCTCAACGAAGATCCTGCATGCTGCAACTAAGACCTGATGCAGCCATAAATAAATAAATAAATAAATAAATAAATAAATAAATCTTTTTTTAAAAAACAAAAAACTAGAGATGGAGAGGTGGGAAATACCAAATATTGGGCTGTCCCCTTAAACAGCAACTGAAATATGCCCATGGGAGTGGGATCAAAGACTTTTGAAAAAGTACTACAGCAGCAAAGAGCTGCCTTCAACTTATCCCAGACCTTCTGCTTTCTAGTTTCCCACACCCTGCTGTATGTTGCCTCTTAGATGTAGTGACTCCTTCACTGGACTCAGTTTTCTTCATATCCAATATCCATATTACTATACTCCATTTTGTGGAGCAACCTCACTAATACCAATCATCACCATTACATCTGCTATTCTCTCTCTTAAATGCTCTATTTCTTATTTTCTGTTACCAATTCAGTGCTGACAAACTGACAGGTTTTTACCTCCCCCAAAATACCAGTAGGGAAACTACTTAAGGAATTCAAGCTATTCGCAAATAATTATCACCAGGAGTGGTTTACCATTAAAGACAGTGTCTATGAGCAAATTCCAGCATTCAAATATCTTAGTCTTATTGCATGTATAATTAATCTAAGAATTATTACCAAGAGATTTATGGCATTGGCTATAAACTACATCTTGAAGGCAAAATGATTGGGATTACAAAAACACTGTGAAGGCTTCTTCCATTTTCCCAAATAAAATGAATAAGAAAGTTAGGTTTAAAGTCTATATTAATTAGTAAAAACCAAAGCCCAGAAATAATGCATATTTCCACCAATAAGAGACTAGAAAAAAAAAAAAAACATGGTTAAGTTCATACAAGGTAACATTATGCAGTCTTAAAAAGGAATAAGGAAAAACTTTATATACTGCTGGGAATTATTATAAGAATATATAATTAAGTAAGTGAAAAAGGGCAAGATGCAGAAGAGTATTTGTAGTATGTTAACTTTTGTGTAAGAAGTGAAGGAAGAAAGAATGCAAATATAAATACTTATTTTAATATTAAAAAATGAAAGGATAATAAAAAAACTAAAAATATGGTTACCTCTGGGGGAGAAAAAAAAGGGATAGAAACGACATCTGTTAAGTGTTCATATTTTTGTTAAATGTTCATCTTGTTCATAGTTTAGGCTTTGGAACCACATAATGTTTTACACAAGTAAAAATGAAATGAAATTTTAATAATTCAGGTTCCAGTTGAGATAGAATAAGCATGCTTCATCCTTTTCCTCACACTGAATATAACTATAAAACCCGGACAGAATGCACAGGCACATATTTGAAGACTTTGTAAGTAACAGCAAATGTTACCAGAATTCAAAAAATCATAGAATCAATTGTGAGTTTACCAGTTTTCTGGTATACCCTTTCTTGAGTTCACCACGGCCAGAAACCCGGAAGTGAGCACTGTGATACAGACGGAGAAGCCCACAGGCTCTCCCTTGAGGGTCAGAAAAAGGTACTCATGTCGCTCAAAGGAAATGTAAAAATCCCCTGGCTTTTTCCCCCTTTCTCCTTCTCTAGCTCTCCAGTCACCAGGCTATCCTGCGGTGGGGAGTCACTGACAGCTACAGGAACCCACAAGAGCCACAAGAACCCACAAGGGCTAAGGAGGCCACCCTCCTCTCTGGTAGGTGGAGCTGCAGTTCTAAAGTGTGAGGCAAGCCCCTATGGATTCTCTCTCTCCCCCTCAACCCTCTCTCCCCCCCTCTGCTTGAGGCAGAACACAGACTCAGTCACAGAGGTGAGCGACAGAACACAACAAAGCAGGGTAACTAGAGCCCCAAGTTTCTGGCCAGAGGACAAAAAGGAGAGTCCCAGAAATCAGAAAGTACTGGGGGGGAGATTAAAGATACATGGATCTAATCCTAATTACCATGGCGGCAATGTTGAGAAAGAAACAAATAGATATACCAATGCCCAGGTTATAGACTGACTGCTGGGTGGCACACACCCAAGACAAATCCAAAGAGCACTACAAAGGCTTTAAAAAGTGAACTGACATTGGAATTATCACCCATAAAACTCAGGTTGGAACTTGCAGCCTGAAACTAACCAGGTCTGTTGCCTGCTAAAACAAAAATGTCAACATTCTCCACAGAATTTAAAATGAGACACAGAGTCTCACGGCATAATGTTCAAAATATTTAGGGAACAATCCAAAATTACTCATCATATGAAGACCCCCAAAAATTTCAAGTCACATGGTAAAAAACAATCAACAGACATCAACAGACACACTATTAACGTAGATGCTGTAATTACCTGCCAAAGACTTTAAAGTATGCTGGAACAAGCAATCACAAACATTCTTGCAACATATGTTAGAATAAAAGTTTCAGCAAAGAAAGAGAAAACATAAAGAAGAACCAAATAGAAATGGAAAGAATCAAATGGGAATTGTAGAACTGAAAAATATGATAACCAAAATAAAAATCTAACTGGATGGACTCAATAGCAGATGGATATGACAGAGGAAAGAGATTATAAACTTGAAGACAAGATAGATCATTAAAAATGATCCAATAGGAACAACAGAAAGAATAAAGATTGAAAAAAATTATCAGCCTTAGGGACCACTGAGACAATAACAGAAAGTCTAACATTCATGTTTTCAGAGACTCAGAAGGAATGACTAAAGAATGGAATGCTGAAAAAAATCTTTGAAGAATAATGGCTTTAAAAATTCCCAATCTCGGGCCTCCCTGGTGGCGCAGTGGTTGAGAGTCCGCCTGCCGATGCAGGGGACACGGGTTCGTGCCCCGGTGCGGGAAGATCCCACATTCCGCGGAGCAGCTGGGCCCGTGAGCCATGGCTGCTGAGTCTGCGCGTCCAGAGCCTGTGCTCCGTAACGGGAGAGGCCACAACAGTGAGAGGCCCGCGTACCGCAAAAAAAAAAAAAAAAAAAAAATTCCCAGTCTTGGTGAAGGACAAATGTACAGTTTTAAAAATCTAAATGAACCCCAAAGAAGATAAGTTCAAAAAACCCAGGCCAAGACCATAATTAACTGCAGGAAAATAAGAACAAATAACATTAAAGCAGTCAGAGGAAAACGATACACAGTTTGAATTATTGAATTTCTAATCAGAAACCATACAGAGACCAGAAGTAAGTGGTACAATATTTTTAAAGTGCTAAAAGGAAATAACTGTCAACACAAATCTATATCCAGCAAGAATATCCTTCAGGAATAAAGGCAAAATAAAGACATACTCAGATGAAACTAACAGAATTCATATCGGGTAGACCTGCTCTAAACATTGCTGAAGAAGCTTTCCAGACAGAAGGGAAACTTGGGCCTTCAGGAATGAAGAAAACACAATAGAAAAGGTATCTGGGTAAATATAATAGACCGGGGGTCTCCAACCCCCAGGCCATGGACCGGTGCCAGTCCGTGGCCTGTTAGGAACCAGGGCTGCACAGCAGGAGGTGAGGGGCAGGTGAGCGAGGGAAGCTTCCTCTGTATTTACAGCCGCTCCCCATCACTCACATTACCTCCTGAGCTCCATCTCCTGTCAGCATTATGGTGAGATGTGTAATTATTTCATTATATATTACAATGTAATAATAATAGAAACAAAGTGCACAATAAATGTAATGCATTTGAATCATCCCGAAACCACACACACTCCCCGACTGCTGGCCCCTGGAAAAATTATCTTCCACAAAACCAGTCCCTGGTGCCAAAAAGGTTGGGGACCACTGTAATAGACCATTTTTCTTCTATTTAGCACTTTAAACTGACAGTTGAAACTTTAAACTTGATAGTTGAAAGCAAAAACTATAGCATTTTTGTGATGCTTTATGTTTATAGATATAATATGTAACACAACTGTAGCATAAAAGAAGGAATGCAAAAGGGATCATTATAGATCTATAATATTTGTAGATATATGTATAATGTTTGTAGGTATAATATACAACACAAATGTAGCATAAAGGGAAGAAGGCAAAAGCAATCTACATTCTAATTTAAGTTGTAAATTATTGATTCCAAGTAGACTGTGAAAATTATTTTTAAGCCCTAGAAACTACTAAAAACACTATACAAAGAGATAGTCAAAATCACAATAGATAAATTAAAATGGAATACTAAAAAATATTGAATAAATTTGAATTTGAAATATTAGTCTACTCATAATTTATTTTTCTCTTCACAAAATATACATATTTCCTAGCTCTGTCCACTAAAGGGGCCAAAAAATGACAACACAGTAGCAATAAAAACTCTCAGTGTCCAGATTGTGGTCTCTAAACACAATTACCCACTAAAAAACACCCAGCGCATTTGGAGAAATCACTGATTTCAAGTCCGGAATAAAAAAATATACAAAATAAGCCTATAGTATCTTGCTTGTACCAGACAGTAAAGAGATGATGAAAAACAACTGGGCTTATATTTAAAGAACTTGAGTGGTCATTCCCCCTGGCCAAAGATGGGACAATTTGAACAGTGAAAAAAAAAATGATGACTCCAGTAGATTCACGACTCCAGCACTGTTGAAATGTATGTTTTTTAAAAAGGAACTTAATCAAACCTCTAAATATAACCTCATTTATAGAAAATTCAGGGAATATAGGAAGAGGAACATGTTAAACAACATCAGAAGAAACAATAAGCTAAATCCAAAACTTGAGAAATTCTACAGGACAAATGACCCAATTTGCTCAACAAGTTAATGGAAGGAAGAAAAAAGAGAAATTACAGATTAAAAGGAAAGTAAAAAGGAGAGGAAACTTAAGAGAAATAACCACCAAATGCAATGTGTGTTTCTTGTCCAGATCCTGATTCCAACAAAGTACAAAAAGATATTTTTGAGACAATGAGGGAAAATAGAACATGGGCTAGGTGTTAGATGATATTGAGAAATAAATGTTAAATATGTTGGGTATGTTAACATTATTTATGTTTTATTAAGGTCTCGTGTTAGAGAAACATTTAAATATTTGTGTGTGAAATTATTTAATGTCTGGGATTTTCTATAAAATCCTCTAGATGTATTTAGGCATTGCCTATGCACTCAGTTACATTACAAACTAAGTAAAATTTTTAAATCCATATTGATTTTACAGCACCATGCAAGAGAAAGAACCGTTTGACTGTAGTAAATAAGTAGCTCATGATACTCCATGTTTCACACCAAATTTCAACTGGCTACAACTAGTTCTGCACTAGTTTCATGTAATGCATGGCCTGAACTATTAAGTTCTATCTGAACTATCACCACTGTACCCCATCCTTTTCTTGTAGTTGGTCAGGCTGAAATGGTACAGACCCCTAGAGAGACTCTTGTATGGGATACTGAAACCAACCCTCTCACTAATTTTCCCATTATTCACCACATCAATTTTTGTGATCAGCAGAGTTCAATCATGCTGAATTGCTTACATTTTGTCGTGTAACTTTTCTCCACGTAAGGTTCGGAGAGCATACGGATCGGTGTGTCACTAACAGATTAATCCAGTCTTCCCTCCAAAGCAATTTGAGCACCATTGAACAACTAAGTCTCCCTCATAGCACCAAAGCCTACATGTTTTAGGCTAACATCCCAAGATTACCACAAAATGAAGAAAGTAGTCCCCACCTTCTGGTGACTGTAACTATGGATATGGTCTCCTAGTGTTTCCAAACTGCTAGAATAAGAATCTACAGTACCTGCTATGTTGAAGAGCAATCTGGTTGAAGACTTGCTCATTTCTTGTCTGTTTTTGTTCTTCTGCCCAGAACAACTGTTTGCTTTTCATGCATATCTCATATGAGTTGGCAAGTGAATGATTAAAACAATCATTGGATCCTTCTTTTTCTGAAGAGGCTATCTCACAAGTTAGTAAAGTACTTCTCAGGGTGTCACATACCTTTTCTGTGATAGGTTTGTATACCTTTGTTTAAACTCTATATAATAAGGCCTGAAATAATAATGTAATTGAAAGCTTGGTTTTGTTCCCAAAATCATTTACAAAATCATTAAGAGCCTGAACCCACTCACAGCAAAGCAATTTAGAATAATATTAACTACCTCCACTTGAAAAAAATCATTACTGTTTAATTACTGATCCTCTTCTCTGCATTGATTAAATTTGAAGTCACAGTTTCAGGAACTGAAAATCAATTGCATCCAATTGACTGGATATTCTAATACAAATCATATTTCAAAATACACCTGCCCTTGGTGATTTCAGAGCAAAATTCAGAGAGAATACTTCTGGTGCATAGTGACCTGCTGAGGCAAAAATCAGAACAATTTTTATTTTTATTTAACAATTTTAAAATGTTGACTGTAGTAAGGCTCATAGTTTTGACAGGGCGTGTATTCCCTGAACAGAAGAAGACCCAGTTCTTTGTAAATATCTCTTGGTTTGTTTATTTAGAAGTGTTATATTCACTCCAAAATCAATCTTACCATCCCACCAAAACAGTTCTGTGAATGTGAGAACACTTGGCCAGGCAAGCTTGAGCGATTATTTTTATGTGGAAGCAATAATGGAAGCAGTGTTTGGAAACCAATCTATGTGAATTCTTTCCAATCTTCTATGATTCTATGTCTTATTTGTGCCTTTACAAGAAGATATGGCTACCTATCCAGTCCATGAAAGAAACTAAAAAAACAGCCATAAGATGTATCCCATCTTTCTAGCTCTTCAGTTTCCAATACCTTAACTGAATATGAGCCCAGTGAAAAATTAAACTGGCTTTTCTAAAATACTAATATTAAAGATACAAATTCCTTTGCAAGAGCTGACATCATTGATAAACACAGGTTTTACTGCAGAATAACCAAGCTTGGTCTCTGTTTACTTTTCTCTCCCTTTTCCATACCATTCGTCACTTTTCTCCAATTCAGAGACTAAATCTTTATCTTATTCAACCTTTAATCATGAATTAAAAAAACAACAGCAATTCCTATAGTAGCAATATTAAAACAGCCATATTACCAAGAATGATAATGAAATTACTTCTCAAATACAAATCTAGGTGTCACTCTGAATCTTTTTAAAAGATGGGTGTCACTCTGAATCATCGGGTCTTAGTTGCAGCACGCAGGGTCTTTGTTGAGGCATGTGGGATCTTTCGTTGTGGTGCGCAGTCTTTTCGTTGTGGTGCTTGGGCTTCTCTCTAGTTGCGGCATGCAGGGTTTTTTTTTTTTTTCCCTCTCTCTCTAGTTGTGGGGCGCGGGTTTCAGGGTGCATGGGCTCTGTAGTTTGCAGCATGCGGGCTCTCTCGTTGAGGCGCATGAGCTCAGTATTTGTGGCACTTGGGCTTAGTTGCCCCACAGCATGTGGGATCTTAGTTCCCCAACCAGGGATCGAACCTGCATCTCCTGAATTGGAAGGTGGATTCTTTACCACTGGACCACCAGGGAAGTCTCACTCTGAATCTTTTTATGACTTTCTCATACATCATTTTTCTGTCTCTGCCTGTCTCTTTCAATATTTATTTTTCCTGTCTCTTCTATTTTCTTTCCCTGCATTTTCATCTCCTTTTTCCATTCTTGCCCTATTCTTTAACTAGTCATTTATAACAGAGAATGCTTTATTTCTCCTCCCTGAAACTTCTCTTATCCTGCATTCCCTGTTTCAAGTAGCTTTAAGTATGTCACCATATAGAAATCCAGATCAGAAATCCAGGATTCTTCATAGACTCCCACCTCTCTCACATACAACGTCCAGATCTATTCAGTGAGTCCTATTTATTCTGCCTTCTAAATAATGCAAACATCCTCCTGAAATATCCTCTCCATTCCCATTGTGCATTATTCATCAACTCTTGCCTAGACGATTGCAGTACTCCATCATTCTGTGTCCATTCTGTGGGGTAACATGTGCAATCTAATCCATATCCACCCCCTCCAACAGGAGTCATTTCTCTAAAACACATATAAGATCAAGTCTCTGTCATGTTTGTTTGTTTTCTGTTGTTGTTGTTTTGTTGGGTTTTTTTTTTTTGCGGTACACGGGCCTCTCACTGTTGTGGCCTCTCCCGTTGTGGAGCACAGGCTCCGGACGCACAGGTTCAGCAGCCATGGCTCACAGGCCTGGCCGCTCCGCGCCATGGCTCACAGGCCTGGCCGCTCCGCGCCATGTGGGATCTTCCCAGACCGGGGCACGAACCCGTGTCCCCTGCATCAGCAGGCGGACTCTCAACCACTGCACCACCAGGGAAGCCCTGTCATGTTTTTTTAAAACCATTTTTTAAATTGAAGTATAGTTAATTTACAATGTTGTGTTAGTTTCAGGTGTACAGCAAGTGATTAGATAGATAGAGAGATAGATAGATAGATGATAGATAGATGTTATATAGATAAATAGATAGATGATAAATGATAGATTCATTTTTTCAGATTCTTTTTCATTATAGGTTATTACAAGATATTGAATATAGTTCCCTGTGCTATACAGTAGGACCTTGTTTATCTATGTTATATATAGTAGTGTGTATATGTTAATCCCAAATTCCTAATTTATCTCTCCTCCCTCCCCACCATCGCTATCCCCTTGGTAACCATAAGTTTGTTTTCTATGTCTGTGAGTCTATTTCTGTTTTGTAAATAAGTTCATTTATATCATTTTCTTAGATTCCACATATAAGTAATATCATTATATTTGTCTTTCTCTGTCTGACTTACTTCCCTTAATATGTTTTAAATCTTCCAGATATTCTAAATTGTGAAGCTCTTTAGCATGGAATACAGTATTTGTATTTGACCCATGTCCACCTTTCAACCTGCATTCCACACCATTACTTTCACCCCCTCCTCTCCACCATAAACATACCTCAACACTCCAGAAATCTGAAGTCATAGTTTCCTCTTTCATACCTCTTTCTCTTTGTGCATATGCAAATCTGTGTTATAATGTTATCACTGTGCTTCACATATCCTGCTATTACATAACTTACCACAATGTATTATAATTACCCATTAATACACATCTGTCTGTTAGACTGCATTACTTGAAGATGAAGACTGTAACTTAGATATCTTTGTATATCTGGCTAATATTATGCCTGTCCCATTGTAGATACCTGATAGATACTTGTTGAATGCCCTCAAGTTAAACAGCTGATCTAAACATTTTGTTACTTGTTAAATTCTTTATATAATGGAACTCTCAAATTGAGTTTAGGCTGTGCCCACTGTGGGAATTCAGACTTTAGTTAAGACAGATTTGAGAGAACCCTATTTGCAAGGGAGCTAAGAGCCTCTTAGGAAACAACACAAGTTATTCCTCTGCTGAATCTGAGACATATCTGGAACTGTCTGGTAAACTTGGGGGATGGCCTGACAAGCGTCTATTTGCAGGGGACCTGGGAGGGAACTAATTAAAAGGAAGATTGACTCTAAGCACCAGAGAGAAGCGGTGATCGTGGGTACACTGTAGCGCACTTTGTCCCCAACAAAGTCCTTAGACACGCCATAGAAACAGACACCAAGCAAAACTTAACACACATATTCACTAAAAACACTACAAATCATAGAACCACACTGATTTAAGACCCTCTAAGAGAGCAAAAGACAAAGGGGAGATAACATGCCTCTCCCACTTCTCCTCTGATCTGAAGGTCAGCTTTGGTCCAGTCAAAGTCAAGGAACCATCAGGGATTGCTTGACCAGCACTGTGGTGCTGCATCTGCATCAGCAAGCAGCATACCAGTCTGTGCTACAGGACACCACTGCCTGCCCAATGCCATGACACCATGGTTTCTACCAGGAGACAGTAGCACCTGGCAGAGAGATGCACCTCATGGAATAGTGGTGGACTCTGGCAGAAACTGCAGAGTTTCAGCAGGACCCTGGGAATATCGACTTATAGCAGTGTTTATAAAACATGACCAGGGAAATCCTAAATATGCTTGGAGGAAGGGTATTTATCATCCAAATAGGGACACAACTGAGAGTGAAAGGGGCTGTTATAAATAACCAAAATCACATCATTTTAAACTTTTGTTTATTGACTAATAAATTGGCTTTGTCATAGTGTTGTTCTTATAAAATAGCTCTATTAAAAAACTATTTTCAAAAAGGTAATTTTTCTTAGAAAATAAAATAACATTTATCCAGGTACATTAAAACAAAGTAAAAGTACTTCTTTATAATTATTATCTGAACATTAAAAATAATGTAAGCAGAACAATCATTCTTTGAATATATTCACAATCTTTTTAGCTGTATCTATTTATTTATTTTTTTAATATTTATTTATTTATTTTTGGCTGTCCTGGGCCTTCGTTGCTGTGCACAGGCTTTCTCTAGTTGCAGGAAGAGGGGGTTACTCTTCGCTCTGGTGCGCAGGCTTCCCATTGCGGTGGCTTCTCTTGTTGTGGAGCACGGGCTCTAGGCACATGGGCTTGAGTTTTTGTGGCACTCAGGATCAGTATTTGTGGCTCACAGGCTCTACAGCGCAGGCTCAGTAGTTGTGGCGCACGGGCTTAGTTGCTCCGTGGCATGTGGGATCTTCCCAGACCAGAGCTCAAACTCATGTCCCCTGCATTGGCAGGCGGATTCTTAACCACTGCGCCACCAGGGAAGCCCCTGTATCTATTTATTATACCATGTCAATGGTATATTTTATTTGGAAGAATATGTTTTCAGAATGGTCCTATTATGTTTTATTACGTAAAATTGTATGTAATCCTCTTAAAATTGAATTTTATAATTAGAAAAACTGAAATTGTTGAGACTTAAAATTGATTCTTTTCTGTAGACAATAATATATTAATTAGGAAGATATTCTCTAGACAGATGTTGACATACCTAGAAGACTCAGAGAAAAAAATTCTCCTAGATAGAGAATATTCTCAATTCTAATTTTTCTGTTGAAATTTCAGTGTTTAAATATCTTGTCCCAACTATTTCTACTGTCTTTTTGCCTCCATTCAGAGTCATTTTCTCCTAAAAATATTTTACAAGAAAAAGCTTTTCTCTATTATTCTTTTGAACATTACATCAGAAATGTATGCAGCAAAATTCATTCCATAAATATACATTTATTCAATTAAAAATCATAGTTCCATCAAAATATTCTTCCCATAAGTTGACTCCAAAGTTTAATTATAGAATTTCAGAATTAAATAATGTACACCAATTGATCTGTGATGTAGTTTGTTCAGTTTCTTCCTTGCTTACATAGGATAAATTTTGGAGTCTTCCTGTTTGAAAAAAAACCAAATTGTACAGGCAAGGAGGGAACAGGTTGACAATCAAGTGGCCAGCAGCACCAAATATTTTTCCCACCACCAACCCAAGAAGAAAATAGGCACACCTGTCCACATATACTTGGTTTTATCAGCTCTGGATGCTGTCCTTGTTAGTTACATTGAGTCTGGAAAGGGTTGGAAAAGAGATATGAGTTGTCACTGGTCATAATTCCAGATGTAAACGTGTATTAAAGTGAGAACCGAGCTTCCCTGGTGGTGCAGTGGTTGAGAATCTGCCTGCTAATGCAGGGGACGTGGGTTTGAGCCCTGGTCTGGGAAGATCCCACATGCCGCGGAGCTACTAGGCCCGTGAGCCACAACTACTAAGCCTGTGCGTCTGGAGCCTGTGCTCCGCAACAAGAGAGGCCGCGATAGTGAGAGGCCCGCGCACCGCGATGAAGAGTGACCCCCGCTTGCCACAACTAGAGAAAGCTCTAGCATAGAAACGAAGACCCAACACAGCAAAAATAAATTAATTAATTAATAAACTCCTACACCCAACATCTTCTTACAAAAAAAAAAAAAAAAAAAGAACGCTATTCACTGCATGTGGATTTCACACAACACTAGAAGAGACCAGGGCAGAAAAGACATACAAAGGGGGTGTCTACCAAATCCATATAGCTGTATCTAAGCAAGTAGTAACAATACTTTGTTTAAAAAAATAAGAAATCCAGGAAAAAATCTAAACAAGACAAGACACCAGTATAACAAGCATAAACTCAGACATTTCCCATTACCCATGATAGTCATCCTACTCAGAGGTGAACTTTTAGAAAGCTGGAAGCCCTAAATCAGTAAGTGAGAGTGATGGGAATAGAGCCAGAAATGTTTGAAGGATTGTTGTTCTACTCTGTATCTGTGAGTGGCATGGCCAGGAGCAACTAGAATTGAACAGAGTGTATTATTGAAATATTTTCTAGTTCTTTCTGAAAATTAAGCACTAAATTAATGTACTTTAAAAAAATTCTGCCTAAAGATAGCAGCTCTCAGAAGAAGCAAGTTTTCTAATCCAGAGTTTGCAGACTTGTTATATGATGTGTGTAACTAGGGTAACAGTTTAAAATTCCCAAATACTATATTAATTAAGATCTCTACAAGTCCTCCTCTCCCTAAGGATAGATATAAACTGAAATCTTTTCCACCCTCTCAGAGAAAAGAAGGTAAATCCAACAGAGAGAAGCAGCTATTGCCCTAGAATCAGAAAATATAACTTTGGAGACAACTACCTCTTATCTTAACCCACTTGGCTTCTCTTGCCTTTGGTAATTCTCCAGAATTTAGGGTGTGCAAGCAAGGACCTGTACTCAGAGTTCCTACATACTCCTAACCACCTACCAACAGACATTTATTTCCCAAAGACACAATCTTGCTCTTTCCCACATACTTAACAACTTACTCATCTTAAAATGTTGCTTTGAAAGATGAGAATATCTGTTAGATGCTCTTGCTTTATCAAACTCCCTGTTCTGCCTCTCCTGGGGACTCTGGGCCACGCCCAGCCATATCAGCAGTTGGCATCATATCCTCTGCACAACTAGTCTATAAAGTCTTATATGTGGTAACAATGTCTTCTACTCTGTCCTCTCTTATATCACCAGTCTTTTTACCTTGAACAAAGTGAGTGCTCAATAAATATTCTTGAGTGGAATGAATCATTTGAAGAATCTTGGTAAAGAACTGAAGCTTCATCTCATTTTAAAAAAAGAATGAAATTAATTTCATGGTATATTCTTGATATCATAGAGGAAAATAACCCCACATAATAATAATAAATTCAAATTAAAATAACCCTGCCTTGTGTATTTTTCTGGATAGGAACAAGAAAAGATTCCCTTGTGGTAAGAAGTCTAGAATAAGTAGAGTGAGAAAATCCATAATCTCTTCAAATATATTTTCCTTCTTATGTTAACTGGAGCCTCATCTACTGTATCACTAATTCACACAGCATTTAAATTTTTTGTTTATTTATTTTTTAAGAGTCCACATATAAGAAAGATCATATGGTATTTGCCTTTCTCTGTCTGACTTATTTCACTTAGTATAATGCCTTTGAAGTCCACCCGTGTTGTCACAGGTGGCAAGATTTCATTCTCTTTTATGACTGTGTAATATTCCATTGTGTACACATACCACATTTTTTTATCCATTCATCCATGGATGGACACATAAATTGTTTCCATATCTTGGCTATTGTAAACAACAAGGCAGTGATTTGAGTCCATGTATCTTTTTGAGTTAGTGCTTTTTTTTTCTTCAGATAAATACTCAGAAGTGGAATTGCTGGGATTGTGTGGTAGTCCTATTTTTAATTTTTTGAGGAACCTCCATACTGTTTTTCATAGTGGCTGCACCAATTTACATTCCCACCAACAGTACCAAGAATTTCCCTTTCCTCCACATTCCTCATCAACACTTGTTATTTCTTGTGTTTTTCCCCCTCAGTGGTAAACCAGTTTATTCACTACTCCCACAATTTATAATCTGATGCAAGTCACAGACAACAAAAAGCAAACATTATAATAAATAATCTCACATAATGATAAATCATATGAAGAAAATAAAACTAGTTGATGAAGTAGAGAGTGGTAGAGTGGGTCCACAGGGGGCCAGGAATAAAGAGTCTAATTTATTTTTTTATTTTTAAAATAAGAATTGTAGTTTTTTTAATATACACTACTATGTATAAAATAGATAACTAATGAGAACCTACTGGATAGCACAGGGAACTTTACTCAGTGCTCTGTGGTGACCTAAATCGGAAGGAAATCCAAAAAAGAGGAGATATATATACACATATAGCTGATTCACTTTGCTGTACAGCAGGAACTAACACAACATTGTAAAGGAACTATACTCCAATAAAAACTAATAATAAAAAATACTACATCTTGTCTTTTTGATAATAACCATTCTAACAGGTAAGAGATGATATCTCATTGTGGTTTTTACTTGCATTTTCCTGGTGATTAGTGATGCTGAACACCTTTTCATGTATCTGTTGTTCATCTGTATGTCTTCTTTAGAAAAATGTTTATTCAGATCCTCTGCCAATTTTTTAATCTGTTTATTTGGGGGTTTTTTGTTTTGTTTTGTTTGCTTTTGAGTTGTAGAAGTTCTTCATACATTTTGGATTTTAACCTCTTGTCAGTTATACAGTTTGCAAATATTTTCTCCCATTCAGCAGATTGCCTTTTCATTTTGCTGATGGTTTCCTTTCCTGTGCTTTTTAGTTTGATGTAGTCCCACTTGCTTATTTTTGCTTTTGTTGCTTTTGCTTTTGGCATGAGATTAAAAAAATCATCACCAAGACCTGTGTCAAGGAGTTTGCTACCTATGTTTTCTTCTAGGAGTTTTATGGCTTCAGGTCTTACTTTCAAGTCTTTAATCCATTTTGAGTAAATTTTTGTGTATGGTATAAAATAACAGGAGAATTATATTCTTTTTGCATGTGGCTGTCCAGTTTTCCCAACACCATTAACTGAAGAGAAGGTCCTTTCTCCATTGTATAGTATTGGCTCCTATGTTGTAAATTAATTTACCACATGTGTGAGGTTTATTTCTGGGCTCTGTATTCTGTTCCATTGAGCTGTGTCCCTGTTTTTATGCCAATACTATACTGTTTTGATTACTTAGCTTTGTTATATAGTTTAAAATCAGGGAGCATGATGCCTCCAGCTTTGCTCTTCTTTTTCAAGATTGCTTTGGCTATTTGGGGTCTTTTGTGGTTCCATATAAATTTTAAGATTATTTGTTCTATTTTTGTAAAAAATTCCAGTGGAATTTTTTTTTTTTTTTTTTTTGCTGTACGTGGGCCTCTCACTGCTGTGGCCTCTCCCGTTGTGGAGCACAGGCTCCGGACATGCAGGCTCAGCGGCCATGGCTCACGGGCCCAGCCGCTCCGCGGCATGTGGGATCTTCCCGGACCGGGGCACGAACCCGTGTCCCCTGCATCGGCAGGTGGACTCTCAACCACTGCGCCACTAGGGAAGCCCTCCAGTGGAATTTTTATAGAAATTACATTGACTCTGTAGCTTACTTTGAGTAGTATGGACTTTTTAACAATATTAACTCTTCCAAAACATGAGCATGGAAAAATTTTTGCATTTATTTGCGTCTTCTTCAATTTATTTCATTAATGTCTTGTAGCTTTAAGCATACAGATCTTTCACATATTTGGTTAAATTTATTCCTAGGTATCTTATTCTTTTTGAAGCAATTGTAAATTGGATTTTCTTTAATTTCTCTTCCTGATGGTTAATTATTAGTGTATATAAAATACAATGTATTTATGTGATCACGAATTATTTGTACTGATTATTTGTAAGCCTGCTCTCCAGTTCTAAACATTTCCTGCTTGTATACTGTCAAACAGTATTATTGAGAAAGGAAGTTTGTGCTGTGAGGGTTTCTTGCTAGGAAAGCTCTTCTCTGGATAATGAATAATCAGTATAAGCACAGCTTCAGACAGTGTTAGCATCTTAGAGATCCTTGATACTAATTTTCTCTACTTGTTCACTCATTTATTTAAAACTTATATATCTAGTTTAAGTAAGCAAATGACTTAATCTTAGATTTTTCACCTGGGTTATTTATAATCTAGTTTGATGAAAAGTAGATATAAGTAGATAATATTAATACTACCATAAATTTTAAAGTGATAATTATGAATTTAACACTTTGGGCAAAAATACCAGTCTTTGCTAAATTACATTTCATTTAAATAGTTCCTCTCAAAGCAGTCAATCATTCCTCACATTTCTGCTATTATTCCTATAGTATAATTTAAGAGACTGGTCTCAGCAGCATCAAAATCATAATTTAAGAGACTGGTCTCAGCAGCATCAAAATTTAGCAAGAGAATTGTATAATGTTCTATTATTATGGATGGAATGCAGTGAGCTCACTGTAAGTTGCACTCTGCCAGATCTGGGACCACCGTGCTTGGTAATAATTTCAGAAATCAGGTAAAATATTCATTATAATGATTTCCTTTGTTATGTTTTTTTGACTTTGAACTTTTGGCAAAACAAAAAAAATGACTCAGCTTAAGAGTTCAGAGTAACGGATAGGCAATAAACATTGGTCTTAAAAGTTCAAGTGAGGAATACTGTCAAAACCCAGCTACATTTAATTATTTTATTATTTATTATTTATTTATTTAAGCAAATAATATATGTTGCATTTCTTTATTAAGAAAAACTAAAATAACATAGTTAGATCTAAATTCCCTTTCACCAGTAACCCAAATATAGTTCTTATCCCCTACCCCTGAAATGTAACAATGGTTATCTATCAGTTACATCACTCTAGCCACTTCACCATCATTATTGCATGTCTATAAAACAGAAAAATAAAAACATTGCTCATCACTTTAGGAATGGAAAAACAAAATGAAATACCCATCTTGAGCATACTCTACAGCAATGACATTGAATAAGAGAGGTCTGTGTTGACCAACATGGAAAAAAAATCTCTAAATTGTATTATGGAATAAAAAGAAAAAAGTTGCATGTCAGATACTGTAATAGGATGAATAATGGTCCCAAAGATTTCAGGTCCTAATCCTTGGAATCTGTAAATATTACTTTATTTGGAAAAAGGGTCTTTACAGATGAGATTAAATTAAGGATCTTTAGATGGGGAGATTATCCTGGATTATCTAGGTGGACTCTAAAGTCAAAAGTGAGAGGAGAGTGAGATTTGGCACAGACACACACACAGAGGAGAAGGCAATGTGAAAATGGAGCAGAATGAGATTTGACAATGCTGGCCCCGAAGATTGGAGTAATGTAGCCACAAGTTGAGGAATGCTGGCAGCCACAAGAAGCTGGAAGAGACTAGAAGAGGCAAGGAACATATTCCTTTTCAGACCCTTTGGATGGAACACAGCCCTGTTGACACCTTGTTTTCAGCCTAGTGATACTGCTTTTGAACTTTCGGCCTCCAGATATGAGAGGGAATAAATTTCTGTGTTTTTTTTAAACATCTTTACTGGAGTATAATTGCTTTACAATGTTGCATTAGTTTGTGCTGTATAACAAAGTGAATCAACTATACATATACATATATCCCCAAATCCCCTCCCTCTTGCATCTCCCTCCTACCCTCCCTATCCCACCCCTCTAGGTGGTCACAAAGCATGAAGCTGATTTCCCTGTGCTATGCAGCTGCTTCCCACTAGCTAACTATTTTACATTTGGTAGCGTATATATGTCAATGCCACTCTCTCACTTTGTCCCAGCTTACACTCCCCCCTCCCTGTGTCCTCAGGTCCATTCTCTATGTCTGAGTCTTTTTTTTTTTTTTCTTGGCAGTATGCAGGCCTCTCACTGCCGTGGTCTCTCCGGCTACGGAGCACAGGCTCCGGATGCGCAGGCCCAGCGGCCACGGCTCATGGGCCCAGCCGCTCCACGGTATGTGGGATCCTCCCAGACCAGGGCACAAACCCACATCCCCTGCATCGGCAGGCGGACTCTCAACCACTGCACCACCAGGGAAGCCCCTCGTCTGAGTCTTTATTCCTGTCCTACCCCTAGGTTCTTCAGAACATTTTTCTTTTTCTTTTTTTAGATTCCATATATATGTATTAGCATACAGTATTTATTTTTCTCTTTCTGACTTACTTCACTCTGTATGACAGACTCTAGGTCCATCCACCTCACTACAAATAACTCAATATCATTTCTTTTTAATTTGTGGTAATTTATTACAGAACTCATAGGAAACTAATACAGGTACATATGATACATTTATATTAAAAGATACGCAAAAACTAATACTGTATATTTTCTACAGAGCTACTGAAATTTAAATTTCAAAAAGTTTAAACTTCAAAAAGTTAGGGAGTTGTATGCAAAAGAATGAAACTAGAACACTCTCTAACACCATATACAAAGATAAACTCAAAATGGAGTAAAGACCTAAATGTAAGACCAGAAACCATAAAACTCCTAGAGGAAAACATAGGCAGAACACTCTTTGACATAAATCGTAGCAATATTTTTTTGGATCTGTCTCCTAAAGCAAAGGAAATAAAAGCAAATATAAACAAATAGGACCTAATTAAACTTAAAATCTTTTGCACAGCAAAGGAAACCATCCACAAAATGAAAAGACAACCTACTGAATGGGATAAAATATTTGCAAATGATATGCTTAATAAGGGATTAATATCAAACATATATAAACAGTTCATACAACTCAATACCAAAAAAATAAAAACCTAATTAAAAAATGGGCAGAAGACCTAAATGTACATTTTTCAAAGAGAAAATGCAGATGGCCAACAGGCACATGAAAAGATGTTCAACATCACTAATCACCAGGGAAACGTAAATCAAAACCACAATGAGATATCATCTAACATCTGTCAGAATGGCTATCATCAAAAAGAACACAAAAAACAAATGTTGGCAAGGATGTAGAGAAAAGGGAAACCTCGTACAATGTTGGTGGCAATGTACACTGCTGCAGCTGCTGTGGAAAACAATATGGAACTTTCTCAAAAAACTAAAAATGGAAATAGTATATGACCCAGCAACACCACTCCTGGGTATATATCAAAAAAAAACAAAAATACTAATTCAAAAAGATACATGCACCTCAATGTTCACAGCAGCATTATTTACAATTGCCAAGATATGGAAAAAACCTAAGTGTCCATCAACAGATGAATGGATAAAGATGTGGTACATATGTATATACAATAGAACATTACTCAGCCATAAAAAAGAATGAAATTTTGCCATTTGCAACAACATGGATGGACTTGGAGGGTATTATGCTAAGTGAAAAAAGCCAGACAGAAAGACAAATACTGTATGATGTCACTTATATGTGGAATCCAAAAATACAACAAAGGGCTTCCCTGGTGGCGCAGTGGTTGAGAATCTGCCTGCCGATGCAGGGGACAGGGGTTCATGCCCCGGTCCAGGAAGGTCCCACATGCTGCGGAGCAGCTGGGCCCATAAGCCATGGTCACTGAGCCTGCGCATCCAGAGCCTGTGCTCTGCAACAGGAGAGGCCACAACAGTGAGAGGCCCATGTACCACAAAAAAAAAATGAAATAAAAAATAAATTAAAAAATAAAAATACAACAAACTAGTGAATATAACAAAAAGGAAGCAGACTCACAGATATAGAGAACAAATTAGTGGCTACCAGTGGGGAGATGGAATGGGGGAGGGGCAATATAGGGGTAGGGATTTAAGAGGTACAAACTGTTACATATAAAATCAGCTACAAAGATATATTTTACAATACAGGGAATATAGCCAATATTTTATAACTATAAATGGAGTATAACCTTTAAAAATCATGAATTGCTATATTGTACACCTGTGATACATAATATTGTACATCAACTACACTCCAATTTTTAAAAAACTCTGAAAAAACCTTAGGGAGTTATTAGGCTGTGTTCTATTATGAAACTTGGAAATATTTCATATTAAAAAAATCAAAATATGTGGCCATAATTGCTTCAGATTATTTTTATTCAAGAAATAAAATGCTATAGAGAGGGTTGAAGCTTTCTATATAACCACCTCAATCCCATTCTCTTCTCTTCTCCCTGCACCAAAGCTAACTACTATCTTCAAGTGGATGGGTATTACTCCTACACATAATTTTATCCAGAAATATATAGGATTTTGTGTAAATGTATTATTCTACATATTTCATTCTGGAATTTGTATTTTTCCTTGATATTGGTTTTGAGGATTATTCATGTCAATTTGTGTAGCTTTAGTTCATTCATTTTTTACTTCTCTATGGTATTTTATTGTATAAATACTCTATAACATATTCATTCATTCATTTTCTTTTCCCCCAACAGCTATTAGTAACAACATTATGATGAATAAATATGTGGCACATGTCTCCTGATGCATAGGTCTAAGACTTTCCCTAGGGTATATATATTTGGAAGTGGAATATCTGGGTCCTAGGTTGTATTCATCTTTAAGCTTACTAGATATTGCCAAATTATTCTTCAAAGTGACCAAAATGGCCTTAACATTCCCCTCAGCTTGATGGAATTTTAAACAGGTCTCTTCCTGACTCTAGGCCACTGACCTCCCTTTTCTTAGTATTAACTTTAGAAAGCTTGTAATTGCAAATTCTTTCTCCTCCCCACCAGTCATCCCTTAGAGATATAAATCTTCTTAAAAGCTTCTTGTGGTTTTACAACCCAGGAATGCTTTCTCAAGGAAGTGGGAGCATATTTTTTCTTAATGTAATCCTCAAGGAAGTAGTGCTCCTGTTTACCAGTTTCTGTGAGAGGGTAGTTGCCTAATTTAGATTAGCAAAAACAGATGCCTAATCAGATGGACCAACTTTGCCCCTAACATCCTCCAAAACTTTTTCCATTAGCTCACTACAGAACTTAAAACTCCCCCCACCTTTAGTTTTAGCAGAGTTAAGTTCAATCTCTCTCCTCTATTGCAATAGTCTTGAATAAAGACTTCCTTGGCTAATTTATCCAAGGCAATTTTTCTTTGACAACTATACTCCAATTATTATTATTACTCATTTTTTATATTCCCCATTAACAGTATTTAAGAGTTCCCGTTTCTCAACATGATTATCAATACATCATGAGGTTTGTCATTTTAATTTTGGCTGACTTTATATGTGTGAAGTGGTATGTCATTTGACTATCTCTGATTACCGATGATTTTAATATTTTTTCAAATGTTGATTGGAAGTTCAGTTCTTCTCCTCTGTGTAATCTCTGTTCATATGCTGTGCCCATTTTACATGTTTTTCTGTCTTTCCTCTTTATTTATTCTGAATACTAATCCTTGTTGGTCTTATGCCCATTTTTTGTTTGGGTTGTTTGTTTTTTGAAATTGAGTTGTATGAGTTTTTGTATATTTGGATATTAACCCCTTGCAAGTTGCATTGTTTGCAAATATTTTCTCCCATCCCACAGCTTGTCTTTTTGTTTTGTTGGTGGTTTCCTTTGGTATGGAAAATTTTTTACGTTTGATTAGGTCCCATTTGTTTATTTTTGCTTTTATTTTTTTTTTTGCCTTGGGAGACTGATCTAAGAAAATATTGCTATGATTTATGTCCAAGAATATTTTGCCTATGTTCACTTCTAGAAGTTTTATGGTATCATGCCTTATATATAGGTCTTTAATCCATTTTGAGTTTATTCTTGTATATGGTGTGAAGGAGTGTTCTAATTTCATTGATTCACATGTAGCTGTCCAGCTTTCCCAACACCATTTGTTGAAGAGACTGTCCATTTCACCCAAGTTTTGAAATAAAATGAAGTTCCATTTTTCACAAAGGAGTTAATAATGCGAAAATTAAGAATTCTAGTTTCTACAAAGCAGGAGGCATAACCCTCTCAGACTTCAGACAATACTACACGGCAACAATAATCAAAACAGCATGGTACTGGCAGAAAAACAGACATATGGATCAATGGAACAGAATAGAGAGCCCAGAAATAAACCCACACACCTATGGTCAATTAATCTTTGACAAAGGAGGCAAGAACCTACAGTGGGAAAATGACTGCCTCTTCAGCAATTGTTGTTGGGAAAATTGGACAGCCACATGTAAATCAATGAAGCTAGAACACACCCTCACATAATACACAAAAATAAATTCAAAATGTCTGAAAGATTTAAATATGAGACATGAAACCATAAAGCTCCTAGAAGAGAACACAGGCAAAACAATCTTTGACATAAATTGTGCCAATGTTTTCTTAGGTCAGTCTCCCAAGGCAATAGAAGCAACAGCAAAAATAAACAAATAGGATCTAATTAAACTCAGAAGATTTTGTACAGCCAAGGAAACCATAAACAAAATTAAAAGACAACCTATGGACTGGGAGAAAATATTCGCAAATGATGCAACTGACAAGGGCTTAATTTCTAAAATATACTAATAGCTCATGTAACTCAACAACAAAAAAACAAACAAACAAACTGAAAAACGGGCAGAAGACCTAAATAGACATTTCTCCAAAGAAGACATACAGGTGGCCAAGAGGCACACGAAAAGCTGCTCAACATCACTAATTATTAGAGAAATGCAAATCAAAACTACAATGAGGTACCACCTCACACCAGTCAGAATGGCCATCCTAAAAAGTCTACAAATAACAAATGCGGGAGAGGGTGTGGAGAAAAGGGAACCCTCCTACACTGTTGGTGGGAATGTAAATTAGTATAGCCACTATGGAAAGCAGTATGGAGGTTCCTCAAAAAACTAAAACTAGAGTTACCATATGATCCAGCAATCCTACTCCTGGGCATATACCTAGACAAAACTATAATCCAAAAAGATACATGCACCCCTATGTTCACAGCAGCACTATTCACAATAGCCAAGACATGCAAACAACCTGAATGTCCATTGACAGATGAATGGATAAAGAAAATGTGGTTTAAATCAGGGGTCCCCAACCCCCAGGCCATGGACCAGTACTAGTCTGCAACCTGTTATCAACCAGGCCGCACAGCAGGAGATGAGCGGCGGGCAAGTGAGCGAAGCTTCATCTGTATTTACAGCCACTCTCCATCACTCGCATTACAGCCGGAGCTCCACCTCCTGTCAGCATTATGGTGAGCTGTATAATTATATTTACATATTTCATTATATATTACAGTGTAATAATAATAGAAATAAAGTGCACAGTAAATGTAATAAGATTGAATCATCCCAAAACCATCCCCCACCCCAGTGTGTGGAAAAATTGTCTTCCATGAAACTGGTCCCTGGTGCCAAAAAGGTTGGGGACTGCTGGTTCATATATACAATGGAATACTACTCAGCCATAAAAAAGAATGAAATAACGCCGTTTGCAGCAACATGGATGCAACAGAGATTATCATACTAAGTGAAGTAAGTCAGAAAGAGAAAGACAAACACCATAAGATATCACTTATATGTGTAATCTAAAATATAACACAAATGAACTTATCTATGAAACAGAAACAGACTCACAGACATGGAGAACAGACCTGTGGTTGCCAAGAGGGAGTTGTGGCGGGGGGGAGGGACAGAGTGGGACATTGGCGTTAGCAGATGCAAACTATTATATAAAGAATGGGTAAACAACAAGGTCCTACTGTATTGCACAAGGAACTATATTCAATATCCTGTGATAAACCATAATGGTAAAGAATATAAAAAAGAATGTGTATATATATATGTGTGTGTGTTTGTGTGTGTGTATATATAACTGAATCACTTTGCTCTACAGCAGAAATTAACACAACATAGTAAATCAACTATACTTCCATTTAAAAAATAATTCTAGTCTCTCCAATGAATAATAATATATGGAACCAAAATATATTATATATCAATCACCTTTTTATTGATACTATTCCTTTGATTTAGAACCACTACTGCATTTCTAGAGCTAAATATTTTTTTAAAGTGGAGTATAATTGCTTTACAATGTTGTGTTAGTTCTTGCTGTACACCAAAGTGAATCAGCTATATGTATACATATATCCCCTCCTTCTTGGACCTCCTTCCCACTACCCCACGCATTGCCACCCATCTAGGTCATCACAGAGCACCAAGCTGGGCTCCCTGTGCTAAATATCTTTTTAATCAAATAACATTTTAAAGTTTTGCTTATTACTTGAGCATGTGCCTTGAAATCACTGCTTATTGGGACTTCCCTGGTGGCGCAGTGGTTAAGAATCCACCTGCCAATGCAGACGACTCGGGTTCAATCCCTGATCTGGGAAGATCCCACATGCCGTGGAGTAACTAAGCCTGTACACCACAACTACTGAGCCTGCTCTCTAGAGCCTGCGAGCCACAACTACTGAAGCCTGCGCACCTAGAGCCCATGCTCCACAACAAGAGAAGCCATTGCAATGAGAAGCCTGTTCACCATAAGGAAGAGTAGCCCCCACTCACCACAACTAGAGAAAGCCGGTGCGCAGCAACAAAGACCCAATGCAGCCAAAAAATAAATAAATTTTTTTTAAATCACTGCTTTTTTATTTTACTTTATTTTAATTAATTTTTTTTGTTTTTTGGCCATACCGTGCAGCATGCAGAATCTTGGTTCCCTGACCAGGGTTCAGACCCATGCCCCCGGCAGTGGAAACACAGAGTCTTAGCCACTGGACTGCCAGGGAAGTCCCTATTTGATTTTAATATGATATTTATTTTTACCCAAGTTTTCATGTTGCAGATTTGTTCCATTGTTATTTGGGGTTTTTGTGTTTCGGTTTTTGTTGTTGGGGGCTTTTGAGGTTGTCTTTTTCTTTTTTATTTTTTTGAGTGTGTAGAATGCCACATACTATATAAAGTGATTCTTTTTACTTATGAACATTGTCTCCACTTTTAAAGGTAACTTGGAGAAAACAATACAGCTATGACTTGAAGTTTTCAGTAAAAATGTCAAGATTTTAGCAACTTGGGAAAATTATTTCTCCTCATCCTATTTAGAATAGGGAAATGGAAATATGTTCTGCTACAGAACTCATTCATAATTTGCTGCACGTACCATATTTTCTCAATTCCATGTGGTGTTGTCTCCATTAATATATGGTTACGTAGCTCCAGCTCAAAGCTAAAGGCTTTTATTTACTGGGAAACAAATTCTTAGTAGTATCATATAAGCACCAGTTTTCTTACTATAGATGCAAAAACTTTGCCTTGAATATAATGGTAACTGGGATAAAATAGACCAGTCACATCAATGTTAGAAAGTGTTGTATTTAAAAGAAGTTTTTCTTCCCTTTTAAAAGTAATGAATTTAAACAGGATTTGTATAATAATAACCAACATTTATATAGCACTGTTTTAAATACTTTGCACACATTATCTCAATTCTCATGTAAACCCTCTACGTTAATAATTTTTATAATCCCTATTTTACAGATGAAGAATTGACAGTACAGAAAGATAAATAACTTGCCAAATGTCATACAAGTAGTAAGGGAGAAGCCAGAATTCAAACTCAGGCATCCCACACTTATAACCACCACCACCACCAACCCACTAGTTTACCATGTTCCTTGGCAGAATCTAATCTTTTTACCTACCTATTAATCTTTAATAATGGCCTAGACCTTTCTACTCCATGACTGATATAAATTATAAGTTAAAAACTGAATTAACTCAGTAACATTTAATTTTTTTAGATATTTATTTATTTATTTATGGCTGTGTTGGGTCTTTGTTGCTGCACGCGGCTTTCTCTAGTTGCGGCAAGCAGGGGCTACTCTTTGTTGTGGTGCACGGGCTTCTCATTGCAATGGCTTCTCTTGTTGCGAAGCACAGGCTTCAGTAGTTGTGGCTCTCGGGCTCGGTAGTTGTGGCTCGTGGGCTCTAGAGTGCAGGATCAGTAGTTGTGGCTCACAGGCTTAGTTGCTCCATGACATGTGTGATCTTCCCGGACCAGGGCTCAAACCCATGTCCCCTGCATTGGCAGGCGGATTCTTAACCACTACGCCACTAGGGAAGTCCAGTAATATTAAATTTAAAATAAAGTGAGTTATATGAATAAACGGAATCTTGAAAAAAAATTAAACCATAGCAAGGAGAGTCATTTATTCTCAATTTGCCCAGCAACTGAACAAATACTGGATTTTCTTGACTCAGAAAACAAATGAAGTTGTTCATAATTTTCTCAAGCTCATAATAGGAACTCTGTAATGTCTTTGTACTCACCTACCCACAAATAAAACCCTAGAAGATTTATTGAGAGCAGATTCAAAGATATTTATAACTTTTAAGGTTGGTTTGAAACCTAAGTAGCTGCCAACCCTCCAAACTGTATTTAAGCCCTTGGATATAGAAATAAGACTCATATTTGTTAAAAGCCTTCTTTATGTCTACTAGTGCTGGACTGGCACACAGGCTAAAGTACCCAGAATTCAGCAAAGGAAGATGGGGGACTGCACTCCATCTCTGTCTATGCCACATCATCTCTCTGAGGCTCGGTTTCCTTAGCTGTAAAATATGCACCAACATGGCCTCTTCTACCTGGCTTAATTGCAGTGAAGCACCCATGAGAGACCCATGTAGAAGTGCTTTACAAACTTGAACAGAGTAGCCACTGCTGCTAATAGCAACTATGGCAACTAATGTTGTCAGTTACTTCTCCTCCAAACTGGTCCCAAGTTTTTAAATTTAAGATTTTCAGAAAAAAAGTATTACTATAGTTGTGTTCATTTTCTATCATTGTAACAAATCATCACAAATTTAGTGTTGCAAAACAACACAAATCTACAATCTTGCAGTTCTGGAGGTGAAAAGTCAGAAATGTGTCTCACTGGACTAAAATCAAGGTGTCAGCAGGACTGTGTTCCTTTCTGGACACTCTAAAGGAGAGTTTGTTTCCTTGCTTTTTCCAGCTTCTACAAACCAGCTTCTACAAGCATTTCTTGGCTACTAGCCCCTTCTGTCTTTAAAGCCAGCAATGGCTGTTTGAGTCTTTCTGACATTGCATTCACTCTGACAATCATTCTTCTGTTCCTCTCTTCACATTTAAGGACCCCTACAATTACACAGCACCCACCTGAATAATCCAGAATAATCTACCTATTTTAAGCTAATTAGCAAACTTAATTCAATCTTCACCCTTTACCATGTAATGTAACATATTCACAGATTATGGAGACTAGGACAACTTTGAGAAGCCATTAGTTTGCCTGCCAAATACTGATACTCAATTTTAAAATTCCATGGATAATTTGTAGTTTCATTTTATACTGAATATATGTAAATAAGTTTCATGAAGGATTTCACTCTGAATACCACTTAAAATTTTCCTCCTTAATTTTATTCCTTTAGCAATAAGATATAAGAGGGTACTATGTATTTAACCTGTTTTGACTACATTAAACTAAATTACATCAGCTCTATTTCAATAAAATAGTCTAATAAAGGTTAATATATTGCTGCATTTTCTACAGTAATTGAGATTATGTTTCGAGGGAAATTGTTAGGTGAAAAATGTCAATAGTTTTTCCTTTGTTCTAAGAGTCAGCACTGTACATTAAAATATTTTTAAATATATGGTTTCCTTAAAATCTCTTTTCTTTGCATAGTTTTTAATAGAATCTTAAATCTTTGAAAAGGCTAAATAAAATAGATTTTCTTTAAAAATTCAGAATTTATTTTTCAACACTCCAAGTAAAAAGACCGTGAATTTCTTATCTTGCAAAGTTAATATAATTTTCATCAGTTGAAGCACAGTTCAATTTCTAAACCTTGAAAATAGATGAAATGATAAAGAAATGAAACACCAGATCAATCTGCTTAGTCATGGGAATTCATCAGATTGCATAGTTTTGTTCTTTGACATTAACCTTTATTGTTTTGGCCATTTTAACAAATCAGTTCCTACTCTCAAACCTTCAGTTTTATGCTTCACTGTTTCTGGGATTAAATTTCTTTAAAGTCTTAATATTAGGCATTTTCTTAGTATTTGCTCTAGGGGGAAAAAGTCTATATTATAACCATCTTATCCTAAAAATTATTCTTTTAGGAAATCATTGAAAAGATCTTTTGAAAAATCTGAACCTCTAAACATGTCCTTAATACTAAATTTCTTGACAGGTAAAAGTTGGGCCAAAAATTCCCCCCAATAGAATATTTACTCTTTGTTTGCATAAGGAAATGTCTCCCTAGTTTTGTGGGAAGACTGTTCTCAAAGTATCTATACATTTAGGTCATCAATGAGAATATGAACAAACAACAAAAGAATGCAAAGGTTACTGAGCCAAATTCTTATTTCTTCATATATATGATAAAAATTTGAAAACTTTGTTTTGTGGGTTTTCTGCCATTAGAATTCAGTTTTACAATATCTTGAAAAATTAATAACTTGGTATTTCTAAAGCTTTTATCTTGATATTCTGAAGATTAATGATTGTTTATATAGACAGCCTTGAAAAACTAAAAAATATTCCATTAGATCAACAGCCGTTGTGTTAACAGTGCCATTATTCTTTAATACGAAGGGTAATAAACTATAGATTTAAGAAGATTACATCGTAGCTGAGAGGAAAGTTAGCAGCTCTATCTTAAAAAAAAAAAAGTAAAGAATTAAGTTGCATCAGACAGTAAAACTTCCAACACTATTGTTCATAACATATTTCTAGAATAACCTACTCATCATGAGGTATAAGAATTTATAGCATTTTCTCTAAACCCAGGTATCTTCTATTTACATGATAGTCACAATATTTCAGTATTCAACCAACTCATTATAATAAAAAAAAAATTATCTTACCTTTCCCTGTTTATTTTCTCATGAACACCACAGACCACATTAAACTCGTTCCTGCCACAAGAACTCTTTGCCACTTACATAGAGAAGAGATTTTTTGATTATTTAAGTCAGGACTCACTTATAGTATTCTCACTTGGTCTAGCAAACCATTTAAATATTCAATGTTATGTTCCTACTCTAACCACTTGTGGTAGCTATCAATAGCACAGCATGGAAAAGGGTTCTAAGGAAGAATCCAGGCTTAATAGATTAGTACTTGATACTTAGCAACTTTTATCATGACTGCAAGAGGATCACTGGAGGCATGCCTGCTACAAATCTGCTGCAAACATCAATGCCAAAGTATCAAATACGTTACCTTGTTCCTAACGGTAAGGAAATATGAAAAAGTTTGCTTAATGATAACACTAGTATAAAAATATTTCATTTAAAAATAAGTTAAATTCCATTATCCCCACCCCATAATTGATAAAATAATTAGATATGCATTTGTCCACACATAAATTTATTTTATCAAATGTTTGAGTGAAAACTGTATGTAAGGCACTGTGCTAGTACTATAGAGAGTATAGGTAGTGGAAACAATCCTGTGCTCAAGTACAGAAAGTAAACCTGAAGATATGGCAGACACTGTATTGTGTTATAGTCACACACTCAGATAGGACAAACATACAACCACATGAGACAGAAACTAAAAAAACACGAGAGCTGAAAAAAATTATTACAGGAGTTTGGAGTCAGAAAATTTAGAATAGTGTTGAACAAAATATTCAGACATAATAGTTAAAATAAATGAGTTTACCTAATATAGGAATGAGAGTGTGAGGGGGCACAATATGGAAAACCACCTGAAGCCTGAGGAGAAACATGTCAATAATGTCATGAATAGGAATACAGAGAGCAGATTAAGTAGACGAAAGCGTGAAGCATTCCACGGGCATGTGGAATGAGGAAGGACAGCATGCCCAGTTTGATGCTGAGAGGTGTCTAGCTGTGCATCTTGAAGAAAGCTAATAGGGGGTTAAAGAGGAGTTTCTGGGAGAGGACAGCATGGGACACAGTGGTTTTCACTGCTGCTGAGAGATCTTAAGTGAACAGAGCCAAGTGGAGCTGGGTGTCCAGCTTCCAGGAGGTGAATTTCAAACTTCTCAACTGAACTGAAGAGCGAGCCATGGGTCCCCAACATACAGAGATATGATGAGCAAGAGCAAATGTTCTTGTGGCCAGAGGACCAAAGGCAGCTGGTACCTGTAAGTGTTCCACTTAAGGAGAAACTGGATGTATCCAATGTGTAAGTACGCAAATGACAAATATGCAAATGTTTATGAATGCTAACAAAATGTTACTTATTGGAATTTGGAGTCCCAGAAATTGATTCTTTAAAGGTTTCAAAATGATCATAATGCACGCTTTGGTTTTTTGTTTTGTTTTTCTTAGTTTTCATCACTGTATTAGTTTTCTATTGCTATTGTAACAAATTGCCACAAACTTAGTAGCTTCAAACAATACAAGTTTATTCTCTTACAGTTCTGCAAGTCAGAAGTCCAAAATCAGTCTCAATGGACTGAAGGCAAGCTGAAGGCAGGGCTGGTTCCTTCTACAGAGTCAAGGAGAAAATCCATATCCTTGCCTTTACCCACTTCTAGAAGCCACCTACATTCCTTGGCAGGTGGTCCCTCCTCCATCATCAAAACCAGCCCCTAGTGTCTGGCTTCTGTCATCACAGTACCATAATAATGCACTCTTGCTTTTAGTTCACATTTAACTAAAATCTTTATCAGTTGGGAAAAATAACTACCTATGTAACAGAGCATATCCAACTTAAGAAAACCAGAAAAGGTTTCACAGAGGAGACTTCTCTCCTATATTCTCCATCCTAAGAAACTGCTCTGATGTTTTTCTCATTTCTCCCCAAATATAAATATCCTCTGAATCACCCACTCTCTTCTGAGCTGCAACTCAAATGTCTTGAAACCCTCCACCTGTGGGTAGAGATGTGGAAAGATCTAGCCAGACGTTCTCCTCCTGCTACATTCCACATATGAGCTAATGGCATCACTTCTCTGCTGCCATTTTTAAATCACAGGGCTCTCCCTCGGCCTCTCAAAACCCACTGTCACTGTACCTCCATTTTGTCCCCCAGCTACAAATGCCCTTGCCAATAAACTGCTTCCCCTTACATAAAGCATTCTCCTTACATAAAGCATTCTCTCCAGATTCACACATTTCAGAGTATACGTGAACCCTTTAGTTCATGTCCATGTCTCCTTCATTCCCCAAAGTCCCTTCCCAGTAATTACCACTCTCATTCAAGTGAAAAAGTCTCTACCTCTCTAAGTGTGGTCCCATTTTTCTGTACATTCTCTAGAGGGCATTTGTGAGTGGTTTACACAGCATTTATT
Source organism: Hyperoodon ampullatus (assembly GCF_949752795.1). NCBI lineage: Eukaryota > Metazoa > Chordata > Mammalia > Artiodactyla > Ziphiidae > Hyperoodon > Hyperoodon ampullatus. The sequence goes on along the minus strand of NC_136916.1, from coordinate 120,689,016 downwards.
CCCCCTCTGCCCTTGCTAATTATATCCCAAATATTTTAATAGACACCTATGTTTCACTTATGCTACCTGTCTTTTGAAAAACTGACATTAGCTCTACCTCCAGAATTAGTGCATGCATTTACCTGGCCACAGTGACTGATTCAGGAATAATCCTATCAGAGCAAATCCCAGAACTTAGATTCAGTGGTTCTGGGAAATGGGTACTTTTTCTCCCACTAGAGACAAACTAGAAAGTATGGATTCTTCATTACTGCTGATAGCTACCTTGCAACCATGAGAAAAATCAGCCTAAAGAAAAGGCTAGGGCTTCCCTGGTGGCGCAGTGGTTGAGAGTCCACTTGCCGATGCAGGGGACAGGGGTTTGTGCCCCGGTCCGGGAAGATCCCACATACTGAAGAGCGGCTGGGCCTGTGAGCCATGGCCACTGAGCCTGCACATCCAGAGCCTGTGCTCCACAACGGGAGAGGCCACGACAGTGAGAGGCCCGCGTACCTCAAAAACAAAACAAAAAAAAAAAGAAAAGGCTAACATATAAACAGAACATATAAAGAGAAGAGCTAAAGAAATAGAAAAAAAAAAAAAAAAAGTGGAGACAGCCCTGATCAAGCAGTTCCAGAAGCAACCCTACTTCTGGAATTTTGTTTGTTTTTTAAACAATTTGAGATGGGTTTCCTGTTACATTCATGGATTTTGTTACCACTAGAAATTGCTGATTCTCAAATTGCTACTTTATGAAGCCTGTCCTCAGATGTTAGCCTTCTGTCCTTTCAGTTTCTTCATTTATACTTACAATATCTGATCAAAATATTAAATCCATTGACCACGTTTACTACACCTTCTCCTTCTTGTCTTCAGATACATGTTTTGTTTAGATATGGCCAACCATAGTGAGCAATCAATACATCAGTAAACAATCAATACATTATGTGGATGGCTTGATTGAATGATTGGTCTCCCTACCTTTAGTCTCACCCCTTCCCAAGTATGTATCACCTAGCAATTATTCTTTTTGTTTCTTTCAGAGTTCATAACATAAATGTGTCCTTATCATTCACCCACTGAAAATCTTCAATTACTCCCATTTTGTCCAGAGTTAGACCTTAGATATGGTCCACATTAAGCTCCTGATATTGTTGCTCCCCAAAGATTACCAGCTTCCAATGGGGATAGAGGAGGGCCATACCCTTCCTGACCCAAACCCACTGCTGGGACCTAACTAAAAATGTCAGCCCTACCTAAATATGGTCTAAAATAATGTACCAATACTAAATAACCATAATTCTCCATCATCAAAAATCTTAGAAAAGCCAAGTAATGATCTCCCCCTGCAACATCTAATCTGCTAAGAATTGTATTCAGTTCTAGACATTAAAACTGAAAGGGACATTAGCAAAACAAGTGTTATACAGAGAGTAACCAGGATGGTGAAAAGTCAAGAAACCATGTGTCAAAGGAAAAAGAGAGTTTCTGTGCAGGGAGAGGACTTATGGGGAACATAATTGTTGTGTTCTGATATGTGGAAGAACAAAAGCTGCAAATCTCTTCTTCTTTGGAGGGCATAAAAAGGTTAAATATTTACTCTTTTTGCAGTTTCTTTTTCTAACCATTTACTCTTATATGGAGTCACATCTTAGCTTCACATGAGACAAAACAATAATAATGTTTATCTAGACTCAGAAGAGGCTTATGTAAAAGCACAGTTTTGTAAAGTATTGATCAAGTTAGTCTAGCTTGTGCTACAGCAACAAAGAACCCCTAAATTTCAATAGCATATCACACAAAACTTTATTTCTTATTCACATAACCTATCCAACACAGGTCACCAGGGGGCCTGCTCATTGTAGCACTCAGAGACCAAAGATGATAGAGGGTCCACTATCCCATGACACTGCCATCCAAACACTAGTCACCGGGGTCATTCAGGTAAGGAAACAGGGCTTGAATCACAAATTGGCTCCTAAATGCTTCTGCCTAGAAGTGATTCACATCATTTCCACTTAAATTTTATTGGCCAAAGCAATTCTATGGCCATGTCTAATTTTAAGGAAATGGGGGCATAACACCCCCAAGTGACTAGAAGGAAAATAATGTCAGAAGTTTTGATAAGCACTTGCAACACTGACCATAACTCTAAGTAGGACTTAATCAGAGATCCAATCATCATTAAGAATATTATGGAAAAAGTTAGCTATCTAAGCTCCTGGAAACTCTAGGATTCTAGATTCCAAATTTGCCAGGAAGTTCCTTTAAGACCACGAATTTTGTTTCCTAGGGTCAAATAAATAACCCTGGATGTTGAAATTCCCCTAAAGTAAGAAAATCAGGATTGGTTCAAAATGGCGGAGTAGAAGGACGTGTGATCATTCACTCTTGCGAAAGCACCAGAATCACAACTAACTGCTGAACAATCGTCGACAGGAAGACACTGGAACTCACCAAAAAAGATACCCCACATAAAAAGACAAAGGAGAAGCTGCAGTGAGATGGTAGGAGGGGCACAATCACAATAAAATCAAATCCCATAACCACTGGGTAGATGACTCATAAACTGGAGAACAATTATACCACAGAAGTCCAACCACTGGAGTGAAGGTTCTGAGCCCCATATCAGGCTTCTGAATCTGGGGATTCCAGAAACAGAAAGAGGAATTTCCAGAGAATCAGACTTTGAAGTTTAGTGGAATTTGATTGCAGAACTTCGAGAGGACTGGGGAAAACAGAGACTCCACTCTTGGAGGGCACACACAGAGTAGTGTGTGCATCAGAACCCAGAAAGAAAGAGCAGTGACCTCATAGGAGACTGAACCAGACTTGCCTGCTAGTGTTGGAGGATCTCCTGCAGAGACGGGGGGCAGTTGTGGCTCACCACGGGGAAAAGGACACTGGCAGCAGAATTACTGGGAAGTATTCCTTGTTGTGAACTCTCCCAGAGTCTGCCATTAGCCCCACCAAAGAGCCTGTAGCCTCCAGTGCTGGGTCGCCTCAGGCCAAACAACCAACAGAGAGGGAACTCAGCCCCACTCATCAGCAGACAAGTGGATTAAAGTTTTACTGAGCTCTGCCTACCAGAGCAACACCCAGCTCTTCCTACCACCAGTCGCTCCCATCAGGAAGCTTGCACAAGCCTTTAGATAGCCGCATCCAGCAGAGGGCAGACAGCAGAACAAAGAAGAACTACAATCCTGCCACCTGTGCAAAGAAAACCACATTCACAGAAAGCTAGACAAAATGAAAAGGCAGAGGACTATGTACCAGATGAAGGAACAGTATAAAACCACAGAAAAACAACTAAATGAAGTAGAGATAGGCCACCTTCTAGAAAAAGAATTCAGAATAATGATAGTGAAGATGATCCAAGACCTCAAAGAAAGAATGGAGGCAAAGATTGAGAAGATGCGAGAAATGTTTAATAAAGACCTAGGAGAATTAAAGAACAAACAAACAGAGATGAACAATACAATAACTGAAATGAAACACACACTAGAAGGAATCAAGAGCAAAATGACTGAGGAAGAAGAATGGATAAGTGACCTGGAAGACAAAATGGTGGAATTCACTTCCGTGGAGCAGCATAAAGAAAAAAGAATGAAAAGAAATGAAAACAGCCTAAAAGACCTCTGGGACAACACTAAATGCACCAACATCTGCATTATAGGGGTCCCAGAAGAAGAAGAGAGAGGAAGGACCAGAGAAGATATTTGAAGAGATTATAGTCGAAAACTTCCCTAACATGGGAAAGGAAACAGCCACTCAAGTCCAGAAAGTGCAGAGAATCCCAGGCAGGATAAGCCCAAGGAGATACACACCGAGACACGTAGTAATCAAATTGAAAAAAATTAAAGACAAAGAAAAATTATTAAAAGCAACAAGGGGAAAACAACAAATAACACACAAGGGGACTCCCGTAAGGTTAACAGCTGATTTCTCAGCAGAAACTCTACAAGCCAGAAGGGAGTGGCATGATATACTTAAAGTTATGAAAGGGAAGAACCTACAACCAAGATTACTGTACCCGGCAAGAATCTCATTCAGATTCGATTGAGAAAGCAAAAGCTTTACAGACAAACAAAAGCTAAGACAATTCAGCACCACCAAACCAGCTCTACAACAAATGCTAAAGGAGCTTCTCTAACTGGGAAACACAAGGGAAGAAAAGGTCCTACAAAAACAAATCCAAAACAATTAAGAGAATGGTAGTAGGAACATACATATTGATAATTACCTTAAATGTGAATGGATTAAATGTTCCAACCAAAAGACACAGGCTCACTGAGTGGATCCAAAAACAAGACGCATATGTATGCTGTCTACATGAGACACACTTCAGACCTAGGGACACATACAGACTGAAAGTGAGGGGATAAAAAAAGATATTCATACAAATTCAAATCAAAAGAAAGCTGGAGCAGCAATACTCATATCAGATAAAATAGACTTTAAAATAAAGAAAGTTACAAGAGACAAGGAAGGACACTACATAATGATCAAGGGATCATCCAAGAAGAAGATATAACAATTATAAATATATATGCACCCAACATTGGAGAACCCCAATACATAAGGCAAATGATATCAGCTATAAAAGAGGAAACCAACAGTAACACAATAATAGTGGGGGACTTTAACACCTCACTTACACCAATGGACAAATAATCCAGACAGAAAATTAATAAGGAAACACAAGCTTTAAATGACACAATAGACCAGATAGATTTAATTGATATTTATAGAACATTCTACCCAAAAGTGGCAGAATACACTTTCTTCTCAAGTGCACATGGAACATTCTCCAGGATAGATCACATCTTAGGTCACAAATTAAGCCTCGGTTAATTTAAGAAAATTGAAATCATATCAAGCATCTTTTCCAAACATAATGCTATGAGATTAGAAATAAGTTACAGGGAAATAAATGGAAAAAACATAAAGACATGGAGGCTAAACAATACCTTACTAAATAACCAAGAGATCACTGAAGAAATCAAAGAGGAAATCACAAAGTACCTAGAGACAAATGACAATGAAAACACAGTGATCCAAAACCTATGGAATGCAGCAAAAGCAGTTCTAAGAGAGAAGTTTATAGCAATACAATCCTACCTCAAGAAACAAGAAAAATCTCAAATAAACAATATAAACGTACACCAAGAGCAAAAAAAAACAAAAAAAAACCAAAGTTAGTAGAATGAAAGAAATCATAAAGATCAGAGCAGAAATAAATGGAAACAAAACAATAGCAAAGATGAATAAAACTAAAAGCTGATTCTTTGGAAGATAAACAAAACTGATAAACATTTAGCCAGACTCATCAAGAAAATGAGGGAGAAGACTCAAATCAATAAAATTAGAAATGAAAAAGGAGAAGTTACAATGGACACAACAGGAATACAAAATATCATAAGAGACTACTACAAGCAATTCTATGCCAATAAAATGGACGACCTGGAAGAAATGGACAAATTCTTAGAAAGGTAGAACCTTCTGAGACTGAACCAGGAGGAAATAGAAAAGATCAACAGACCAATCACAAGTAATGAAATTGAACCTGTGATTAAAAATCTTCCAACAAACAAAAGTCCAGGACCAGATGGCTTCACAGGTGAATTATGCACATTTAGAGAAGAGCTAACACCCATCCTTCTCAAACTCTTCCAAAAAACTGCACAAGAAGGAACACTCCCAACATCATTCTACGAGGCCACCATCACCCTGATACCAAAATCAGACAAAGATACTACAAAAAAAGGAAATTACAGACCATTATCACTGATGAATATAGATGCAAAAATCCTCAACAAAATAGTAGCAAACAGAATCCAACAACACATTAAAAGGATCATACACCATGATCAAGTGAGATTTATCCCAGGGATGCAAGGATTCTTCAATATATGCAAATCAATCAAAGTGATACACCATATAAAAAACTGAAGGATAAAAACCATATGATCATCTCAATAGATGCAGAAAAAGCTTTCGAAAAATTCAACACCCATTTATGATAAAAACTCTCCAGAAAATAGGCAGAGAGGGAACCTACTTCAATGTAATAAAGGCCATATACCACAAACCCACAGCCAACATCATTCCCAATGGTGAAAAACTGGGAGCATTTCCTCTAAGATCAGGAATAAGACAAGGATGTCCACTCTCACCACTATGATTCAACATAGTTTGGGAAGTCCTACCCATGGCAATCAGAGAAGAAAAAGAAATAAGAGGAATACAAATTGGAAAAGAAGAAGTAAAGCTGTCACTGTTTGCAGATGACATGATACTACACATGCAGAATCCAAAAGGTGCCACCAGAGAACTACTAGAGCTAATCAATGAATTTGGTAAAGTTGCAGGATACAAAATTAATGCACAGAAATCTCTTGCATTCCTATACACTAATGATGAAAAATCTGAAAGAGAAATTAAGGAAACACTCCCATTTACCACTGCCACATAAAGAATAAAATACCTAGAAATAAATCTACCTAAGGAGGTCAAAACCTGTACTTAGAAAACTACAAGACAGTGATGAAAGAAATCAAAGATGACACAAACAGATGGACAGATATACCATGTTCTTGGATTGGAAGAATCAACATTGTAAAAATGACTATACTACCCATAGAAATCTACAGATTCAATGCAATCCCTGTCAAACTACCAATGGCATTTTTTACAGAACTGGAACAAAAAATCTTAAAATGTGGGGCTTCCCTGGTGGCGCAGTGGTTGAGAGTCCACCTGCCGATGCAGGGGACACGGGTTTGTGCCCCAGTCCAGGAAGATCCCACATGCCACGGAGCAGCTGGCCCTGTGAGCCATGGCCACTGGGCCTGCGCGTCCGGAGCCTGTGCTCTGCAACGGGAGAGGCCACAACAGTGAGAGGCCCGCATACCGCAAAAAAAAAAAAAAAAAAAAAAAAAATCTTAAAATGTGTATGGAGACACAAAAGACCCCAAATAGCCAAAGCAATCTTGAGGGGAAAAAATGGAGCTGGAGGAATCAGATTCCTTGACTTCAGACTATGTTACAATGCTACAGTAATCAAGACTATATGGTACTGGCACAGAAACAGAAATATAGATCAATGGAACAGGATAGAAAGCCCAGAGATAAACTCACGCACCTATGGTCAACTAATCTATGGCAAAGGAGGCAAGAATATACAATGGAGAAAAGACAGCCTCTTCAATAAGTCGTGCTGGAAAAACTGGACAGCTACATGTAAAAGAATGAAATTAGAACACTCCCTAATACCATACACAAAAATAAACTCAAATTGGATTAAAGACCTAAATGTAAGACAGGACACTATAAAACTCTTAGAGCAAAGAACACATAGGAAGAACACTCTTTGACATAAATCACGGCAAGATCTTTTTTGACCCACCTCCTAGAGTAATGGAAATAAAAACAAAAATTAAAAAGTGGGACCTAATGAAACTTAAAAGCTTTTGCACAGCAAAGGAAACTGTAAACAAGACAAAAAGACAACTCTCAGAATGGGAGAAAATATTTGCAAATGAATCAACAGACAAAGGATTAATCTCCAAAATGTACAAGCAGCTCATGCAGCTCAATATCAAAAAAACAAACAACCCAATCCAAAAATGGGCAGAAGATCTAAATAAACATTTCTCCAATGAAGACATACAGATGGCCAAAGGCACATGAAAAGCTGCTCAACATCACTAATTATTAGAGAAGTGCAAATCAAAACTACAATGAGGTATCACCTCACACTGGTCAGAAAGGCCATTATCAGAAAACCTACAAGGTAAAAATGCTGGACAGGGTGTAGAGAAAAGGGAACTCTCTTGTACTGTTGGTGGGAATGTAAATTGATACAGCCACTATGGAGAACAGTATGGAGGTTCCTTAAAAAATGAAAAATAGAACTACCATATGACCCAGCAATCCCACTATTGGGCATATACTCAGAGAAAAACATAATTCAAAAAGACACATGCACCCCAATGTTCACTGCAGCACTACTCACAATAGCCAGGTCATGGAAACAACCTAATTGACCATCGACAGATAAATGGATAAAGACGATGTGGTACATATATACAATGGAATATTACTCAGCCATAAAAAGAAACAAAACTGGGTCATTTGTAGAGATGTGGATGGACCTAGAGACTGTCATACAGAGTGAAATAAGTCAGAAAAAGAAAAATAAATATCGTATTTTAACATATGTATGTAGAATCTCAAAAAATGGTACAGATGAACTGGTTTGCAAGGCAAAAATAGAGACACAGATGTAGAGAACAAACGTATGGACACCAAGGAGGGAAAGCAGGGCAGGGGGTGATGGGATGAATTGGGAGATTGGGTTTGGCATATATATACTAATATGTATAGTAGAGATAACTAATAAGAACCTGCTGTATAAAAATAAATAAAATTTTTTTAAAAAAGAAAATCACTGGGCTTCCCTGGTGGCGCAGTGGTTGAGAGTCCGCCTGCCGATGCAGGGTACACGGGTTCGTGCCCCGGTCCGGGAAGATCCCACATGTCGTGGAGTGGCTGGGCCCGTGAGCCATGGCCGCTGGGCCTGTGTGTCTGGAGCCTGTGCTCCGCAGCGGGAGAGGCCACAGCAGTGAGAGGCCCACGTACCGCAAAAAAAAAAAAAAAAAAGAAATAAAATCACTATGCTCATTATTTAAATATACTGAGCTGAGCTTACAAAGACTTGGTTTTGAAGGGCTAAATATTGACAGGTCAATAGCTCTAACTCTGTTTGATAAGCTTGTTATGTTTCTTTTTTTCAAACATTGCTGCAAACATTTACATCTGACTTCTGCTTAGGAGTTGTTGACTTTCAGTAGAGGTGGAAAAGAATGATAGCTGATAACTGTTCTTTGTGTTCTACAGTATTTATTTTCAAGGTTTTGAGCTATTTTCCATATTTCTCTATAAAGTTGTAAATTTTGGGGGTGGGAGGAAGGCACAAGAGAGAGGGGATATGGGGATATATGGATACATATAGCTGATTCACTTTGTTATACAGCAGCAACTAACACAACATTGTAAAGCAATAATACTCCAATAAAGATGTAAAAAAAAAAGTGTAAACTTAGCTAAATAGGTGGTATTAAATGTTGTCAGCTCTATTCTAGAGGCTTGACTGTGTGTCTTTCACTGTGTAAGAGCCCCTTCTTACAGGTTTCGTTATATATATTACAGTCTTACTCGATTCATTTTCCTAAAGACATAGCTTAAATTGAGAGTAATTACCCAGCTCATTTTTGCTCATTTTAAAGCTGCTGTGTCCTCAATTTTTCTTTAAATTATGGATCAAATACGGAAAGCTAAATATTTTCAGTATCATAAATCTGGATCTATAGCTCTGGAAGGTGCCTTAAAGATCACCTAGTTAACTCCCTTGTTTTACATACAAAAAATTAATAACACCTAACATTTATTGCGAGTTTACCATGTTCTAGGCACTGGGCTAATGATTTCATATGTATTCTCTCAATGAATCTTAACAATAGTCCAATGAGATGAGCACTGTTATTAACCCCATTTTACAGATGCATAAACTAAGATTAAGTATTGATCCACAGTTACTAGTTAGAAAGGGTAATTTTTTGTTTTCATTAAAATTCCTACCTGTCCACCCTCCCAGAGACTTTTCACTATTGGATTGGGGAGTGGGGGGACCCACAGGTACAACTCTAGATGTCCAGTTACTACATGGGATTCCCCATCACTTCAGGAACTTTATAATTATGCTGATTAAATAGAAATTCCCTCCCTTACAATGTGTATACGTGTACAAACACATACACATACCCTTGCCAATGATACCCATCATGAATTAAACCTCAACAGTACTTAGAATATCCACTGTTACCTGCATACCCTTAGTTTTCAAATCTCAACTCTTGTTCATACCTCTCACCCAGGCATGTGTCCTGTAAACATACATGGAACATGTGGAAAAAAATACTTTTTCCATATTTCCAATGTAAATATGGAAAAACACTCAACCTTAATTAGAAATTCAATTAGAAATAACAATGAGAAATATTTTCCCCTTATATGATGGGCCACTACAGAAAAAAAATATTGGCAAATCCTACTATTGGCAAGCACATGGATAAATAAGAATATGCCCTCCTTCACTGTTCAGTATTTTGTGAATTTAGCTCAGACTTTTTGACACTGAATCTTCCTTCATTGCCCCATAGTACTTACAGATCAATTTGAGAAAAGGTGACAAGACAATAACAAAGTCCAGAAAAGAAATTAGATGATCCAATGTATTAGATAATAAAGTGAAGGCTGGAGATATTCTGTAACATTACCTAATCTGGAAAAATGATAGGGAAGAGATACTAAAATTATTAGTCATCAAGGATTGGACCTCAGGCTCCCTTATTGAGAAGTATATGGAGTCGTTTGTAAAGTCGCTTTTGAAATAGTTTCCCCAATACTGATTGAAGCCTTTAAACTAATAATACTTATCTCTGGATGAAAGGGATTTGTGTGACTTTTACATTTTTCTTTGTAGTTTTCAATATTGTTTAATTTTCCATTTCCATGACAGTACATTTTATAAAATCGACAAGGAGATTTAAGCACATGCAACCAGTTTACTGAATAAGCTGAACTCCACAGGGAGAAAGCAAAAGAGCAACTTTGTTCTTTCTTACCACTGCACCTGCAACTCTGTTCTGTGGATCTCATTTAAGGAGCTGTTACACACCTTGCATGGTTGGGACTCTCCTCCCATTGCTAGAGGTCTACCGCTTTAAGAACTGTCTGCCTTTGTCAACACAGGCTTGGACCCAGACCTTCAGCATCCCCTCCTCAAACTCACTCCCACAAAGTTCCAGTCTCTGTCCTGCATAGGCACCTGTGTCAGGGCTCTCTCCAGTGATTCTGCATCAAATGCCCTCAGGTGCCCTTGTGAGAGACTCTCTCCACCCAGCCACACCAGAGCTACCCTCCACCGTCTAAAGGTGGGAAAGTTCTCCACTCTCAGCAGTGGTGCTGAAGTGGAAGAAGGCAGGGCACAGGAAAATATGCTCCCTACATTCCAAATTAGAGCCCTGAACTAACTCTCCAGTAGAAATTAATGGCAAAAGATTCTGTATCACTGAACTACAGACGCATCATAGGTTAAAGGCTTTGGCAGGCTGGGCTGGATGCATAACCTTTATTCATCACGCTATTTATTACTATCAGAAAATGTGTGAAGTTCAAAACAACTGACCTACAAATGATCCTTAGGAACATAAATCACCTGGAAACTGTAGACTGCTTTTACAACTATCTCCAGCCTGTCAGGTCCAATAGATTAGAGCCAAGATAGCAGCAGTGATTTACAGTCTTGGCCCTATTGCTGAACCACTTCCTAATTCATGGTTTTAGTCTTAAAATGAGAGGCATAATGTATCTGTTCCAGCTACAAGGTTGTTGAGATAATAAGTGCAGCTATTTCTGAGCAAGTATGTCACAAAATTGACAATACTTGTGTGTTTACTATTTTTCCATATTATACATTATGGAATGTGCAACACATGTAATCAGTTATAGGGAAGTAGTTTCTGAGATTAATAGGGGTACCCCAAAAGTATCATGATAAACTCCTTTCACTAATTTTTTCTTAGTGAAATGTGTCTTTGTCTCTCTTAACCTATATAGTGTATTATTTTTAGAGTCTTGGCATTACCCAAAGCCTGTCTAAGTTCAGGAGCACTAATTGAGTGTATGATGACACAGGTACAGCTTATGCATTTTAGAAAGCCTTAGAACTTGTCATTTCCCATGGTTTTCATAGTTCTGGAGGCTGGGGAAGCCCAAGATCAAAGTGCTAGCAGATTCAACGTCTGGTGAGAACCCACTTCCCAGTTCATAGTTGGCTGTCTTCTGGCTGTGACCTTCCATGGTGGAAGGGCTAGGAAGGTCTCTGAGGTCTTTTTTATAAAACCACGAATCCCATTCATACAGACTTCACCCTCATGACCTAAGCGTCCCCCAAAGGCCCTACTTACTAATGCCATCACATTGAGCATTAGGATTTCAACATACGAATTTGACAAGAAGACACAAACATTCAGCCCATAGCAAAAAGATAATCCTAAAGTTTGCTGTTTTGTTGCCCTGTGGGCCAGTAACAATTTTATATCTAACCAAGCTATCTTATTCCAACATTCTTTTACTTTTTAGTATCTTCCCTGATGCACTATATACATCCCTGTTCCATAAATGCTCTTGGAATCAGTTTTACCCTCATACTGGTTCTCTCATTAAATAATGAGGTGGGTAAAATCTCTGACAAGTATTCTCTCATATGTGCATGAAAGCCATGTCTTTAACTCACTGAAAATTATACTTTGATAAAAATGAGAGAGGAAAAAAGTAAGCTTAGGCCTGAACACCTTATAAGTTTCAGGAAAAACTAACACTGGACATTTGCAATTGTCCTTCACTTCTGACCCAATAATTACTGCCTTTTATCACAGAGGAACATGACAGGCTTCCTACCCTCACACACATCCCTTTTAGTTGCCATTGATTGGTTTATTCGTATGTTCCAAATGCTGTGTGAGGTATTTTGCTCATAATATTTCTTTGAACAGTGTTTGGCACATGGTAGGCACTCAGTAAATATTTGTTGAATAAAAGAACCAGTTATCTCTAAAACTTATAACAGCCTGCAAGGTAGATTCTGTTATTCTAATTTTACAAATGAGAAATCTGATCACAGAAAGGATAATTAGCTTGCCTGGAGGCACAGTGAGTAAGCGGTGGAGCAAGGATTCAAATCCAGGTGTGTTGGGCTCTGAAGCCCACTCTCTTTACACTGTGCCTGATGGAAACACAAGCCCCAAATGTGCCCTAATATTTCCATTTTCAATAAAGATCAACACAGATTCTCTGAATGTCAAAGCAAACAAACAAAAAAATACTAAACATAAGCCATTAAAATTACAGATTTTGAAACTAGGAGATCTCAATCTCCTTGACCACTTTCTCACATCCTCCCACATTCATTCTTCATCTTGACCTAGCTCTTTCGCAATAGTCCAATGGTCTTCAGACTGAAGTATGGACACAAAGACTTTCTAGAGTATAAATAGGCTTAGATAGCAATAGGGTAAAAATACCCAGATCTAAACTTCCAAAAACTCATTCCTAAAGCTGATCTGCCTGCCAGCTCTAATATCTAACAATTATTCCTCCCTTTCTCGCCTTTCCCATTGCCCTTCTCCACCTTAAAAATGAAAGCCATGCTCTCCCTTATCCTAAATTGTATTTTGGTGAGTTGTTCCAGGGTGCAAAAATCTTCAAGGTATCAAAAATAGGAACCAATTTAGAATGACACTTTCCTGAGGGAAAGACTCTTGAAAGTAAAGCCAAAAACCTTCAGAAAGATATTCAGGGGGACTTTGTTTCATCCAGGAGACGTACCCAAGACAAGTATCCATCTATTCATCCATGACTTGTTTTATCTATCTATCCACCCACCTACCTACCTAGCAATCAATCACTCATCTATTAGTCAATTAACCTATCTCAGAATACAGAGGTGAGAAGAGTGTTAGATTCACAACCTATGAATTTTAAAATAAAATCAAACCTTTTCTGATGAAAAGTAACTCTGATTTGGCTGATTAGTTTCACAATGATACCTGATTTTCTGAAGGACATGCTCTATAAATTGAATAAGCTAAATCTACAGCTCTAAGATTTGGATAAAAATACATTTAATGTATGTATATTACATGAAATAAACCATAAAAAACAACTTTTACAACTATTTAATTTTATGATATTTAAATTTGTGTTAACATTTTTTAGATTTCCACTTTAAAAAGTGTCTGAGTAGCCACTTTTTCAAAATTCTTTGGAGAAGATGAGAACAAAAAGGCTTGGAGACAAGTGTCTAGTTCATCGCTTCAGATACTTGCTTATAAATGTCCCATTTACCTTGTCCCGTTGCATTTCACTCACACCCAGTTAGAAAACACCCACAATGTCCGCTCTCTCCTTGCCAAAGTTCAGGACTTGGGCACTGCTGGAGAAAAAAAAAAACAAAAACACATAATCATATTTGTGTCACTATAGTTTCATGGCATTCAACTTGTACTAGGTCCTCCATGCTGTTTGGCAACTTATCTGTGTTTTTTTAGCTTTCTTTTATTTCCCACAGCTACCATCAGAAACATTTTTCAAGCTCCTCAAACTTCCAACTTCCACCCCCTCCTACCATCACTGTCAGCCTGCCAATGTGCTGTTTCTTGCCTAAGCCCAGCCCCACCCTGACCCTGGTACAGCTACCTTGGGACTCTGTCCTCTCTTGCCTCTTCAGGGATCTTTTTTTTCTTTCAATTATCCAACCGCAAACCTGCTCCTCTTACTTCATCTTTAAGCTCTTCTTTTCATCTGCATTTGAACATACCCTGGTCTCACTCATTAAAACAAACTGACAAAAAAAAAAAAAAATAGACCTTTCCCTAGATCGCTTAGCTATCCAGCATTACTACTATCTTGTTCGGCTTTCTTCACATTCAAGCTTCCCTAAAGCAGTGTGTATGCTCTTGCTCTCTTTCTCCACATGCTCACCACCCACATACTTCTTACCTGTGAAGTGATTTCTGCCCTCCCCCTTCAAGGAAGCTGGCAAGATACTGACAACCACCTTATTACTGAGTCTTGTCTTCAACTCACCACAGCATGGCCTCTGCTGAGCATTTCCTTTTCAAAATATTTTCTTTCCTTAGCTTCCTTGATACCACACTCTCTTGATGTACCTCTTAACTATCTGTTCATTTGTTCTCAGTCTCCCTGGCCAATTCCTCTTCCTCTGTCCATTTGTTAAAAACTTGTGTCTCTAAGGATCATGCTATAAGACTCTGAATGTTCACCATGAGCAACTGGATCAATTTCCAGGGTTTCTTTTCCACCCTTAGGCTGATGATCCTCAAATGTGTGTCTTTCGTTCAGATCTTTTTCTATAGTTTTAGTCTCACCTATGTAACTAGCTTCTACTCAGGTACCTAAAAGTTAACATGCCTGAAACTGAACTTATATTTCTGTCTCATTTTGGTCCTCCTTCCTCAGAAAATGGTACCATATAGCACATTGTGACTCAAACCTGGGAGTTACCCTGAACTCCTTGGTCTTTCACGTATATCATGCCCAACTGATTACCAAGATCTGGACATTCTTTCTCATAACAATCTTTAAGTCTGCCCATATCACGCAATCCCCATAGCCATCTTTCTGCTTCAGGTTATGATTGCCTCTCACTAGACTGCTACAATCAGCCTTGAGTCCTCTCCATCTCTTTTTCACCCTACAACCAGTGACAGTGTTCTGACACAAGTCTAATTACGTAGTTCCTTTCCTTAAAAGCTTTCAATGGCTTCCCATCATCCTTGGCTCTTACTAGTCACCTACTCAATTACTATTTTAATTAAACTCTAAGGACACATTCTGAACTCCTTGCCATGGCTTCAAGGCCCTTCTGAAGTTGTCTTCTGCTCACCATGGCAGCTTCAGTTCACTCCACTCTTCACTCTGAAGGGTAACTAAAGTGCTTCCAGTTCCTAAATTTCACCAAGCTCTCCTGCCTAAAACATTCTTTCTGCCTCCCTCTGCTAGCAGGCTCCTATTTTATTTTATTTTATTTTATTTTTTTTTTATTTTATTTTTTTTTTTTGCTGTATGCGGGCCTCTCACTGCTGTGGCTTCTCCCGTTGCGGAGCACAGGCTCCGGATGCGCAGTCTCAGCGGCCATGGCTCACGGGCCCAGCCTCTCCGCGGCATGTGGGATCTTCCCAGACCGGGGCACGAACCCGTGTCCTCTGCATCGGCAGGCGGACTCTCAACCACTGCGACAAATCCAAAGGCCTGGGACTTTAACCCAATCCTTTTTTTTTTTTTTTTTTTTTCGCGGTACGCGGGCCTCTCACTGTTGTGGCCTTTCCCGTTGCGGAGCACAGGCTCCAGACGCGCAGGCTCAGCGGCCATGGCTCACGGGCCCAGCCGCTCCGCGGCATGTGGGATCTTCCCGGACCGGGGCACAAACCCGCGTCCCCTGCACCGGCAGGCGGACTCTCAACCACTGCGCCACCAGGAAAGCCCCAGGCTCCTATTTTAAATTAAGGTTTCAGCTGAGATGTTCTTCCTCTAGAAGGTGTTTCCTAATCCTGCAAATCTGGGTTTGATCCTTATCTTACATGCTTCTGTGATGTATTGTTCTTCATCCATTACAGAACTTACTCTATATTGATTTTTAACTCCTTACATGTCTATTTCTCCAAGAGCAGAGGGACATATGTATTATATAAGGCTAGGGTACTAGCCACTGCCAGGCATATAGTAGGCACTCAACAAACATTTACTTATTGAGTGAATGCATGAAACTACCAAACCTTTGCCCCCAAAACAAATCACATTACTTTTATGAATGGTTTATAAACCTGTTTAGTAACCAAATGTAAAGTATTCATCAAGTTCCCATGAAACCACAAGCTTCATGGAAAAAAATGCCAAGCTCCATCTCTCCAGCAATGGTAGCAAAACCTATATACTTATCCATATCTAAATAACTTGTCTGAGATCTGAAAGAGTCAAAGAAACTTAAATTTTCACTCTTTTATTAATTCATTCAACAATCAATGGTCACCTAACCCTGTCCTCATAAATCTTCAGTCTAGCACTTGCTCCATGAAATTCACTGAATCCTGGACAAAAGCTGGGCCATTTCCAGCTTTTCAAATTTTATTATTTTGCACCATCTAGGAGCAGCTGCTTTTATCCAAGTAGGAATATTTTTTAAATAGCATTTTTTTGTATGTCAGAAAACCAAAGTTGAAAATAAAATTGCATTTCTTAAAACGTCCATGATCCTGATCTTTTTCTCCTTTTCAGTTGTGCCAGAGGCATGAACTTTTATACCCCAAGCTCCAGTTAGGAAGATGATTTATTAAACAGACTTAAATGAAAGATGGCTTGTTGTGGATCCACTTGGATTCACAGTCTATGCCTTGGGGCAGTTTTAGTACCAACTCTTTTAACTAATTCAGAAAGCAAAAACTTCTCTCATTATTTCAAGATAAATGCCTCAACCTTCAAGCTCTTGTCAGCCTACCATAAAAATATCAAAAACTAAAACTGGAGATTCTGTTGTTCACATTTTCCTCTAGACCCTACAATGTTTGGAAAATGAATCAGTTACAAACTACCAACTAATGGTGTCTTTTTAGCACTTCTAGGTGTCACTGTATCAAACTCTTTCCTTTCTTTATACTGATCCCTGTACAATATTATCACTCAGAAGTTATGCTGGCGAAGTTATTTTCAATTTTTTCATTAGGTTCATAAAATCTACTCAGAACAAGTTAAAAAGCCATAATAAAAAGATATATATATTTCAATTTGATTTATAAAAAGTCCTAAGCTTGTGCTTCTGCAGAGAGAACAGAAAAACTACATGACTAGTTTTCTCAGTTTAGTCTCAGAATTTGCATATATTTATTTCATTTCCTTGATTTGACCCTAATTAAAGAGGCCAGCCTGGGACTTCCCTGGTGGTGCAGTGGTTAAGAATCCGCCCACCAGTGCAAGGGACACGGGTTCGAGCCCTGGTCTGGGAAGATCCCACATGCCATGGAGCAACTAAGCCCATGCGCCACAACTACTGAGCCTGCGCTCTAGAGCCCGTGAACCACAGCTACTGAGCCCACGCGCCACAATTACTGAAGCTCACACGCCTAGAGCCCATGCTCTGCAACAAGAGAAATCACCACAATAAGAAGCCTGTGCACCACAACAAAGAGTAGCCCCCACTTGCCACAACTAGAGAAAGCCCACGCACAACAACGAAGACACAATGCAGCCAAAAATAAATAAATAAATGTATTTAAAAAAAAAAAAAAAAGAGGTCAGCCTGAAGAGTCAGCAATGCTAATATGTTGGGTCTTAAAGGGAACATATGCATATAATTGAAAGAAACAGGATGTCATTTTCTCATCATTGATGTGAATAGAGAAGATATTTCTCAATGATAGGGATCCCTTATAATGGGAAATAATTTGTACTGAACTCAGAAACTGTAGTGTTTTGCTTGGCTTCATTGATTGCATAAAGAAGCTCTTTATTCAGAACAGGTAGAGTTCAATGAATTGATATAGTCCAGAAACACATGAATATCTTTGCTCTGGTGAAAAGTAAATTTAAATTGTGAGAAAATTAGTTCCTTTCTGAGAATTCCCAAAATTCTTATTCCTGATCAATTTCAAAATCCATGTAGGTTTGGTCTTCTCATTTATTTCACAGAAAATGTAAATAATACTCTTCTTTTTATGTTACAAAAGAACAACATCCCAAATATCAAGATAAGGATATGTTTAAGTATACGTCACTTGTCTCTTTGTGTCTAAGAGAAATCATGTAAGCATTAAATAGCATATAAGTAATAAGCTCATCACCTATAGAAACGCCTTACATGCTGGAATTTAGAGAGCTTGGTAACTATACAGTCTTAATTACTGAAGATCACCAGTATTCTTTCAAACCAAAAGTTTTATCTCAAAAACATGTTGCTAGAATTAAATACCTAGTTTATACATAAACAGAAAAAAATAGGATGAACATACTTTAAAGCACAGAAAGACTCTGGCAGAAGTACAATTTATAGGTTCATATCAAAACTAAAATGAGAAGGGAGCAAGTATGAATCATTTATACAATTCATAGTAAATCACAAAAATGGTAAAAAGAAGTGGCAAATAAAAATAAAATGATTAATAAGTAAAATGTTTTCTCAGAGTAGTTCTGTTTTTTACATTGCTCTGTTGTATCTCTAATGGCATGAAAATAGTTAGATATTTTGCAAAGGAAAAAGGAAGAAAACAGATCCAATATAAATAATTTAAATAAAGGGAGAATAGGGTGGTCAGCAGTCTTTACCTATTTTTTCCAAAGTTATTTAGATATCAAAGAAATTTAATTGTGGTTTAAATGCGCTTTAACTACAAAAAGCCAACAAGCAAGTATATTTTACATAATTATTCAGAGTCAGCAGAGACCAGGCAGCCAGAGACAAACGTAAAAACCACAGGAGTGACTAAATGGAACAGGGGAGCTTCCTCCTATTGAGTGGAGAGTGGCTTGGTTGCAGGGTTTCAAACATCAAAAGAAAAAGAGGTAAGTATTCATGAGAGGCATAATAATGGGCCCCCAAAGATATCTACAGACTAATCCTCAGAACCTATGAATATGTTGCCTATTATATGGCAAAGGGGGATTAATGTCTCAGAAGAAGGCAGAAGAGGGGTTGTTTTGGAGTGATTTGATATGACAAAGACTTGACCATAGTTGCTGCCTTTGAAGATGGAGGAAGCGAGCCAGGAGCCAAGGAGTGCAGATGGCTTTTGGAAACTGGAAAAGGCAAGAGAATGAATTCTCCCCCAAGAGCCTTCAGAAAGGAATGCAGAATTGCCAACACCTTGATTTTTGTTAACTGAGAATCATTTCAGACTGCTGACCTCCAGAACTATAAGATAATAAATTCATGTTGCTTTGTGCCACTAAATTTATGGTCATTTCTTAGCGCACCAATAGAAAACTAATACAGTACTTCACAGTAAAAACTATGATGGAAAGGATTCCCAAAAGGCAAAGAGGGATAAGTTCAAAATGCCATAGTAGAATAAAGATGAAGACAAGAAGTTTAGGAAATAGTAGATAGAGGGCCAAAACAAAAGAATTTATGAATATCAACAAAACTAACTTCTACCTGCAATAGCTAGAATAACAAAGGGCAGACTACAGTACTAAGGCCAAGTTCTTCAGAGTAAAGCAGTAAAGTGGAAGATATTATACAATGTCCTTCACATGGCAAGCTTCAAGAGATATTTACTGATACATTGCTCTTGGAAAATAAGGAAAGCAAAGAGAAGGAAAGAAGTGAAACTAGAAATGGATAACATAAAGAAAATCATAAAGCAAATACGTATATACACACACACACATAGGGCATTGGGTTTTTTATGGTGTCTAGACTTAATTGGATTTAAAAAATGGCCAGAGTAACATTAAAAGTTATGGACAAAAAATCATATCCAAATCATTCAAATTAGCATATAATTCTACATTATTTGAAAGAAGAGATATTATATATACCATAACTTCTGAAAATGGCTTCACAACAAACCACACAGTTTTCAGTCATGCCAGCTGACTGAATGTAGGTTTTCTTGTACTTGTCCCTGCAGAGTCACATACTGTCACATGACATAATGAAAAATTTTGTGTGAATTGTTGATGAGAAAACATAAACCACCTTTGAGGATGTGACTTTTCTTCAGTTGAATATGGATTTTGAACCTCTCCTAATGCTGTGTTCAATAAGACCTAGCCAGAGTTGTTTTATGATTTCCAGAAGTCAGCCAATTAATGTTTGGAGAATTCTAAGTCATTATGTCTCTAGTTCTCACATCAAATACATTAGCTTCTGACTGAAGATAAACAAGAAATTCCATAGGAAATATTGAAGGATATGATGGGAGGTTTATGATGCTATTAAAAAGTAAAGTTCAAAATGTAATATGCAGAGCTGTTTTGGAACTGACCCCCCTATCCCAACTCCAGTCATGATGGTAACTTTTAAGAATATTGAATAAACAAAGGTGTGTTCCTATTGATTCTGTTTTCCATAAGTTTAAGAAAAGGATTTGAAAGTAATGCCAAAGCACACACTGATCTGGTTTTTTTAGACATGGTTATTAAAAGATTAAGCCATCAAGAAGATATTTTCTATCTAATTCTTCTTTTATTATCTAACATTTCTTTCTCAAACAAAAGAGAAACAGTAAAAAAATGGCTTCTTTAGCTTCGGCATTATTATTATTTCTGAGAGAACAGTGAGGTCTTAAGAGGACATCCAATAAAGTGTGACTTGAAAAAGAATAACCCATACAATTAATTAATTAATTAATTAATGCTAGGAGATACCAGTAAGAACTCCTCTGTAATCACAAAATCCAAGCATCTCAGAGAGGGAAGAGCCCTTTGAAGTCCCTAGATCAAGTTCCAATGTAAAGCAAGAAATCCCACCACCACTTGCCAGACAGGCTGTCATCCGGCTCTCTAGTTGAATATCTTCAGTGAGACGAAGCTTGCCATCTCCCAAGCACCTACTATTCCACTGTTTGTTCCAGTTTAACTTCCACTCATACTCTCAGTTTTGTTTTCTAGTTGCCAAACCCATGTCTAATCCTATTTTCCATATTATGTCTTCAAATACTAGACACCAATATGATATGTTCCTCTTTAGTCATCTCCTTTCTAAAGCCAAGATGTATAGGGCAAGCTTATGTATACATGTCTATTATGTTGGACCCTCCTATATAATCTGATGATTACTTAGTACAATAACTCGTTAATGCATTCATCAAATGTGTGCTGAGTGACTACCAGCTTCCTGGCAAGGAAGAAAGACCAGATCCCTGTCCTCAAGAAGCCTAGATTCTAGTAAGTCAGACAATGAACAAATGAACAGGTAAATAAATAAGATTTAAAATAGCAAAAAGTGAATATGTATTGATTAGGGAGATGATTTTTAAGATAAGACCTGAAGGATGAAAAAGAACTAGGCATGCAAACAGCCAGGGAGGAGAACTTAATACCCTGAGATTAAAAAAAGAATTCAGTCTCTTCTAGATGCTCCATGTCAGCACGTCTAGAACATTAGTAGAAGAGAAGTTGAAGTGACAGAAACCAAAATTGGAGAAGCAGACCCAGACCATAGTATGGAGTTCGTATTTTATTCCATGTGCAATAGGAAGCTAGGTAAGAATTGTAAGCAGGAAAGATACGTAATCAATTTGTTATTTAAAATACCACTCTGGTGGCCTTGTGGAAAATGGATGAGGGCAGGGCAAGGGTAGAAACAGAAAGATGACTTAGGAGCCTCTTGAAATGAGAAATTATGGAGACATAGCTAAACATGGTAGCAGTAGAGAATGAGAGGTGTGGAAAAGTTTGAAGCATATGATTGGAGAAAGTACAGACAGATGTTTCTGATGGTGGACACAGATGATGAAGGAAGATGGAAAATGAAGGATGACTCCTGGGTTTCTAGTTTGAGTGACTCTGGATGGCAGATGAGAAGAGGTATCCAGGAAAAGGTTTCAAATAGGCAAGTTGGTGTGTAGATCTGGAGCTCAGAGGAAACGTCTGGCCTGAAGGTGTAAAATATGGGAGTTACCAACATATGGATGGTGTTTAAGATCATAGAAATGAATCAGAAAACCCAGAAAGTTTACAGAGAAGAATAGGAGAGCTCAAGACCTAGTCCTGAAGAATTCCAACACTTAGAGTAAAGAAAGATTACAAAGAAGCCAATAAGAAAAACGGAGAACCAGAAGATTGTTTGAAAAAGGAAGAAGGGGTCCACTTCATCAATGGTTTTTGAGAAGTGGAGCAAAATGAGAGTAAAGTGACCATCAAGTGTAGCACCAGGGAGGCAGCTGGAGATAATGACAAAAGCAGTGTCTGTGGAATAGCAGAGCTAGAAGCAGATGAGTAGTTTTAGGAGTGAATTAAAGGTAAGAAAGTGAGGTAAGGTATGTAGAAGTTTTGCTGGGGAAAGGAGCGAAGAAAGTAGGATAGTAGCAAGAAGGGATATGGGGTCAAGATAGGATTTTGTCTTTTTTTTTTTCTCTTCAGATGGACACTTACATGCCCAAAAAACAAAATTCAGTTATTAAAGAAAGCTTGACATACCCGTGCTCTAGGCCAGTGATTTTCAAACTGTTTTCAACAAAAGGCTGGATTTCTGAGATGGTACTCTGTGGCTGCTGCAAAAAGCAAGGCAGGCCTCCATCCTTACAAAAAAACTAACTCAAATTTAATCCATTTTATATATGGGGATTTAGAATAAGATGTCAGTTGAAAACTTACTGATCTGAGAAGACCATAAGGTCACCAAAACATCTCACTGTATTACCTGATTAATCCATATATGGTATGTATTCTTAATTGTGTCACATAATGGCTCTTCAGGCAAAACATGATGATAAATTGTATCTGAAGCACAATTTCAGGATACTAAACAAGTTTGTCTTTGTTTCACAACCTCTTGGCAAAGATAAATTAAGTAGCTCCTTTTACACTAAACTCATTGGGAACTTCAGTATTCTCAAAACTTGATTTTCAGTAATTTTAATTAATATAGTCCACAGCCAATAGGTTTGATAAACTTGAGACATCTCAAACCTGTTTTAATAAAATTGACTTACAAAATAGAAAGAAAATTGTACATAGATCTTGACAGCTGTGCAGATTAACTCTATGTACTCAGTAAATACAATAAATATTTTCACAAAGAGATTTCCTGAGTTTTAGATATGCAGAATAAGACTTGAGCAATGATTTTTGAATTAAAAAATGTAATACAAGGGCACAGCCTTTTTTTTAACCATATGAGATAAAAATAAGTGGGACAATAGGGAAAAGGAATAGATTCATGAGAAATTTGTTACTAAATTAGTCAAACAAGCTGTTTTTGTAAAGGATATTTATGATGTTTATGACCTTCAGTAAACCTCTCTTAAAAGAATTCATTACAGGGCTTCCCTGGTGGTGCAGTGGTTGAGAGTCCGCCTGCCGATGCAGGGGACATGGGTTCCTGCCCAGGTCCGGGAGGATCCCACATGCTGCGGAGCGGCTGGGCCCGTGAGCCATGGTCACTGGGCCTGCAAGTCCGGAGCCTGTGCTCCGCAGCAGGAGAAGCCACAACAGTGAGAGGCCCGCATACCGCAAAAAAAAAAAAAAAAAAAAAAAAAAAGAATTCATTACAGTGGTTATTAAAATTTTGCACTGATTTTGATACTATAAAACTATAGCTCTATTTCCCTACAACAGCATTTCTCAACCTCAGCACTATTAACATTTTGGGCTAAATAAATCTTTGTTTGGGGGGACTATCTTCTGCACTGAAGCATGTTTAACAGAATCCCTGGCTTATAACCACTAGATGCTAATAGTATTCCCCTCCCCCCAAGTTGGAACAATCAAAGATGTCTCCAGACATTGCCAAATATCCCCTGAGAGTCAAAATCACTCCCAGTTGAGATTTTGCTCTACAAGATAATGTGATTTCTTATTCTGGAGTTAAGCTACTATTTTCATAATTCTTAGGACAATATTTGGGCTCTAACTGAACGGAATGAGGATGACATTCAGACTCAGCTGTTCATGTAACAGAGAAAGGGAAATACATACATCCCAGATGTGACTAAATAGCATGACAATCGGCTCAACAACACAAGCAGAAAAGTACAAATCTAAACAAGGCTGATGCTTTATACTACAGCTTCATCATAAAAGATCTGGTTACTGACCTTCGTATATGGAAAATGGTGAATGAGAGAACTTTTTGGAGGACTGTATATCTATGTTTCTCAACTAAAATCAGCAGTGTACTACATGAAAAACCTTGTCAAGACATTAAAAGCAGGCAGATCATGTTTGGCTGTATTCATTTTACATACTGTTGTGCATTATGTTACCAGTTTTTAAATGAAATGCCAGTGAGAAAAATACTAAAAGGGAAATTTTTAAAGGTGGAGCTAAGCTGCCACCTAGAGAATATAAAAATGAGAGCAACTTAGCCTTCTACATTTACTGCAAGAATAATATTGTCGGGTGGGAGGGAGACGCAAGTGGGAAGAGATATGGGGATATATGTATATGTATAGCTGATTCACTTTTGTTATAAAACAGAGACTAACACACCACTGTAAAGCAATTATACTCCAATAAACATGTTTTAAAAAAGAAGAATATTGTTCTATTAACTAAAAACAAATCAAATTTAAAATCTCAAAAGCGGGCTTCCCTGGTGGTGCAGTGGTTGGGAGTCTGCCTGCCGATGCGGGGTACACGGGTTCGTGCCCCAGTCCAGGAGGATCTCACATGCTGCAGAGCATTTGGGCCTGTGAGCCGTGGCTGCTGGGCTTGCACGTCCGGAGCCTGTGCTCCGCAATGGGAGAGGCCGCAGCGGTGAGAGGCCCGCGTACCGAAAAAAAAAAAAAAAAAAAAAACTCAAAAGCAATGTGAAATTCTAATGCCATGATTTTTTAAGTTACTTATTCATATGGTATCAAATTTAATTTTTTTAGTTGTGTTTTAAAGTTTCATAGAGAGTGAATTAACAGAGACAATCTTTTAAAAGTTCAAAATAGTTCTGAGTAGTCATTTCTGAATAATAGCAGAATACCTAGACAGAGAAAGCTGTACTATTAATGCTGCAATAAAACCTTAGTCAAAACTTTAGTGTTTTTTAAATTTCCAAGAAGAACACATTATTGAAAAGGAATTGGAAGAAAAATGAATGAGACCAAGTGGCAGACTTTCTAATGTTTATCACCTTTCCTAATAATCATTCTTTCAAGTGAAGCCAATTAGGGAAACAATTATGGTAACTAAAATCCAGTAGAATCATTAGCTGGAGGTAAGGGAGTGCTACTTAAGCAACCTAAGATAAGCAAAATATAAAATATAAGAAAGGAAAAAGCCCAGTGGGAATAAGAAGACTAAAAATAACCTAACTCTAACTGAGATAAAGCATAAAGCAGAGCTACAATTTCTGGGGAAATATCAGTCTCCTTTTCTAAATATAATACTGTAA
Organism: Hyperoodon ampullatus; assembly: GCF_949752795.1. Lineage (NCBI taxonomy): Eukaryota > Metazoa > Chordata > Mammalia > Artiodactyla > Ziphiidae > Hyperoodon > Hyperoodon ampullatus. Next base: position 120,663,350 of record NC_136916.1, on the reverse strand, counting down.
TTGAATACTCATTAGGTTCTCCAGACAATAAACCATCGCCTGGTTAAGGTAGACATTTTGGAAGCTGCATGAACTCTTTTGGGCCATGAGGGTCCCATTTAGTAAATTACTACTTCAATGTACTGAATGATACCCTTGTGGCCTGGTAGTGGATTACAAAAGCCCTTAATTTACACACTGGGAGAATCTGGTGCTCATTAGGAAATGAGAAGTATGCCGGCTCACATAGCCGCATAGAACAGAAAGTACTATACTCACTAAATGGAGAGTATTGAAGTGTGTCCTAGAGATTCAAGTGTCAGATTACCACGCAATGGTATACCCACATGATCTGGTCTACAATTGCTTAACACTTATGATGAGATTTTTCCCCTTTACAACTTTAGTTTTTTTTTTGTTGTTGTTGTTGTTGTTTAATCTTATGTACATTTCTAATATCACTGTTTTTGTAGCTTTGCAAGAAGAATCCTAGTTTCAGCCTTCCTGGAAGATTTTAGAGCAGCATGGGTACTTTTCAGAGATACTTACCAGACAGTCCACCATGCCTGGTATCCACCTCTACAAGTCAGTTAGTAAAATCCAATTGTTTAGAGGTGAATTTGCTCAACCCTTTTGTCATATAATGTGAACTAATATTAGGTTTCACATAATTTTTTTTTAGTTTTGAACTTTATCACAGCCTAGGAAAAAACCCCAAGGTTTCTTTTGTCCTGAGAATTCTCTTTAAGTACCTAAGGGATTTGAATTATGTATGTGAATGGCATTCTGCAACATTTTACCTAAAACTAAGCATTTATACAAGTAGTAATTATATGATTAAAGTCTTTCCTATTCCCATATTAGACCAATAAAGTAATATTTTACATATCTCTCTTAAAACACAGGCTTCTAGGGCTTCCCTGGTGGTACAGTGGTTGAGAGTCCACATGCCGATGCAGGGGATGCGGGTTCGTGCCCCAGTCTGGGAAGATCCCACATGCCGCGGAGCAGCTGGGCCCGTGAGCCATGGCCGCTGAGCCAGTGCATCCGGAGCCTGTGCTCCACAATGGGAGAGGCCACAGCAGTGAGAGGCCCCCGTACCGCAAAAAAAAAACAAAAAACAAAAAACACAGGCTTCTAATAATAACTCATACATACATGAGTAGCTTGGATGCCATTATAAATCTCAAATGATAGCTATTCATATCACACAATTGTGTCATCTGACAAAGTTATGCATTTGCCTATTTTTAAATAATGTGAAACAGAACCACCTTTTATGTGGTAAATATATCAAATCTCTCCAATGTGCTTTTTGACTAAGAAAATATGATATTTTTATGTAAGGCTTCAAAAAAGGCCTTTGTCAGTGAGAATCAATTTCTATGCATTTCAGAAATCGAGACAAATAATATACAGGAAATACACACTCCAAAAAAATCTGAAGATCATTACAGAAATGGTAACACCTCTTTATATCAATATTCTAATTAAAAAGGCAACATTAAAATTACTATATTTAAAAGCACAGGGCCATGACATGTTGAACAATAAAAGCATTTAGGGGAATTCCCAATCTAGTGGCACAGATGACACTAATCTCTTGGTTTCTAAAGTTAGAGAAATTAACTTCGATCCAGTGAGCATCTTACATGCCAGGCATACACATACATACATACATACACACACACACACACACACACACACACCTATATATACACACATCCTATTGGTTCTGTTTCTCTGGAGAACCCTGGGAGTGGGTCCCAGCAATAGATTTTTAACAAACCACCAACAAGTGACTGTGATTCAGACTTAAGCTTAAGAAACACTGTTCCCCCACGAACAAAGATGGCAGAGTAGAAGGGCGTGCCCTCACTCCCTCTTGCGAGAACACCAGAATCACAACTAACTGTTGAACAATCATCAACAGGAAGACACTGGAACTCACCAAAAAAGATACCTCACATCCAAAGAAAAAGGAGAAGCCACAATGAGATGGTAGGAGGGGCGCATTCGCAATAAAATCAAATCCCATAACTGTTAGTTGGGTGACTCACAGACTGGAGAACACTTATACCAAAGAAGTCGACCCACTGGAGTGAAGGTTCTGAGCCACACGTCAGGCTCCCCAACCTGGGGGTCCAGCAACAGGAGGAAGAATTCCTAGAGAATCAGACTTTGAAGACTAGCAGGATTTTACTGCAGAACTCTGACAAGACTGCAGGAAACAGACACTCCACTCTTGGAGGGCACACACAAAGTAGTGTACACATCGGGACCCAGGGAAAGGAGCAGTGACCCTAGAGGAGACTTACCAGACCTACTTGCTAGTGTTGGAGGTCTCCTGCAGAGGCGGGGGGTGGCTGTGGCTCACCATGAGGACAAGGACACTGACAGCAGAAGTTCTGGGAAGTATTCCTTGGCATGGGTTCTCCCAGAGTCCGCCATTAGCCGCACCAAAGAGCCAGGTAGGCTCCAGTGTTGGGTTGCCTCAGGCCAAGCAACCAACAGGGAGGGAACCCAGAACCACCCATCAGCAGACAAGCAGATTAACGTTTTACTGACCTCTGTCCACCAGAGCAACACCCAGCTCTGCCCTCCACCAGTCCCTAACATCAGGAAACTTGCTCAATCCTCTTATATAGCCACATCCACCAGAGGGCAAAGAGCAGAAGCAAGAACTACAACCCTGCAGCCTATGGTACAAAAACCACATTCACAGAAAGATTGACAAGATGAAAAGGCAGAGGGCTATGTACCAGATGAAGGAACAAGATAAAACCCCGGAAAAACAACTAAATGAAGTGGAGATAGGCAACCTTCCAGAAAAAGAATACAGAATAATGATAGTGAAGATGATCCAAGACCTCAGAAAAAGAATGCAGGCAAAGATCGAGAAGATGCAAGAAATGTTTAACAAAGAACTAGAAGAATTAAAGAACAAACAAACACAGATGAACAATACAATAACTGAAATGAAAACTACATTAGAAGGAGTCAATAGTAGAATAACTGAGGCAGAAGAACGGATAAGTGACCTGGAAGACAAAATGGTGGAATTCACAGCTGAGAAACAGAATAAACAAAACAAAAAAAAAAATGAAGACAGCCTAAGAGACCTCTGGGACAATATTAAATGCAACAACATTCGCGTTACAGGCGTGCCAGAAGGAGAAGAGAGAGAGAGAAAGGACCAGAGAAAATATTTGAAGAGATTATAGTTGAAAACTTCCCTAACATGGGAAAGGAAATAGCCACCCAAGTCCAAGAAGCACAGAGAATCCCAGGCAGGATAAACCCAAGGCGAAACACACTGAGACACGTAGTAATCAAAATGGCAAAAATTAAAGAAAATGAAAAATTATTGAAAGCAGCAAGGGAAAAATCACAAATAACATACAAGGGAACTCGCATAAGGTTAACAGCTGATTTCTCAGCAGAAACTCTACAGGCCAGAAACGAATGGCATGATATACTTAAAGAGATGAAAGGGAAGAACCTACAACCAAGATTACTGTACCCAGCAAGGATCTCATTCAGATTCGATACAGAAATCCAAAGCTTTACAGACAAGCAAAAGTTAAGAGAATTCAGCACCACCAAACGAGCTCTACAACAAATGCTAAAGGAATTCCTATAACTGGGAAACAAAAGAGAAGAAAGGACCTAAAAAAAATATGCAAAACAATTAAGAAAATGGTAATAGGAACATACATATCAATAATTACCTTAAACGTGAATGGATTAAATTCTCCAACCAAAAACACAGGCTTGGTGAATGGACACAAAAACAAGACCCATATATATGCTGTCTACAAGAGACCCACTTCAGACATAGGAACACATACAGACTGAAAGTGAGGGGAAGGAAAAAGATATTCCATGCAAATGGAAATCAAAAGAAAGCTGGAGTAGCAATACTCATATCAGATAAAATAGACTTTAAAATAAAGAACGCTACAAGAGACAAGGAAGGACACTACATAATGATAGAGGGATCAACCCAAGAAGAAGATATAACAATTATAAATATATATGCACCCAACATAGGAGCACCTCAATACATAAGGCAACTGCTAACAGCTATAAAAGAGAAAATCGGGGCTTCCCAGTTGGCACAGTGGTTGAGAGACCACCTGCCGATGCAGAGGACACGGGTTCATGCCCCAGTCCAGGAAGATCCCACATGCTGTGCAGTGGCTAGGCCCGTGAGCTATGGCCGCTGAGCCTGCGTGTCCACAGCCTGTGCTCCGCAACGGGAGAGGCCACAATAGTGAGAGGCCCGCGTACCGCAAAAACAAAAATAGGAAATCGACAGTAACACAATAATAGTGGGGGACTTTAACACCTCACTTACACCAATGGACAGATCATCCAAAATGAAAATAAATAAGGAAACAGAAGCTTTAAATGATACTTTAGATCAGATAGATTTAACTGATATTTATAGGACATTCCACCCAAAAACAGCAGATTACACTTTCTTCTCAAGTGCGCACAGAACATTCTCCAGGATAGCTCACATCTTGGAACACAAATCAAGCCTCAGTAAATTTAAGAAAATTGAAATCATATCAAGCATCTTTTCTGACCACAGTGCTATGAGATTAGAAATGAATTACAGGCAAAAAACTGTAAAAAACACAAACACATGGAGGCTAAACAATACGTTACTAAATAATCAAGAGATCACTGAAGAAATCAAAGAGGAAATCAAAAAATACCTAGAGACAAATGACAATGACAACACGCCGATCCAAAACCTAAGGGATGCAGCAAAAGCAGTTTTAAGAGGGAAGTTTATACCTATACAAGCCTACCTCAAGAAACAAGAAAAATCTCAAATAAACAATCTAACCTTACACCTAAAGGAACTAGAGAAAAAACAAAAAACAAAACCCAAAGTTAGCAGAAGGAAAGAAATCATAAACATCAGAGCAGAAATAAATGAAATAGAAAAAAAGAAAACAATAGCAAAGATCAATAAAACTAAAAGCTGGTTCTTTCAGAAGATAAACAAAATTGATAAACAACTAGACAAACTCATCAAGAAAAAGAGGGAGAGGACTCAAATCAATAAAATTAGAAATGAAAAAGGAGAAGTAACAACAGACAGAAATACAAAGAAATACAGAAATATGCAGAAATACAAAGCATCTTAAGAGACTACTACAAGCAATTCTATGCCAATAAAATGGATAACCTGGAAGAAATGGACAAATTCTTACAAAAGTATAACCTTCCAAGACTGAACCAGGAAGAAATAGAAAATATGAACAGACCAATAACAAGTAATGAAATTGAAACTGTAATTAAAAATCTTCCAACAAACAAAAGTCCAGGACCAGATGGCTTCACAGATGAATTCTATCAGACGTTTAGAGAAAAGCTAACACCGATCCTTCTCAAACTCTTCCAAAAAAATTGCAGAGGAAGGAACACTCCCAAACTCATTCTATGAGGCCACCATCACCCTGATACCAAAACCAGACAAAGATGCTACAAAAAAAGAAAATTACAGACCAATATCACTGATTAATATAGAGGCAAAAATCCTCAACAAAATACTAGCAAACAGAATCTAACAACACATTAAAAGGATCATACACCATGATCAAGTGGGATTTATCCAAGGGAGCAAGGATTCTTCAATATACGCAAATCAATCAATGTGATACACCATATTAACAAATGGAAGAAGAAAAACCATATGATCATTTCAATAGATGCAGAGAAAAGCTTTTGACAAAATTCAACACCCATTTATGATAAAAACTCTCCAGAAAGTGGGCATAGAGGGAACCTACCTCAACATAATAAAGGCCATATACGACAAACCCACAGCCAACATCATTCCCAATGGTGAAAAACTGAGAGCATTTTCTCTAAGATCAGGAATAAGACAAGGATGTCCACTCTCACCACTATTATTCAACATAGTTTTGGAAGTCCTAGCCATGGCAATCAGAGAAGAAAAAGAAATAAAAGGAATACAAATTGGGAAAGAAGTAAAGCTGTCACTGTTTGCAGATGACATGATACTATACATACAGAATCCAAAAGGTGCCACGAGAGAACTACTAGAGCTAATCAATGAATTTGGTAAACTTGCAGGATATAAAGTTAATGCCTGTTTTGGAAGTCTTAGCCATGGCAATCAGAGAAGAAAAAGAAATAAAAGGAATACAAATTGGAGAAGAAGAAGTAAAGCTGTCACTGTTTGTAGATGACATGATACTATACATACAGAATCCAAAATGTGCCACCAGAGAACTACTAGAGCTAATCAATGAATTTGGTAAAGTTGCAGATACAAAATTAATGCACAGAAATCTCTTGCATTCCTATACACCAACGATGAAAAATCTGAAAGAGAAATTAAGGAAAGATTCCCATTTACCACTGCAACAAAAAGAATAAAATATCTAGATATAAACCTACCTAGGGAGACTAAAGACCTGTATGCAGAAAAGTATAAGATGCTGATGAATGAAATTAAAGACAATACCACCAGATGGAGAGATATACCATGTTCTTGGATTGGAAGAATTATTATTGTGAAAATGGCTATACTACCCAAAGCAATCTGGATTCAATGGGATCCCTATCAAATTACCCATGGCATTTTTTACAGAACTCGAAGAAAAAATCTTAAAATTTGTATGGAGACACAAAAGACCCCGAATAGCCAAAGCAGTCTTGAGGGAAAAAGACAGAGCTGGAGGAATCAGGCTCCCTGACTTCAGACTATACTACAAAGCTACAACAATCAAGACAATATGGTACTGACACAAAAACAGAAACATAGATCAACAGAACAAGATAGAAAGCCTAGAGACAAACCCACACACCTATGGTCAACTAATCTATGACTAAGGAAGCAAGGATATACAATGGAGACAAGACAGCCTCTTCAATAAGTGGTGCTGGGAAAACTGGACAGCTACATGTAAAAGAATGAAATTAGAACACTCCCTAACACCATACAGAAAAATAAACTCAAAATGGATTAAAGACCTAAAAGTAAGACTGGACACTAAAAAACTCTTAGAGGAAAACAGGAAGAACACTCTTTGACATAAATCACAGCAAGATATTTTTTGATCCATCTCTTACAGTAATGGAAAAAAAAAAAAACAAATGGGACCTAATGAAACTTCAAAGCTTTTGCACAGCAAAGGAAACCATAAACAAGACGAAAAGACAACCCTCAGAATGGGAGAAAATATTTGCAAATGAATCAACAGACAAAGAATTAATCTCCAAAATATATAAACAGCTCATGCAGATCAATATTAAAAAAACAAACAACCCAATCCAACAATGGTCAGAAGACCTAAATAGACATTTCTCCAAAGAAGTCATACAGATGTCCAAGAGGTACATGAAAAGCTGCTCAACATCACTAATTATTAGAAAATGCAAATCACAACTACAATGAGGTATCACCTGACACCAGTTAGAATGGGCATCATCAGAAAATCTACAAACAACAAATGCTGTAGAGGGTGTGGAGAAAAGGCAACCCTCCTGCACTGTTGGTGGGAATGTAAATTGATACAGTCACTATGGAGAACAGTATGGAGGTTCCTTAAAAAATGAAAAATAGAATTACCATATGACCCAGCAATCCCACTACTGGGCATATACCCAGAGAAAACCACAATTCAAAAAGAGACATGCACCCCAATGTTCATTGCAGCAGTATTTACAATAGCCAGGTCATGGAAGCAACCTAAATGCCCATTGACAGACGAATGGATAAAGAAGATGCGGTATGCAAGACCACCTAGAGGGGTGGGATAGGGAGGGTGGGAGGGAGGGAGACATAAGAGGGAAGCGATATGGGAACATATGTATATGTATAACTGATTCACTTTGGTATAAAGCAGAAACTAACACACCATTGTAAAGCAATTATACTCCAATAAAGATGTTTAAAAAAAAAAAGATGTGGTACATGTATACAATGGAATATTACTCAGCCATAAAAAAGAAAGAAATTGGGTCATTTGTTGAGATGTGGATGGATCTAGAGACTGTCATACAGAGTGAAGTAAGTCAGAAAGAGAAAAACAAATATCGTATATTAACACATATATGTGGAACCTAGAAAAATGGTACAGATGAACCGGTTTGCAGGGCAGAAACTGAGACACAGATGTAGAGAACAAACGTATGGACACCAAGGGGGGAAAGCGGCGGTGGGGGTGGGGTGTGTGTGTGATGAATTGGGAGATTGGGATTGACATGTATACACTGATGTGTATAAAACTGATGACTAATAAGGACCTGCTGTATAAAAAATTTTTTAAAAAAATGAACCACTGTTCCAGTACAAGGTTCTTCTGTAGGCAGGAGGTATTAAGAGTTTTCAGACAGAAGGCTTGCTTTATACATGAGGAATTACTTTTTCCACTATGAAGGGAGCAAAGAAGGGAAGGAATGGGGCTGGTAGATGAAGGTAAGTTTGAGATTTGGTGGTGGGAATTTGAGGCAGTTCTTGTCCTGGCTTCTATTTTTTTGTAGAGCAGAAAATATTGTGATTTTCTAAGAGAAAGTAAGGATGTGGTAGGTGGAGAGAACTGAGAAGAGTAGGGAACAAAGTCTTGAAATGATCATTGCAGAAAGTACGCAATTTTGAGGGCCCATCGGGTTCAGAGGGTAACCATACCAAACTAGCTGGTTGCAAGATTTTCCCAGATTTGGTCAGTAGTCTCAGTATGCAGGTAAGGATGATAACTGGATTCATCCAGGATTTGGATTTTCCCAGGTCAACAGAAGGACAATGGAAAAGAGAAATCGATGTGGTAATGAGAATAGAATCACTGCTATTGAATCCAAGCACAGTAGGACAGGAGTGAAGAATAGAGGGGCTGGGAAGAATAGAAAACAGAGAATAAGCCTTATGATACCTGACACCAGTTCTCTGCCATTCAGGGACACCACTGCCATCCCTGATGCAAAGTGTTCCAATAGCTTCACCAGATATGATGAAATAACAGAGGAAAGATTCTACTTCTCATTGGAGGATATCTGGGAAGGCCTAGATGAAACGAGAAGGTGGAACATAAACAGCCTTAAAGAATCTAGATATGCAAGTTTGGGATAAACTTAATAGCACAGAAAGAGTCTATAGGAAGCAAGTTGAAGAACAGAAAATATTGTTTCAAATACAACAAGGATTTAAGTTTAATAGATATAGGATAAGCCCAGGAAGGGATGAAGAATACTAACAGAAAGGGATATAGTGCATTAAGGGAAAAGATGAAAAGACACACTGCATTTATATTTTGGAGAGCTTTCGATTTAACTGTGTGCTAGAGAGCTATTAAAGACTTTTGACAAGCAGAATGACGTGATCATTGCAACCTTCACTGTTCCATCAAAATATTTGTAAAGATGGTGAAGATTGTTTGAACTGTTTAACTGATAGACTAGATGCATTCCTAGAAGTTGTCCTCTAAAATTAAATTTAGTACATGAGCTAATACTTTACCTTTAAAAATTAGCATTCCTGATATGAAAAATATTAAAGTCTTCATAAGCAAATGGACAAATAAAGGAACAGGAATACACAATTTATAAAACAGAAATGTAATTGGAAAAGAAAATAAATCTTTATGTTAAATTAATATTTCTATGCCAAAAATGAATCAGCCCTAGGATTTTTTTTAAAAAATCATTCATTGTTGCCCTAAAATTTTATTTCTACAATATCTTTTAGATCTTTCTCCAAAAGATGGTGTAACCCACCTCTGATTATTTCCATTTCAGGGGGTAGGTGGGCATTTCCTTCTCTCTATTAGTGCCTCAAATGTGCCATATATATATAGTTGGATATCAATAAATGACTGTGGATGATGACTCCATTTTCTCCCTGAATTCTCTGTGACTGGTAAGACAATGTCCCAGCAGCACACATACAGAATAGTGTTTCCTTTTCTCCTGATTTCCCCAAATCTGAGATTGCTCTTTGTCATAACCAAAACATTCTCAAACTGTATCTGTGCCCCAGAGAGGACACATAATTGAACTTCCACTTTAGTGGATCTTTGCCATCAGGCATGATGAATGTCTAGGTAAAATAATGGTCAGCACACCACAGGGCCATTTCACCAATAGAAAAATTCGAGAGGAGGTTCTCTTTCTCCAGACTGAAAGGGTCTTAAAACTGTATAAATTTTTTGTTAACTTGGATTGAATGTTTTCCTTGTTTTAGAACTCTCATTTCGACCAAACTCTTCATTGTGATGCTAGTGTTCAACACACAAAATGTAAGAATTAAAAATACAGCAAAAACTTCAGCCTTCTTCTCCAATGGTTGGATTCCTTTAATCAAGCTTGACAGATGAGAAAGAGCAATGTTTGAAACTGCCCTGATTGATGGCACTTAATGATTTCCTCTTACTTCAACTTATAAGCAAGGTTTTCAATTATCATTCTAAAAATAAATTGGCAGACACATAAACTTATTTAGCAAAGAAACTGTGATTAAATAATATTATCTACTGAATTGCCTATATCTACTAATTTTACTTCAGAAAGCAATCAACTTTATGATCATATTCTATCTCCACTATCCTCCAGAAGTTTATAGATGCTCTCAATTTATACTATTATTTTATTATCCTTTATATGAAAGGATGATAATATTATGGTTTTCTTTTTAATAATTCATAAAGATCTCATGATATGTTTCAGGACACTTCCATCTTTTTTCTCAGCATTGGCTTTGAGTACACTACTTAAATATGTCTCTTTATATGTTTTACCCTCCTCCTTCTCCCTATTTATCTTAAACTTCACCCAGCAAATCCTGCCAGCAATTATCCCATGGCTATGATATTTCATTTGCTTAAACAGAAACCTTATCAGCAAATAATAGCTGTTTTTATTCTGCAAAACTAATCATGTAGCAGTCACTGAATTCATTTGCAATTTCTAACAACAGATACTAGAAGAAACCACCCATTAATATTGTTACCGAACCCAGGTCTGGCTGCTCGCTGCTTGAAAGCCAATTCTCGAGAGACAAGTGTTGGTAGGAAAGGAAATGTTGCTTTATTTCAGAGGCCGGCAACCGGGGGTGTGGACATACTCCTGTCCCAAGGCCGACTCCCACCCTGACAACCAGGGGGCAAGAGCTTTTATAGACAGAGAGGGGGGGCTACATGCAGAAAAAATACAGTCAGCTCTGATAGTCATCTTGAAATTGGTCATCGGTGGTCTGACCAGCATCATCTTGATTGTTTTAGGTACAGTTAATCTTCATTTCCAGGGTCGGTTTGTTTCCATTTCTTTGAGGCCAATTCCTGGAATTGTGGCAGCTTATGTCATGGCTACAGCCTGGTCATCATGTAGTTAACTTCTTCCACCTGGTGGGGGTTTCAGTACCTATAAGACAGCTCACAGGATATGGCTCAGAATATTATCTATAGCCCTTAAGGAGGAACTAAAGGTCCTTGACTATGTTTAATGACTAAACTATTATTATTTGGTCTCCTTTGACTGTCTTCCTCTGTTTCTGCATTTTCTCACTTCTCTGATTAAACGTAGTCTTTGGCTAAATTTTTTCCACAGACAAAAGGCAGGCTGAGGACATGGTGGGGGCAGGGAGAAACATAGGGTCCTGCTCTGTTTCAACATGATTTTCATATGTCATCCTAATGTCTTTCATTACTAGATAAGATGCGTGACTGTTAAAAATAAAATTTAGGCTTGTGTATGTAGTTTCTCGGGTCGATGGCATCATGATATGAACACATCATATGGTTAATTCTACCTCTAACACGATATTGTGTAAAAGCAACAGGTAATTCCCTGCTGCAACAATTTTACCAGGAAGCTTTAGGCCAAATAAAATCAGAGTTGAAACAATCAGATATTTCCAAGTTAAGTAGATGGGAGAGCTGAGACAGAAGTAGAAATTGAGAAAAATAACTCTGCCTATTCAACAAGAAATTTTTATAAGTTGGGGAAAGGAATGAACAAGAAGAAAAGTAATAAGAAGAAATTACACTGGAATGGAATAAAGAAAGAAATGGCACAGATCAATAAGCATAGATACTTTTACATCAACCTTTGGTTCTTCTAATACCCTAAAAAATATTTGAAGTTTTTAGTATCTCTTTTTTATTTGTCAAGTACTAAAAAAAAAAAAAAACTATCAGTTTCGTCCCCTTAGATATCTTCAGAACCCCAAAGTGTGGAATATTTCTATACTTTATCATGATATTAACTCTAATATGTGTGCCTTTTACTCCTATTTTCCTTTTCATGTCTTAAAAATATATATATTTCCCCAACACATAAGAGAAAATGTCACTTTCCCAGTATATTGGGTCTATGGAAATATCAGTCTTTTTAGTAGGCAGCAAGGAATATATGAGGACAAGGCAGACCAAAAGCAATCTGAAATGGGCACAGGACCAGCCAGCCAAGTTGGCATCAAATTCTGCATCATCATTCCACATCAAAAGACAGACTAGGTAAAGAATTTGATGATTCCAGAGCTAACTCCCAAAGATACAGTCAAAGCAATGGGCTCAGATATAGCAAAAGTCAAATATACAAACATATAAACATATCAATATGTGTTCAAAACCCTGCATTCAAATCAGCCATGAGGGACCCCATAGATGATAAATATCTAGGTAGAAGGGCAAGAAAATACCAGTAGCTAGTGTGATAAACATTCACTTCAAAAACTATATGAGCACCCACTATGTGGCAGACAGTATTCTGGGAGTAAGCAGCAGTAAATAAAATGGACAAAAATCCCTAACTTTCTAGTGTCCATCCAGTGTAGGAGACACATACTAAACAAGATAAATGCAGAGTGATAAGAGCTTAAAAGAAAATAAAATCAGGAAGAAGGGATATAGTGTATAGTTCCCAAAGATGACCACACCCCATTGCTCCTCTCTCTGTATTCATATCTCACTCCTCTCTGTAACAGATGGAGGATCTATCTACCCTCTCCTTGAATCCTAGCTGGCTTTATGACTAGCTTTGACTAATAGAATAGGCGGGAGCTCCAGCTCCAGGCCTAGCCCTTAAGAAACCTGGCAGCTTCTGTTTAGGTTCTCTTGGAACCCAGTCGCCATGCTGTAAGTAAGTCCCAACTATCTTCTGGAGAGAGAGGCCACATGGAGAGGCCCTGGATGAGGAGGCCAACGTGGAGAAGGTGATAAAATAGGAAAGAACCTAGGTGCACCTTCTGAGCCCTCACCTGCATGCCGACACACATGAGACCCCTGCTGACCCCATATGAAGAGAATAAAAGCCCAGAAATTAGTAAGAAATAATGAATCATTATTTAAATCATTAAATTTGGGAGTGTTTACACTGTATACACAGTTATACTAAAATAGATAACTGAAACATGGGAGGGGTAGGTAAAGAGGAAATTGGTAATTATCAAAGTGAAGAACTACAATGCAACCATGAGATTATCTATGTTTTTTCTGAGAATAGAGCAAAAAGAAAATATTTAAATTACCTAAGAAGAGAAAGAATTAAGATAAGCATACTAAATTCTATTGGCCACTGGAAAGGAAGACAGACACATGTTGCATTTCTAAGCTAGGGGCTGAGAGGCAAAGAACGATATTGCTGACTCAGTTATAGGCAGCTACACCTAAGAAGCCACACTTAAGGAGTAGTGCCTAAGGAATTGTACCCACACACCTCAGTCACACCTGGACATGATCTAAATGGTAGGATCCTGACCTCAAGCCTAAGCTGGAGGACTTAATGGGATGACACCTTGAGGGGTCTTGGGGGATGGTGAGTCTATTTTACAGGTGGGAGGGATGTGAATTGCTTAGGTCAGAAGGCAGAATGGGGTAGACTGTTAGGTTGGTAACCTACAATGAATGATACCTCCAGGTCTTCACACTCAGTGTAATCTCCTTCCACATTGACTTTGGGCTTGGCCATGGACTGGATTTGGCCAGCAGAACATTACAAGTGTGATGCGAACAGAGGCTTGATAAGATGGTCACCTTGTGGCCTGTTCTCCTGGAGTACTGCTACTGGGAAGCAAGCTTCCATGATTTAAGCAAGGGCTAACTATTCTGCTGAAGAGAGAGTCACGTGGAGAGGATCTGGAAGATGAATCATCAAGTAGAAAGAACCACATGAAGGAGACCCAAGACATACCAGCTGAATGCAGTCACTCCTGGGGTAGGAGGGGGCGGTGGTAGAGAAGCATCCACTCCACCTGCAAAACTGTCTTAACAAACCATTGCTGTTTAAGCCACTAACTTTTAGAGTGGCTCGTTATGTAACAATAGATAGACATCTGAAAAAGGGGATAAGGAATAGGGAGACTTCATTGAGAAGACTTAGAGGTGATAAAGAAGACGTGTTGATATCTGGGGAAAAAAAGCACTCCAGGCAGAGGGATGAGCAAGCACACAGGCCCTGAAGAGGAGTAGGCCTGGCTTATGTGAGGAACTGCAAGGAGACCAGTATAGCTGGAACAGAATGAGGAAGTGGGGGTGGGGGGCACATTAAGAAATGAGCTAGAAATGAGCTAGAGCCAGATCAACCCAGGCATTGTAGGTCACTGTAAAGACTTTTTCATCCAGAGGTTGATAGAAAGCCATTGGAAATTTAACGCATTCATCAATTCATTTAAAACTATCTGTTCAGCCTGACTGTATGCCAGTTTCATAGTACTGGGCATGCAACAATGAATAGGACTTTGTGTGTGTTGGGACACGGGAAGGAGGAAGGGTTTTAAGAGGGTGGAAGAAGAGGAGTAGGATCACAAAAAAGCTGGACCAGATGGGAGAAAGACTGCTTTCTGTTGGCTCAGGCCAACCTGAAGGATAGAGATCCCTTCAACCAGGACCCTTCTTTGCTTTCCTCAAAGTCTCTCTTCAGGATAATTTGCTACAGTTTTACATTAGGGTACATTATACCCGCACAAGAAAGCTCATGTCTCTTTTAACACAATTTAATTTCCTAAAAGCTTTTTCCAAACAAATGGTGGCATTTCATCAGCCATGCACAAGTATTCTCAAAAGATCTTGCCAGGCTCCAGCATTCTGTGCTCTAAGTGTGTGTCAATACATTTACAATAAAAAGGCTTTGTTAAACTTTAAAAGATTCTCTTCAAAAGACACTATGTACTTCCCAAATGGTACTTTACGAATATAGTGCTTTACAGATTGCAGTGAGGTTTCAGAGCAATTGACTCACCACTGCATCATATTCTTGCAACCAAACTAAATAGCAAAGTAACAAGCAAAGAAGGCACAGAGCTAACATTATTATAGCTTTAAATAAAAGTTCATGAAGCAATTTTCCTTCAGTGTGGTGCCACACACATCAAAGTATATTAGGTAGCCCGGAAGGTGACAGAGTAACGAGAGGACTTTGTTGGGCCTTGACATGAGTAGTTCCTGGAGAAAAGTGTGAAGATCTTGTCAGGGGTGGAATAAATTGTATTCTTCCAGCTGGTCAATGCATCAGTTTACACTGAATCTGGATGGTCTCCCAGTTCAGGTCGGACTATATTTAGAATAATATTTTCATAGAACTTCTTGTCAAACATACATTCTTTGTGGGAAGGAAGCAGAAGTGCTCCCTTCAACAGAATAAAATCCTTCTACTTATGCTATACTTTCCTGGGTTTATAAAGACAAGAAATCCCAAAATACTTCGCTGCTTTAGAAGAGATCTTTGTTCAGCTAACTCATTTCTCCCAAAAACAAGACTAAATGGTCTTCCTTACCTTGTTATTTCTTAGATTCTAATTAATGACAAGATTTTAGTTTCTAGCTACCTAATATTTAATGACTTCACTGAGCATTTGTTTCCCACCAACATCTTCTATTTTTCTGACTTAAGCCCAGGAAGATACACAGGAGGACTATACTTTGTACATTTTCTCAGGGAATTCACAGAAGCTGTGAAGCCTAACAGTGGACCCTTTCCCCAGTGTGTCTGGATCCCTTCTTTAATAACCTTCTCTTTGACACCAGGGAAAACAGTGTGGGTAATACTTGGTACTGGCTGTGCTCTGTTCTGTTCTGTTGAGGAGAGCCATTGACAATTACCATCCTTTATCTTTGCCTCAAAATGAAGTGTGCTTCTTATCCAATTCACACAAGTATTGTGAAGCTGAAATTGTTTTAAGAGCTTTAAAGGAAAGGTACCATATAAATGCAAATAAGAGGAGATTTGATAAGAAGAATTGTCATATCCAGGTGCACAATGGCTGCCCTATCCAAATGAACAGTTTGCAATTTCACTGCTATTGTCATTCAGTATACATCAGAGAATAAAGACTATAAAGTGAGTCTTCTAGAATTCTTTCTACTTGAATTGCAGGCACAGTTTTCTCATACTATCATATAATATGCCACCTAGAGAACTGAAAGATGAAAGAAGACACCCTGGACCACAAGTCCTATAGACTTGCTACTACCACCCCAAGAGGATTAAAGGGTACTGGGGCCCTATCACTGATGGGAAATGCTCTACAACTTCCCATTCATAGAAACTCAGGGAGCTCTGAAGAGAATACTCAGATCAAACTATCTCCCTGTGGCAAGACATATTTTTAACACTTAGTGCAAACATCCGTCCACACATTATAGAATCTGGCATTTACCAGTTCAATTGCTCAGGTCAGCATGTCTACCATGCCCCCAATCTATCAAGCTGGTTTTTGTAACCAGGACAACAGTGCTGGCATTCAGCCTAAGGGGATACTGGGAGCTAATTCAACATAAAAAAATAATAAAGAAAAAGGATTTTTTTTAAACACTCCTGCTCTTTGGATGATATATCAGCAACTGTTCCCAGACTTCCTCTGAAACTTTCTCTGAAACTGCTTACAATTTAGCCAATAGCTGACCACAGCACTCCTTCCTTGGTTGCTACAAATTGGGTGAGCAGCTAGATAAAATGCTTACATTAGCCAATGAGTGAGTGGCCAAGGACATTTTGCATAGCATCTTTCTAATTCCAAATAAGATGTTTTAAACAAAACCTAGGGAGAATAATAAAGGACGGGAAAGTAACTTCACCTTCAGAATGGCAACATCTACACAGATCTTTTTGGTCTGAGCTCCAGAGTTCACATGTCAGATCCTTAACAACTGTACATGGTAGAAAAGGAGAAACTAATACTCTATCATGCCTGACGCACCTAGGACCTTATCTTTGCTTGATATTATTCTTTTCGTAATTACAGGCATACCTCATTTTATTGTGCTTCACATTACTGCCCTTCAGATACTGTGTTTTTTTACAAATTGAAGGTTTGTGGCAATGAGCAAGTCTATCGACGTCATTTTTCCAACAGCATTTGCTTACTTCGTGTCTCTGTATCAGATTTTGGTAATTCTCACAATATTTCAAATGTTTTCATTATTGTTATATTTGTTATGGTAATCTGTGGTCTGTGATCTTTGCTGTTACTATTGCAATTGTTCTGGGGTGCCATGCGCTGTGCTCATATAAGACAGAGAAATTAATTGATAAACGCTGTGTGTGTTCTGACTGCTCCACTGACTAGCCATTCCCTGTCTCTCTTCTGCTCCTTGACCTCTCTGTTCCTTGAGAGACAACAATAGTGAAATTAGGCCAATTAATAACCATACAATTGCCTCTAAGCATACCAGTGAAAGGAGGAGTCAGTCAATGTGGCAAACTTCATTGTCTTATTTTAAGAAATTGACACAGCCACGCCAATCTTCAGCAACCACCACCCTCATCAGTCAGCAGCCATCAACACTGAGATAAGACCCTCCACCAGCAAAGAAGTTATGACTTGCTGAAGGTTCAGGCGATGGTTAGCATTTTTTAACAATAAAATATTTTTAAATTAAGGTATGCACATTTTAAGAAATACTGCTATGTCACACTTTAAAGACTACAGTATACTATAAATATAACTTTTATATGCACTGGAAAACCAAAAACTTCATGTAACTTGTTTTACTGTGATATTCACTTTATTGCAATGGCCTCGAACCTGCAATATCTCCAAGGTATGCCTGTGGTGTCCTTTTATATTAAAGTATTAATTATCCTCTTGTTTGAAGAAACAGACAGTTGGGATTGTTACTTTTCAGCAAAACCATAAAGAAAAACAATCTATCCCCACGGACTTAAAGAGCGGAATTTGATCAAATACAAAAGTCGAGGAGACCTTCAAGATGGCAGAGGAGTGAGACATAAAGATCACCTTCCTCCCCACAAATACATCACAAATACATCTATATGTGGAACGACTCCTACAGAACACTTACTGAACACTGGCAGAAGACCTCAGACTTCCCAAAAAGCACAAAACTCCCCCACGTACCTGGGTAAGGCAAAGGAAAAAAGGAAACACAGAGACAAAAGAATAGGGATGGGACTTGCACCTCTGGGAGGGAGCTGTGAAGGAGGAAAAGTTTCCACACACTAGGAAGCCCCTTCACTGGCAGAGACGGCGGGGGGTAAGGGCAAGGGGGAGCCTTTGGAGCCACAGAGGAGAGCGCAGAAACAGGGGTGCAGACGGCAAAGAGGAGAGATTCCCACACAGACAATAGGTGCCAACCAGCACTAGCCAACCTGAGAGGCTTGTCTGCTCACCTGCCAGGGCAGGTTGGGGCTGGGAGCTGAGGCTCAGGCTTCGGTTGGATCCCAGGGAGAGGACTGGGGTTGGTTGCGTGAACACAGCCTGAAGGGGGCCAGTGTGCCATAGCTAGCCGGGAGGGAGTCAGGGAAACAGTCTGCACATGCCTAAGAGTCAAGAGACCATTGTTTCATGGCACACAAGGAGAGGGAATTCAGAGCACCACCTAAATGAGCTCCAGATACGAGAGTGAGCCACAGCTATCAGAGCGGACACCAGAGATGGGCATGAAATGCTAAGGCTCTTGCTACAGCCACCAAGAAGCCTGTGTACAAGCACAGGTCACTATCCACACCTCCCCTCCCGGGAGCCTGTGCAGCCCGCCACTGCCAGGGTCCCGTAATCCAGGGACAACTTCCCTGGGAGAACACACAGCGTGCTTCAGGCTGTTGTGACGTCACGTCACGCCAGCCTCTGCTGCCGGAGGCTCACCCCGCATTCCGTTCCGTATCCCTCCCTCTCTCCAGCCTGAGTGAGCCAGAGCCACCTAATCAGCTGCTTCTTTAACCCTGTCCTGTCTCGGTGGGAAACAGATGCCCTCAGGTGACCTACATTCAGGGGCAGGGCCAAATCCAAACCTGAAAGCCAGGAGCTGTGCGAACAAAGAAGACAACGGGAAATCTCTCCCAGCAGCCTCAGGAGCAGCAGATTAAATCTCCACAATCAACTTGATGTACCCTGCATCTCTGGAATACCTGAATAGATAACAAATCATCCCAAAATTGAGGCGGTGGACTTTGGGAGCAACGATATATATATATTTTTCTTTTTCTCTTTTTGTGAGTGTGTATGTGTATGCTTCTTTGTGTGATTTTGTCTGCATACCTTTGCTTTTACCATTTGTCCTAGGGTTCTGTCTGTCCAGCCTCTTTTGTTGTTGTTGTTTTTGAGGTTTTTACTATAGTTTTTAGCACTTGTTATCATTGGTGGATTTGTTTTCTGGTTTTGTTGCTCTCTTCTTTCTTTACTTTTTTTTCTTCTGTTATTACTTTTTTTTTTTTTTTGCTTGTGTTGGGTCTTCATTTCTGTGCAACGGCTTTCTCTACTTCCAGCAAGCAGGGGCCACTCTTCATCGCACTGCAAGGGCCTCTAACTATCACGGCCTCTCTTGTTGAAGAGCACAGGCTCCAGATGCACAGGCTCAGTATTTGTGGCTCATGGGCCTAGATGCTCCGCGGCATGTGGGATCTTCCCAGACCAGGGCTCGAACCCATGTCCCCTGCACTGGCAGGCAGATTCTCAACCACTGCGCCACCAGGGAAGCCCCTGCTATTACTTTTTAATTCTTTTATTTTTAATAATTATTTTTTCATTTTAATAACTCTATTTTATTTTGTCTTTCTTTCTTTATTTTTTTCTCCCTTTTCTCTGACCCGTGTGGCTGACATGGTCTTTTCTCTGACCCGTGTGGCTGACATGGTCTTGGTGCTCCGGCCGGGTGTCAGGCCTGTGCCTCTGAGATGCAAGAGCCGAGTCCAGGACATTGGACCACCAGAGACCTCCCAGCTCCACATAATATGAAACAGTGAAAGATCTCCTAGAGATCTCCACTCAATGCAAAGACCCAGCTACACTCAACGACGAGCAAGCTACAGTGCTGGACACCCTATGCCAAACAACTAGCAAGACAGGAACACAACCTCACCCATTAGCAGAGAGGCTGCCTAAATTCATAATAAGGCCAGAGACACCACAAAAAACACCACTGACACTGTCTTCCCCACCAGAAAGACAAGATCGAGCCTCATACTCTAGAACACAGATACCAGTCCCCTCCACCACGAAGCCTACACAACCCACTGAACCAACCTTGGCCTTTGCGGGCAGACACCAAAAACAGTGCGAAATACGAACTTGCAGCTCGCAAAAAGGAGACCCCAAACACAGTAAGTTAAGCAAATGAGAAACACACAGCAGATGAAGGAGTAAGATAAAAACCAACTAGACCAAACAAATGAAGAGGAAATAGGCAGTCTACCTGAAAAAGAATTCAGAGTGATGATAGTAAAGATGATCTAAAATCTTGGAAATAGAATGGAGAAAATACAAGAAACATTTAATAAGTACCTAGAAGAATTAAAGAGCAAACAAACAATGATGAAAAACACAATAAATGAAATTTAAAATTCTCTAGAAGAAATCAATAGCAGAAAAACTGAGGCAGAAGAACGGATAAGTGACCTGGAAGATAAAATAGTGGAAATAACTATGGCAGAGAAGAATAAAGAAAAAAGAATGAAAAGAATTGAAGACAGTCTCAGAGACCTCTGGGCAACATTAAATGCACCAACATTCAAATTATAGGGGTCCCAGAAGAAGAAGAGAAAAAGAAAGGGACTGAGAAAATATTTGAAGACATTATAGTTGAAAAATTCCCTAACATGGGAAAGGAAATAGTTAATCAAGTCCAGGAAGAACAGAGAGTCCCATACAGGATAAATCCAAGGAGAAACACTCCAAGACACATTTTAATCAAGCTGTCAAAAATTAAATACAAAGAAAGAAATATTAAAAACGGCAAGGAAAAAACAACAAATAACATACAAGGGAATCCCCAGAAGGGTAACAGCTGATCTTTTGTCAGAAACTCTGCAAGCCAGAAGGGAGTAACAGGACATATTTAAAGTGATAAACCAAAGAATCTACAGCCAAGATTACTCTACTCAGCAAGGATCTCAATCAGATTCAACAAAGAAACTAAAAACTTTACAGACAAGCAAAAGCTAAGAGAATTTAGCACTGCCAAACCAGCTTTACAATAAGTGCTAAAGGAATTTCTCTAGGCAGGAAACACAAGAGAAGGAAAAGAGCTACAATAACAAACCCAAAACAATAAGAAAATGGGAATAGGAACATACATATCGATAACTACCTTAAATGTAAATGGATTAAATGCTCCAACCAAAAGACACAGGTTGCTGAATGCATACAAAAAACAAGACCTGTACATATGCTGTCTACTAGAGACCCATTTCACACCTAGGGAAACATACAGACTGAAAGTGAGGGCATGGAAAAAGATAGCAATTCTCATATCAGACAAAATAGACTTTAAAATAAAGACTGTTGCAAGAAACAAAGAAGGACACTACAGAATGATCAAGGGATCAATCCAAGAAGAAGATATAACGATTGTAAATATTTATGCACCCAACATTGGAGCACCTCAATACATACGGCAAATGTTAAAAGCCATAAAAGGGGAAATCGACAGTAAAACAGTAATAGTAGGGGACTTTAACACCCCACTTTCCCCAATACACAGATCATCCAAAATGAAAATAAATAAGGAAAAACAAGCTTTAAATGACACATAAAATGATATGGACCTAATTGACATTTATAGGACATTCCATCCAAAAACAACAGAATACACTTTCTTCTCAAGTGCTCATGAAACATTCTCCAGGATAGGTCATATCTTGGGGCACAAATCAAGCCTTGGTAAATTGAAGAAAATTGAAATCATATCAAGTATCTTTTCCAACCACAATGCTATGAGACTAGATAACAATTACACGAAAAAATCTGTAAAGAATACAAACACATGAGGCTAAACAATACACTACTTAATAACCAAGAGATCACTGAAGAAATCAAAGAGGAAATCAAAAAATACCTAGAAACAAATGACAGTGAAAACATGAGGACCCAAAACCTATGGGATGCAGCAAAAGCAGTTATAAGAGGGAAGTTTATAGCAATACAATCCCACCTTAAGAAACAAGAAACATCTCAAATAAACAACCTAACCTTACACCTAAAGCAATTACAGAGAGAAGAACAAAAAAACCCCAAAGTTAGCAGAAAGTAAGAAATCATAAAGATCAGAGCAGAAATAAATGAAAAAGAAATGAAGGACACAATAGCAAAGATCAATAAAACTAAAAGCTGGTTCCTTGAGGAGATAAACAAAATTGATAAATCATTAGCCAGATTCATCAAGAAAAAAAGGGAGAAGACTCAAATTAACAGAATTAGTAATGAAAATGGAGAAGTAACAACTAACACTGCAGAAATACAAAGGATCATGAGAGATTACTACAAGCAACTATATGCCAATAAATGGACAACCAGGAAGAAATGGACAAATTCTTAGAAAAGTACAACCTTCCAAGACTGAACCAGGAAGAAATAGAAAATATACAGACTAACACAAGCACTGAAATTGAGACTGCGATTAAAAATCTTCCAACAAACAAAAGCCCAGGATCAGAATGCTTCACAGGTGAATTCTATCAAACATTTAGAGAAGAGATAACACCTATCCTTCTCAAACTCTTCCCAAATATAGCAGAGGGAGGAACACTCCCAAACTCATTCTATGAAGTCACCATCACCCTGATACCTAAACCAGACAAAGATGTCACAAAGAAAGAAAACTACAGGCCAATATCACTGATGAACATAGATGCAAAAATCCTCAACTAAATACTAGCAAACAGAATCCAACAGCACATTAAAAGGATCATACACCATGATCAAGTGGAGTTTATCCCAGGAAGGCAAGGATTCTTCAATATACACAAATCAATCAATGTGATAAACCATATTAACAAATTGAAGGAGAAAAACCATAGGATCATCTCAATAGATGCAGAGAAAGCTTTCAACAAATTTCAACACCAATTTATGATAAAAACCCTTCAGAGGGAACTTACCTCAACATAATAAAGGCCATATATGACAAACCCACAGCCAACATCATTTTCAATGGTGAAAAACTGAAACCATTTCCTCTAAGGTCAGGAACAAGACAAGGTTGTCCACTCTCACCACTATTATTCAACATAGTTTTGGAAGTTTTAACCACAGCACTCAGAGATGAAAAAGAGATAAAAGGAATCCAAATCGGAAAAGAAGAAGAAAAGCTGTCACTGTTTGCAGATGACATGATACTATACATAGAGAATCCTAAAGATGCTACCAGAAAACTACTAGAGCTAATCAATGAATTTGGTCAAGTTGCAGGATACAAAATTAATGCACAGAAATCTCTTGCATTCCTATACACTAATGATGTAAAATCTGAAAGAGAAATTAAGGAAACACTCCCATTTACCATTGCAACAAAAAAAATAAAACACCTAGGAATAAACCTACCTAAGGAGACAAAAGACCTGTATGCAGAAAACTATAAGACAATAATGAAAGAAATTAATGATGATACGAACAGATGGAGAGATATACCAAGTTCTTGGATTGGAAGAATCAACATTGTGAAAATGACTATACGACCCAAAGCAATCTACAGATTCAGTGAAATCCCTATCAAACTACCAATGGCTTTTGGCACAGAACTAGAACAAAAAATTTCACAGTTTGTATGGAAACACAAAAGACCCCAAAGAGCCAAAGCAATCTTGAGAAAGAAAAATGGAGCTGGAGGAATCAGGCTCCCTGACTTCAAACTATACTACCAAGCTACAGTAATCAAGACAATATGGGACTGGCACAAAAACAGAAATATAGATCAATGGAACAGGATAGATAGCCCAGAGATAAACCCACGCACATACGGTCACCTTATTTTTGATAAAAGAGGCAAGAATATACAATGGAGAAAAGATAGCCTCTTCAATAAGTGGTGCTGGGAAAACTGGACAACTACATATAAAAGAATGTAATTAGAACACTCCCTAATGCCATAAACAAAAATAAACTCAAAATGGATTAAAGGCCTAAATGTAAGGCCAGACACTATAAAACTCTTAGAGGAAAACATAGGCAGACCAATCTATGACATCAATCACAGCAAGATCGTTTTTGACCCACCTCCTAGGGAAATGGAAATAAAGACAAAAATAAACAAATGGAATCTAATGAAACTTAAAAAGGAAACCATAAACAAGACGAAAAGACAACCCTCAGAATGGGAGAAAATATTTGCAAATGAAGCAACTGATAAATGTTTAATCTCCAAAATATACAAGCAGCTCATGCAGCTCAATATCGAAGAAACAAACAACCCAATCCAACAATGGGCAGAAGACTTAAATAGACATTTCTCCAAAGATATACAGATTACCAACAAACACATGAAAGGATGCTCAACATTACTAATCATTAGAGAAATGCAAATCAAAACCACAGTGAGGTATCACCTCACACCAGTCTGAATGGCCATCATCAAAAAATCTACAAACAATAAATGCTGGAGAGGGTGTGGAGAAAACGGAACCTCTTGCACTGTTGGCGGGAATGTAAATCGATACAGCCACTATGGAGAACAGTATGGAGTTTCCTCAAAAAACTAAATAGAACTACCATACGATCTGGCCATCCCACTACTGGGCATATACCCTGAGAAACCATAATTCAAAAAGAGTCATGTACCACAATGTTCATTGCAGCCCTATTTACAATAGCCAGGACATGGAAGCAACCTAGGGGTCCATCGACAGATGAATGGATAAAGAAGATGTGGCACATATATACAATGGAATATTACTCCGCCATTAAAAAAAAATGAAATTGAGTTATTTGTAGTGAGGTGGATGGATCTAGAGTCTATCATACAGACTGAAGTAAGTCAGAAAGAGAAAAACAAATACTGTATGCTAACACATATATATGGAATCTAAAAAAGAAAAAATTGGTTATGAAGAACCTATGGGCAGGACAGGAATAAAGACACAGATGTAGAGGATGAACTTGTGGACACGAGGAGGGGGAAGGGGAAGCTGGGACGAAGTGAGAGAGTGGCATGGACTAATATATATTACCAAATGTAAAATAGATAGCTATTGGGAAGGAGCGCATAGCACAGGGAGATCAGCTCAGTGCTTTGTGACCACCTAGAGGGGTGGGATAGGGAGGGTGGGAGGGAGATGCAAGAGGGAGGGTATATGGGGATACATGTATATGTATAGCTGATTCACTTTATTATAAAGCAGAAACTAACACACCATTGTAAAGCAATTATACTCCAGTAAAGATGTTTAAAAAAAGAAAAAGTTGAGACCCAATCCAGGAACTACCTGATGAGAGATGGGAGATAGGAAAGAAAACTCCCGTTTTTTGAATAGTGTCTTTAGTTGCTATAAACCCAAACCAGTACATCATCTTGCTTTCTTCCCACAGCTCCCCTATAGGAAGTAGCACAAAACTGAACAGAACAGCCTAAATGGCCCAAGATCAAGTCCCAATTCTAAATGCCTCCCTGTATAATTAGTAGGCCTTAAGGAGAGAGCAACTTAATGCTTAAAAACAAAGATCATTTTGTACCTAGCATCTCTTTCTGTCACTTAAGGTAAAACAAATATTGTAACACATATCAAAACCAAAGATCCCATAACCACAGCAGGAGATGCTATCTAAAGAAGAAAGCTGAAGATTCCTACTTGAACAACTTTTCTTTCACCTCAGATCACAAACTTTGAACCTACAGAGCTTTCATGATATGTCGTTTGGTGAAAGGATTCACAGAGCTAAACAGTTCTAATTTTTTAGTGATATGGAATAAAGCCACTATCAATAAGACTGGAATGTTATCAAAAATCTCCATTCTACTGGTTACATCAATAGTATTCTTCCATCATAATTCTAGTGAAAATAATACATCTGCATAAGACATTTGGACTGAATGTTAAATTTCTTTGAAATTGTGTATTATCTTGCGTTTTTAAAACATAATATATTCCAGCCACAGACTAGGTATACTATGTTATGAGAAGGTCAGAAAATCCCACTCATGATAGAACTATTGTATCATTGTCTTTCATGTCCAAAGTGTTTCCAGTGTTATTGTGCATGCATGCAAATGGGGCTAAAAAAGAGAGCAGCAGTTTCTCCTCCACTTGATACATGTAAAACCCATTTTTCATCAGCAGCTCTTTGAAGAACCTGTCACTGATTGCAGCATTGCTTTTCTCATCACAGTCTGATGGATGTTTTTGCTCAAAATAAGCCACCCTTTGCTGATTGCTGCAGGCTGCTTGGTCTGTCAATTGTGAAAATAGAGCATTCTCCAGCTAGGCCACATCGCTTATTGTAATCAGAGTCAGATGCAAACATTCATTCCAATGATTTCTTGGTTCTGATCTCTGCTTGCTCGACTGCAGTGTTCATTTTAGTTGTGAGATACACTCAGAACAAAAATGTCACAGATTAGAGATCAAATCACTCACCTCAGCTGATTACAACCGGGTGGAAGCTGCCATTTTTTACGAGGATTCAGGGAACTAGAGGATGTAGGAACTAGAGACGAAAGATTTGCCTCCCTGGCAGCAACTCTGAATGTCATAAGTTGAATATCCATCAGTTAAAAGAATGTCTGTTAAAAGTACATTTATGTATGTCCACAACACTATTGGGAATGAAGTGGTTAAACAGAAAGGCCCTGAGTTACTTCCTAAGTACTGCTGCTAGAAGGGAGATGTGGAGTTTAATGGTGTTACTTAAAAAATAACTACATTATATTCATATTTATATACACAGAAGATCCATTTTAAATGCTTATTCCAAGTAGGAAATGACTTTCCCTGTCAAAAAGGGTTAGCATTCATATCAGTTAGGACTAGGTTCAGCTACATGTAACAAATACCCAACAAGAGAACAGCTTAAAGTCTTAGAAGAGAAAAAGAATTTATCTCTTACACTAAGAAATCTGGAGTTAAAACAATCCAGGGTTGGAACAATGGGCCATAGCATCACCTCCTACTCAAGCACTCCTCTTTCTTCCCCCATCCTGGTGCATGATTTTCATTCTCAAAATCATCTTATGGTCTAGGTGGCTGCATGAGAGCTCCAGCCATTAATCACATTCCAGACAGCAGGATGGAAGAAATAAGGAGGAAAATCGCATTGCCTCTTCTTTAGAGACTTCCCAGCAGTCCCATGCAGCACTTCTACTCACATCTCATTGGTGAGAACTTGGTCACTTGGTTATACTTAGTTACACTGGACACAGACAAATAGTTATATTTGAGGCCACAGCAAACTCAGCTGAACCTTAGGGTTCTCTTATTAAAGAAGGGAGAATGGCTATTTAACAGAAAATTAGTGATACCTGTTACAGCACTCACTCTTCACCACCATCTCTGCCATCAGATATCATATGACCTTGGGCAAGCCAGTTAAATCTCTATGTACTTCAATTTCCTCAACTCTAAAATATCTACCTTGTACATTTGTTTGAAACTTAGATGAGGTGTAAAGGGCCTAGGGCATATAGAACCACCGTAAACATCAGCCTCCTTCCACATGTCAACAGGAGCCAGATTGAACCCAATCCAGCAAACTCCTTAGAGCCTGTAATTGGGACCATTGTCCCCTCCCTCAGGGACCACACTAGGTGACTTCTCCTGGCATTTGGTCCAATGCTGGCTTCCTCTTCTTTCTTGTATTATACCCCATACTCAGCTTGTGCCACAGAAGCCTAGGCAGGCTGGATAACTGGACCCACAGAGGCTGTGGCAACTGAAAGACTCACTGTACAGGAAGGACTGGAGAAAGGAAAGAGGGTGAGCATGAAGGAGTCCTCAGGAAAAATGGAAGAACTACATTTTCAACTAAGACTTCATATGCCAGAAGCACTCTAAATCAACTTTTAAATATTTTAGCAAGGACAGCAAACCATTCAAATTTCTAGCAGTTTCTACTGTCTGCTCAGAAGAAAGTGCTTCCAGGTTACCCACCTTTGAATTTTATTCCTCAAGTCATTCCTCTCACAGATACTGCATGACTGGGAGAACCCATCACCACTAAGAAACAAACACTATGAAGTACACATCCTCCTGATAGTTCCATCCCTTTTATGGGGAAGCCAGGGGAGTGCTGATCACTTACCTACTACCACAGGCCAGGTTCTCTGGAAGCAGATTCTGAGATGGAGCTTGGGGTGTAAGCTCGATGTTTTGATGTTTCTAAGGAATCAATCCTGTGAACACAAGGAGTAGAAGCAACGTCGGGCAGCAGGAAAAGTTAAATTGCAATGCAGGCTCCACAAAGTTGGCAGAAAACCCTGGAGCAAGTACTGTCCCACATCAGGATGCAATGGTCTGGTCTCTATTACCATCACCACTACTCCCATCTCTCACAATCATCACTTATGAGACATCCTCAAAGGGCACAACTTCAGCTGAGGCCAACCCTAAAGAAGCTGACATCTTCAAGCTGTCTGCTGACTTCATTCCCCACAGCTGGGTAGCAAGACCCTCCTGGGAAGGAGGATGGAGCCGCACAAGTCTACCCTGACATAGAAAGTATTATCAGCCACAAAAGGATTTTAAGGTTTTCCTGGCTCTGCTGTTCATATAGATTTCTTATCAAAAATGGAGTTGACACAAAAATCACTGCTTTTTCACTCCTCAACTCACACATCACAGAGTATATGTTTAATTGATAGCAGGCTTGAAATGCTATATAAGCAACTCAATTAATATTAGGAAGATTGGAAAGTCAGGCTTATTCTATCAGCCTTCTTGGTTTAATGATCAATAAATATAAATAAGAATCTTTCAATTTAAAAAAAGATTTCAATGTACTTTGTAATCAATAGCAAGAACCCTAAAGATGAAAACTATGGAGGAAAATGATGCTTTAGCAGATTTCCAATATTTTCTACATCTTGTTTTACCAGGAAGCAAACCGTTTTAGTACGTATTTTCCAATTTTCAGTTCTACTGAGATGCAATGCATGCTTTCGTTTTCTACTTAAAATGTTCAGGGATAAACTGAATTTCCCCAATTCTCAGGGTAATCTTCAATCACTCTGTGTGTCCTTCCATGGGGATTCCATCTAAGAAAATGCTGGGGACCCTTCTTTATTTCACAAAACTATGAAACTCTCAAAGAAGCAAAACAAACTGAAAGGATTTTGCCACACTGGAATCAAAATCACTCCTTGCTTCACAAATAAAAGCTAGTTTGTCATATTATTAAGTGTAACTCCATCTGTCTGAAATACAAATCAAGCTCACTTTGTAATAAATCATTTTGAATTTTTTTTGTGGGGGAGGAGATGGGAAACAGTTAAGAAACCAGAGTTGTAACAGACCAGATCACCAAAACACTGGATTTCACATTGACGTATTTCAGTTCCCATACCAGCTTCCCACATTAGCCTTCCTATGGAGATGCTATTACAACAACTATTAAAAATTTTTCTTGCCCAGAGAATTCTACTAGGGAATGTATCAGAGAATGTACCAGAAAGAGGAGAATAAGGAAGGAATAAGGAAGATGTACAAGAACATTCAACTGTGTGGAGCTAAGTGTTTAATGAAGAAAGTACCAAAGCTGAGGGTTTTTGAAAAGACACCAAACCAAGACAGGTGACTCTAGATCAAGGATCAACAAACCAGAGCCCATGAGCCAAATCCAACCCATCTTTTGTTTTTGTAAACAAAGCTTTATTGGAGCACGGCGACATCCATTTTTTTACGTATTGTCTATGGCTGCTTTGGTGCTACAACAGATGGCAGAATTGAGTAGTTACAGCAGAGATTACATGGTTTACAAAGCCCAAAATATTTACTATCTGTCCCTTTAGAGAAGAAGTTTGCTGATCCCTGCTCTAGATGGTTACAAGAGCTGAGTCACAGAGAGCACCAGGTCAGCAGCTGTGATAAAGACTCAACTGGAGAAGAAAGCATCTTTGGGCAAAGAGAGAGCTGAGGTGGGGTCTTCATAACAATCAATGCTCTCTTGTAACTCCTATGCACCAAGTCAGCCAAGATATGTCTACCTTCAAATAATGATCCTGTCTGGGAGTCTCTTGACATATCTTTAGTGGCTCTTCCACATCTACTTTCCCCTTATATGGTGGTAGCCTCCAAGGTTCTTGCCTTGGACCTCCTCTTTTCTAACTCACACTCCTGGGCCATTTTCATCAATCTTCTTAGCTTCAAGTAACTTGTATAGGCTGATGACCCCCAATTCCACATCTCCTAAAACTGAGATCTGCACACCCACTGCCTTTGGAACAACTCTACTCCTCAAATGCAATGCATATATGAACTCAACCCCTCTTTCTGTAAATGAAATTAGCAATTCATTCAGACTGCTTTAGTTAGGTTCCTTGCACCACCCTTACTAGCTACTAGTAACCCTTGGGCAGGTTGCTTAAACTCTCAAATACTTGGGTTTCCTCGTGAATAAAGTGGAGATAATAATAGTGCCTACTACACAATGTGGTGATGAGGATTAAATGAGACAGTGTATGTAAAGGACTTAACACAGTGCTTGACACAAAGGAATAATAGCTCAATAAATATTAGGAGTAGTGAAATTATCAATAGACTATTTTATGTCCAATATTAGTAAGGAGCACTTCCATTAAATGTCACTTTTTACCTTGGTTCTCTCCCTGAAATTCTGGCCTCTCTATGCTCCCACAGAATTGAACAGATCAAGGATTTACCATAATGTTTTGTAATTACTTATTTAGATGCTGTTCCTCATACAAGTCCATACGTTGTTTGGTGACAATCTCTGTCTAAATTAACTCTTTATACTGCAGGAATATTACAGAATGGATAGGAAGAGTCGGCAGGCAGAGAGATTAGTAGTCTAGTAAGAGATACTAGATGAGACCTAAAGAAGGACTTTTAAACCAAATCAGTGGGAGGGAGGATGAAAGGAAAAGAAAAATTTCAGAAAAGTTTAAAAGAAAGACTCAATAAAACTTGTCAATGATTAGATGTCAGGGATGAGAGAAAATCGTCCATTTTACCTCCCACCATCCACAAGTTTATCCCCTCTTCATCAAATAAGAATATTCTGCAACAGAGCAAAGAGTGCTGTTTTGAGCTAGGACTGGTAATAAGAGAGAATTAGATGCTTCTTCAGATTTCCTCTCTGTCCAGCTTTCATGTATTAGTCCTCACCTAGTTTCTTCATCTGTTTTCTTATTCATCAACTAGTTTAGCAAAAAGGATGAGAGCACAGGCTTTGAAGCCAGGCAAACTTGGACTTGTGTTTCAGCTCCTCCTTGATAAATGTGGACCACAGTCACCTAACTCCTCCAAACCTCACCTTCCTCATCTTTAAAATAGGAGTGATGATTGTATATAACTTGTTGGTTTGTGCAAAACTTAAGTAGACAATGTATGCAGAGCTCTGGGCACAGCACCTGGAAAATAGTCAATGTTTCATATATGCTATTTTTATCTTATAAATAAACATAATGAAATAGATACTCTTTGAAACCCACAAATATAAAAATGTCAAGAGGGGACCTTCAAGGTGGTGGAAGAGTAAGATGCGGAGATCACCTTCCTCCCCACAAATACATCAAAAATACATCTACATGAGGAACAACTCCTACAGAACACCTACTGAATGCTGGCAGAAGACCTCAGACTTCCCGAAGGGCAAGAAAATAATCACGAACCTGAGTAGGGCCAAAGAAAAAACAGAGACAAAAGAATTGGGACAGGACCAGCAACTCTGGGAGGGAGCTGTGAAGGAGGAAAAGATTCCACAAACTAGGAAGCCCCTTGGAGGGCGGAGACGTGGGGTGGCGGTGGGCGAGGGGGAGGCTTCGGAGCCACGGACAAGAGCTCAACAACAGGGGTGCAGAGGGCAAAGCAGAGAGATTCCCACACAGAAGATGGTGCCGACCAGCACTCACCAGCCTGAGAGGCTTCTCTGCTCACCCATCAGGGCAGGTGGGGGTTGGGAGCTGAGGCTTGGGCTTCAGAGGTCAGATCCCAGGGAGAGGACTAGGGTTGGCTACGTGAACACAGTCTGAAGGGGCTAGTGTGCCACAGCTAGCCAGGAGGGAGTCTGGGAAAAAGTCTGGAACTGCCTAAGAGGCAAGAGACCATTATTTCGGGTTGCATGAGGAGAAGGGATTCAGAGCACCACCTACATGACCTCCAGAGATGGGCGTGAGATGCTAAGGCTGCTGCTGCAGCCACCAAGAAGCCTGTGTGCAAGCACAGGTCACTATCTACACCTCCCCTCCAGGAAGTCTGTGGAGCCTGCCACTGCCAGGGTCCCGTGATACAGGGGCAATTTCCGGGAGAACACACGGCGTGCCTCAGGCTGGTGCAAAGTTATGCGGGACTCTGCCGCTGCAGGCTCACCCAGCATTCTGTACCCCTCCCTCCCCCCACCCATTCTGGGTGAGCCAGAGCCCCCTAATCAGCTGCTTCTTTAACCCCGTCCTGTCAGGGTGGGAACACATGCCCTCAGGTGACCTACATACAAAGGTGAGGCCAAATACAAAGATGACCCCAGGAGCTGTGCGAACACATAAGACAAAGGGAAATCTCTCCCAGCAGCCTCAGGAGAAGAGGATTAAATCTACACAATCAACTTGATGTACCCTGCATCTGTGGAATACCTGAATAGACAACAAATCATCCCAAAATTGAGGTGGTGGACTTTGGGAGCAACTGAAGACTTGGGGTTAGCTTTCTGCATCTAATTTGTTTCTGATTTTATGTTTATCATAGTTTAGTATTTAGAGCTAATTATACTTGGTCAATTTGTTTATTGATTAGGATGCTCTCCTCCTTTTCTTTTTTAACATATATATATTTATTTTTACTTTCTCTCTTTTTGTGAGGGTGTATGAGTATGCTTCTTTCTGTGATTTTATCTATATAGCTTTGCTTTTACCATTTGTCCAAGGATTCTGTCTGACAGTTTTTGTTTGTTTGTTTTTTAGTACAGTTTTTAGCGTTTGTTATCTTTGGTGGATTTGTTTTTTCGTTTGGTTGCTCTCTACTTTTTTTAATTTCTGTTTTATTACTTTTTAATTTTTTATTTTAATAACTTTATTATATTTATTTTATTTTATATTATTTTTCTTTCTTTCATTCTTTCTTTTGCTCCCTTTTTATCTGAGCTATGAGACTGATAGGGTCTTGGTGCTCTGGCCAGTTGTCAAGCCTGTGCCTCTGAGGTGAGAGAGCCTGGTTACATTGGTACAACACAGACCTCCTGGCCCCACATAATATCAAATGGCAAAAGCCCTCCCAGATATCTCCATCTCAATGCTAAAACCCAGCTCCACTCAATTACCAGCAAGCTACAGTGCTGGACACCCTATGCCAAACAACTAGCAAGACAGGATCACAACCCCACCCATTAGCAGAGAGGCTGCCAACAATCATACTAAGTTCACAGATACCTCAAAACACACCACCAGGCACGGTCCTGCCCACCAGAAAGACAAGATCCAGCCTCATCCACCAGAACACAGGTACCTGTCCCCTCCACCATGAAGCCTACACAAGCCACTGAACCCACTGTGGGCAGACACCAAAAACAACAGGAACTACAAACCTGAAGCCTTCAAAAAGGAGACCCCAAACACAGTAAGTTAAGCAATATGAGAAGACAGAGAAATACACACCATGTGAAGGAGCAAGATAAAAACTCACCAGAACAAACAAATGAAGAGGAAATAAGCAGTCTACCTGAAAAAGTATTCAGATTGATGATAGTAAAGATGATCCAAAATCTTGGAAATAGAATGGAGAAAATACAAGAAACATTTAACAAAGACCTAGAAGAACTAAAGAGGAAACAAACAGTCATGAACAACAGAATAAATGAAATTAAAAATTCTCTAGAAGGAATCAATTGCAGAATAACTGAGGCAGAAGAATGGATAAGGGACATAGAAGATAAAATAGTGGAAATAACTACTATAGAGCAGAATAAAGAAAAAAGAATGAAAAGAATTGAAGACAGTCTCAGAGACCTCTGGGACAATATTAAACACACCAACATTCTAACTATATGGTTCCCAGAAGACGAAGAGAAACAGAAAGGGACTGAGAAAATATTTGAAGAGATTATAGCTGATAACTTCCCCAATATGGCAAAGGAAAGAGTCAATCAAGTCCAGGAAGCTCAGAGAGTCCCATACAGGATAAATCCAAGGAGAAACACTCCAAGACACAAATTAATCAAACTATCAAAAATTAAATACAAAGGAAAAATATTAAAAGCAGCAAGGGAAAAACAACAAATAACATAAAAGGGAAACCCCATAAGGGAAACAGCTGATCTTTCAGCACAAACTCTGCAAGCCAGAAGGGAGTGGCAGGACATATTTAAAGTGATAAAAGGGAAAAACCTACAACCAAGAATACTCTACCCAGCAAGGATCTCATTCAGATTCTACAGAGAAATTAAAACATCACAGACAAGCAAAAGCTAAGAGAATTCAGCACCACCAAACCAGCTTTACAACAAATGCTAAAGGAACTTCTCTAGACAGAAAACACAAGAGAAGGAAAAGACCTACAATAACAAACCCAAAACAATGAAGAAAATGGTAATAGGAACATACATATTGATAACTACCTTAAATGTAAATGCATTAAATGCTCCAACCAAAAGACATAGACTGGCTAAATGGATACAAAAACAAGGCCCGTATGTATACTATCTATATGAGACCCACTTCAGACTTAGGGACACATACAGACTGAAAGTGGAGGCATGGAAAAAGATATTGCATGCAAAATGAAATCAAAAAGAAAGCTGGAGTAGCAATTCTTATACCAGACAAAGTAGACTTTAAAATAAAGACTATTACAAGAGACAAAGGAGGACACTACATAATGATCAAGGGATCAATCCAAGAAGATATAAGAATTGTAAATATTTATGCACCCAACATAGGATCACCTCAATACATAAGGCAAATGCTAACAACCATAAAAAGTGGAATCGACAGTAACACAGTAATAGTAGGGGAATTTAACACCCCAAATTAACCAATAGACAGATCATCCAAAATGAAAATGAGTAAGGAAACACAAACTTTAAATGACAAATTAAACAAGATGGACATAATTGAAATTTATAGGACATTCCATCCAAAAACAACAGAATACAGTTTCTTCTCAAGTGACCATGGAACATTCTCCAGGATAGATCATATCCTGGGTCACAAATCAAGACTTGGTAAATTTAAGAAAATTGAAATCGTACCAAGTATCTATTCTAACCACAATGTTATGAGACTAGATATCAATCAAAGGAAAAAAACTGTGAAAAATACAAACACATGCAGGCTAAACAAGAGATCACTGAAGAAATCAAAGAGGAAATCAAAATATACCTAGAAACAGATGATAATGAAAACAAGGCGACACAAAACCTATGGATGCCGCAAAAGCAGTTCTAAGAGGGAAGTTTATAGCAACACAATCCTACCTCAGGAAACAAGGCAAATCACAAATAAACAACCTAACCTTACAGCTAAGGCAATTACAGAAAGAAGAACAAACAAAACCCAAAGTTAACAGAAGGAAAGAAATCCTAAAGATCAGATCAGAAATAAAAGAAAAAGAAATGAAGGACACAATAGCAAATATAAATAAAACTAAAAGCTGGTTCTTTGAGAAGATAAACAAAATTGATAAACCATTAGCCAGACCCATCAAGAAAAAAAGGAAGAAGACAAATCAATAGCGTTAGAAATGAAAAAGGAGAAGTAACAACTGACACTGCAGAAATACAAAGGATCATGAGAGATTACTAAAAGCAATTACATGCCAATAAATGGACACCCTGGAAGAAATGCACAAATTCTTAGAAAAGCACAACCTTCGGAGACTGAATCAGGAAGATATAGAAAATATAAACAGACCAATCACAAGCACTGAAATGGAAACTGTGATTAAAAATCTTCCAACATAGGAAGTCAGAAAGAGAAAGATAAGTACCGTATGCTAACACATATATATGGAATTTAAGAAGAAAAAAAATGTCATGAAGAACCTAGGGGTAAGACAGGAATAAAGACACAGACCTACTAGAGAATGGACTTGAGGATATGGGGAGGGGGAAGGGTAAGCTGTGACAAAGCGAAAGAGAGGCATGGACATATATACACTACCAAACAAAAGGTAGATAGCTAGTGGGAAGCAGCCGCATAGCACAGGGAGATCACCTCAGTGCTTTGTGACTGCCTGGAGGGGTGGGATAGGGAGGGTGGGAGGGAGACGCAAGAGGGAGGGGCTATGGGAACATATGTATATGTATAACTGATTCACTATGTTATAAAGGAGGAACTAACACAACATTGTTAAGCAATTATACTCCAATAAAGATGTAAAAAATAAAAAGTAAATAAATAAAAGATAAAAATCTTCCAACATACAAAAGCCCGGGACAGATGGCTTCACAGGTGAATTCTATCAAACGTTTAGAGAAGAGCTAGCACCAATCCTTCTCAAACTCTTCCAAAATATAGCACAGAGAGGAACACTCCCAAACTCATTCTATGAGGCCACCATCACCCTGATACCAAAACCAAAGATGTCACAAAGAAAGAAAGCTACAGGCCAATACAACTGATGAACATAGATGCAAAAATCCTCAACAAAATACTAGCAAACAGAATCCAACAGCACATTAAAAGGATCATACATCATGATCAAGTGGGGTTTATGCCAGGAAGGCAAGGATTCTTCAATATATGCAAATCAATCAATGTGATAAACCATATTAACAAATTGAAGAAGAAAAACCATAGGATCACCTCAATAGATGCAGAAAAACTTTCAACAAAATTCAACACCCATTTATGATGAAAACCCTCCAGAGGGAACTTTCTTCAACATAATAAAGGCCATATATGACAAACCCACAGGCAACATAATTCTCAATGGTGAAAAACTGAAACCATTTCCACTAAGATCAGGAAAAATACAAGGTTGCCCATTCTCACCACTATTATTTAACACAGTTTTGGAAGTTTTACCACAGCAATCAGAGATGAAAAAGAAATGAACAGAATCCAAAACAGAAAAGAAGAAGTAAAAGTGTCACGGTTTGCAGAGGACATGATACTACACATAGATAACCCTAAAGATGCTACTAGAAAAACACTAGTGCTAATCAATGAATTTGGTAAATTAGCAGGATACAAAATTAATGCACAGAAATCTCTTGCATTCCTATACACCAATGATGAAAAATATGAAAGAGAAATTAAGGAAACACTCCCATTTACCAGTGCAACACAAAGAATAAATTACCTAGGAATAATCTGACCTAAGGAGACAAAAGACCTGTATGCAGAAAACTATAAGACGCTGATGAAAGAAATTAAAGATGTTACAAACAGATGGAGAGATATACCATGTCTTTTATTGGAAGAATCAATATTGTGAAAATGACTATACTACCCAAAACAATGTACAGATTCAGTGCAATCTCTATCCAACTACCAATGGCTTTTTTTCACAGAACTAGAACAAGAAATTTCACAATTTGTATGGAAACACAAAAGACCCCAAAGAGCCAAAGCAATCTTGAGAAAGAAAAATGGAGCTGGAGGAATCAGGCTCCTGGACTTCAGACTATACTACAAAGCTACAGTAATCAAGACAATATGGTACTGGCACAAAAACAGAAACATAGATCAGTGGAACAAGATAGAAAGCCCAGAGAGAATCGCATGCCCCTATGGTCAACTAATCTATGACAAAGGAGGCAAAGATATACAATGGAGAAAAGACAGTCTCTTCAATAAGTGGTGCTGAGAAACCTGAACAGCTACATGTAAAAGAATGAAATTAGAACACTCCCTAACACCATACACAAAAATAAACTCAAAATGGATTAGAGACCTAAATGTAAGATCAGACAGTATAAAACTCTTAGAGGAAAACATAGAAAGAACACTCTTTGACATAAATCACAGCAAGATCTTTTTTGATCCACCTCCTAGAGTATGGAAAATAAAAGCAAAAATGAACAAATGGGACCTAATGAAACTTCAAAAATTTTGCACAGCAAAGGAAACTATAAACAAGATGAAAAGACAACCCTCAGAATGGGAGAAAATATTTGCAAACGTATCAACAGACAAAGAATTAATCTCCAAAATATATAAACAGCTCATGCAGCTCAATATTAAAAAATCAAACAACCCAATCCAAAAATGGGCAGAAGACCTAAATAGACATTTCTCCAAAGAAGACATATAGATTGCCAAGAAGCACTTGAAAAGCTGCTCAACATCACTAATTATTAGAGAAATGCAAACCAAAACTAAAATGAAGTATCACCTCACACCAGTTAGAATGGGCGGCATCAGAAAATCTACAAACAACAAATGCTGGAGACAGTGTGGAGAAAAGGGAAGCCTCTTGCACTGTTGGTGGGAATGTAAATTGATACAGTCACTATGGAGAACAGTATGGAGGTTCCTTAAAAAACGAAAAATAGAATTACCATATGATCCAGCAATCCCACTACTGGGCATATACCCAGAGAAAACCATAATTCAAAAAGACACATGCACCCCAATGTTCATTGCAGGACTATTTACAATAGCCAGGTCATGGAAGCAACCTAAATGCCCATCGACAGACAAATGGATAAAGAAGATTTGGTACATATATACAATGGAATATTACTCAGCCATAAAAAGGAAAGAAATTGGGTCATTTGTTGAGACGTGGATGGATCTAGAGACTGTCATACAGAGTGAAGTAAGTCAGAAAGAGAAAAACAAATATCGTATATTAACGCATGTATGCGGCGCCTAGAAAAATGGTACAGATGAACCAGTTTGCAGGGCAGAAATTGAGACACAGATGTACAGAACAAACATATGGATACCAAGGGGGAAAAACCGTGGGGGGTTGGGGATGGTGGTGTGCTGAATTGGGCGATTGGGATTGACATGTATACACTGATGTGTATCAAATTGATGACTAATAAGAACCTGCAGTATAAAAAAACAAACAAACAAAAAAAACTAATACTAAACTTTCTTTGGGTTATTTGTATGGAAATATGTTAATATAAATGTTTCAGACATTACATGAAATTTCTAAAAATCTTATATGTTCTGGTATAATGTTATAAGTCATAATTCTAGTTATTACTTTAAAATGTATATCTCAGAAATAATTAAATTTCCTTGTTAATTGCATTATTATGAACTTTCATCAAATCTTTAACCATGGTCATTTTTAAGTCTTTTGTCATTTACAGACAGTTCTGGGTGTACTCTGATGCTTTCGCAAAAATGTTCCTATAAAAGTTTCATATTCAAGGAATTCATGGAAAAGCCTCTGACAAGTACAGGTTTCTGGTAACTGACTATACTGCTGAACTGAATGAATAAGCATTTTAAGAACTCTTATGGAAAACTAATGAATTCATAAAACTGCTAATAAAAGGCAAGATAAAAAAATAATTACATGGGACTGAGTGAACTGATGAGGATGATTATAATTTTTGTGACTTTCTGTTTGAATAAAAAAAAAAATCCCATAAGGACTCAGAGGCAAAAAATATACAAATCAATTTTCACTGCAAAGTAAAGGAGCTGTTACAGTGGAGGATTACTGGACTGAATGTCAAAATTATGACATAGTATGAGTGTGTTTCATGTTTGGTAATTGCAATCATTGTTGCTTTTGTTGTGGTCATACAATTACAATGCTTGGTGTCAGTTTATTTATCTCTTGTAAAAATAAAATACAGTGTGTGTGTGTGAGTTGTGGAAAAAAAAGAAATGTACACTTAAAATGGGTGAGTTTTTTTTTTTTTTTTTTTTTTTTTTTTTTTTTTTTTTTTTTTTTTTTTGCGTTACACGGGCTTCTCACTGCTGTGGCCTCTCCCATTGCGGAGCACAGGCTCCTGGATGCGCAGGCTCAGCGGCCATGGCGCACGGACCCAGCCGCTCCGCGGCATGTGGGATCTTCCCAGACCGGGGCACGAACCCGCATCCCCTGCATCGGCAGGCGGACTCTCAACCACTGCGCCACCAGGGAAGCCCAAAATGGGTGAGTTTTATGTAAATTATACCTCAATAATTCTTTAAAATAATAAATGAAAAAAGAACAACTACAATGAGGTATCACCTCACACTGGTCAGAATGGCCATCATCAAAAAACTTACAAACAATAAATGCTGGAGAGGATGTAGAGAAAAGGGAACCCTCTTGCACTGTTGGTAGGAATTTAAATTGATACAGCCACTATGGAGAACAGTATGGAGGTTCCTTAAAACACTAAAAATAGAACTACCATATGACCCAGCAATCCCACTACTGGGCATATACCTAGAGAAAACCATAATTCAACAAGAGTCATGTACCACAATGTTCACTGCAGCTGTATTTACAATAGCCAGGACATGGAAGCAACCTAAGTGTCCATCAACAGTTGAATGGATAAAGAAGATGTGGCACATATATACAATGGAATATTACTCAGCCATAAAAAGAAATAAAATTGGCTTATTTGTAGTGAGGTGGATGGACCTAGAGTCTGTCATACAGAGTGAAGTAAGTCAGAAAGGGAAAAACAAATACCATACGCTAGCACATATATACGGAATTAGAAAAAAAAAAGGTTCTGAAGAACCTAGGTGCAGGACAGGAATAAAGACGCAGAGGTAAAGAATGGAGTTGAGGACACAGGGAGGGGGAAGGGTAAGCTGGGACGACGTGAGAGAGTGGCATGGACATATATACACTACCAAATGTAAAATAGATAGCTAGTGGGAAGAAGCCACATAGCACAGGGAGATCAGCTCATTGCTTTGTGACCACCTAGAGGGGTGGTGTGGGGGGGTGGGAGGGAGATGCAAGAGGGAGGGAATAGGGATATATGTATAGCTGATTCACTTTGTTATACAGCAGAAACTAACACACCATGGTATAGCAATTATACTCCAATAAAGATGTTAAAAAATTAATAATAAAAAAATTAAAATGTCATATTACAGAGCTACAGGTATCACACATCATAAAATATAATCACATCTCTAGTGTGGAATTAAGTAAGAAAGTCTGTATTGAATACCCATGAGGCCAAAACATAAAATCTCATCCTATAAAATCTCATCCTAATCTCATTCAGCTAGTGGTGAAAGATATCATTAGGGACTGGATTAAAAGAAAAGAAAGTTAACCCACTTAAGTCATTTGACCTCACTAATTTGTTTCATAATAATAAGAATCTGTACTTTTACTTGAAGAACAAATGGTGAATTCCTAATCTAAACTCTATCATATCACTTCTCAAATTCCTTTACCTGTCAGTTATGAATTAATTGATCATCAAGGCTTTCAATCTCAACATTCTTGTTCGGTACAGAAAAAGCAAAGACAGATAACACATTTAATAATTTCTTCCTGTGAGCAAGTGGAAAGTAAATGTTCTTAGTAGCATATTTTAGTACTATAGTCAATTTAGAAATGGCTGATTTACAGTTTTTAGTATTTATTTTTGCTAAAGAAAACTATCAAATCTAGATGGCCTATCAAGATCCTAATTGGAAAGTTTTTTTATTTACAAAAATGAGTAATATGACACTGACAGTAGTTGGTTGGCCCTTAGTTTTCTCATCATATCAGTCATCACATTACTGCCACTATACTGCCTTAAGGAGAGAAGTGACTTCTAAAATAAAACCTACAAAAACCTAAGGGTGCATTCTCCCTAACTCTAGTCACCCTCCAGCCCCATCACTGTTACTTCTGGGGCACAAACCTGCATGATATTTCAACTTAACAGGTTAAAAAGACAAGGGCAAGTTTTCTAAGCAAAATTAAAATGGCCTGCAGCTGAAAATTTATTATCTTCAGGTAGAAGGATTTTGTGGACATCACAAATACTACTTTCAAAATCAGACTGAAGGTAGGTGAAATGAAACCCATTCCAGATGGGGTTTTGATCCTCTGTGTAGCTTCAATCAAGTCAGTTCTTTCTGTACCTCTTTTTCTCTATTTCTGAAGCAATAATTGCCATTTCTCTATCTTGAAAGTGTGCTTTAAGAACTAAATTCTAAGAATTTCTCCTGGCCTCATTTTGCCATTTGAAAAATAATGGAATTTTATAGAAAATTTTATAACTTTTCTTTTAGCTTTAAAACACTATGACTCCAATAGGTCATAGGTTATTTCCATTAAACTTAAAGACATTTTATCCAAAATGTCCCTGGCCAAGTATAGCTATGTTATCTATACAGAATAAACATTTCTTTTTTTTTAGTATATGGTCATTCTTTTTTTTTTTTTTTTTTTTTTTGCAGTGCGCGGGCCTCTCACTGTTGTGGCCTCTCCCATTGTGAAGCACAGGCTCCGGATGCACAGGCTCAGCGACCATGGCTCACGAGCCCAGCCACTCCACGGCATGCGGGATCCTCCCGGATCGGGGCACGAACCCGTGTCCCCTGCATCGGCAGGCAGACTCCCAACCACTGCGCCACCAGGGGAGCCCCAACAGAATAAACTTTTAACTATTAACAAGAACAGAGTATCAGTATGGATTTCTTCAGGTCCCTAAGGACACACAACATCTGACTAGCAAATTGTGATGGAAATTTGGGAAATGGAAAGACCAGGACCACGAAGACCTATCTAGAGGGAGGTGAGCCCTGTAGAGGTCAAGCCAAGAGGTCAAGGTTGATAGTGCTTTCTTTGTGGTAGATGCTCAACAGTGATGCTAAACTTTCTTGGAAAGCAGGAGTGGAGATCACCAGTGCAAAGAAGGGGGAGACTCAAAAGGGGGAATTTGTGGAACAGTAAAAACTATTTATCATGTTGAGTTATTTTGTCTCAAGATATCATCATTTCAATGATGATAAGAGTTTTATAAGAGTATCTCCTCAAAAATGAAAGTTGCAATCACATGTAAGAACTCTCACCATATGAACAAATATATTATATAGGTTAAAGTTGCTGTTAAAAATATTCTTATACTCATGACTTGTTCTAACTTCCAAACCTTCCTTTAGAACACCACTTAGAAGCAACTGCAGTAGAATGAGCATGGATATTGAAGTCAGGCAACATAGGTACGAATCATGGCACCCTGTGTATGTGGGGAAATTACATACTTGCCAAGCCTTGACACCTAAAACTGCTGTGAAGTTTAGAAATGATAATATATTCACACCGACAGAGTTCCTGGCTTGAATGAATGCAAGAAAGGAGATTGCTCTTCTCCTTGTTTCCAGAATGGAGACTACCCCAGTGGAGCACCAGCATGATTGAAAAATCATCTGATAACTTAATTTCCAGTGGATATTAATAATTAGTGGCAGTTTAATGAGCAGTCACTTCCTTAGTCACACAACAAAAATAAATTCTCAGAGACCCCATGCAGTAAGTCCCCTACATACAAACCTTCAAGTTGTGAACTTTCAAAGATGCGAACGTGAGTTTGCATGTCCAATCATGTAAGTTAGTTCACATGTCTGGCATACTGTCACGTGCATGCATCCTCTACAAGTGGTTGTGCTTTTCTGTACTTTACACTACTATATAGAGTAGAGTAGTACAGTATCTTTATTTCAAGCCCAGGATGCCCAGAAGCAAGCATAAAAGCAGTGGTGATGTAGCTGGTACTGCTAAGAAGTGC
Source organism: Hyperoodon ampullatus (assembly GCF_949752795.1). Taxonomy (NCBI): domain Eukaryota; kingdom Metazoa; phylum Chordata; class Mammalia; order Artiodactyla; family Ziphiidae; genus Hyperoodon; species Hyperoodon ampullatus. Next base: position 120,619,414 of record NC_136916.1, on the reverse strand, counting down.
CAAGCGATAACAATGGAAACAAAAGTGAAAATAATTGAGAGTGGAGCAACCAGAGGAAGAAGAAGTCACTGAAGAACCAAAGAGATTCACAACACAGGAAATGGCAAGCTTTTGAGGCACAGGATCCGAACATAGAATGGTACACGAAGGTTGCAGCAGCCGTTCAGATTGAAATCCAGTGCTACTGTGTCATCTATGACAAGAAGAAAAGGAGCTACTACGCAGACATGGCTGGATCGTTTTTTCAAGAGGGTAAATAGAATTGAATCCATCAAGGAACCAGAATCTCTGCTTCAACATCAGGCATGAGTGACATTGTAGCTTGCCCTCTGTCTCTTATTGTTGATGATCCTTCAGCTCTACCATCTCCCACCTCCTCTCCCTCCTCCAATCAGTAAGTCTCCTTGCCTATTCACTTGATGCCAGCCCCTGTATGCCAGCTGCTGTACTGTACTACTGCACTTTTCAAGGTACTGTACTGTAAGATTAAAAATGTTTTCTTTATTTTTTTGTTTGTTTTTATGTATTATTTGTGTGAAAATATTATAAACCTATTATAACACAGTACTATATAGCCAATTGTGTTAGTTGGGTACATAGGCTAACTTTGTTGGACTTACAAACAAATTGGACTTATGAACAAACTGTACTTAAGAACGTGCTCTCGGAACATAACTCGTTCCTATGTCAGGGACTTACTGTACTTTAAACACACAAAAAAGAAAATAGAATTTCTAGTTGGGTGGCAGGTAAAGAGTAAAGTTGAATTTTTAGGTGTGCAGATAAATAGAAAAGTTGAATTTTTAGGTGTCCTGTCGCACAGGTTATATATTTTCCAGAAAACTTTGCATGGTATCTCTTTTGCTAGTGCTTAAGAAACCAAGTTTGCATTGTCCATGAGAAACTTGAAAAGTTTTCAGCTAAGAAATAAAAGTTACTCAGCATGTACAACTCAATAACAAAAAAAGAAACAACTCTACCAAAAATTGGGCAGAAGACCTAAATAGACATTTCTCCAAAGAAGACATACAGATGGCCAATGGGCACATGAAAAGATGCTCTACATCGCTAATTATTAGATAAATGCAAATCAAAACTACAATGAGGTAACACCTCACACCAGTCAAAATAGCCATCATTAAAAAGTCTACAAATAACAAATGCTAGAGGGGGTGTGGAGAAAATGGAACCCTCCTACACTGTTGGTGGGAATGTAGTTGGTACAGCCACTATGGAAAACAGAATGGAGGGTCCTCAAAAAACTAAAAATAGGGACTTCCCTGGAGGTCCAGTGGTTAAGACACTGTGCTCCCAATGCAGGGGGCATGAGTTCAATCCCTGGTCGGGGAACTAAGAACCTGCAGGCTACATGATGAAGCCAAAAAAAAAAAAACTAAAAATAGAGTTGCTATATGATCCAGCAATCCCACTCCTGGGCATATATCTCGACATAACTATAATTCAAAAAGATACATGCACCCCTATTTTCATAGCGGCACTATAGCCAAGGCATGGAAACAACCTAAGTGTCCAATGACAGATGAATGGATAAAGAAGACTTGGTATAGTTATAAAATAGAATACTACTCAGCCATAAGAAGAATGAAACAATGGTGTTTGCAGCAACATGGTTGGACCTAGAGATTATCATACTAAGCAAAGTAAGTCAGAAAGAGAAAGACAAATACCATATGATATCACTTATATGTGGAATCTAAAATAGGACACAAGTGAACTTATCTATGAAACAGGAACAGACTCACAGACATACAGAACAGACTTGTGGTTACCAAGGGGGAGTGGGGTGGGGGAGAGTGGGATTGGGAGCTTGTGGTTAGCAGACACAAACTATTATATATAGAATGGATAAACAATAAGGTCCTACTGTATTGCACTGGGAACTATATTCAATATCCTGTAATAAACTATAATGGAAAAGAAAAAGAAAGAAAAAGAACTAAAAATTTCTAATCTGACAGAACAAAAAGTAAGAGAAGCCAAAGAAACTTGTTTCAGAGGCAATTCTAAAGTACCAAGATTTTCTTGATAGCTTAAAGATGTCTTTCTATTCTTATGTAGAAGAGAGATATTATATGAGAAAACCTGTTACTTGTCTTTGTGGGAAATGATAAGTGAAACTGAGGCCCACAAAATAGCCTGACTGTAGGGTATCAAGAATAAGACTTAATGGCACTGGTGACTTTATAATACCTTCCCTGCTGTAAGAGTATGATGATTCATTTTTTAAAAAATACTGTGGAAAAGAGAAAATAAAAAAGGTGACTCACGACCCAAAGAAAATTTCATTTATATCATAGAGTACTCATTTGTATGGATGGAATCATTCTTCCCAAAGTTTAAGTTAGTCATAATTAATCTATGACTATAGGGTAACTCTATAAGTTTCCATTGAAATGGGAGTTGGTGTAATTATCCATGAAATTCAGGAATATTTTAAAAACCACAATTTTGGCCTAAATTACCCAGATAAGACATTGACTGCTCAGCTTGCTCTGCGGGGGAAGTGTGTTAAGTACCACCATATGGAAGCTGGCATTATCCCCAGAGCTTCTTTAAGTGTTTCTGAACATCTGATTACTCATAGTCTATGACTCACAAATTATATAAATCACTGGAGAATTGACAGTCAGTGCTTTCTTTTCATTCCCATTATATTAGAAAGTAATAATACTACCTCTGAAAGAAATTAGAGTACCACAGCTAATATTTACTGCTGACAATCTTACTCAGAGTAATCCTCATTAAATGTCAATTGTATGCATAGTCTACTAATCAGAGACAACAGCAGCCCTGAAAGGGAATTATGATCCAACAGAGACTTCAGTCTATATGTCCGTCCTAGAGTAAAACACTCAGTGATTTCCCTAAGACTAGAACCTGGTTTCTCACCTTCAGGCAGGGCTCTTGCCCTTGTTCCATATTTCTACACTAGGAAGCAGGGTGCAGTAAAAATACTTTGACCTTTGGGTTAGATTGCCACTTTCCAGCAATGTGAGCATGGAAAAAAAGACTGAACCCCTTTGACACTCTAATTTCCTCATCTGTGAAATAAAAACATATCTAGCTTATACGATGGCCATGAAGCTTAAGTGTATAGAGATAAAACTTTCTTAAGGTTATATTGCATCAGACAACCTCAACATCTAAATGGCTTCCAAGAACAAATATTTATTTCTTGCTTTCCTCACTCAGCTGGTGCTCTGTGTGTGTTATTATTCTGGAATCCAGGCCGAATCCTGGGTTCCAAAATAATAGTTCCAGGATGGAAGTAAGAGGTTGACTGGATACCCACAAAATCTCTTAAAATTTCAGATCACCAAATGCTTTCATTTCTGCCCATATTCCAATGACCAAAGCACCTCATGTGGCCAAGCCCAAAGTCAATAGGGAAGAATATATTACCTGTCAAGAAGAAACAAATAATTGAAAATGATAAACCAATCACCAGAGTACATAAAACATCAAATATAATCAGTGCTTCCTAAATGTTGATTCCACCCCCTACTACCTCTCTAAGCCTGGATCCCCAGGTTCTCAGATTATAGGCGTTCACTAGTGAATTACTGATTCATTAAATGGTTGACTAATAATTATCATCATACAAGTAGTAGAAATAATAACACAGGTTTTAGTCTGCAAATATAAGCAATTTTCTTTTGGACACTTGAATCACACAGTTTAATCACATGGATTTTAAACTGTGTTATTTTTTCCAGTTTTCTGTTTTTTTAGTTTTAAATGTTTTCTAAGGCTTTAGGACTTACTCTATGCTGTCCAGTGCAGATTCTCAATATATTGGTAAAAGGTTGAAGTCATTAACATCTCCAGCAATGACTTCTTAATTACATTAAGTTATAGTTTAATAACAAAGTTAAAGTCTTTAAAATAATAATTGTCATAAATTGGATAGCTGTAGTAAACTACTATAGTCTTAACCTACCTTCACAGATAATATATATTGAAATAACTTTAGGAGTAGTTTTGCAGTGGTCGCAATTATAAAAATCTTGAAAAACAACTCCAAAGGAAAGGATGCCTCCCAAGAATTTGTTTAATATCACACAATATTAAATTTCACCACCAGCATCTTGTGTCAGAACTCGTACGACTACAGGAAAAATGAAGTTACTATGATTAAAAAACAGGAGTTCTCACTTTCATCCAAAATTGCCATTTGCATGAAGGTGACTTTGTATAAATTATATTCATCTTTGTTCAGAGTCCTTGACTATACATCACAATGAAATATTAAGTTGTGTACTCAAAGAATGCCTGGTTAAGAAGAATATTCTCTTGGACTGATTTCAGTGATGAATGTGGAGTTACTGTCTCTCTCTGTGAGAGTCTATATTGTATAGGACAGTTTCATTTATAAAATGCCTCATTATTAAAGTGACCCTGAAACAATAAAAGATGGACATGTAATACATGAAAAGGTCTGTTTGGAATGAATTTATTTATGTGCCATTCATCAAAAGGGATTAGCTCTTCTCCAGATTAGTGCTATGCCATCATTACTGCCCTGTATGGATAAGACTTTCAAAGTGATTTTCCATGTTCACTGATCTTTTGAATTAAATTGATTTTTAGTCTATAAGAGAAGGAAACAATTTCCCAAGGGAATCAGTTTCAGTCTAAGGACTGCTCTTCAAGCCACACTCTCAGATCCCAGGGCTTTATGCATTCACTCTCTTTTGATTATCAGGAGCACATTGATTTAAAGTTTGAGAAATATTGCATGGGAAATTCCTTAGGCAGGAAACATTACAGAATTTATTTAAGGGAACAGAATGTTTAGGGGAATTTGCAAGAAGGGCTTAAATACAAGAAAACAGGCAGCCGAAATATTTGTAGGAGTTTAGAAAAACCAATATACATCTCTTGCCCAGCCCTCCAAAATCTGTCCCACCTAGTTGTTAAAACTTAAAATGCCTTTCACACAAGACTCTTCAACCCATATTCAGAAGTAAGGCTTAAAGTACACATAAACTTGAGAATGACAGCACAATATATACCCAACATATATACAAGTAATTGAAATTAAATTTTTCCTGAAAGCAGGTTTTAATTGAGGGAAAGAGCAAGCGAGTTTGGGGTACATGAAATACAGAAGAACAAAAAGGGAATCCAATAGAAAAAGGAATCAGAAAAAGCAAGCTAAGAATATCAAAACAAGCTTCATCTACTTCAAAATTTTCCCTAGAGTTGCAATGAGTGGTTGACTTACATTTCTTTATCCAGCCTCTGAATTCTTCCCTCCTAGACCTTCGACTTGCTGTCCTGAGAGAAGACTAAGCTATTCCAGCTGGCCACATACATGATGGTGTCACCAGCTGCAATCCAAACCAAACTTAATACTATTTTGGTAGAAAGACGATTTAAGTTGTGCATATGAGATTTACTGGGCTCCATCCCTAAGAAGAGAGCAACCTCATTGTATACCCTAGTTTAAAACGGGTAAATAGAATAGTGAAGTGTCATGAAATGATATTGTATGCAGAGCTGTCCTCAAAAAGAGACAGTATAGGAAGGACATGACAAAACAATGCAAAAGGAGTTAAACTAAGCCACCAATGATAGTGAGGCACACTTGGTTTCAGTATAAGAAAGAATTTCCAAAAAATTGGAGTTGTCCAAATGAAAAGGGCTGCCCTTCAAGTACTCTTTGGTACTTAAATGTTCAGTTAAGGGCAATGAAGAAAGGATGCCTGAATAGGGGATGTGGGAGGAGTTAGTACCAACAATTAAAACTAAATTTAATGCTAAATACCTCTAATTTTCTATAGAAAATGTAACTTCTAAGGCCATAAAGAAAGGCAGTTTGGGAGACATTAATATAATAACCCAGTTTGCAACAGCCAAGACATGAAAGCAACCTAAGTGTCCACCAATAGGTGAATGCATATAAGAAAATGTGTTTTATACATATATATATATAATGAAATATTTTCCAGCCATAAAAAAAGAAGGAAGCTTTGCTATTTGTGATAACATGGACGGAACTTGAGGCCATTATGCTAAGTTAAATAAGTCAAAGACAAATACCATATGACCTCACTTATATGTGGTAAATAAATAAATCATAGATACAGAGTACAGACTGATGGTTCAGAGGCAGGAGGTAGGGCGTGGGTAAAATAGGTAAGGGGGTCAAAAGGTACAGACTTCCAGCTATAAAATAAGTGCGTCATGGGAATGTAATGGACAGCATGGTGACTACAGTTAATACCCTACTATATATTTGAAAGTTGCTAACACAATAGATCTTAAAAGTTCTCATCATAAGAAAAAAAAATTGTAACTATGTGTGGTGACAGATATTAACTAGACTTATTATGGTGATCATTTCACAATATATACAATTAGCAAATCATTATGTTGTACACCTGAAACTAGTAGAATGTTATACATCAATTATATCTCAATTAAAAAGGAAGTATGACAGAAGTATATACCTAATAACCCAGAAAATAAGGGGTTAGAGAATGAACCACATTTCATAAAAATGAAAAATAATTAAATGTTACCATTAAATCTGGAGGCCAGAAAGGACATGAACAAAGACATCACTGGCAGTGACAAGAAAGGGCAGGAAGCAAAACATGTGGGAATAAGACAATCAGGTAGAATTAAGAAAAAACTAGGATGGGGAAATTGATGCTACTTTACCAGAGCTGAGGACACTTGGAATAAAGACACAGGGATATGCAAATCAGGAGAATGAGAAATTAGCCTGAAGTGGAGTTTCCCAAAGTGGGGGGAGGTTTTAATATGTGTTTCAGGGTAGGAGGAATTTCTAATGTCAAATATGTTTGGAAATACTGAGTTAAACACCATTAAACAGATTCTCATAGAGCCTTAGCTATTTATCAAAATTCTAAGTCTCCAAGAGATGGGGATAACATGTAGTGGCCCCATTAAATCAGTTATTTACAGAAATCTTTAGGAGCTAGCATCCTAAATAATACATAATGAAATAGAAATATTAGACTTAGGTGTCTGGACTTAGTATCTGCTGGTTAGGGGAAGTTTGGACATATAAAAAGGACTTTGGACTTATACTTAAAGGCTAGTCATAATGAACCTAGCTAATTCAAAGACTACAGAGTCCTTAGCCAATCTGGAGAGAAAGGAGAGTCTCAAAAACTTTCCTCATGTTTTAAACCCTGTTTCAGTATGTGACTCAACCTGTAAATTATTTTTCCCTGTAGTTTGAGAGCCTTACACTGCACCAGATCTGTAATCCATTGCTGGCCATGGAAATATGATTCGGATAGTTCATTTAGAAGTAAGATAAGAAAAATGAGTTGGGGATACCTCAGAGGGTCCATTTTCACTATTTAAAGAAAATAATCATCATCAGGAAACTTGCATAAGCCTCTGAGATAGCATCATCCACCAGAGGGCCGACAGCAGAAGCAAGAAGAACTACAATCCTGCAGCCTGTGGAACAAAAACCACACTCAGAGAAAGACACACAAGATGAAAAGGCAGAGGACTATGTACCAGATGAAGGAACAAGATAACCCCAGAAAAACAACTAAATGAAGTGGAGATAGGCAACCTTCCAGAAAAAGAATTCAGAATAATGATAGTGAAGATGATCCAGGACCTTGGAAAACAATGGAGGCAAAGATCTAGAAGATGCAAGAAATGTTTAACAAAGACCTAGAAGAATTAAAGAGCAAACAAACAGATGAACAATACAATAACTGAAATGAAAACTACACTAGAAGGAATCAATAGCAGAATAACTGAGGCAGAAGAACGGATAGGTGACCTGGAAGACAGAATGGTGGAATTCACTGCTGCAGAACAGAATAAAGAAAAAAGAATGAAAAGAAATGAGCACAACCTAAGAGACCTCTGGGACAACATTAAACACAACCACATTCACATTATAGGGGTCCCAGAAGGAGAAGAAAGAGAGAAAGGACCAGAGAAAATATGTGAAGAGATTAGAGTTGAAAACTTTCCTAACACGGGAAAGGAAATAACCACCCAAGTCCAGGAAGCACAGAGAGTCCCAGGCAGGATAAACCCAAGGAGAAACAGGCCGAGACATATAGTAATCAAATAGGCAAAAATTAAAGACAAAGAAAAATTATTGAAAGGAGCAAGGAAAAAATGACAAATAACACACAAGGGAACTCCATAAGGTTAACAGATGATTTCTCAGCAGAAACTCTACAAGCCAGAAGGGAGTGGCATGATACACTTAAAGTGATGAAAGGGAAGAACCTACAACCAAGATTACTCTACCCAGCAAGGATCTCATTCAGATTCGATGGAGAAATCCAAAGCTTTACAGACAAGCAAAAGCTAAGAGAATTCGGTACCACCAAACCAGCTCTACAACAAATGCTAAAGGAACTTCTCTAACTGGGAAACACAAGAGAAGAAAAGGACCTACAAAAACAAAAACAAAACAATTAAGAAAATGGTCATAGAACATACATATCAATAATTACCTTAAATGGGAATGGATTAAATGCTCCAACCAAAAGACACAGGCTTGCTGAATGGATACAAAAACAAGACCCATATATATGCTGTCTACAAGAGGCCCACTTCAGACCTAGAGACACAAACAAACTGAAAGTGAGGACATGGAAAAAGATATTCCATGTAAATGGAAATCAAAAGAAAGCTGGAGTAGCAATACTCATATCAGATAAAATAGACTTTAAAATAAAGAATGGGGCTTCCCTGGTGGTGCAGTGGTTGAGAGTCCACCTGCCGATGCAGGGGACACGGGTTCGTGCCCCGGTCTGGGAAGTTCCCACATGCCGCGGAGCGGCTGGGCCCGTGAGCCATGGCCGCTGAGCCTGCGCGTCCGGAGCCTGTGCTCCACAACGGGAGAGGCCACGACAGTGAGAGGCCCGTGTACCGCAAAAAAAAAAAAATTAAAAAAATAAAATAAATAAAAAATAAAGAATGTTACAAGAGACAAGGAAGGACACTACATAACGATCAAGGGATCAATCCAAAAAGAAAACATAAAAATTATATATATATATATGCACCCAACAGAGGAAAACCTCAATACATAAGGCAACTGCTAACAGCTATAAAAGAGGAAGTCGACAGTAACACAATAATAGTGGGGGACTTTAACACCTCACTTATACCAATGGACAGATCATCGAAACAGAAAACAAATAAGGAAACAGAAGCTTTAAATAACACAAAAGACCACATAGATTTAATTGATATTTATAGAACATTCCATCCAAAAACAGCAGATTACACTTTCTTCTCAAGTGAGAATGGAACATTCTCCAGGATAGATCATATCTTGGGTCACAAATCAAGCCTCAGTAAATTTTAGAAAACTGAAATCATATCAAGCATCTTTTCTGACCACAAAGCTATGAGATTAGAAATGAATTCCAGGGAAAAAAACGTAAAAACAAAAACACATGGAGGTAGAACAATATGCTACTAAATAACCAAGTGATCACTGAAGAAATCAAAGAGGAAATAAAAAAATACCTAGAGACAAATAACAATGAAAATACGATGATCCAAAACCTATGGGATGCAGCATAAGCAGTTCTAAGAGGGAAGTTTATAGCTACACAAGCCTACCTCAAGAAACAAGAAAAATCTCAAAAAAACCAATCTAACATTACACCTAAAAGAACTAGAGAAAGAAGAACAAACAAAACCCAAATTTAGCAGAAGGAAAGAAATCATAAAGATCAGAGCAGAAATAAATGAAATAGAAAAAAAGAAAACAGTAGCAAAGATCAATGAAACTAAAAGCTGGTTCTTTGAGAAGATAAACAAAATTGATAAAACATTAGCCAGACTCATCAATAAAAACAGGCAGAGGACTCAAATCAATAAAATTAGACATGAAAAAGGAGAAGTTACAACAGACACCGCAGAAACACAAAGCATCCTAAGAGATTACTACAAGCAACTCTACGCCAATAAAATGGACAACCTGGAAGAAATGGACAAATTCTTAGAAAGTTATAACCTTCCAAGACTGAACCAGGAAGAAATAGAAAATAAGAACAGATCAATCACAAGTTATGAAACTGAAACTGTGATTAAAAATCTTCCAACAAACAAAAGTCCAGAACCAGATGGCTTCACAGGTGAATTCTATCAAACATTTAGAGAAGAGCTAACACCCATCCTTCTCAAACTCTTCCAAAAAATTGCAGAGGAAGGAATACTCCCAAACTCATTCTATGAGGCCACCATCACCCTGGTACCAAAACCAGACAAAGATACTACAAAAAAAAGGAAAATTACAGACCAATATCACTGATGAATATAGAGGCAAAAATCCTCAACAAAATAGTAGGAAACAGAATCCAACAACACATTAAAAGGATCACACACCATGATCAACTGGGATTTATCCCACGGGTGCAAGGATTCTTCAGTATACGCAAATCAATCAATGTGATACACCATATTAACAAATTGAAGAATAAAAACCATACGATCATTTCAATAGATGCAGAAAAAGCTTTTGACAAAATTCAACACCAATTTATCATAAAAATTGTCCAGAAAGTGGGCATAGTGGGAACCTACCTCAACATAATAAGGCCATATACGACAAACCGAATAGCAAACATCATTCTCAATGGTGAAAAACTGAAAGCATTTCCTCTAAGATCAGGAACAAGACAAGGATGTTCACTCTCACCACTATTATTCAACATAGTTTTGGAAGTCCTAGCCATGGCAATCAGAGAAGAAAAAGAAATAAAAGGAATACAAATTGGAAAAGAAAAAGTAAAACTGTTACTGTTTGCAGATAACATGATACGATATAAAGAGAACCCTAAAGATGCCACCAGAAATCTACTAGAGCTAATCAATGAATTTGGTAAAGTTACAGGATACAAAATTAATGCACAGAAATCTCTTGCATTCCTATACACTAATGATGAAAAATCTGAAAGAGAAATTATGGAAACACTCCCATTTACCATTGCAACAAAAGGAATAAAATACCTAGGAATAAACCTACCTAGGAAGACAAAAGACCTGTATGCAGAAAACCATAAGACACTGATGAAAGAAATTAAAGATGATACCAACAGATGGAGAGATATACTGTGTTCTTGGATTGGAAGAATCAATATTGTGAAAATGACTATAATACCCAAAGCAATCTACAGATTCAATGCAATACCTATCAAATTACCAATGGCATTTTTTATGGAACTGGAACAAAAAATCTTAAAATTTGTATGCAGACACAAAAGACCCCGAATAGCCAAAGCAGTCTTGAGGGAAAAAAACGGAGCTGGAGGAATCTGCCTCCATGACTTCAGACTATATTATAAAGCTACAGTAATCATGACAATATTGTACTGACACAAAAACAGAAACATGGATCAATGGAACAGGATAGAAAGCCCAGAGATAAACCCACGCACCTATGATCAACTAATCTATGACAAAGGAGGTAAGGACATACAATGGAGAAAAGACAGTCTCTTCAATAAGTGGTGCTGGGAAAACTGAACAGCTACATGTAAAAGAATGAAATTAGAACACTCCCTAACACCATACCCCAAAAAAACTCAAAAGGGATTAGAAACCTAAATGTAAGATCAGACACTACAAAACTCTTAGAGGAAAACATAGGAAGAACACTCTGACATAAATCACAGCAAGATCTTTTTTGATCTATCTCCTAGAGTAATGGAAATAGAAACAAAAATAAAGAAGTGGGATCTAATGAAACTTCAAAGCTTTTGCATAGCAAAGGAAACCATAAACAAGATGAAAAGACAGCCCTCAGAATGGGAGAAAATATTTGCAAACAAATCAACGGACAAAGGATTAATCTACAAAATATATAAACAGCACATGCAGCTCAATATTAAAGAAACAAACAACCCAATCGAAAAATGGGCAGAAGACCTAAATAGACATTTTTCCAAAGAAGACATACAGACGGTCAAGAAGCACATGAAAAGTTGCTCAACATCACTAATTATTAGAGAAATGCAAATCAAAACTACTATGAGGTATCACCTCACACCAGTAAGAATGGGCATCGTCAGAAAATCTACGAACAACAAATGCTGGAGACAGTGTGGTAAAAGAGAACCTTCTTGCACTGTTGGTGGGAATGTAAATTGATACAGCCACTATGGAGAACAGTATGGAGGTTCCTTACAAAACTAAAATAGAATTACCATATGATCCAGCAATCCCACTACTGGGCATATACCTAGAGAAAACCATAATTCAAAAAGACACATGCGGGCTTCCCTGGTGGCGCAGTGGTTGAGAGTTCGCCTGCCGATGCAGGGGACACGGGTTCGTGCCCCAGTCTGGGAAGATCCCACATGCCGCGGAGCGGCTGGGCCCGTGAGCCATGGCCACTGAGCCTGCGCGTCCAGAGCCTGTGCTCCGCAACGGGAGAGGCCACAACAGTGAGAGGCCCACATACCACAAAAAAAAAAAAAAAAAAGACACATGCACCCCAATGTTCATTGCAGCACTATTTGCAATAGGCAGGTCATGGAAGCAACCTAAATGCCCATCGACAGATGAATGGATAAAGCAGATGTGGTACATATATACAATGGAATATTACTCAGCCATAAAAAGGAAAGAAATTGGGTCATTTGTTGAGACGTGGATGAATCTACAGACTGTCATACAGAGTGAAGTCAGAAAGAGAAAAACAAATATCGTATATTAACACATATATGTGGAACCTAGAAGAATGGTACAGATGAACTGGTTTGCAGGGCAGATATTGAGACACAGATGTAGAGAACAAATGTATGGACACCAAGGGGGGAAAGCGGTGGGGCAGTGGGGGTGGTGATGTGATGAATTGGGCGATTGGGATTGACATGTATACACTGATGTGTATAAAATTGATGACTAATAAGAACCTGCTGTATAAAAAAATAAATTAAATTAAATTAAAAAATTAAAAAAATAAAATAAAATAAATTTAAGACCACAAATCACAAAAAGAAAAAAAAAATCATAGCCACCATGTTTCAAATACAAGCAGTCTCCAGACAATTTAATCCTCAACAATGTTCCCACTTTAAAGGTGAGGACACTGGAGATCAGAAAAAGTAAATAACACTTCCAAGATATCTTTGCTAGCGAGCTGTAGAGCCAGGATTCAAACAGGCCTGGCAACTCCAAATCCTGCAACTCATAACAACTGCTGCTGTTCAGTGATTCAGGAAGCATTAGAGAAACAGCAATTTGGAGTGGGAGATGAGAATAATGATTTTACATATGGACTTGTTACATTACATATACCATAACACTGGAAGCCTTTCTCTCTCTCACTCATACTGCTCCAGCCACAATTATTCTGACATTTTCTAGGTCATGCCATGCTCTTCCTTGCCTTGGGACTTTGCACTTGCTGTTCTCAGTGACTGAAACAGTTTCTTCCCCCATCTTTCACATCTTATCCCTCCAGTCTCAGCTTAAATGTCATTTCTTCAAAAAGTTCTTGTTTTCCACTGCATCTAAAATAGCTAACCCTCTCCTCTCCCATCACACACTCTCATTATTATTATCACAGCAGTATATTTTTTATTATACTTACTACAAGCTGTACAAATTTTCTTTCTTCATTTATTTATTTTCCTCCTGCTTCACTAAATTTCAATCTCCATGAGGGCAGGAGGCCTGTCTTCTTTACCCAGAGTAGTCTAAGGCCTGGTTCCTAGTGCCTTCTCAGTAAATAGCAATAGGATAAGATGAATTTCAAATAGGTATTATGCACTGGGGTCTGAAGAACAGAAGAGAAATCAAGGCTTACTTATATATTTGAGAGTAATGGCCTTAAAGGTGGCATGTGAAACTATGGATATGGATGGGTTTGTCCATAGAAAATGTGCATAGTGATAAAAAAGCCAAAGCAAAAACCTTGACATGGTAACCATCACCCAAGGTAGTCCACATGATTCTCAGTTCCTAGTACTCTAGCACTTGGGTTGTCCCCTCCCAAATTGAATAGGACTGACCTGTATGACTAATAAGATGCTGTAGAAGTGGCAGTGTTTGACTTACAAGGCTAGGTCATAAAAGATATTGTGGGGCCTCCCTGGTGGCGCAGTGGTTGAGAGTCCGCCTGCTGATGCAGGGGATACGGGTTCGTGCCCCGGTCTGGGAGGATCCCATATGCCGCGGAGCGGCTGGGCCCGTGAGCCATGGCCGCTGAGCCTGCGCATCCAGAGCCTGTGCTCCGCAACGGGAGAGGCCACAACGGTGAGAGGCCCGCGTACCGCAAAAAAAAAAAAAAAAAAAAAAAAAAAAAAAGATATTGTGGCTTCCCCCTTGAGCTATCTTGGAGAGAGTCAAATGCCATGTTATAAAACATTGAAGTAGCTCTAAGGAGAGATCTGTATGGCATGGAATTGATGTCTCCTAATAACAGCCAGCACCAACTTGCCAGCACACGTGTGAACCACTGTAAGCAAACCCCCCAACCCCAGTCAAACTTTCAGATAGCTGCAGCCCTGGCTGACATCTTATCTACAATCTCATAAGACTCACGTCAGAAACATCCAACTCAGTTGCTCCTAAATTTGTGACCCACAGAAACTGAGTGAGATAATAAATATTTGTTGTTGTTTTAGACACTAAGTTTTGGGATAATTTGTTATACATCAGTAGATAACTAATACATGCAAGGAGCAACAATATACTCTTAAAAATTTCTCCAACAAAAAAATACTGATAATTCATTTTATGAATTTTATAAAATGTCATGCCACAACTCATCTTTTCAGACATTTTCTTAGAAAAAATTATTCATCACATATATCCTGGCTTGCATTTTTATTGAGTGATTCCTTATTATTTAAACAAACCAGAAAAAAAAAAGGCAATCTGTTCTTTGCTACATTTATTTGTTGAGACAAACTTCTGTTCTTAGCCTTTTTTTTAAATGGCTCTGTTAAATATAATGGACACACAGTAAATTGCACATACTTAAAGAACACAATTTAAGTTCTGAAATATGCATATACCCATAGAACTGCCAACACAATCAAGAAAAGGAACATATCCATCACTTGCAAGTGTTTTAATGCCTCATTCATAAAGTCCCTCTTTTTCCCCCACATTCCACCCCTCCACATCCCCAGGTGACCACTGATATGCTTTCTATTGTTATATATGTGTTTGCATTTTTCTAGAAATTTATATAAATTGATTCATACAGTGAGGACTCTTTTATCTGGCTTCTTTCACTCGATGTAATTATTTTGAGAGTAATTCATATTTTTGTGGGTATCAATAGTTTATTACTTTGTTTTGCTGAGTAGTGTTTCACTGTATGAGTATACCACAGTATGTTTATTCATTCACCTGTTGATGGGTGCTCGAGGTTGTTACAATTCTGTCTATTAAAAATAAAGATGCTATGATGATCCATGTACCAAAAAAAAAGGCAAATTTGACAATATCAGAAACCAGGCAGCCAGTATTTATCAAACATACATACATATCAAGAAGAAATATGATATATTTAATAACAATCAATTAGTGTAGGACATTTAAGATTTCAGAAACTTTTGTAGAAATAGGAAAGTATTTTGTGAAATTCTATGATCAAAATTTTACATTTCAAGCAATTAGTCTGGGTTGTTTCTCAAGAAAAAAAAAGAACAAGAACAACTTTTGTTGAGTATCTGCTAAATTCAGACCCTGAACTATGGGCTTTACATATGAGGTAAATATTATTGGTCCCATTTTGACTTGCCCATCAGGACTTCCTCATCTCAGCTTCTAATTTTTTGTTTGCAGCTTTAGATTTAGGTTGGAGAACTGTCATCAATTGGAAAGCATCAGATAGAGACCAGGTGAGCTTTACTTTCAACCCTTCTTAGGAATGAAATACTCTCTACAAAGGAAAGAACATTCAAATAATGAAGGGAGGAGTCCTCGGGGAGGGGCAATGAATATTTGGATTTTCAAATGGAGCAGCTAAAGTTTTAAAGTCATGAATAATATTATATTAGAGCTGAAAGAACCTGAGAGAATATTTATCCAAGCCCTCTCATTTTACAGATGAGGAAATGGGACTCATTAACACAGAATAACTTGTCAAGTATCCCACAGTGAATTAGTAGCTCAAGCAGTGCGAGAAACAGCAAAGCCGCCTCCATTAGAGCTACATCTGTGCCTGGAAGTTAGTAGATGCTCAGTAAATTAGATGTCTGTGATGCATCATCCTAGAACAAGTACACTTCCACCAATATTTAGTGAGAACTGGGAGCCTCCCTTGGAAACCTGGTGTGTTCACTTTCTTCCTTTACGAGCCAGTAGTATCAAGGGTTGAGATTTAAAATAGTACCTAGCTTTTGCTGTGCGGTAGAGAAGGGAGCTAGGAACATTACCATTTCCTTAGAGCTTGTTCCAGTTATTTATTGTTGTGTAAAAAATCACCTCAAAACTTAGTGGCTTAAAAACAGCAATAATCATTTAGTTTGCTTATAAATCTGTAATTTGAGCAGGGATCAACAGAGATATCTAATCTGTGTTCCACACAGCATCATCAAGGGCAACTCCCTGAGGGCTGGAGGACCTACTTTCAGGATGGCTCACTCATGGCTGGCAAGTTCGAACTGTCCATAATCTGGAAGTTCAGCTAGAGCTGTGCACTGGATGCCCCTTGAGGGCTGCTGCACTGGCTGCTTAGGCTTTCTCATGGCATAGTGGCTGGGTTCCAAATATTAGGCATCCCAAGAGACAAGAAGTAGGCGCTGCTAGCTTCTAGAAGCCTGGGCCAGGGATTAGCATAACGTGACTTTTAGTGCTATTGATCAAGCAGTCACAGAGCCCTGATTCAAGGAAAGAGGACAAAAATCCATCCTCTTAATGAAGGAGTATCAGAAATTGGTTGACCATGTTTTAAAGCCATCAGAGAAGTTATCTTTTTACTGCAAATAAGATTCCATTATTTTGATAATGGTAAAGAATTGATCATTATTGGACATGAGTCATAGATATAAAAATTATAATCTATTCAGTTATTAATCCCTTCATAATATGCTAATCAGCCTAGGCAGAAAACAGACCTACTAGTAATGCTCAATCTTTGCTTCCATTTACTCTTCCACATAAGGGGATAATAATACGCTCTTACAGGAAATGGGAAGGTTTATTTGTAGCTATAAAAGCAGAGTGTACTTTTAATTGCCTTAATAAGTGCCTATTAATGGTGAGCTATCTATAAAATGTCCTCACAGGTTAAAGGTATAATCATTATGTGCTTTAATAATTTTACAACATGAAGACTTTGCAGGTTCCTTGGACAACTGTCCATCCCTGAACTGCAGAAGCCTCCAATTAATTAATTTTGCTGAACATGCAGTTAAATATCAAATCCTACTTTTTTAAAGGATAGTTATTGTACAATCCTCTGAAGTACTTTATTATATGACAAGAAAAAAGATTTATGGGTTTTTAATTTTGACAAAAGAAGCAACACCTGATGGATACCACAGGCTTTTGCAAATAAATCTTGTTTTCACAATACATGCTTAAGTCAAGATACAACATATTCAGTCAAATCTCCCAGCAACAGCCGTATTCAGGAATTGAACTATATCCAAGAGCAGACTCTTTTTAATAATATTTTAAAACAGCTGAATTGAATTGCCTTCCTTGCTATAACAAATAGGAAATTTTCAAGTTTAAGTGAGGCCTGTGAGTAAAGATCTTAAAACTAGTTCTCCTTGTGAGGAGGAGCCAGTCAGCACCTTATTTAGTCCACAGGCATGGTAAACAGTTGGGATTGTCCCACAGGGGTCCTAGGATTTAGGTTAAATTATTTTCTAACAGGTAATTGAGACCACAGAAAGCAATAACTTCCTCAACTCAGCCACTTCTGGAAAGAATGGTTAAATAAGATGAGACTTGTCCTAGCTAAAAACGGGGCCTGCAGCTGGGAGGTTGGTTTCTCAGGGACTCTGGAAGAGAGAGCTCTATTATATAGTGAAGCTTTCTTAGTACCAGAAAACGGTGAGTATTAACCCGGAGTCAGGCCCAGCCAGCCAGTGGACCTTAACAGTGTATGTGAATTTTATGCTCACACAGAGATTTAAAAGACAATGTTAGTGTTAATATGACCCACTTTACTCATTTATATTTGTTACACACATCTCCTACAGGGTTTTAAGTTTGTGGTCTAGAGAATTACCTGGATTAATACAAATTTATATTCAAGGATTTCTCAAAGAGTACATTTGGTGTAATTCTTTTTTAAGCCAGCTGAAAGATGACACCATATGCCCTACATCAGAATCTGTGTGAGAGAGAATCCAAGTGGATGAGGATAGAGACCCCAGAAGCATGGCTTCTACCAGAACATAAGACAATAATCTCTATACTTGTTTCTTGCCATTTTTTACTCATTATGATTTAGGAGATGTTGGTGAAATACTGAGATTGGCCCTTATAAAATGGAAAACAAGAAGTTAAAGTCCAAAAATGATAATAGACTCAAAGTTATAAATAGATATTCAAAAAAAGTTTAGGTGACTTTGGGTAAGACAAAAAAAAGGCCGGGGTTGGGGGGTATTCTTAACAGAGAAAGCAGATAGCCACTCTAATGTAAACACAAGACTGACCCCAAATGATCTCAGTTACCCAGAAAATTTCAACAAAACTGACCTGGGTGTCAAACAGCCCTGCTATTTGATTATGACTATCTGCTCAGTACAAGTGGCCAAAATAGAAAGCGGTACTCATAGTTTGAACTACTGAAGGTATACAAAACATTTCATTTTGCTAATGTCATTTTGCTTCATTTGCTAATGTCAAAATATTCTGTCATTTGTTAAATTATAAATTAGGAGGCAATTTTTTAGCATGTCCTCACTAAGATTTAGAGAATAGAACAGTTGTGAAGGGATTGAGAAACATGCATCGACGGTAGATGTCTCCAAAATCCATCCATAAAACAGTGAAAGGTTTTCTTTTTAATAAATTCCCCCAGAAAATCACATACTGTGCTCACTGAAGCAAGAAGTAAAAAGAAATGATTGAGCAATATTAAAAGGTGGAAAGTCAGACCCTTTTCTCTATAGTGTTTTAACGTTGAAATAAAAGACACTGAGTAACCGGTGGCTCCTCCAGCTGGGACACCAGCGCCCTACGCCTCTTCATGCTGCCAGGCAAAGAGTCACTGGAGGGCCCATTTCCTCTCCATATTAAGACAATTTTTAAAGGCAAAACTTCCAAGTGGACTTTCCAATCTCAGATGATGTGGTTGGCTTGTCTACTAAAAAGGTTAAAGAAGCAGATTTTGTTTCAGAATTGTACTGAAGTTACTACTGCCTTAATCCATTTCAGGTTGGATGGGAGAGGGTTATTTTCTTCAACAAAATGTTATTTTCCTACAATCCAGTGTTATTCAAATATTTTAAAAGTCTAGGCTGGACTTTGAAAGAGATAATGGTGTTGCAAAATACCCTGGATTCTCTGTAATTGTTGGACTCACAGTAAGATTTCCACACATCCCCCTCCACTGGGTATATTGTAGTCTCCCACCCTTTCAGTGTAAAGAGCACATAGGGACTTACAAATAAGCCCCACTGTCTGTATTAAGCAAAATAAGTATCAGCAGAAAGGAGAGTATCTTCATACACT
This sequence comes from Hyperoodon ampullatus, assembly GCF_949752795.1. Taxonomy (NCBI): domain Eukaryota; kingdom Metazoa; phylum Chordata; class Mammalia; order Artiodactyla; family Ziphiidae; genus Hyperoodon; species Hyperoodon ampullatus. Next base: position 120,599,767 of record NC_136916.1, on the reverse strand, counting down.
TGAGGTTTAAATTTTTCCAGTGGGAATTCTATCTCCCTGACTCCTGTCTGCCTCCTTTCCCCTCCACCACCACCACTAATAGATCACAAAAGAGGACCTATGGCCAACTGCATTTCCAAAATTTTATATATTTTATATTTAGAGGATTTATGCAGCTCGTTAGGAACAGATACATTTAAATACATGCCAAATACATCTAACACTAACATATAATGCTTTTTTTCCCTGTCTATGCTTTGTTTCTATACAGAACAAATTGTTTCCCCAAGCATAGTTGAAAATTGTCACCTGTCATGTGTTATACAGGTGCCTGTGCACACTCTCTTTTCCAGGTATCTTTATACAAAGACTTTTCTAATCACAACACAAGTTATTTTTAAACTGTCTTGTTCCTCAGGCAAAGAGAATGATTCTTTAGCAATGTAATGCACATAATATCTACAAACAGTAGGAAGATATAATTTAAAATAAAAAAGTATCTTTTTTCAGTACTTTTAGTGTAATTTTCAGAGTTCAAACGCTGGAGTTGCCAGTGAATAATAGAGATGAGTCTGAGGGTGCATACAAGAAAAATATGATAAAATGGATGGTTTTATTCCTGTCAACCTTAAACACAGTTCCATGCAGCTCTTAGAAGTGTCTGCCTGGGTCAGACATGCTGCCATGGTCAGCATGCTCTAAAATCCTCACAAGCTTTCCTTTTCTTTTCTTCCTTTCAACAATCTGAGAATCTTTCTCCTTTCATATCTATTATAGTATCTTCTGCTATTGAACTATTTCTTACAGCATGTTCTTTCTTTGTTCAGCTGGGTTCCTTTTAATATCAGAAAAAGTGATAGCCTCATTTTATTTATATTATGAAGACAGATTCTGGATTCAGACCTCCTGAATTAGAGTCCCAGTTCCCACATTTATTAGTTGTATGACCTTGGGCAAGTCACTCAAACTTTTTGTGCCTCTGTTTCCACATAATAGGAATAAAAAGAGAACCTAACTCAGAAGGTTGCTGAAAAGATTCAATTTTAAAAAGTAAGCAAAGCACTTAAGAAGATACATTGCACTTAACAGATGCTCAATAAATATTTATAAATAATTAGAAATCATTTTTGGAAAACTAGTAGGATTGTTTTTGGCTGATGTTATTTTCTTAGTTACATTGCTCACACATCCTTTCTAAACTTCTATCCTTTAGATTTCTGCCACGTTTTAATTTTTATCTTCAATTTACCTGCATTGTTTCAATAATTATTTAAAATCTTATCTCTTACTTGTGGTCTCAGAGCTGCAGCTTTCATATTTGCAACAAGAAGAAACCGGGACAGACAGCAAATTAATGACTTTTCATAAAGCCACCAGAGAATTAAAGTCACAGGACAGTCACCCTCAAATCTAGAGAAATGTGGGATGTTCATGTAAAAATAAGAGGGGTGTGCTGGGCACAGGGATCCTAAAAGCAACCAGTCCTTCTGCTGAACTACTCTTATAGCAGTGAGTGATTCAAAAATAGTCTTGGTCCTTTTTTTTTTTCCCATGCACACTCTGTCTCTCTTCTCCATGCCAATGGAAGAAGAATGGAAAGGAGAGAATCATTAAGAAGATGCAGGATGAGGGGCAGCTGAACCACTGATAATAAAGGTTTGCTCCCTCCAAACCAGACCTACTACTCAGACTCAGGTATTGTTAATCTAGAGTTTGGAAGTTATTTTGTGACAAAACAGAAAATAGAAGAACCAAAGGCAAATGTGCAAGGGGAATCAAACAACCTACACTCTTTCCTGCTTTATCCCATCCCCTGGGCCTCCAGAGCCCCCCTGTGACATATACAATGATCCAAACTGTCATCCCATCCATATCTGCTTTCCCAAAATGTACCTCTCCATGCTTTAACTCCCTATTGTAACTACCAAAATTTCTCTCCCCTGGTGGTGCTGGGCTGCACCCCACAGGCCTACAAGGCCTGTGCTTGCCCAGTTTCAAGACCAAAGAAAGCCTGGAGTCAGCAACAAAGACGTCAGTGGCTTAATGGATGGGGGGAACTTACATGTCTGAAGTAAGGTCCTGGAGCGACAACTCACCGTGTAAGGCGGTCTGCAGGTAGGACACGGTGATAGTCTTCGCTCCCCGCGGAAGTGGTGGCTGGGGGGAAGATTACCAGTTAAAGGGGAATTGATTTCACCTGGGCTCATTAGTTACCAGGGAAACCAGTAGAAAGGCACGCCCCTCACAGCTCTTTGATAAGAACAATCACCAGCTGGGGCCTGGGGCAAGTAAGTAGCAAGGTCAGTCATGCATTTAAGGTTTAGGTGAAGCAGGCACTGGCTGGGCAGGGGATGTACAGAGAGCAAGGCAACAGCCGTCTTGAGCGGCCTGACCATTCAGGTGGCTTCTTACCTCAATGACAGGACTAATTATCTATTTTTAAAAAATATTCTTAGGGCTTCCCTGGTGGCGCAGTGGTCGGGGGTCCGCCTGCCGATGCGGGGGACGCGGGTTCGTGCTCCGGTCCGGGAGGATCCCACATGCCGCTGAGCGGCTGGTCCCATGGGCCATGGCCGCTGGGCCTGCGCGTCCAGAGCCTGTGCTCCGCGGCGGGAGAGGCCACAACAGTGAGAGGCCCGCGTACCGCAAAAAAAAAAAAAAAAAAGGTATTCTTAGTTATAAGTTATTGATAGAATAAAGGCTCACCACTTAGGGGGACATCTAGTTCTCTGTGACCACACCACGAAAGTAGTATCCTTCTACCCAGCTTTTCTACCAAAACTAAAGCTGTACTTTCTATGATAAAGTAGAACACTACTATTCCTGGACCATCACCAACACGTTTTTATTTAACTTTTTATTTAAAAAGCAAAAACAAAGTAAAAATTACCCACAACCCCATGTTTTATGATTATATAAGAAATAAAACCATCCCCCATCTTATCCAATTCCTAGAATTAACTACTGTTAATACTTTGGACTATAGCCTTCCCAGGTTTTCCTATATACATGCATATATTTCTCTATCTACATATCTGCATGTAGGTATATATAGAAATGTAAGTATATGGATCTTTACAATAATATGTTTGTACTTGCATTTATTTACTCACATCTATTTTCATACTGGTCTGAAACATTTTTCACTTAATATATCATGTATATATTACCGTGTTCACATTTATAAACCTGCCTTTAAACAAGCACTTAAAATTGTGTCTGGAACATAGTAAGTGCTCAATAAATCTTAGCTTTGTTTTATTACTATTTCCTCATTCTTCTAATATATGAATACTATTCAATTTCATGGTTATGTTTTTCCCTTATTGAGAGATTAAATTGCTTCTAATTTTTTACTCTTACAAACAGTGCTGCAATGAGCCTCCCTGTCCTTTCTAGGAGATTGATTCCAAGAAATGGAGTAGCCAAGTTAAAATATATTGACATTTTGACATTTTAAAAATACATGCCACAAACGGTCATACTACCTTACCCACAAAGGATTAGAATATTACAGTCTTCACCAACAGTGAGGAATGTCCATTTCCCCCACTCTGTCAGCACTGAGATTTTACATCTTTTCATATGTTCATTGGCTGGGGGTGGAGGGAGTGTGGGTATGGGTATGTGAGTGCAAAATGCTTGTTCATATCCTTAGCCCATTTTTCTGACTGTATTTCTTCTTATTAGTTTATGTGATCCCCCTGTATAATAGTTATATAAATCCTTTGTCTATTTTTATTTCTTGTAAATATTTTTCCCAAAATGTCATTTGGTTTAAATATTTTTGTGTTAATTTTTACCATAATTAAACAACAAACATGCACTTCTATACCAACCAAATAAAAATAAATCCATGAATACCATAGTCACTAATAATATATATTTAACATATATGTGAAATAAAAAGCTAGAAGGAACTTGATATATCATATCATTTTACAGATAAGGAAATTGAAAAGCAGAAAAGTTTTGTTCTATCCATGATCATAGTGCACAATATATGAAACTACAGTAAGATCATAAACTATAAGAACTAGATGATATAATCCTCCAAGAAGATAAGTTTCAAAATATAAAAGAAAAACAAGAAGAGTTTCTGATGGGTCATAAGATCCAGACTGAATATGGCAAAAATATAATTTTAAGGTTAATATTTTAGCAAAATTCAAGCACACTAAGGTAAAGATAGTAGAAAAACATGAAACTAAAAAGACCAAATCATAAATGAAACAATATACCATGTACCAACATAGGAGTTTCGGGTGGTCACTAATGTTATTCACAAATATCTCTGGGTTTTTCTCTTTCTGGCATATGGTAGGATTGTAATTTATTCCCCCCTTCTGACATCCTATGATGCTATAGGACTTGCTCTGATGAATGAAATATGAGCAGAAGTGACAGCTGTGCAGGAGACTTATGGATCAACTTGCTCTCCTTTCCCCTCTGGCATAGTAACAGATAATACTCCAAATGGTGGCTACTCCATTAACTTGGATCCAGGAGTAAAGATGACACAGAGCAGAACCTCTAGCAGAACCACAATGAACAACTATCACAAGCAAGAAATAAACTGTTGTGGTTCTAAGGCATTGGTATTTGGGGGTTGCTCGTTACTGCAGCAAAATACAAAGTAATTTATTCATAAATATTTATTGAGCACATTCTTTGTGCCAGGTACTATCCTAGGTGATAGGACTATAATAATATTTAAGAATCAGTCCATGATGTTAGACTTACAATCTAGCAGGTGGGAAAGAAAAGTGGTAAAATGTACAATTATATAACATGGTATGATAAAGTGTTGTAATTAGGATAAGCACTATAATGCAAAGGATCCCAAAGAATGGGTATATGGGCATGCCTTTTAGAGAAGGTTACTTCTAAGTTGAGAGGTATCAGACAAAAGGGGATTTTTTTCAAAACTGTTGGTACCTCTCCAAATTAAGCCAAAATATGGAAAATATAATGCTGTTTCAGAAAAAGAGGATAATATATATGTAAATAAAATGACAATAGGGAATCAACATGTACTCTTCAACTGGCCAAAATTCAAGAGACATTGCAGAGAATTGCCAAATTGTACTAGTTTACAAGGGATGCGAAGTACACAGATGGGGTAATTAAACAACAGAAATTTATTTCCTCACAGTTCTGGAGGCTCAAAGTCCACGATCAAGGTGTAATCAGGGTTAGTTACTTCTGAGGGTCTCTCTCCTTGGCTTGTGGATGGCCATCTTCCCCTTGTGTCTTTACATGGATGCCCCTCTGTACATGTCTGTGTCCTAATTTCCTCTTCTTATATAACACTAATCATATTGGATTAGGCCCACCCTAATGACCTCATTTAACCTTAATTACCTCTTAAGGACCCTATCTTCAAACATAGTCACATTCTGCAGTACTTAGGGTTAGGACTTCAATATATGAGTCTGAGGAGGGATACAATCTAGCCCACAATATGAAGTCATTTCTGGCTGCTATAATAAGACACTATAGAGTGGGAGGCTTAAACGCTTGTTTCTCACAGTTCTGAAGGCTGGAAGTCTGAGATCAGGGTGCCAGCATGACTTCTTGCTGTGTCCTTACATGGCTGAGAGATTATCTCTCTGGTTTCTCTTCTTTTAAGGGCACTAATCCCATTCATGAGGGCTCTGTCCTCATGACCTAATTACCTCCCAAAGGCTCCACCTCCAAATATCATCATATCTGGGATTAGGGCTTCAGCATATGAATTTTGGGGAGACACATTCAGTCCATAGGATTGGTAACTGATTGAATGATGGATGCAAAGAAGAAAAGCAGCACAAAATCACACAAAAGTGAAACTCTGAGACCCTTTAAAGATGGAGACCCTGGGCAGTTAGACAGGGGTACCTATTTATTTAGGAAGAAGAACTCTATTCTCAACCTACAAAAACTCAGTTGAGAGTAGGACATTTAACTGGAGATATCCTGAGGGCACATAGAGAGGATGCAAAGCCTAGGGTGAAAATATCCTAAATATGGAGGCCATTTATTTTAGAACTAATAATAACAATAAAAGTTAATTAACATCCTGAGGGAAAGAAAATAGTATTAGACCCTTAGAAAATAGTCAATATATTTTCTTGAACTGCACACAAATATCATAGTTGAAGAACCAAAATCAATCTATGATAAACAATTAGCCTAGATACTGAACAGCACAGGAGTAAGCTTGCAATAAAAAGAAATGAAATGAGCAATACTAAAAAACAAAGGGGCAGTTTGAATCCATAGAGACAAATATTTTGTGACGAATACAAATTTCAGAACAAGAGTCTCACATGAAAATGATACTTAAACTAAGTTTACCTTCAAAATAAACTCAACAAAGAAAGAAAAGAATATTTCCCTGAATATAAGAATTGTATCCACATTTTAGAAGCAACACAACAAGTAGAAATCCATAAAGAGACTCCCTCTTGCGAGAGCACCAGAGTCACAACTAACTGCTGAACAATCACCTTCAGGAAGATACTGGAACTCACCAAAAAAGATACCGCACATCCAAAGACAAAGAAGAAGCCACAGCGAGATGGTAGAGGGGCACAATCACAATAAAATCAAATCACATAACCACTGGGTGCGTAACTCACAAACTGGAGAACAATTATACCACAGAATTCCACCAACTGGAATGAATGTTCTCAGCCCCACATCAGGCTTCCCAACCTTGGGGTCCAGCAATGGGAGGGGGAATTCCCAGAGAGTCAATTTTGAAGTCTAGCGGGTTTTTATGGCAGGACTTCGACAGGATGGGGGAAACAATACTCCACTCTTGGAGGGTATACACAGACTGCTGTGTGCATCAGGACCCAAGGGGAAGGAGCAGTGACTGCATGGGAGACTGAACCAGATATGCCTGCTAGTGTTGGAGGGTCTCCTGCAGAGGCAGGGGGTGGCTGTTGTTCACTGCAGGGACAAGGACACTGACATCAGAAGTTCTGGGAAGTATTCCATGGCATGAGCCTTCCCGGGGTCCACCATTAGCCCCACCAAAGAGCCTGTAGCCTTCAGTGCTGGGTCGCCTCAGGCCAAACAACCAACAGGGAGGGAACTTAGTCCCACCCATCAGCAGACAGGGGATTAAAGTTTGACTGAGCTCTGCCCACCACAGCAACACACAGCTCTACCCGCCACCAGTCCCTCCCATCAGGAAGCTTGCACAAGCCTCTTAGATAGGCTCATCCACCACAGGACAGACAGCAGAAGCAAGAAGGACTACAAATCTGCAGCCTGTGGAATGAAAACCACACTCACAGAAAGATAGACAAAATGAAAAGGCAGAGGACTACGTTCCAGATGAAGGAACAAGATAATACCCCAGAAAAACAACTAAATGAAGTGGAGACAGGCAACCTTCCAGAAAAAGAATTCAGAAAAATGATAGTGAAAATGATTCAGGACCTCAGAAAAAGAATGGAGGCAAAGATTGAGAAGATGCAAGAACTGTTTAACAAAAAACTAGAAGAATTAAAGAACAAACACCTAGAACAACTAAAGTACAAACAGAGATGAAAAATACAATAACTGAAATGAAATATACACAGGAAGGAATCAATAGCAGAATAACTGATACAGAACAATGGATAAGTGACCTGGAAGACAGAATGGTGGAATTCACTGCTGCAGAAAAGAATAAAGAAAAACAATGGGGCTTCCCTGGTGGCGCAGTGGTTGTGGATCCGCCTGCCGATGCAGGGGACGTGGGTTGGTGCCCCGGTCCTGGAAGATCCCACATGCCGCAGAGCGGCTGGGCCCGTGAGCCATGGCCGCTGAGCCTGCGCGTCCGGAGCCTGTGCTCCGCAACGGGAGAGGCCACAACAGTGAAAGGCCCACGTACCGCAAAAAAAAAAAAAAAGAAAGAAAGAAAGAAAAAGAATGAAAAGAAATGAAGACAGCTTAAGAGACCTCTGGGACAACATTAAACACACCAACATTTGCATTAAAGGGGACTCAGAAGGAGAAGAGAAAGAGAAACAACCTGAGAAAATATTTGAAGAGATTATAGTCGAAAACTTCCTTAACATGGGAAAGGAAATAACCACCCAAGTCCAGGAAGTGCAGAGAGTCCCAGGCAGGATAAACCCAAGGAGAAACACACTGAGAGACATAGTAATCAAATTGACAAAAATCAAAGACAAAGAAAAATTATTAAAAGCAACAAGGGAAAAATGACAAATAACATACAAGGGAATGCCCATAAGGTTAACGTCTCATTTCTCAGCAGAAACTCTACAAGCCAAAAGGGAGTGGCATGATATATTTAAAGTGATGAAAGGGAAGAACCTACAACCAAGACTAATCTACCCGACAAATATCTCAATCAGATCAACAGAGAAATCAAAAGCTTTACAGACAATCAAAAGCTTTACAGACAAACAAAAGCTAAGAGAATTCAGCACCCCTAAACCAGCTCTACGACAAATGCTAAAGGAATTTCTCTAACTGGGAAACACAAGAGAAGGAAAGGACCTACAAAAACAAACACAAAACAATTAAAATAGTAATAGGAATGTACATACCAATAATTACCTTAAATGTGAATGGATTAAATGCTCTAACCAAAAGACACTGAATGGATACAAAAACAAGACCCATATGTATGCTGTCTACAAGAGACCCTCTTCAGACCTAGGAATAAATACAGACTGAAAGTGAGGGGATAGAAAAAGATTTTCCATGCAAATCGAAATCAAAAGAAAACTGGAGGACCAATAATCATATAAAATAAAATTTAAAATAAAGAATGTTACAAGAGACAAGGAAGGACACTACATAATGATCAAGGGATCAATCCAAGAAGAAGATATAACAATTATAAATATATATGCACTCAACATAGGAGCACCTCAATACATAAGTAAAATGCTAACAGCTATAAAAGAGGAAATCAACAGTAACACAGTAATAGTGTGGGATTCTAATACGTCACTTACGCCAATGGACCGACCATCTAGACAGAAAATTAATAAGGAAACACAAGCTTTAAATGACACAATTGACCAGATAGATTTAATTGATAATTGTAAGACATTCCATCCAAAAACAGAAGATTACACTTTCTTCTCAAGTGCACATGGAACATTCTCCAGGATAGATTACATCTTACGTTACATATCAAGCCACAGTAAATTTAAGAAAATTGAAATTATATCAAGCATCTTTTCTGACCACAATGCTTTGAGATTACAAATAAATTACAGGGGAAAAACGTAAAAAACACAAACACATGGAGGATCCACAACACATTAGTAAATGACCAAGAGATCACTGAAGAAATCAAAGAGGAAATCAAAAAGTACCTAGAGACAAATGACAATGAAAACACGTTGATCCAAAACCTATGGGATGCAGCAAAAGCAGTTCTAAGAGGGAATTTTATAGGAATACAAGCCTACCTCAAGAAACAAGAAAATTCTCAAATAAACAATCTAACCTTACACCTAAAGGAACTAGAGAAAGAAGAACAAACAAAACCCAAAGTTAGTAGAAGGAAAGAAATCATAAAGGTCAGAGCAGAAATACATGAAATAGAAACAAAGAAAGCAATAGCAAAGATCAATAAAACTAAAACTTGGTCTTTGAGAAGATAAACAAAATTGATAAACCTTTATCCAGGCTCATCAAGAAAAACAGGGAGAGGACTCAAATCAAATCAATACGATTAGAAATGAAAAAGAAGTTACAATGAACACCACAGAAATCGAAAACATCATGAGAGACTACTACAAGCAACTCTATGCCAATAAAATGGACAACCTGGAAGAAATGGACAAATTCTTAGAAAGGTATAACCTTCTGAGACTGAACCAGGAGGAAATAGAAAATATAAACAGACAAATCACAAGTAATGAAATTGAAATTGTGACTAAAAATCTTCCAACAAACAGAAGTTCAGGACCAGATGTCTTCACAGGTGAATTCTCTCCACATTTAAAGACCTAACACCCATCCTTCTCAAACTCTTCCAAAAAATTGCAAAGGAAGGAACACTCCCAAACTCATTTTATGAGGCCATCATCACCCTGATACCAAAACCAGACAGAGATACTCAAAAAAAGAAAATTACAGACCAATATCACTGATGAATATAGATGGAAAAATCCTCAACAAAATAGTAGCAAATAGAATCCAACAGCACATTAAAAGGATCATATACCATGATCAAGTGGGATTTATCTGAGGGATGCAAGGATTCTTCAATATATGCAAATCAATCAATATGATACACCATATTAACAAACTGAAGGATAAAAACCATATGATCATCTCAATAGATGCAGAAAAAGCTTTTGACAAAATTCAACACCAATTTATGATAAAAACTCTCCAGAAAGTGGGCATAGAGGGAACCTACCTTAACATAATAAAGGCCATATATGACAAACCCACAGCCAACATCGTTCTCAATGGTGAAAAACTGAAACCATTTCCTCTAAGATCAGGAACAAGACAAGGAAGTCCACTCTTGCCACTATTATTCAATGTAGTTTTGGAAGTCCTAACCACAGCAATCAAAGAATAAAAAGTAATAAAAGGAATACAAATTGGAGAAGTAAAACTGTCACTGTTTGCAGATGACATGATACTATACATAGAAAATCCTAAAGATGCCACCAGAAAACTACTAGAGCTAATCACTGAATTTGGTAAAGTTGCAGGATACAAAATTAATGCACAGAAATCTCTTGCATTCCTATACACTAACAATGAAAGATCAGAAAGAGAAATTAAGGAAACAATCATATTCACCATGGCAATAAAAAGAATAAAATACCTAGGAATAAACTTACCTAAGGAGGTCAAAGACCTGTACTCAGAAAACTATAAGACAGTGATGAAAGAAATCAAAGATGATACCAACAGATGGAGAGATATACCATGCTCTTGGATTGGAAGAATCAATATTGTGAAAATGACTATACTACCCAAAGCAATCTACAGATTCAATGCAATACCTATCACATTACAATGGCATTTTTTAAAGAACTAGAACAAAAAATCTTAAAATTTGTGTGGAGACACAAAAGACCCTGAATAGAAAAAGCAATCTTGTGGGAAAAATGTGGAGCTAGAGGAATCAGATTCCCTGACTTCAGACTATACTACAAAGCTACAGTAATCAAGACAATATGGTACTGGCACAAAAACAGAAATATAGATCAATGGAACAGGATAGAAAGCCCAGAGAGAAACCCATGCACCTATGGTCAACTAATCTATGACAAAGGAAGTAAGGATATACAATGGAGAAAAGGCAGTCTCTTCAATAAGTGGTGCTGGCTCTGGCTAGGAAGATGGCGGAAGAGTAAGACGCGGAGATCACCTTCCTCCCCACAGATACATCAGAAATTCATCTACACGTGGAACAACTCCAACAGAACACCTACTGAACGCTGACAGAAGACCTCAGACCCCCCAAAAGGCAAGAAACTCCCCACATACCTGGGTAGGTCAAAAGAAAAAAAGAATAAACAGAGACAATAGGATATGGACGGGACCTGCACCAGTGGGAGGGAGCCGTGAAGGAGGGAAGGTTTCTACACACTACAAGCCCCTTCGAGGGCGGAGACTGCAGGTGGCGGAGGGGGAAAGCTTCGGAGTAGCGGAGGAGAGCACAGAAACAGGGGTGTGGAGGGCAAAGCAGAGAGATTTTGGCACAGAGGATCGGTGCCCTCAGGCATACACCAGCCCGAGAGACTTGTCTGCTCGGCCGCCAGGGCGGGCGGGGCTGGGAGCTGAGGCTCGGGTATCGGCTTTCAGTCGGAGCGCAGGGAGAGGTCTGGGGCTGGCGGCAGGAAGAGACCCTGAAGGGGTTAGTGCTAGCCCGGAGGGAGTCCGGGGAAAGGGTCTGGAGCTACCGGAGAGGCAAGAGACTTTTTTCCCTTTTGTTGCCTGATGCGCGAGGAGAGGGCATTCCCCTCCCTCCCCTCTGCCTGAGTGAGCCAGAGCCCCCGAATCAGCGGCTCCTTTAAACCCGTCCTGTCTGAGCGAAGAACGGACGCCCTCCGGCCACCTACGCGCAGAGGCGGGGCCAGGTCCAAGGCTGAGACCCGGGAGCTGTGAGAGCAGAGACAGGGAAATCTCTCTGTGCAGCCTCCGAGGCAGCGGATTAAAGCTCCACGGTCCATTTGATGTGCCCTGCGTCTGTGGAGTGCATGAATGGACAGCGAATCATCCCAAATTGAGGAAGTGGACCTTGAGGACAAGATTTAAGACTTCCCCCCCCCTTTTTTTCCTCTTTTTACAACGAATTATCTCAAATTAAGGAGGTGGACTTAGCAAGATTTCAGACTTTTCGCCCTTTTCCTCTTTTTACAACGAATTATCCCAAATCGAGGAGGTGGACTTGGAGAGCAAGATTTTTGATTTTTCCCCCTGCTCTCTTTTTGTGAATGTGTATGTGTAATCTTCTGTGTAAGATTCTCTCTGTATAGCTTTGCTTCCACCATATGTCCCAGGGTTCTTTCGGTCCGTGTTTTTTTTCAATAATTACTTTTTAATTTTAATAACGCTACTATATTTCATACTTTATTCTATTTTACTTTACCTGCTCTTTCTTTTTTTCCTCCCTTCCCTTCCTCCCTCCCTCCCTCCGCTCCTCCTTTCCTTCTTTCTTTTTCTTTCCTCCATCCCTCCCTCCCTCCCACCCTTCTTCTTTCCACTTTCTTTTTCTTTCCTTCCTCCCTCCCTCCTGTCTTTCTTTCTTTCTTTCCTTCCTCCCTCCCTCCCTCTCTTCTTCCATTCACTCTTCCTTTTGCTTTCATTCCTCCCTCCCTCCCTCCTTTCTTTTTCTTTCCATCCTTCCTCCCTCCCTCCTTTCTTTCTTTCTTCATTCCTTCCTTCCTTACTTCCCTTCTTCCTTTCTTTCAATCTCTCTTTCTTTCTTCTACTAATTATTTCTTTCTACTTTTTCTCACTGTTATTCTGAGCCGGATGGATGAAAGGCTCTTGGTGCTGCAGCCAGGAGTTAGTGCTGTGCCTCTGAAGTGGGAGAGCCAACTTCAGGACACGGGTCCACAAGAGACCTCCCAGCTCCACATAATATCAAGCAGCAAAAATCTCCCAGGGATCTCCATCTCAACACCAGCACCCAGCTTCAGTCAACGACCAGCAAGCTACAGTGCTGGTCACCCTATGCCAAGCAACTAGCAAGGCAGGAACAAAATCCCACCCATTAGCAGAGAGGATACCTAAAAACATAATAAGGCCACAGTCACCCCAAAACACACCACCAGACGTGGACCTGTCCACCAGAAAGACAAGATCGAGCTTCAACCACCAGAACACAGGCATTAGTCCCCCCCACCAGGAAGCCTACACAACCTACTGAAACAACCTTAGCCACGGGGGACAGACACCAAAAACAACGGGAACTACGAATCTGCAGCCTGCAAAAAGGAGACCCCAAACACAGTAACATAAGCAAAATGAGAAAGCAGAAAAACACACAGCAGGTGAAGGAGCAAGATAAAAACCTACCAGACCTAACAAATGAAGAGGTAATAGGCAGTCTACCTGAAAAAGAATTCAGAATAATGATAGTAAAGCTGATCCAAGATTCTATTTCCCAGATCCAAAATCTTGGAAATAGAATAGACAATATGCAAGAAACAGTTAACAAGGACCTAGAAGAACTAAAGATGAATCAAGCATCGATTAAAAACACAATAAATGAAATGAAAAATACTCTAGATGGGATCAATAGCAGAATAACTGAGGCAGAAGAACGCATAAGTGAGGTGGAAGATAAAATAGTGGAAATAACTGATGCAGAGAAAAATAAAGAAAAAAGAATGAAAAGAACAGAGGACAGTCTCAGAGACCTCTGGGACAACATTAAACGCACCAACATTCGAATTATAGGGGTTCCAGAAGAAGAAGAGAAAAAGAAAGGGACTGAGAAAATATTTGAAGAGATTATAGTTGAAAACTTCCCTAATATGGGAAAGGAAATAGTTAATCAAGTCCAGGAGGCACAGAGAGTCCCATACAGAATAAATCCAAGAAGAAATACGCCAAGACACATATTAATCAAACTGTCAAAAATTAAACACAAAGAAATCATATTAAAAGCAGCAAGGGAAAAACAACAAATAACACACAAGGGAATCCCCATCAGGTTAACAGCTGATCTCTCAGCAGAAACTCTACAAGCCAGAAGGGAGTGGCAGGACATAATTAAAGTGATGAAGGAGAGAAACCTGCAACCAAGATTACTCTACCCAGCAAGGATCTCATTCAGATTTGATGGAGAAATTAAAACCTTTACAGACAAGCAAAAGCTGAGAGAGTTCAGCACCACCAAACCAGCTTTACAACAAATGCTAAAGGAACTTCTCTAGGCAAGAAACACAACAGAAGGACTATACCTACAATAACGAACCCAAAGCCATTAAGGAAATGGGAATAGGAACATACATATCAATAATTACCTTAAATGTAAATGGACTAAATGCTCCCACCAAAAGACACAGAGTGGCTGAATGGATACAAAAACAAGACCCATATATATGCTGTCTACAAGAGACCCACTTCAGACCTAGAGACACATACAGATTGAAAGTAAGGGGATGGAAAAAGATATTCCATGCAAATGGAAATCAAAAGAAAGCTGGAGTAGCAATTCTTATATCAGACAAAATAGACTTTAAAATAAAGACTATTAGAAGAGACAAAGAAGGACACTACATAACGATAAAGGGATCGATCCAAGAAGAAGATATAACAATTGTAAATATTTATGCACCCAACATAGGAGCACCTCAATACATAAGGCAAATACTAACAGCCATAAAAGGGGAAATCGACAGTAACACAATCATAGTAGGGGACTTTAACACCCCACTTTCACCAATGGACAGATCATCCAAAATGAAAATAAATAAGGAAACACAAGCTTTAAATGATACATTAAACAAGATGGACTTAATTGATATTTATAGGACATTCCACCCAAAAACAACAGAATACACATTTTTCTCAAGTGCTCATGGAACATTCTCCAGGATAGATCATATCTTGGGTCACAAATCAAGCCTTGGTAAATTTAAGAAAATTGAAATTGTATCAAGTATCTTTTCCGACCACAATGCTATGAGACTAGACATCAATTACAGGAAAAGATCTGTAAAAAATACAAACACATGGAGGCTAAACAATACACTACTCAATAATGAAGTGATCACTGAAGAAATCAAAGAGGAAATTAAGAAATACTTAGAAACAAATTACAATGGAGACACGACGACCCAAAACCTATGGGACGCAGCAAAAGCAGTTCTAAGGGGGAAGTTTATAGCAATACAATCCCACCTTAAGAAACAGGAAACATTTCGAGTAAACAACCTGACCCTGCACCTAAAGCAATTAGAGAAAGAAGAACAAAAAACCCCCAAAGTTAGCAGAAGGAAAGAAATCATAAAGATCAGATCAGAAATAAATGAAAAAGAAATGAAGGAAACGATAGCAAAGATCAACCAAACTAAAAGCTGGTTCTTTGAGAAGATAAACAAAATTGACAAACCATTAGCCAGACTCATCAAGAAAAGAAAGGAGAAGACTCAAATCAGTAGAATTAGAAATGAAAAAGGAGAAGTAACAACTGACACTGCAGAAATACAAAAGATCATGAGAGATTACTATAAGCAACTCTATGCCAATAAAATGGACAACCTGGAAGAAATGGACAAATTCTTAGAAATGCACAACCTACCAAGACTGACTCAGGAAGAAATAGAAAATATGAATAGACCAATCACAAGCACTGAAATTGAAACTGTGATTAAAAATCTTCCATCAAACAAAAGCCCAGGACCAGATGGCTTCACAGGCGAATTCTATCAAACATTTAGAGAAGAGCTAACACCCATCCTTCTCAAACTCTTCCAAACAATATCAGAGGAAGGAACACTCCCAAACTCATTCTACGAGGCCACCATCACCTTGATACCAAAACCAGGCAAGGATGTCACAAAGAAAGAAAACTACAGGCCAATATCACTGATGAACATAGATGCAAAAATCCTCAACAAAATACTAGCAAACAGAATCCAACAGCACATTAAAAGGATCATACACCATGATCAAGTGGGGTTTATTCCAGGAATGCAAGGATTCTTCAATATACGCAAATCAATCAATGTGATACACCATATTAACAAGTTGAAGGAGAAAAACCATATGATCATCTCAATAGATGCAGAGAAAGCTTTCGACAAAATTCAACACCCATTTATGATAAAAACCCTGCAGAAAGTAGGCATAGAGGGAACTTTCCTCAACATAATAAAGGCCATATATGACAAACCCACAGCCAACATTGTCCTCAATGGTGAAAAACTGAAACCATTTCCACTAAGATCAGGAACAAGACAAGGCTGCCCACTCTCACCACTCTGATTCAACATAGTTTTGGAAGTTTTAGCCACAGCAATCAGAGAAGAAAAGGAAATAAAAGGAATCCAAATTGGAAAAGAAGAAGTAAAGCTGTCACTGTTTGCAGATGACATGATACTATACATAGAGAATCCTAAAGATGCTACCGAAAAACTACTAGAGCTAATCAATGAATTTGGTAAAGTAGCAGGATACAAAATTAATGCACAGAAATCTCTGGCATTCCTGTACACTAATGATGAAAAATCTGAAAAGGAAATCAAGAAAACACTCCCATTTACCATTGCAACAAAAAGAATAAAATATCTAGGAATAAACCTACCTAAGGAGACAAAAGACCTGTATGCAGAAAATTATAAGACACTGATGAAAGAAATTAAAGATGATATAAATAGATGGAGAGATATACCATGCTCCTGGATTGGAAGAATCAATATTGTGAAAATGACTCTACTACCCAAAGCAATCTACAGATTCAATGCAATCCCTATCAAACTACCACTGGCATTTTTCACAGAAGTAGAACAAAAAATTTCAAAATTTGTTTGGAAAAACAAAAGACCCCGAATAGCCAAAGCAATCTTGAGAACGAAAAACGGAGCTGGAGGAATCAGGCTCCCTGACTTCAGACTATACTACAAAGCTACAGTAATTAAGACAGTGTGGTACTGGCATAAAAACAGAAAGATAGATCAGTGGATCAGGATAGAAAGCCCAGAGATAAACCCACGCACATATGGCCAACTTATCTTTGATAAAGGAGGCAGGAATGTACAGTGGAGAAAGGACAGCCTCTTCAATAAGTGGTGCTGGGAAAACTGGACAGGGACATGTAAAAGTATGAGATTAGATCATTCCCTAACACCATACACAAAAATAAGCTCAAAATGGATTAAAGACCTAAATGTAAGGCCAGAAACTATCAAACTCTTAGAGGAAAACATAGGTAGAACACTCTATGACATAAATCACAGCAAGATCCTTTTGGACCCACCTCCTAGAGAAATGGAAATAAAAACAAAGATAAACAAATGGGACCTAATGAAACTTCAAAGCTTTTGCACAGCAAAGGAAACCATAAACAAGACCAAAAGACAACCCTCAGAATGGGAGAAAATATTTGCAAATGAAGCAACTGACAAAGGATTAATCTCCAAAATTTATAAACAGCTCATGCAGCTCAATAGCAAAAAAACAAACAACCCAATCCAAAAATGGGCAGAAGACTTAAATAGGCATTTCTCCAAAGAAGATATACAGACTGCCAACAAACACATGAAAGAATGCTCAACATCATTAATCATTAGAGAAATGCAAATCAAAACTACAATGAGATATCATCTCACACCAGTCAGAATGGCCATCATCAAGAAATCTAGAAACAATAAATGCTGGAGAGGGTGTGGAGAAAAGGGAACACTCTTGCACTGCTGGTGGGAATGTGAATTGGTACAGCCACTATGGAGAACAGTATGGAGGTTCCTTAAAAAACTAAAAATAGAACTACCATATGACCCAGCAATCCCACTACTAGGCATATACCCTGAGAAAACCATAATTCAAAAAGAGACATGTACCAAAATGTTCATTGCAGCTCTATTCACAATAGCCCGGAGCTGGAAACAACCTAAGTGTCCATCATCGGATGAATGGATAAAGAAGATGTGGCACATATATACAATGGAATATTACTCAGCCATAAAAAGAAACGAAACTGAGCTATTTGTAATGAGGTGGATAGACCTAGAGTCTGTCATACAGAGTGAAGTAAGTCAGAAAGAGAAAGACAAATACCGTATGCTAACACATATATATGGAATTTAAAAAAAAAAAATGTCATGAAGAACCTAGGGGTAAAATGGGAATAAAGACACAGACCTACTTGAGAATGGACTTGAGGATATGGGGAAGGGGAAGGGTAAGCTGTGACAAAGGGAAAGAGAGGCATGGACATATATACACTACCAAACGTAAGGTAGATAGATAGTGGGAAGCAGCCGCAGAGCACAGGGAGATCAGCTCGGTGCTTTGTGACCGCCTGGAGGGGTGGGATGGGGAGGGTGGGAGGGAGGGAGATGCATGAGGGAGGGGATGTGGGAACAGATGTATATGTATGACTGATTCACTTTGTTATAAAGCAGAAACTAATAAAAAAATAAAAAAATAAAAAAATAAAAAAAATAAGTGGTGCTGGGGAAACCGGACAGCTACATGTAAAAGAATGAAATTAGAACACTCCCTAACACCATACACAAAAATAAACTCAAAATGGATTAGAGACCTAAATATGAGACACTATTCTTCTTTATCCATTCGTTTGTTGATGGACACTTGGGTTGCTTCTGTATCTTGGTTTTTTGTAGATGATGCTGCAATGGACATTGAGGTGCATGTATCTTTTTGAATTAATGTTTTCATTTTCTTTGGATATATGCCCAGGGGTGGAATTGCTGGATCACATGGTAGTTTTATTTCTAGTTTTTTGAGAAACCTCCATGATGTTTTCCGCGGTGGCTGCACCATTTTACATTCCCACCAGCATTGTGCGAGACTTCCCTTTTCTCTGCATCCTCACTAGCATTTGTTGTTTGAGGTCTTTTTGATGATGGCCATTTTGGCGGGTGTGGGGTGATATCTCATTGTGGTTTTGAGATAATCATCATACATTTCTCTGATGATTAACGATGTTGAGCATCTTTTCATGTGCCTGCTGTCCATCTGCATTTCTTCCTTGGAGGGTTGTCTATTCAGTTCTTCTGCCCATTTTTTAATCTGGTTGTTTTTTTGATATTGAGTTGTATGAGCTATTTATATATTTGGGGCCTTGAGATCAGTCATACCATTTGCACATGTTTTCTCCCATTCAGTAAGTTGTCTCTTCTTTTTGTTGATGGTTTCCTTTGCTGTGAAAAGCTTCTAGGTTTGATTGGGTTCCATTTGTGTATTTTTGCTTTTGTTTCCTCTGCCTTGGGAGACAGATCAAAAAAAAAAAAAAATACTGCTGTGACTTGTGTGAAGGAGTGTTCTGCCTAGGTTTTTCTCCGGGAGTTTTGTGGTTTTCGGTCTTAAGCATTTGGGTCTTTGGTCCATTTTGAGTTTATTTTTGTGTATGGTGTTAGTATATGGTCATTCTTTTTTTTTTTTTTTTTTTTTTTGCGGTGCGCGGGCCTCTCACTGTTGTGGCCTCTCCCATTGCGGAGCGCGGGCTCCGGATGTGCAGGCTCAGCGGCCATGGCTCGCGGGCCCAGCCGCTCCACAGCATGGGGGTCTTCCCGGACCAGGGCACGAGCCCATGTCCCCTGCATCGGCAGGCAGACTCTCGGCCACTGTGCCACCAGGGAAGTCCTATGGTCATTCTTTTGCATGCATTTGTCCTGTTTTCCCAGCAGCATTATTGGGAAGACTGTTTTTTCTCCCTTGTATATTCTTGCCTCCTTTGTTGTAGATTGATTGACTGTAGGTGGATGGGTTTAGCTCTGGTGTGTGGGTTTTTTTTACATATAAATAGTCATATAATCACCACCACATCTCAAAATTTTCTTACCTCATGCTTGAAAATAATTCTTTAAAAAAACAAATATTATGATGATCCTGGGGAATATACTTATGGGGTTTAAGTTTAGGCTCCTTTTGAGAGGAATGATTCAACCTTTGACTTTGAATAAGGTAGCTGGAGTGTGGAGGTGGGACATTTCTTGAAGACATACTCTTGAGGAGGACATCTAGGAACTTTATTAATGTGTATCATAGGGTGTTGTGGGGATCAATTACATGTCAATAATGAGGGGAAATTTTCAACATTACTGCTGATGATAGAAACTTTAGAGTTACCTGCACCTACACAAATGGAAAAAAAATGAAAAATTTTGTTGTTACTCTATAAAAATAATGCTATTTACTAAGACTGATTGGTGTTTCCTCTCATTTATGTAAGAT
This sequence comes from Hyperoodon ampullatus, assembly GCF_949752795.1. Taxonomy (NCBI): domain Eukaryota; kingdom Metazoa; phylum Chordata; class Mammalia; order Artiodactyla; family Ziphiidae; genus Hyperoodon; species Hyperoodon ampullatus. The sequence goes on along the minus strand of NC_136916.1, from coordinate 120,579,424 downwards.
TATTTCTCAGCAAAACAACAATCATATATACCATTGATATAGTAAATGTTCTTGCAGGAATTCTATTTACTTGTTATGTTAAGGACATTTTTCAGTGCTAAGATGAGAGGTGATTGAGCATGTTGTGTGACCTTAAACAAATTTAGCATATTAAAAAGTTTCACTGGGGCAAGGGAAAAAAAAAAAAAGACCAGACACTATAAAACTCTTAGAGCATAGAACACATAGGAAGAATACTCTTTGACATAAATCACAGAAAGATCTTTTTTGACCCACCTCCTAGAGTAATGGAAATAGAAACAAAAATTAAAAAGTGGGACCTAATGAAACTTAAAAGCTTTTGCACAGCAAAGGAAACTTTAAACAAGACAAAAAGACAACTCTCAGAATGGGAGAAAATATTTGCAAGTGAATCAACGGACAAAGGATTAATCTCCAAAATATATAGACAGCTCATGCAGCTTAATATTAAAAAATCAAACAACCCAATCAAGAAATGGGCAGAAGACCTACATAGACATTTCTCCAAGGAAGACATACAGACGGCCGAGAAGCACATGAAAAGCTGCTCAACATCACTAATTATTACTGAAATGCAAATCAAAACTACTATGAGGTATCACCTCACACCAGTAAGAATGGGCATCGTCAGAAAATGTACAAACAACAAATGCTGGAGACAGTGTGGAGAAAAGGGAACCCTCTTGCACTTTTGGTGGGAATGTAAATTGATATAGCCACTATGGAGAACAGTATGGAGGTTCCTTACAAAACTAAAATAGAATTACCATATGATCCAGCAATCCCGCTACTGGGCATATACCTAGAGAAAACTATAATTCAAAAAGACACATGCACCCCAATGTTCATTGCAGCACTATTTACAATGGTCATGGAATCAACCTAAATGCCTGTCGACAGACAAATGGATAAAGAAGATGTGGTACGTATATATAATGGAATATTCCTCAGCCATAAGAAGGAATGAAATTGGTCATTTGCAGAGATGTGGATGGACCTAGAGACTGTCATGCAGAGTGAAGTAAGTCAGAAAGAGAAAAACAAATATCGTATATTAACGCATATATGTGGAACCTAGAAAATGGTACAGATGAACCAGTTTGCAAGGCAGAAATAGAGACACAGATGTAGAGAACATACCTATGGACACCAAGGTGGGAAAGTGGGGGGGGGAAGTGGGGGCTGGTGTGATGAATTGGGAGACTGGGATTGAAATATATACACTAATATATATAAAATGGATAACTAATAAGAGCCTGCTGTATAAAAAAATAAATAAATTTTTTAAAAAAATTATCCATACAAGGACAATCTTCTTTTTTAAGGCACAAAACTCTCAGCCTTAAAAGCAAGACTCTGTTAAGCAACTGAATAGATCCAGAACTAATGTCCAAGAAAAGTCTTGTCCTGCCTCCTGAGACCAAGTGCAAGCAAAGTTGGGTGGCCCTCAACTAAGCCTGGAACACAAAGTAGGCTCCTATCAGCACCTTCACCATCTATGCTACTGGCATCTAGAACATACTGATATTCTTTCAGTCAACAGCAGAGAGTGTCTTCCTGTCAGACACTGACTATCCATCTCAATGGAGAATTATCTGTCTCATGGTTCCTATCCAAAGCCTAGTGGGGACTATTGATATTCTACAGGAAAAATCTAAATAAATGGATTTCAAATTATTCTAGCAATGCAACCCTGTCAATTAAAATTCTCCACTCAATTCGAATATACAAAATAATATTTATTTAAATTTAGTTTAGTTCAAATTTACAGAAAATGAAGTTGCTCGGTTGAACCCCAAAGATTTTAAATCGGTGGTTATGGTTGTCAACAGTAGCTTCACCAGCCTCAGAATCCAATTTGTTTTTTTGTTTTTGTTTTTGTTTTTGTTTTAATTAATTTATTTAATTTTATTTTTGGCTGTGTTGGGTCTTTGTTGCTGTGCGCGGGCTTTCTCTAGTTGTGGCGAGCAGGGGCTACTCTTTGTGAAGGCTTCTCATTTCGGTGGCTTCTCTTGTGGAGCACGGTCTCTAGGCGCATGGGCTTCAGTAGTTGTGGCATGCGAGCTCAGTAGTTTGGCACACAGACTCAGTAGTTGTGGCTTGGGGGCTCTAGAGTGCAGGCTCAGTAGTTGTGGTGCAGTGTCTTAGTTGCTCCACAGCATGAGGGATCTTCCAGGACCAGGGCTCAAACCCATGTCCCCTGCATTGGCAGGAGGCTTCTTAACCACTGCACCACCAGGGAAGCCCTCCAATTTGTTTTTGTATATTGAGACAATCTAAATCAGACAAGAAATTAATTTCAAATGGTAAAAGTTTTGTAATAGCTCACTCTGCACTCTCAGAACTCTCTTCACTAAAATAGAGATCTCAGGAAAATATGTTATAACAACTGTTTTTTAACAGTGGTTAAAACATATTTTTAAACATTTCACACAAATTCAAATCAAACAGTTGTAGATTCCCTCCTCTGTCCTGCCATTTATAGAACACAGTTGGAAACATTGATCTAAGATAGATTAACCTCCTTTAGTTTGTCTTATCCTGTATTAAGCCAGTTCATCAGAAAGCTATACACAGAGAACACATTATTAATCAAAAGATAATAAAATAAATGCTACATGTAAAATTTATTTTTATAAAATTTACATTAAAGATATAATCCTTATATAGACATTTGAACAACTACAAAAATGTCATCATCATAAATTCTCTGAGTTCAGGATCGCAAAAAAGTATCTCTCCTTATAAACTGGTATATTTCTTTCAGCACTTAGAAAAAATATCTTAACACATAGTTCCTTTAGGTTTTTAAACTCTTGGATGTCTTAAATAAACATTTATTTCCCTTTAGCTCTCCTTTACTATGTTACTTTGTCTTTTTATTATTTCTTATCTTATTCGTATTTCATCTGGGTATATGTATGTATGAATGCTTCAATTGTCCAGATGTCAAACAGGGTTTGCATTTCATTAGGAATTAAACTGAGGTTTCACAGAAACCCCCCAAACAGGTGGTTCAAACAAGATAGAATTATCTCTTATGGAATAGCCAGGGCCTTAACTCCAAGTACATACATCACTTTTGCTCATATCCTATTGGCCAGAACTTAAAGACATATCATCCAACGTCGCAAGAAGACTGGAAAATGTGCCTCTAGTTGGGTTGTGTGACTGCAGCTAAAACTCAGGCAGTTCTATTTCTAAATAGAGCAAAGGGAGATTAACTATTGGAAAGCAATTAGCAATCTCTACCATAAGGTCACTTTTCCCTTAAAATTCCCCAATTGTCCCCAAAAATGATATTTACAGCTGGTTTCACTAAACAAAGATCTAATCCAGGATCTTGCATTGTTATGTTTACTTTAAAGTTGAGTCCTTATGCAGGTTTAACAGTCACCTCATTCGTGATACATGAGTTTTTTTCTGACTTTAGTTTTTTTATTTCTAATATTATTATGAACTCAAGATTTTTTCATATTTAATGTGTTTTACTTACTACAATCATTATTCTTTTTGAGGTCAAATTTAATGCTCATATTGATGTAACATTGATTAGTAGGGATCCCTTCATCCTGGCTCCTCTGTCCTTTTTTATTAATTGTGGTAAAATATATATAACATAAAATTTACCTTTTTAACTATTTTTAAGTGTGTAATTAAGTGGTATTAATTACATTCACATTGATGTGCAACCATCACCATTATCCATCTCCAGAACTTTATGTCCTTTTAAGACAACCTCATTATTCCTTGAAGGATTCCTTTACGATATGAGATATTCAAGATTCACCTGTTACCTTCTTTGCCAAGGATCTTCAAATCAGCCATTTGAAGAAAAGAAGCCCTGATGTATTCTAATGAGAAATGGTATTAGACACTGTATCAGTCAAATTGTCATGATAATGCTGTTAAACAAAATGAAACACATCAAAAGCATAAAATAAAAGCATTTATTGCTGATTCATTTAGAGTCAGCTAGGAGTAGATGAAATGGCTCTGCTGATCTTAGCCCAGCACTCTCATATGTTTGGGGGTTGGATGGTTGTCTGGTAGTTTAGGATTGCTTTGGCTGGGACAACTGGGGTGACTCAGTTCTGTTCCACTTATCTTCCCAATGGCTAGCCTGAGCATGTTCTCATGGATAAGGCATAGGAGCAAGCAAATCCAGTTGTGCAATTGCTTGTCTTCATTGTAGTAAAATATATGTAACATAAAATTCACGGTTTCAAGTGTTTTAAAGTATACAACTTAGCGACATGTAGTTATAGAATAATGTTGGACAACCATTACCACCTCTAGTTCCAGAACATTTTCATTACCCCAAAAGGAAATCTTACACCCATTAAGCACTGACTGCCCATTTCTCCATTCTCCCCAGTCCCTGGCAATCACTCACCTGCTTTCTGTCTACTCTGGATATTTCATAAAAGTGAAAACTATGCAATAAGTGGCCTTTTGTGTCTTAGCATAATGTTTTCAAGATTCATCCCTGTGTAGCATGTACTAAGATTTATGACTGATCAGTAAATTCCATTGTTTAAATCTACAACATTTTGTTTATCCATTAATCAGTTGATGGAAATTTGGGTTGTTTCTACCTTTCGGCTGTCGTAAACAGTACTGTACCTTGTGTACAAGTTTTTGTTTCTATAACTGTTTTCAACTCTTTGGGGTATATACCTAGAAGTAGAACTGCTGGGTCATACGGTAATTCTATTTTTAACATTCTGAGGAAATGCAAAACTGTTTTCCACAGCAACCACACCATTTTACATTTGCAACAGTCATGTATGAGGTTTCTAAATTCACCATATCCTCACTAACACTTGTTATGTGATATGTGAAGTGATATCTCATTGTGCTTTTAATTTGCATTTCCCTGATGACTAATGATGTTGAGCATCTTCTCGTGTTTATCAGCCATTTGTGTATCATCTTTGGAGAATGTCTATCTGAGTCCTTTGGCCATTTTTTTAATTGGGTTGTCTGTCTTTTTGTTAAGATGTAAGAGTTCTTTATATATTCTTTATATAAAGAATAAAGAGCTCTTTATATATTCTAGATTTTCAAATATTTTCTCCCATCCTGTCTTTTCACTCTCTTGATAGTGTCCTTTGATGCACAAAAGCTTTTAACTTGATGAAGTCTAATTAATCCATTTTTTCTTTTGCTGCTCATGCTTTTTGCTGTCATATCTAAGAAACCATTGCTTGCCCCTCCAAAAATTGAAAATCATATAGCTGATGAGGGACTTGTATCTAGAATACACTAGAATAGCATTTGCCACAGTGTGGTAGAAATGATGCTGTGCCAGTTAGAAGCACAGTATTCAATACATACTACTTGAACAGAAAGTTAACCTGGAAGATAAAATAGTCACCCAACAAACAGTCAATACTGAGATTCCAAATATGTGCCAGAAGACTTCCTGTACCATGCAGGCTAGACCACCCACCAACTGAACAAGCATACATGAGGAACCCTAGCCAACGCCATATATAGCAGAACCATCCAGACAGCCCAGAAATAAAAAGTCATTGTTGTTTTAAGTCAAGTAGTGTAAATGAAATATTAGCAAGTTCTACCATTAAGAAAGTAACATTAGATACGTATACCACCCACTTGGATATTGACATAAGTTCCAGAAAGGGAAAGTCTTATGACATTCCTAAACAAATGGCAAATGTACCTTGACGCTTTGACTTTCTTGAGTTCTACATGCATAAGAGGGGAAAAGATGCAGGGAAATACTTTCCCAAAAGCTATTTGGCTCAGTTAATGAGAAAACTCAAAGTTACTTTAAGAAAATTAACTGTAAACAAAAAACTTCTATCGAAATAAAGTTTTTTTGAAAACAAACTTTAATTTGAATTGACTTAAAAATGCAGTCAAATATGAAATCCACAGATACAAAAAAAAATAAAATGGATTAGAAAATTTATGACTTTATGGAAGTCTCATTAAGAGACTGCTACAAAGCATATAATGGTAAAAGTAACAGAAATGTCCAACATGGTTTTCAGGAAGAGGATTATTTAAAACTGTTAATATTAATCTTTAAGGCTCTAAAATACCAAGTTATTTTGACTTATAAGGAGCAAGCTAAAAGCATCAATGTGCCTAAGGAAAGTCAAAAACTTTAGCATAGAAGTCTTTCCCCCCCACCCCCCCACCCCCAAAATGAGCCATTATAAGGTTTCCCAACAGAATTTTATGTGAAAGTTAATGTCACTTCAAAATCATTTCTCTGACTGACTGAAAAGGTTGCTCTTCAACCTTTAACCTTCAATTAAAGGTTGTTAATATTCTTCAAAGCATTGTTTTAAATGTTATTTGGCTGTGCTAAGAAAGACAATTAATATTAAGCCACAGTTAAGTGTTATATTCCAATTGGACAGCTTTGTTACTTACAAAGTGTCAGAGAGAAAGAGAAAAAGGGCTGTTGAAATCTAATGAAGAAGTGTAATGCTAAATAGTAATAGGATTTTTCAAAATGTTATTGGTAAGCCCACAAGCTGAAAGGTCCCTGTAGAGACTTTTATTTAGTTCTTAAATTACTTTTAAACTCCATGCTTAAGAAGAAATAGAATCAAACCCCAAACTGTCAAACCTTTCATAAAATATTAGTGAATATCTTTATACATCATCCCTCAAGGATTCCACATTCCATAAATTGTATTTTCAAAAAGTCAAGTAAACAATAAGCACATTCATTAAAATAGCTTAAAAGAAAGCAAGCGTGTGCTAGTGTTTCCTAACATGGAGTTCACAGTTAATTTACTGTACCAGATACCACCTAACAGACCTCCAGAAAAGAATCCCAAGATGTTATTACATGCCTCAGTATCAACCTATTATTATGAGATCTCTTTTGTAACAATCTATCTCCAAATCAAAAGAAAAACACAAAGCAGAAAAAAAAATTAAAACCATTTAATATAATGTCAGTTCCTTTAACAGCTTTGTCAGCAGTTAAATATAATTGGAGTTACTTTTAATACAAAATATTATAAGTGTTATTAAATGTTCAGCCTTTTCAAGTATTGTATTGCTTTTTAAATAACTAATTAATTTAATGTGATTAATAAATTAATTTAACATGTTACATTAATATTAATAAAAATTAATTGATTATGTAAATTTAGCATTTTATTAACTGATAAAAAGAATGAGTCAAAGTTTTAGTATTTAAGTAACTTAGCTATGAATAGATTGCTCCCTCAAAAGCTGTAAAATACTACAATGTCATTGATTTGAGAAGTTAATTTATAAATATTTTCTTAAATATATGTTTCTGAGTAAAAATAAGAAAGCATAGGTTATAATTTTTAAATGAAAGATATTCAAGTATATAAAACATTTTCCCAGAAATATGGAACAGACTGAAGTAGGCTGCATCTTCAAAATATATGATCTTCCTCCCTATTGACTATGCCAACACATCCATTTTTTTCTATTCCATATTACATACCAAAAATATTAAAAATCCATTTGTTCAAAGCAGTCTCCTAAACAGAGAAGGAAAAAATAGTTATCTCCAAATAAAAGTTAAAGAACATTTAAGATACTAATGGATAAATAATTTCATTTCTATGTTAGTAATATAAAAGGAATGTGAAACCCATAGATGGGTGCTAAAGATTATACACAGGCTAACGTTCATTCCTTGGGCAATTTGGAATAAGAAAAGGAGTGCAGCTTTGGAGTCACTAACTCTGGGCTCAAGTCTTGGCTCTGCTACTTAATAACAATGTGACCTGGGGCAAGGATAGTTAACCTCTCTATGCCTCAGTTTCCTCATTTTTAAAATGAAGTAATACTACTACAGATTTTATAGGGCTTTCGGAGGATTTGTTATTAGCACAAAGCCTTACACAGGCTCAATAAATAGTAGTTATTTATTGCACAATTTCTTCTCAAGACTGCCATTCCCTTCCTCCCAGAGGTATCAACAACTAGCTGTGTTCTCAACCCCACCTCCATCAACCCCCACATTTGCCCAAATAAAAAGCCCACATACACCCAAATGTAAGCACACATTCACCTTTCACCCTACACTCTACACAACCCAAAAGTCACACAAACATATCACACACACAAACACACACATGGAGCTTAGAACTAGGAGTTTGGAAATTAGGGGGACAGCTTTGAAAGGTTGACTGCCACATCCAAAATATACAGTGGTTTTCAAAATAATCAAGTACACAAGAATTAAGAATTTTTATCAACCTCCACTTAAAACACACTGACAAATATCCTAAGACTTCTGCTTCTAGCATTAAGTTGAACAAGATACTCTGAAAGACCTCCCCACTAAAAAAACAACTATATCTCAGGAAAACATACTTTAAATTCATTTGGGTGTTCCAATTAAGCAAAGGAACTCTCTGAGAGACACTCTCCTTGATTTAGGGGAAAAAAAACCTGAAACTACAGCAGTGACCCAAGAGCAGCAAGGAAACACCTAAGGACAAATGCCAATACAGGCACTATGGCATGACAATACGCTTTGGACTAATGACAACATTGGAGTACTTAGCTTGCACTTTCTACATTAAGAAGTATCCCAGAAGGTGGTTATCATCACCCCAGGTCAATAGTAACCATGGTTCTCAAAAGAATACACAAACTCTCTTTGGAGGAAAGCATCTATGTAAGCTTCCTGGGTTCCCAATATTTGAGAATAATACTGGCTCACAATCAATACCATTATGAAATACAAGGGGAAATAAGCAATCACAACTGAAAGCCAGAACAAATAATGGATTTACAACATCAGGGAATTCAAAACTGGGATTATCATATAAAAGATATAAAATTGCTATGCACAGAATGTTTGAGTTAATAAAAGAATGAGTACAAAAATGAGCAAATAAAAAGACCATTAAAAATCACCAGGTGGGGCTTCCCTGGTGGCGCAGTGGTTGAGAGTCTGCCTGCCGATGCAGGGGACACGGGTTCGTGCCCCGATCCCGGAAGATCCCACATGCCGCGGAGCGGCTGGGCCCGCGAGCCATGGCCGCGGAGCCTGTGTGTATCTGGAGCCTGTGCTCCACAACGGGAGAGGCCACAGCAGTGAGAGGCCCACGTACAGCAAAAAAAAAAAAAAAAAAAAAAAAAAAAAAAAAAACCAGGTGGATTTAGAAAAGAGCCAAGTAGAACATCTAAAAATTTTTTTTTAATTATTAAAATAAAAAACTGGGGCTTCCCTGGTGGCGCAGTGGTTGAGAGCCTGCCTGCCGAGGCAGGGGACACGGGTTCGTGCCCCGGTCCGGGAAGATCCCACATGCCATGGAGCAGCTGGGCCCATGAACCATGGCCACTGAGCTTGTGTGTCAAGAGCCTGTGCTCTGCAACGGGAGAGGCCACAACAGTGAGAGGCCTGCGTACCGCAAAAAAATAAAAAAATAAAAATAAAAAACTGAATTAATGAGTTAAATAGCAGATTAGACACAGATGAAATAATAATTAGTGAACTGGAATATATTTCTGAAGAAATTAACCTAAAACAGGAGTTTGTGAGGTTGAAAACACAGCATTTGTTGATATGGTTTAGAAAGATAAGTAGACAATATAAAAAAAAAGAGATACGGATGAGAAAAACTCAGAAGATCTCACACAGGGTTAAATTAATTTATCATACAATCCAGATACTTTTGAGAGTAAAAGGGGGCTCTATTAATAACTCACTGTGACAAAAGACTTACACCAAGACTACTCAGGGAAAATCATGACTATTATCAAACCACATATATATCTTGTGAGAGTCCCAGAGAAAAAAAGGAGAGGAAATATTTGAAGACGTAATGGTCATGAATTTTCAAAAACTAACTAAAAGACGTAAATGTATGGATAACAAGAATCATGAAGAGAATATTTTAAAAAACAACCTGAGACAAGCCACCTACAAAAGAACAAACAGAATGACAACTGTCTTTCCAACAGCAACAATGAAAACTGGAAGATAGTGCAATAATTTTTACAAAGTGCTAAGACAAAATAATAAAACCAAAGGAAACTACTTTCTAAGACTGAGAAAAAGTATACATTTTCAGATAAACTAAAACCAAGAGAGTTTACCCCAAACAGACCTTCACTAAAGGAACACTTTAAGGGACAGACTCCAGGAAAAACAACAATCCCTGAACGAGGGTCTGAGATGTAGGGAGGGAAGAACAAATAAATTGGGAAATACTAGGTAATTTTAAAAACACACTGTATACCATCACTTTTTAAAGGCACAAATTTAAATGCTGTACAAAATAGCATGTAATTTTGGTGGGGGTGATCAGAATGCTGTCAATTATAGTAACAATTTTCACATTAAAAGGACCAAACTTGGGAATGTAAATTGGTGCAGCCACTATGGAAAACAGTATGGAGGTTCCTCAAAAAACTAATAATACATGGGACTTTCTTGATGGTTCAGTGATTAAGACTTCCACACTTTCACTGTAAGGGGCATGGGTTCAATCCTTGGTCAGGGAACTGGGATCTCGCATGCTGCATGGTGTGGCAAAAAAGAAAACAACTAAGAATAGAGTTGCCATATAATCCAGCAATCCCACTCCTGAGCATATACCCAGACAAAACTATAATTCAAAAAGATACATGCACCCCAATGTTCATAGCAGCACTATTCACAATAGCCAAGACATGGAAACAACCTAAATGTACATCAGAAGATGAATGGATAAAGAAGATGTGGTGCGTATATATATATATATATATATATATATATATATATATATATATATACACATACACATATATATGTATATATATGTGTATATATATATAATGGAATATTACTCATCAATTTCAAGGATAACCTTAAAATAATAGAAATGGAATATACAACTTTCACACTAATTGAGGAGCAAAACAAGAAAGAAAATAAATCTTTTTAAAAAAGAATGAAATGACATTTGCAGCAATATGGATGGACCTAGAGATTACATACTAAGTGAAGTAAGTTAGAAAGAGAAAGACAAATACCATAATGTATCACTTATATGTGGAATCTAAAATATGAGACAAATGAACATATCTATGAATCAGAAACAGACATAAGAGAACAGACTTGTGGCAGTCAAGGGGTGGGGGGGGCGTGGGAGGGAAGGATTGGGAGTTTGGGACTAGCAGATGCAAACAAGTATATATAGGATGGATAAACAACAAGGTCCTACTATACAGCACAGGGAACTATATTCAATATCCTGTGATAAACCATAATGGAAAAGAATATATATATGTATAACCAAATCACTTTGCTGTACAGCAGAAATTAATACAACATTGTAAATCAACTATACTTCAATAAAATTTTTTTTAAAAGAACCAAACTAAAATACAGGACAACAATGGCATTATTTGGAAGCAGAGTGATCAGAATTAAAGTGTTCTAAAGCTTTTGTATCATTTGGAAGAAAGGTTTAGATATTAACTCTAGAATTTAAGTCTGTATGGTAAAATTTCAAGGGTAACCTTAAAATAAAAGAAATGGAATATACAATTTTCACACTAATTGAGGAGGCAAACAAGAAAGAAAATAAATCTTTAAAATTTTAAATACATTCAATTTTTTTTTAAAAAATTGAAACATAACATTTAAAACTGAAACAGAGAGGAAAACTAGGATGAAAGTCACAAGTCCAGGGCTTCCCTGGTGGTGCAGTGGTTAAGAATCTGCCTGCCAATGCAAGGGACACAGGTTCGAGCCCTGGCCCGGGAAGATCCCACATGCCATGGAGCAACTAAGCCCGCAAGCCACAACTACTGAGCCCACGTGCCACAACTACTGAAGCCTGCGTGCCTTGAGCCCGTGCTTCGCAAGAAGAGAAGCCATGACAATGAAAAGCCTGCACACCACAAGGAAGAGCTCCCTGCTCACCACAACTAGAGAAAGCCCACGCACAGCAACGAAGACCCAACGCAGCCAAAAATAAATAAATAAATAAATGATTTTTTTTTAATTAAAAAAAAAGAAAGTCACAAGTCTATATATAACAGTGGTCACAAGCATGTAAGTAGTTTAAAATAGCCAATTAAAAAAAAAAAGGGATGGATTGAATTTTTTTTAATTTAGCTATGTGCCTCAAGCATATATTAACCAAAAGAAAAGCTAGGATGATAATCAACTTTAAGACAAAAGGTATTACAAGTCATTACAGAATGATAAAGTTTTGATTAACTAATAAGATTTAAGAATTTCAAACTTGTATACATGTAATTGCCTCAAAATATATGAAGCAAAATTAATAGAGCTACAAAAATAAATTAACAAATCTCACATCAGGGTGGAAGATTACATAATACTTCTCTCAATTACTGCAAAGTCAAGCAAACAAACTACAAATAACTTTAAAAATGTTGACTATTTAACTCAATAAAATGTATTTATATCCCCATTAATTCAGGGAAAATCAACTGTGGTATCCTTATGAGCATCACCTCCAGAAAATGATAAAAATTTGGACCTTTTTTTACAGAAAAAATTTAAGAGTTCTTTCATTGAGTTGACAATAAGAAGTGAAATTAATACTGCATTGCACTATTTTAAAACATTTCATCAATTGCATTTTTTTTTCTTTTTTTTTTTTTTTTTTTGCGGTACGCGGGCCTCTCACCGTTGTGGCCTCTCCCTTTGCAGAGCACAGGCTCCGGACGCGCAGGCTCTGCAGCCATGGCTCACGGGCCCAGCCGCTCTGCAGCATGTGGGATCTTCCTGGACCGGGGCACGAACCCATGTCCCCTGCACCGGCAGGCGGACTCTCAACCACTGCGCCACCAGGGAAGCCCCCATCAATTGCATTTTTAACTCATATTTTAAATGTAATACATATATGGTAGCTCAATAAAATACACATTTATTGAACATTTCAAATGAGCTAGGTAGACACTGCTAGGTGCTGAACAGAGTGATAAAAAAATATGATTTCTATAAGAGTTGATCTATCAAGGAGAAAATGTAACATTATAATGCAATATGAAAAGTATACTAATAAATGTATGCTCACATTTTTGTACAATTAAGAAATGATTCGGCTTTGTCTAAATAGAAGATTTCCAATGATAATTTTGTTGAGATAAAACCTTTCATGACTGACTTCCCCATCTTACGTTCCTATATTAATTCATGTGAATTTTTTTCATCAGCCTAAAAATGCCCTAGCATAGGGGAAGAACATAGGAAACTTTCTGTGGGTCAGAAGTTCTCAAATCAGCATCCAAGTGTTTTCTATAACAATTTTTATAGTTGGATGAAAATATCAAAGAATTGAGATAAGCATATTTTCAATTTTCTATGACCAACTTTTAATTTAGTACTACCGAGTAAAATTATTCCATTCAACAGAGGGCCAAATTCATTTACTGTGTTAACAAAATATTCACAATAGTTTAAATAAAGAAAAGCTGTAGAATAATTGAATTCCCACACTCCCACAGGAAGAATGATAATGTAGAACTCAAAAATGCACCTTAAGGATCAACACCATGTTAAAGTTTTAAGAAATGGTTAGATTTAGCAAAGCAACATCATTGGTTGTTAACATGAATGGTATTTGTTTTGCAGTTCTGCTGTATTTTAATCGTTAATTTATTCTGGTTTTATTGTTGCCTACCTAGACCCTATAAACAAAGGAGTGCAAGCCTAGTTTGATGTTAGTATATATATCTTAGGTTCTGAATAAAAATACTATTTCAACACTGGGATGTTGTGAAATTTTTGATATGTTTATACATTGCTAAGTTTGAAAACAGAAAATATATATGTGAGATGGAATACTGTACAACTTTCTAAAAGCAAGTTTGTGATTTATATCAGTTCACAGAAATGCATATGTGAAACAATGTTAAGTGGAAGTAATAGAATACAAAATATGAGAGACCTCATTACTTCTTTGTCTAAAAGGGCATGCATGACTAAGTTATCATTAACCCAGTAAGAATTCCTATAAATAAATATGAAAAAATGAGTATCAAAGAGAAAAAAATGGGCAAATGACATGAACAGACAACATATAAAAGAAGAAATATAGATGATCAAAAACATACCATAAATCTCAACTTCCTTATCAAAGAAATAAAAATTCAAACAACAATAAAATTATTTTTCATCAAATACTCTACAAGCTATCTGGGGTGCTTTTTAATAGCAATTTCTCGTATTGTCAAGGTTTTAGGGAAATGGACATTACTCTAGAAGGAAGGAAATGGTGGACTATAACTGTACAAGCTTTATGAAGGCTATTTTGTTAACAAAATTTTGGTGAAATTTTTTGGTGAAAAATCTAAAGGACATATCCTTTGCCCCACGAAGAAGTCTATGTCTAGAGTCTGCCCTAACGATGTAGCACAAATACACAAATGTTCATCATAGCACTGGAAACAATCTAATGTCCAACAACAAGGATTTAATTATATACATTATAGAACAACTATACAGTAGGTGTATGTTTTAATTTCATCATTTCAAATTATGTGTAGGGCTTCCCTGGTGGCGCAGTGGTTGAGAGTCCGCCTGCTTATGCAGGGGACACGGGTTTGTGCCCTGGTCCGGGAGGATCCCACATGCCGCGGAGCGGCTGGGCCCGTGAGCCATGGCTGCTGAGCCAAAAAATTTATGTGTAAATTTTGCTAACCTTAAAAAAAGCAGGTTATAAAAGTGTGTGATCCCATTTTATAAATTAGTTAATATAATATGTGTGCGACTGCACACATATATAATTGAACACATATACATACATACAAAGGACAGAATGAACAGTGACTCTCTCTGGTTTTTTGGAACTATAAGTGATTCTGAGTCTCTTTTTTATGTATTTTCTAAAGTATATGTAATAAAAAATAAAGACATTTTTAATTTTATCAAAATACATCTACACATTAAGAGTGACCCAAGGGCTTCCCTGGTGGTGCAGTGGTTGAGAGTCCGCCTGCCGATGCAGGGGACGTGGGTTCGTGCCCCGGTCCGGGAGGATCCCACATGCCGCGGAGCGGCTGGGCCCGTGAGCCATGGCTGCTGGGCCTTCGCGTCCGGAGCCTGTGCTCCACAATGGGAGAGGCCACAGCGGTGAGAGGCCTGCGTACCGCAAAAAAAAAAAAAAAAAAAAGAGTGACCCAAAATAAAATTGAGAGCTGGAAGAGGTTTTTGGTTTTCACAAGGTTTCATTTCGAAAGTAGGTTAAGCTCATAATAAAAGAACACTTAAAGACTTCCTTTCAAGTTATTTCAAGACTTAGTCTGCTTTGTTGAAATTTGCATTTATTCATATTGATATGTAAATGTGCCACTCAATTGTTCCAAAGCATAACCTAAATCTAAAATTTCTTGAAGCCAGTGGCTAGGTTGCATATCTTCAATGTTTTCCTGCATAGCATTTTGAACATTGCAAGCACTCAATGAATATACATGACATATATGCCATTGGTAAATTCAGCCCCAAGTCACCATTGTCCTGTAGCTCACTTAAAAAAGGAACATATACTGTGTTCCATGAGCCCTTTAAGCAACCTCTGTGAAATTCATAGAAATAGCATCTGATTGTGTATTCTGAGAAAAACTGGCACATAGCTAAGAATAGTACTGCATAAATATTTTACTATAGTGTTTTTGGCAGCACATGGGCTTACACATCTGTCTTAGTGCATTCCTGAAAAATAAAACTTAAAAGTTACCAACTTAAAGTGTTGTGTTCTTATAGTTTGATCATTAAAATGTTAAGAATGGTGCTTCCCTAGTGGCGCAGTGGTTGGGAGTCCGCCTGCCGATGCAGTGGACACGGGTTCGTGCCCCGGTCCGGGAAGATCCCACATGCCGTGGAGGGGCTGGGCCCGTGAGCCATGGCCGCTGAGCCTGCACGTCCGGAGCCCGTGCTCCGCAACGGGAGAGGCCACAACAGTGAGAGGCCTGCGTACCGCAAAAAAAAAAAAAAAAAAAAAAAAAATGTTAAGAATGAAGAAATCGTAGAATTTCTGCTCTTTAGTATGTAAAGTGAAGCTTAACAGCAATCATTTACAGGCAGCTGTTACCTTTAATATTTCAACTTCTTCATGCTGAGATCTTTAAGACCCATCCACTTTGCAGAACTGCTTTCTCATTAAATATCAACCTTATTGACTATTAAGCAATGATAACTCATCTCCCCTACCTGGGAATTGTGGAGGTGGAGAAGAAACCTCAATAGATTTTGAACAATGAACTATTAAAATATTTAGTTGTCGTGAAATCTTTTTTCTTAAAAAGGACACATGGAAAACTTAGAATAAATGCATTTTCTGTTTTCTGTTGCTCAGCACACATGTCATTTAGATGTTGTTTCTCATCTTGCTCCACAGCCCACAGCATCCACTATTTAGTCAGGGGGTGCTCTATGGTTAGACCAGCTTCACAGGAGACAGAAAAAGTTATGATCCTTTGATGAATTAAAGATAAAATACTTTATAATTCAAAAAATAGCATAAAAGAAATGGAATATGGTAGTGATAAGATAGTTTTCTTTGCTGTGCCACCTTCTTACATTTGAATTAGGGGATAATGATGTTCCGTAACCTTAAGTACTAAATAATCCATATGCATTCTTCATATTTATTTCTTCTTGCCTTGTTGAGGCAACAGTAGCCTTATTTCAACCCTATGTGACTTCATGCTAGCTATCCCTGGATTTTCACTATACAAACAGAAAGAGAAGTACAAAGCTGGTTTGGCAACCATAACTTCCTTGTCCTCAATGTAACATTTTTCATCAATCAGATTCCTCCATCAATCAATGAAAAAAAATAATTGACATCTATATGTCATAAGTTTCCTTTATAAACTTATCACATACTCTGCCTGGCATGGTGACTGCTTAGTAGAATTTTATGGAATAAAGGAATGACATCTAATACACAACGTTGGTAGCTTCTCATAATGTACCATTTCACTCTGCATGTGTAAGGTACCTTGGACTAAGAATGCTGCCCTGCCATGTTGGTAAACAAAAGATGTTGTGGCCATCAAGCTGTCAGCCACTGCAGCCACCCCCAGTGGTGCACCCTGAGGGGACTCAGGATGGGAAAGAACAGGATACTGGTCCCAGAAAGCTAAGATGTATATCAAAGGAATGATTTCAAATGAGCCCAGACTCCTGCATCTTTCCATATACAGAAAAGTGCTAAATTCATTAAATTGAGATATTTGGTTTTCTTTAATTAACAGTAATCTTTTGATGTTCGGACTACCTGGTTTTTGTTACAAAACTCCTACATATCCTGGCTCCTCCCTTACCTCTTCGGAGCTGCCTATGGGCTTGAAGTTCTCAGAAAGTTTGCTGAATAAAACATAATTCTCAACTTTTAGGTTGCACAATTTTTTTTTTAGTTGACAGTACATATGACACTATTCCTGCTTTCTACAGACTAGAGAGAGGAGCAGAAAAGGAGAGGAATGAATGAGACAAAGTGGTGGCCTAAAAGGGTATTGCTGACTTAGAAAAAGTGCACAACATTAGAGCTGCGAGTTAAGTTTTATTTGGGGCAAAATGAGGACTGCCGCCCGGGAGACAGCATTTCGGGCAGCTCTAAGAAACTGCTCTGAGAACGTGAGGGGGGAACTAGGATATACAGGAGTTTTGCAACAAAGGTCAGGTAGTCAGGAACATCAAAAGATTCCTGTTAATTAAGGAAACCAGGTATGTCAAGTTAATGAATTTAGCACTTTTTTACGTGTGGGAAGATGAAAGAGTCTGGGCTCCCTGAAATCATTTCTTTGATATGTACCTCAGCTTTCTGGGGCCAGTATCCTCTGTTTTTACATCCTGAGTTTCCTCAGGGCTTATCATAGGGAGTGGCTGCAATCTGATGGCTGCTACATGGCAGGTGTTCTTTTCCTTCCTGAGTTCCCTCAGGGCTTATCATAGGGAGTGGCTGCAATCTGATGGCTGCTACATGGCAGGTCTTCTTTTCCTTCCTGAGTTCCCTCAGGGCTCACCAGCTCACCATTGGCAGTGGCTGTAATTGCTGATGACTGTGACATCCTTTGTTTACTGATATGGCAGGCAATATTCCATTTATCAGTCTCTCCTCTTGGTCAGAAATTCAACCAATGTTTGGGAGACATTTCATGACCAATTTTTGTCCCACGGTGCTGGGAGATTAGTCCCACATCAGGTGAAAATTGTTGTTGATATTCCATTCCAGGTGCTAATTTTCAGATTAGGCCCTGTTGATAATTAAAGATTCTATGGATCCTCTGTCTTACTAGTCTATTATGATCCAGGAGGTAGTTTCCCTTATTGCTTCTTCCCATACCTAGAATCACACTATTACAATTATTGTATAAGAGTCATAAACGTGATCTATTTTTTTTTCAAGATGTTTAGCCATCATCAATTTTGTTGGAGGCCTGGTTATACATTGAGCACTGTAAGAGACAGCAATCTTATAAAATAGACAGGATATAAGTAATGCAGCTAGTAATATTGGCAAAGTCATAGTGCAGCAAAGACACAAATCATAAACAATTTGGAAACAAAGAACAATATTGAAACTATGATTAGTATAACTAGCTGTAATCCAGCTGCAATAAACCATCAAGTCCACAGGAGAGCCAGCCGGAGAAGCCAAATTCTGGAAGGATCAGGTAAAGAGAAAAAGATAAATGTTTCACCTTTGTTTACAGAGGTATACTTTATCAACTTGTTGTAGGTCATAGCATAAGAGAAAAGGTTTTTCTGAAAAATGAAGATTAAACCTAGTATATTTTCAAATTCATAAAGTTATAAATCATATTCATCAGTTCATTCATTCCCATGTAATTAATTCTGCTGATCTGGATGAACTAATCAGGTTTTCCATTAGAATTTTATTATTTGTTACATAGCTCAGTGGTATTACCTAAACGCTATTCAGAAACATATTTGTTTAAAAAAGAGAGTTCTTTTTATGAGTCTTCTTGATAATCTTCATTTTGTAAAAGCATCAGGACAAAACTTAAAATAGCATGGTTAAAGATTTGAGTATAATGCAATTAGTAGGAAGCTTGGATATTTCTGTGACATATAACATTTTAGGATAATAACTAGAATTATGACTGATACCATTATATCAGGGAATATCAGATGTTAGGAATTCCATATACATTTTGGAATATCTATATTGATAACATTTATACATACACTATAACCTAAGGTTCATCTCCAATCACTTGACAATGTTTCTGAAGTAATTAAACATACCAAATAAACTTAGTTTAACATTCTTCTCTGAGATGTCTCAGAGATGTTCCTTCAAAACACCCAGAGTCAGCTGGAAGCTAAGAGAACTTTAGTTAGATTTTGACATTTGGGAAGTTTGTTAAAAACATCAAAAAAGTTTTAAAACACAACAGGATCATAGCTCATTGTGAAATAATACTTATCCATTTAACCAAAGTCACTAAATGATTAAAAGAAAACAACAAATGTAGGTCACTTAAGGGTGCAGAAACTCACACAATCTGTTATCAAAAAGGAGCACTCTTACAGAGAGAGAAATCAAATTCCAGTCTTATATTAGCTTACTTAACAAAATCCATTTACTTAGTTAACTTCAATCTAAATTTAGTTAATCCTGACCATGTATAAACTTTTTTTTTCTCCTCAATTCCTTTCCACAACCTTTCATCACTTTCTGTATCTGTATCAGCCTGTCCCTTTTTTCCATCCAAATAAAACCAACTAGCTCTAAGACATTCTTTCTTTTCCCTCAATAAAATGTAATTCCATTTCTCATACCTTCTTTACTGAAAACACACATTCTACCTTCCTACTGTACACTGAAATGTTTACGTATTATTCCGATTAACTTTAATTACATGTTTAAATTAGAATCCTCAGCTCTTAAAAACCTTAATTTGTAGTGAAAGTTAAGAAGTAAGCAATTATGTACTGTCTTTTACATTAGCATTCTGTAGACTGGTGAACTTAAATACAAGTGATAATTTCTAAAAACATTTGTTTTCTTATAGAGAGCATCTCAGGGTGGCACCAAACATTTTCATTAATAGTCCTAAATGCCTTTAGTTTCTCTATTTAGTAATTGATGTCTCAGTATCTTTTTTTGGTGGTGGGGGGGGGAATTATCTAGCTATTCAAAAAACTTCCATCACTTAAAATTAGCACAATTCCAGAACTTTAAGTTACCAAATATCTGGAAAGCTCATTTTAAGTAGACATTTCTAAAATATATTTTTAAAGAGTTTACCTAAAATCTCTTATCTCATTTACATTTACTTTATAAAGTCTCATCATATCAAGTTATTTTCCTTGCAACAGATATAATAAGGTCTTATTTGACTTCTATTAAACCTAGGTACAATAAAGTATTATACTTAATATTGATGACTCTAAAGATATGTCTATATTAATTAGATTAACAAACTTAAACTTTAATACCAGGTATCAACTTAACATTGAATATTTCCCAGTTCATGTGAAACTGAAAGTCATTTTAGCTGGTTTCTTTATTTGTAAGTGCTTTCTTTTAAATTAAATAGAGCTCTTTATAAATTCATTTTTGATATTATTCTCCAGAGGTAGAGATATCTCATATGTATAAGGTGTACACAGACATGAACAGGCAAAATAAGAGATTTCATGGCTTCACTTAAAAACTTAGCTATGACTCAGTTATTACAATATAAACTTACTATTTTACAAACAGTTGATATACATTAAAGTTGTTTGCTCAGGTGACTACGGTTTTACTGTTTGTAAAGTTTGGCTGAGGGAGCATTCCCAGCGGTTTGAATTTTTAAATTGCCCCTTTGTCATTTTTTTTCCCTTGGTTTCAGGTCTTGCCTGATTGAGCTAATTAGGCTCAGTCTCAGGTCCTTGTGGCCTGTATTTACATTTCTGGTTTGTAGAGATTTGCAAGAGAAAAACAGTTGTTTTAGTTCCCCAAAGAACAGGTCTGTCACCTAAACAATACAAAAAGATTTTATCAGTGACAAGAATTCTAACTAAACTGAAATTTATTTTACAAGTTCTATGTTCTAGAACTTTAGAATTTAATTTATAATGCCTTCAAAGGTTTGTATAGGGCATTCAGCAAAGATCTTCATTTTGAGTTCACAAGGTAAGCCCAGAGCAAAATCACTCTTTTTATTTTTATTAACCCTTGAATGTGAGTTCCCAGCTTTTACTTATTTGTATGGCTCAAGTAACCCTACTGGTTTCCTTTAGTATGTTTAATACTTCCTGAGGGGCAATCTGTATGCCTTGTCTTAGAATAACACGCAAGGGGAAGCATTTCCCTGTGAAATATGCCTATCCCACGATATAATTAAACAAAAGAGATGGAACCATCTTATATAAAGCCCATTTAAATATACCAATTTTATATACTTACATCTCAATTCCATCAACTTTATACCTTTAAGTTTACTTTTCATTAGGATCCAATCAACAAGCTTTGATCATACAGGAGGAGTTCTAGAAGTTTTTCTTCTTTTTGTTCCCTGTCCATTTTATCTATTTTTATATAAAAGGCTCCGGGATGCCCATGACGCAGGAGGTAGATGCCCCCCCACCACCACCACCCAGGGTAAGCAATTGGTTCCCTGTGGACCAATACTCCAAGATGAGAATAGCAGGACAATTGAGAGAGGAGGTTGGGCCCTGCCCAGGTAGAAGATAAGAGACCACATATTTCTCATTCTCAAAGTCAAGGAGAACTTCCCAACTAGAAAGCTCCTTGGAGATCAAAGGGGAGTGGTGTTAAGCTACCCATAGGCCTCTTCAGTGGAATCCATCTTGGCTGAGGGATGTGCACGCACACGCGGGAGGATCCTGAGATATACCAAATATGGATTCTGAACCAGGCAAATCAAAATGATTGGCCATAAGAAACCTGGAAGAAATGCCCCATATAAGTGATTTAAACTACCATGAGGGTGCAAATCTCTCTCTCTCAGTCCGCCTGTGTATCTGCCACATGTTCTGTACTTTTTTCCACCTAACAAACACTTTATTTTTTTCACTACTTTTATCTTTGTGGGAATTCTCTTCTGCAAAGCCGAAGGGCCAGGGCCTTGTCACTGGTCACTGGTCACTGGTCCCTGGTGGCCTAGTGGCTAGGATTCGGTGCTCTCACTACCACGACCTGACCTCAATCTCTGGCCGGGAACCGACACCCTACTTCAAGCTGCTGCAGGCCGAGGCCACCCGAGATCACCCAGAGCGGGGTTGAGCCAAGGAACTCAGACCCTTTGGCCTAACTGTTGCCCCAACTAATTGTTGGTCAGGTAACTCAGTGTACATTTTTTTCCTAGCCCCTTAAATATATACTTTAAAACTGGGCTAAATAGAACAGACATGTTTGGCTTTTAATGTTGGGGACAATTGGGGGTCCCTTTTGGCCCATTTAACCTTAGGTAGTGTAGGAATATCAAAACCTTGCGTTTTAATGACATAAATGTCCATTTTATTTATCCCATTTTAAATAACTATCTAAAGCTTTCTTTATTCATTTGAGATAATTCCATTTAAAATTTCTACCTTGTTGGAAATAGTATTTAGACTTTCCTTACAGGATTATTCCTGTTAACATTAATTATTCTAACGCTTTTAAGCATCTGTTAAGACCCGTTGAGGGGAAGGAAAGACCACAAATAAAGCTTCCCAAATCAGTTTTTCTTACTTGTTTTAAACGAAAGAAGTTCTTAGATTAATCATTAGATATATTTTTTCCACCTTAAATTTGATTTTTGTTCCTATAGATACAAATAAAACAGCTGCTGTTTATAATGAGAGTGCTCTAGATTCACCAATTTGTTACTTTCTCCAATTTTAAAAGCATCCATCATTTGGCCATTATATATATATATATATATATATATATATTAGTGATTCAAACCACTAAGACACAAGAGGCTTCCCCATAAGACAGTGGGGGAGGATGTAACCTAAGTAAAATCCAGAGAGTTTATTCTCAAAAATAACACATACACACACACACATACACACACACACACACAACATCCTAGGAAGATCAGGTAGAACGTTTACATCTCAAAGACACAGAAATGCAAGTTTCCCCCAGAAGGCCTCTGTTTAAAGTCAGAATTCTGAAAAGATATTTTTACCAAGCTGGCTTTTTCAACTAAATTTAACTTAACTGTGTATGCAATAAAAGAGCCCCCTCATTTTTAGGGCGAGATTTCCTTAATTCCCAATTAAGTAAGTACTTGTGAGCTTCCCACGTACATAAACCTGGCTGGGGTATTAGTTGGAGGCTGGCAATCTGTCGTTTCTTTTTAAAGTTGAATTTGTCAGGGATAAAATTTACTAGTGAAATTGTGTGGAGGGCCAATGTGCTGCTTGTGAGCTTAACTCCTCCGGGCGTAACCCTAGAGCCGTTTCAGCCCTCTTCCGCGTCTCAGTTTCTCCCTTCAGTGGTTTAAGACCACTGCAGGTGCTCGATCGACGAATGGCCAATTCTTATTTCTGACCCCCGGACAAGCAAGTTTTTTAATTAATGAGTAGGTTTCCCTATGGGACCACTGCACAGTATGAAGCCTCTGCGTCCATCACTCTTGTAAATTTCCCAGTAGCCTGAGAAAGCCTTAATGGTCCGGGAGGAGTCTTGTCCCTTTTCTTCAGAGCAAAGCTCTCATGTAATATCTTCACTTTTATCCCAACAAATTCTATTAAGGCAGCCGAACTGAGGAAAAGCGTCAGATCAGCCTCTTACCTAACCACTCAGCACAGACCACTCAGTCTTCTGCAACTGAGCAAACCCTGGTAACTTTCACCTGGGTGGGTATTTCCCTGGTATCTTCCAACCAGGAGAGACTCACCCAAATTCGTCTGGACTTCCTGAGGAGGCAGATGCGCACAAGAGGCCTCTGCTGGTATCAAGGCTACGGATCCTTATAGAGTTCAGGAGACAGAGAGGAATCTGCTCTGGTGCCTACATCAGTCACCATTACTGTTGACTTAGAAAACATGCACAATGTGAGAGTTGCAAGTTAAGTTTTATTGGGGGCAAAATGAGTACTGCAGCCAGGGAGACAGCATTTCGGATAGCTCTAAGAAACAGCTCCAAGGAGGCAAGAGGGGAGCTAGGATATACAGAAGTTTTCCAACAAAGGGCAGGCAATCAGGAACATCAAAAGATTACCGTTAAATAAAGAAACCAGATATGCCAGGCTAATGAATTTAGCAGTTTTCTTTGTATGGGAAGATGCAAGAGTCTGGGCTCCCTGAAATCATTTCTTTGATTTGCACCTCAGCTATCTGGGGTCAGGATCCTCTGTTTTTACATCCTGAGTTTCCTCAGGGCTCACCATAGGGAGTGGCTGCAGTCTGATGGCTGCTAGATGGCAGGTATTCTTTTCCTTCCTGAGTTCCCTCCGGGCTCACCAGCTCACCATTGACAGTGGCTGTAACTGCTGATGACTGTGACATCCTTTGTTTACAGATCTGGCAGGCAATATTCCACTTATCAGTATAACCAACTCTCCTGAAGCTTTCATAGGGGAGGTAGAGCTTGGTTATGACTTGAAAGATGAGAAAGAGTTGACCAAGCAAAAAGGGTCAGAATAACCTTCCAGGCAGAAAAAAAACAGCATGTTCAAAAAGCACAGAGCCGGGGATTGGAAACAAGATGGCAGAGTACAAGGACGGGCTCTCACTCCCTCTTGTGAGAACACCATAATCACAACTAGCTGCTGGACAAGCATCGACAGGAAGAAACTGAAACTCACCAGAAAAGATACCCCATATCCAAAGATAAAGGAGGAGGCACAATGAGACGGTAGGAGGGGCGCAATCACAGTAAAATCAAATCCCATAACTGCTGGGTGGGTGACTCACAGACTGGAGAACACTTATACCACAGAAATCCACCCACTGGAGTGAAGGTTCTGAGCTCCACCTCAGGCTTCCCAACCTGGGGATCCAGCAATGGGAGGAGGAATTCCTAGAGAATCAGACTTTGAGGCTACTGGGATTTGACTGCAGGACTTCGACAGAACAGGGGGAAACAGAGACTCCACTCTTGGAGGGCAAACACAAAGCAGTGTACACATCGGGACCCAGGGGAAGGAGCAGTGACCCCAGGGGAGACTGAACCAGACCTACCTGCTAGTGTTGGATGGTCTCCTGCAGAGGCGGGGGGTGGCTGTGGCTCACCGTGGGGACAAGGAAACCGGCAGCAGAAGTTCTGGGAAGTACTCCTTGGTGTGAGCCCTCCCAGAGTTCACCATTAGCCCCACCAAAGAGCCCAGGTAGGCTCCAGTGTTGGGTTGCCTCAGGCCAAAAAACCAACAAGGAGGTAACCCAACCCCACCCATCAGCAGACAAGCAGATTAAAGTTTTAATGAGCTCTGCCCACCAGAGCAACACCCAGCTCTACCCAACACCAGTCCCTCCCATCAGGAAACTTGCTCAAGCCTCTTAGATAGCTACATCCACCAGAGGGCAAAGAGCAGAAGCAAGAACAACTACAATCCTGCAGCCTGTGGAACAAAAACCACATTCACAGAAAGATAGACAAAAAGAAAAAGCAGAGGGCTATGTACCAGATGAAGGAACAAGATAAAACCCCAGAAAAACAACTAAATGAAGTGGAGATAGGCAACCTTCCAGAAAAAGAATTCAGAATAATGATAGTGAAGATGATCCAGGACCTCGGAAAACAATGGAGGCAAAGATTGAGAAGATGCAAGAAATGTTTAACAAAGACCTAGAAGAATTAAAGAACACAGATGAACAATACAATAACTGAAATGAAAACTACACTAGAAGGAATCAATAGCAGAATAACTAAGGCAGAAGAACGGATAAGTGACCTGGAAGACAGAATGGTGGAATTCACTTCTGTGGAACAGAATAAAGAAAAAAGAATGAAAAGAAATGAAGACAGCCTAAGAGACCTCTGGGACAACATTAAATGCAACCACATTTGCATTATAGGGGTCCCAGAAGGAGAAGAGAGAGGAAAAAGGACCCCAGAAAATATTTGAGGAGATTATAGTTGAAAAATTCCATAACATGGGAAAGGAAATAACCACCCAAATCCAGGAAGTGCAGAGAGTCCCATACAGGATAAACACAAGGAGAAACACGCCGAGACACATAGTAATCGAATTGGCAAAAATTAAAGACAAAGAAAAATTATTGAAAGCACCAAGGCTTCCCTGGTGGCACAGTGGTTGAGAGTCTGCCTGCCGACGCAGGAGACACAGGTTCGTGCCCTGATCTGGGAGGATCCCACATGCCGCAGAGCGGCTGGGCCTGTGAGCCATGGCCGCTGAGCCTGCGTGTCCGGAGCCTGTGCTCCACAACGGGAGAGGCCATAGCAGTGAGAGGCCTGCGTACTGCAAAAAAAAAAATAAAAATAGAAATAAATAAATAAATAAATAAATTTTATATATATATATATATATATATATATATATATGTAAAAGCAGCAAGGGAAAAACGACAAATAACATACAAGGGAACTCCCATAAGGTTAACAGATGATTTCTCAGCAGAAACTCTATAAGCCAGAAGGGAGTGGCATGACATACTTAAAGTGATGAAAGTGAAGAACCTACAACCCAGATTACTCTACCAGGCAAGGATCTCATTCAGATTCAATGGAGAAATCAAAGCTTTACAGAGAAACAAAAGCTAAGGGAATTCAGCACCATCAAACCAGCTCTATAACAAATGCTAAAGGAAATTCTCTAAGCAGGAAACACAAGAGAATGAAAGGACCTACAAAAACAAACCCAAAACAATTAAGACAATGGTAATAGGAACATACATATCGATAATTACCTTAAACATGAATGGATTAAATGCCCCAACCAAAAGACACAGGCTTGCTGAATGGATACAAAAAGAAGACCCATATATATGCTGTCTACAAGAGACCCAATTCAGACCTACAGACACATTCCGACTGAAACTGAGGGGATGGAAAAAGATATTCCATGCAAATGAAAATCAAAAGAAAGCTGGAGTGGTAATACTTATATCAAATAAAATAGACTTTAAAATAAAGAATGTTACAAGAGACAAGGAAGGCTACTACATAATGATCAAGGGATCAATCCAAGAAGAGGATATAACAATTTAAATATATATGCACCCAACATAGGAGCACCTCAATACATAAGGCAACTGCTAACAGCTATAAAAGAGGAAATCAACAGTAACAAAATAATAGTGGGGGACTTTAACACTTCACTTACACTAATGGCCAGATCATCCAAAATAAAACTAAATAAAGAAACAGAAGCTTTAAATGACACAATAGACCAGATAGATTTAATTGATATTTATAGGACATTCCATCCAAAAACAGCAGATTACACTTTCTTCTCAAGTACACATGGAACATTCTCCAGGATAGATCACATCTTGGGTCACAAATCAAGCCTCAGTAATTTTAGAAAATTGAATCATAACAAGCATCTTTTCTGACCACAACGCTATGAGATGAGAAATGAATTACAGAGAAAAAAACGTAAAAAACAAAAGCACATGGAGGCTAAACAATATGTTCCTAAATAACCAAGAGGTCACTGAAGAAATCAAAGAGGAAATTTAAAAAATACCTAGAGACAACTGACAATGAAACACGACGATCCAAAACATATGGGATGCAGCAAAAGCAGTTCTAAGAGGGAAGTTTATAGCTATAAAAGCCTACTGCAACAAGAAAAATCTAAAATAAACAATCTAAGCTTACGCTTAAAGGAATTAGAGGAAGAAGAACAAACAAAACCAAAAGTTAGTAGAAGGAAAGAAATCATAAAGATCAGAGCAGAAATAAATGAAATAGAAGAAAAGAAAACAATAGCAAAGATCACTAAAATTAAAAGTTGTTTCTTTAAGAAGATAAACAAAATTCATAAAACATTAGCCAGACTCATCAAGAAAAACAGGCAGAGGACTCAAATCAATAAAATTAGAAATGAAAAAGGAGAAGTTACAACATACACCACAGAAAGACAAAGCATCCTAAAAGACTACTACAAGCAACTCTATGCCAATAAAATGGACAACCTGGAAGAAATGGACAAATTTTTAGAAAGGTATAAACTTTCAAGACTGAACCAGGAAGAAATAGAAAATATGAACAAACCAATCACAAGTAATGAAATTGAAACTGTGATTTAAAATCTTCCAACAAACAAATGTCTGGGACCAGATGGCTTCACAGATTAATTCTATCAAACATTTAGAGAAGAGCTAACAGCCATTCTTCTAAAACTCTTCCAAAAAATTTCACAGTAAGGAACACTCTCAAACTCATTCTATGAGGCCACCATCACCCTGATACCAAAACCAGACAAAGATACTACAAAAAAAGAAAATTAAAGACCAATATCACTGTTGAATATAGAGGCAAAAATCCTCAACAAAATAGTAGCAAACAGAATCCAACAACATATTAAAAGGATCATACACCATGACCAAGTGGGATTAATCCCAGGGATGCAAGGATTCTTCAATATACACAAGTCAATCAATGTGATACACCATATTAACAAATTGAAAAATAAAAACCATACGATCATCTCAACAGATGCAGAAAAAGATTTTGACAAAATTCAACACCCATTTATGATAAAAAAAAAACTCTCCAGAAAGTGGGCATAGAGGAAACCTACTGCAACATAATAAAGGCCATATACGACAAACCCACAGCAAACATCATTCTCAACGGTGAAAAACTGAAAGCATTTCCTCTAAGATCAGGAACAAGACAAGGATGTCCACTCCGACCACTATTATTCAACATAGTTTTGGAAGTCCTACACATGAGAATCA
The DNA here is from genome assembly GCF_949752795.1 of Hyperoodon ampullatus. Lineage (NCBI taxonomy): Eukaryota > Metazoa > Chordata > Mammalia > Artiodactyla > Ziphiidae > Hyperoodon > Hyperoodon ampullatus. The sequence continues at coordinate 120,550,608 of NC_136916.1, read as the reverse complement.
GAGAAGAAAAAGAAATAAAGGAATACAAATTGGAAAAGAAAAAGTAAAACTGTCATTGTTTGCAGATGACATGATAGTATACATAGAGAATCCTAAAGATGCTACCAGAAAACTACTAGAGCTGATCAGTGACTTTGGTAAAGTTGCAGGATACAAAATTAATTCACAGAAATCTCTGGCATTCCTATACACTAATGATGAAAAATCTGAAAGAGAAATTAAGGAAACACTTCCATTTACCATTGCAACAAAAAGAATAAAATACCTAGGAATCAACCTACCTAGGAAGACAAAAGACCTGTATGCAGAAAACTATAAGACACTGATGAAAGAAATTAAAGGTGATACTAAGAGATGGAGTGATATACCATGTTCTTGGATTAGAAGAATCAATATTGTGAAAATGACTGTACTACCCAAAACAATCTACAGATTCAATGCGATCCCTATCAAATTACCAATGGCATTTTTTACGGAACTAGAACAAAAAATGTTAAAATTTGTATGGAGGGGCTTCCCGGGTGGCGCAGTGGTTGAGAGTCCGCCTGCCGATGCAGGGGACGCGGGTTCGTGCCCCAGTCCAGGGGGATCCCACGTGCCGCGCGGAGCGGCTGGGCCCGTGAGCCATGGCCGCTGAGCCTGCGCGTCCGGAGCCTGTGCTCCGCAGCGGGAGAGGCCACAACAGTGAGAGGCCCGCGTACCGCAAAAACAAAAAAACAAACAAACAAAAAAAAAATTTGTATGGAGACAAAAAAGACCCTGAAGAGCCAAAGCCGTCTTGAAGGAAAAAAACGGAGCTGGAGGAATCAGACTCCCTGACTTCAGACTATACTATAAAGCCACAGTAATCAAGACAATATGGTACTGGCACAAAAACAGAAACATAGATCAGTGGAACAAGGTAGAAAGCCCAGAGATAAACCCACGCACCTATGGTCAACTAATTTATGACAGAGAAGGCAAGGATATACAATGGAGAAAAGACAGTCTCTTCAATAAGTGTTGCTGGGAAAACTGGACAGCTACATGTAAAAGAATGAAATTAGAACACTCCCTAACACCATACACCAAAATAAGCTCAAAATGGATTAGAAACCTAAATGTAAGACCATACACTATAAAACTTTTAGAGGAAAACATAGGAAGAACACTCTTTGACATAAATCACAGCAAGATCTTTTTTGATCCACCTCCTAGAGTAATGGAAATAAAAACAAAAATAAACAAATGGGACCTAATGAAATTTCAAAGGTTTTGCATAGCAAAGGAAACCATAAACAGACAAAAAGACAACCCTCAGAATGCGAGAATATACTTGCAAACGAATCAATGGACAAATGATTAATCTCCAAAATATATTTTTCCGAATATATTTGGAGAAATATCTTTCTCCAAAAACAGCTCATGCAGCTCAATATTAAGAAAACAAACAACCCAACTCAAAAATGGAGAGAAGACCTAAAAAGACATTTCTCCAAAGAAGACATACAGATGGCCAGGAAGCACGTGAAAAGCTGCTCAACAACACTAATTATTAGAAAATGCAAATCAAAACTACAATGAGGTATTACCTCACACCAGTTAGAACGAGCATCATCAGAAAATCTACAAACAACTAATGTTGGAGAGGGTGTGGAGGAAAGGGAACCCTGTTGCACTGTTGCCGGGAATGTAAATTGATACAGCCACTATGGAGAACAGTATGGAGGTTCCTTAAAAAACAAAAAATAGAATTACCATCTGCTTCAGCAATCCCACTACTGGGCATATACCCAGAGAAAACCATAATTCAAAAAGACACATGCACCCCAATGTTCATTGCAGGACTATTTACAATAGCCAGGTCATGGAAGCAACCTAAATGCCCATTGACAGATGAATGGATAAAGAAGATGTGGTACATGTATACAATGACATATTACTCAGCCATAAAAAGGAATGAAATTGGGTCATTTGTTGAGACGCGGATGGATCTAGAGACTGTCATACAGAGTGAAGTAAGTCAGAAGGAGAAAAACAAATATCGTATATTAATGCATGTATGTGGAACCTAGAAAAATGGTACAGATGAACTGGTTTGCAGGGCAGAAACTGAGACACAGATGTATAGAAGAAACGTATGGACACCAAGTGGGGAAAGCAGCGGGGAGTGTGGGGGTGCTGTGATGAATTGGGCGATTGGGATTGACATGTATACACTGATGTGTATAAAATTGATGACTAATAAGAACCTGCTGTATAAAAAAAAATTAAATTAAATTAAAAAATTAAAAAAAAAGAAAGGGTAAGTGGCAATCTGAGTTGTGATTTAAGATGTTTGAGCTGAGGGCCAGGGAGTTTAGGAGGGAGGTTCCTAATCTAAGTGTCCTCGTTCTGTGAGATAGACAGGGTACTGTGAAATTACACTTTTTGTGCCCAGAGCATGGGCCAGGGCCATCAGCTGAGCTCTGCAGTAATCTACAGCTCAGAGGTTTCAACAAAGAGGCAATAGGGAAGAAAAAAACAAAAACAAAAAAAAGCATGCAGCCTGGAGGTACAAACATTTTGGCAAACTATTTGGCAGTTTCCTGTATAGTTAAGCATACACTCTGTCTACAACCCAGCAATACTATCCCTAGGTATTTACCCAAGAGAAATAAGAAGACAGGCCCACAAAAATTTCCTCAATAAGAGTGCTTATGGCAGTTCTATTTATAATAGACAAAAACTGAAAATACCCCAATGTCATCACATAAAAATAAGACAAAATTACTGAGCAACATTCATTCAATGGAAACTACTACACAAGAAAGAATAAACTACTGACTCACTCAACAACATACATGAATTTCAAAAATATTATGTTGAGCTAAAGAAGCCAGACACAAAAGAGTACATACTGTATGATTCCACATTTATGAAGTTCAAGTACAGGCAAAACTAATCAATGATGACAGAAATCAAAACAGTAGTTGCTGTGAGAGGAGGGGGGAATTGACTAGAAAAGGGCACAAAAGGAACAACTTGGTTTGATAGAAATGTTTTAAATCTTGACTGGGGTGGTGTTACACAGGTACTTAACATTTATCAAAACTTACCAGATTGTAAACTTAAAATCAGTGCAATTCACTGTATGTAAATTTTTCCTCAATAGAAATAACGGGTCAAAAAATTAATGAGGCAATACTGAAACAAATAAACAAAGGCCTGAGGACAAAAACAGCATAGTACTGTAAAGAAAACTGCAACTAGTACAGCAGCTGTGAAGCACAATGTTTGAGCAAGGAAGCAAGAGCACATAAGCCTGGAAAGGTAAGCAGTGTGAAACCAGAGGGAAGATATTTTCATGTTTCTCACCAAAGAAAATTGGAACCTGGGTTAAAAGATAAACCTTGGAAGTTAAAGAGTGATTGAATAGCTAGAGACCTCCAATTAGTTTAGAGACTTACTTCTCTGTTTCCTTATCTAAGGGTGATGAAACCCTAAGCCTGGAAGCCAGTCCTTTACATTACAAAGGACAGTAAAAGGCTTGAGAGTAAAGGTTTCTCTCTTTCTCTCTCTCTCTCTCTCTCTCTCTCTCTCTCTCTCTCTCTCTCCAGAGGTGAGGGAGGCAGCAGGTAGACTATATAAGCTCCCGGATTCATAATTTCAGGGTTCCTCTCCTGCGGTGTAGACTCTCCCATCCCCCAGCATACAGGAGAACACCTGGCTCTCATTGCATCACTTGTGAATTACTGAGAATGGGAAAATGAATGCAGTCATTGCTGTAAGTAATAACTCTCATTTCTGCCCCACAAAACCTTGTGTTTGCTTTCAAGATAAATAGATATCAGACAAGAGCCAGATCATGAGAGCTTCCTGTAACATGCAAAGAGTTTATTTTGTTGCCAGAGGGAAGGCAGATTTAGAAGGGTTTTAAAGACACAGAAAATATCATATCTGAGTATAGAATGATCACTTGGGCAGCACTATGGAGAACAGATCCAAGATGGTCAAGGCTGAAGGCAGCAAGATGATTTAGAGGACAACTGCAATAGCCCTGGTAGGAGATGATGCATTAATAATGGGGAAACAGCAGAGGGAAGAGATATGAGCAATGTCATAAAGGTATGATTGAAAGGATTTTAGACTCCTACCAAATGTGGATTTGGGGAAGGGATTTTCATAATTCCCCCACAGTGGTTGGTGGATGCCACCAAAGACATCTGTGCAAAACACCTGAGACATCAACTTCTTGCATTCCTCTGAACTACACTATGCCCTGTACTTGCTGGTTTTTAATGTCCTTCCTACTCATCCATCTTGTATTAATCTTCCACCAGTGTTCGTCTTCTACTGGGAAGACTCCTGAAGCCCTTAACCCACAAAGTTAACTAGGGTCCTGATGTTGGGCACTCCCACATTTGAGATACTACAATATTCAGCAGTATCCCTACTTCAGCGCTTACGTCTTTGGATTGTGATTGTGTTTTCATGCCTGGCTTCCTCATTAGGCTGTGATCTCAGGGACAGACCATATCTTGCTCATCACTGTATCTCCAGCACAGAGCAGGGGTTGGCCCAAAGTAGGAACTCAATAAATATTTGTTACTAAAGTAATAACCATTGCTCTAACTCAAATGTATACAAGATCAAAAACCAGAATGTGTTACTTCATTTCCCAGACTTCCTACAGGACTCTAAGGACATTCTGTCCCCAATAAATTCAAACAAATCATTTGAGCCTCTCTCCTTTACTTCTCATTTTTCGGGTAATAAAATATAAACTTTATAAGGCTTTAATAAAGATAAAATGAAGAATGAACCTTAAACATATGAGTTTTTCAAGACACGTGGCTGATCAATCTGTTGCTCTCTTAGAGGGACCTAAATTTGGAATCTGGAAATTCTAAAGATACCTAATAGAGAGGTACCATCACCTTGATGCCATCATACTGGTGTTTATTTTCATAGTGCCTTTACTTTGGCATGGTGACATTACATGAGATAATATAGGTAAAATACAGTAACACACATACACAATATGCAGATAATAAGTGCAATTTCCACCTTTCCCTCCATTCACATTTTTTATACTTTATCACCCTGCCCTAATTTTCACTTACAGGTGAATCTACGCAAACTGATGAAATTTTCACAGCCTCATTGAAAGTCACAAATATGGTCTGTTTCCTCAAATTAATGGGCACAAAAATTCATGACACAATTAAAATGTGCTTATACTACACAGAAAATTAGATAATGGTGGAAGGGAAAAATGTCTTCCTCCTCTCAGGAAAATAGAAACATAAAATATACATTCGGTGCACATCTAGCCACTCTAATGATTTCAGTAAATAAGGTAAAAGATAAAAACTGTCTGACAAGAATATACAAAATGAATAGTCATGATTCTAAATAAAGGAATGAGATAGAAAACATGTAGACTTTACCATCTATATCCAGTTCCAAAAGTTGTGGACATTATATGTATTTTCCATTGAGCACCTACCACTAACAGTAAAGATAGAACTGTCAAACTTCATTCAGTACTCAAAAGCAGAGGCTAGAATTGGAGTTATGCAGAGAGTAGAATTGCATTCCAATGGTGTCAAGTGTTGTAACTTGAAACAAGCTTCAAGTATAAAGCATAAATGAGAGAAGCTGTTGATCTACACTGCTGTTTTCTTCAACTGCACAAGAATTTTATCAAAGCTCATATCCAACTAACAATGAGGCCAGCAAACCAGGACTTGTGAGACTAGACTACATATTGGAACTCCAGTTCCAGTCATTCAGGATGAAGGATGTCTTGGGAAAATTTGTCCCTAGAATAGAAAAATGCCTGAGAAAAGGGACTGTGGCAACAGAGGCAAGAAGTTGCACATGGGAAAGTCAATGTCAAAAGATTGTACAGTCTGTATATGATGTCCCATGAGTTCATAACCTCCAGCTCATAAAGGGACACTTAGATTTCAGGGCTCAACACTTACTTAGTACGTACTCTGTGCCAGAATCTTTATTAGAAGATTCCACTTCTAAAAAAAAAAAAAAGAAGAAGATTCCACTTCTCTTAGTTCATTGAAATTTCTTGCTAAACCAAAAATTTCTTATTATCCCCATGTTACAGATAAGGTAACTGAGGCCCAGAGAGTTAAAGGGATCCAAAGTCATATAGTGAGGAAACAAAAGAGCTAGGCCTTAACTCTTTTACCTCTGTGAGCAATATTATATTCACAGTACCACAGTAGCATCACTCCAAAAAGTCAGGAAATTCAAAGAGCCTTCCTCTAGGGAGGGAGAAGGAGAGGAGTAGTGCCTGTAGTGACTGGAAAGGGGAACAGCAGAGTGGGGGGGGAGTACTCCTGGAGTGCTAGTTATATTTTCTGCCTGGACCTGTGAGCTGATTACAGGGGTGTGTTCACTTCGTAAAAAATCATCAGGCTCTATACTCATGATATGTGCACTTTTCTGTGTGCACATATGCATTGATATGTGCACTTTTTCTGGATAAGCCTGATAGAATCAGTTGAAAGGCCTTACAAGTAGAGCTGAGGCTTCCAAAGAAGAATAAATTCTACTTGAAACAGGAACTTCAGCTCCTGCCCTTCTTGACAGCCTGCCCTATGAATTTCAGATTTGGCTAGGCCAGTCCACACGTTGCATAAACCAATTTCTTGTGGTAAATCTCTAATATATATCTCCTACTGGTCTGCTTCTCTGGTTGAACCCTGACTGATACAGATTGACTTAAGATGTATTATCTTGGACTCCCACCCTAAAAGATCCTGAGTCTAAACATATCCTTGGTTGTATGTTTCCTCAATAAATAAAAAATGGTTTGGGGTTGGGGACATGGGAGTTGAGTTACATTTATTGAGGGTGTCTCAGGACCCAGTATTTCCATATGCCTTGTTTCTACCCGTCCTTACCAAAATCCATGCAAGGTCACTATTAGTATCCCCACTGTACTTACAAAGAGACTGAAACCCACAGAAATCATGTAACTTGCTTAAGGTCACCCAGTTAATATGCAACAAAAGCAGGGTTGGAATGTGGATCCATTTAAGCCCAAAGGTAAAGATGACCAGCTGCTTCCCTAGGAAGATAAACATTTTATAATCTTGTCAGTTTATACTATAAAGTTTGCAACTAAGACACTACTATAGCACTAGAAAGTAAAGGGTAAATCAATAAATAATCCAATTTAGTTAAAGGATTGGGAAATATCTGGAGGATAATCAAATTTTTCCTTAGGCTTTGACAGAAACATATAAAACTCAATTTATAACAGACTGTTGAATTTCTCAGAGGGATGCTGAAATAGATGCCTAAGTGAACCAGAGGGTTAATTTAAGTATCTCCATTATAGGATTTGGGCTTCAATTTAAAGGGGAAAAAAAGTGATTCACATTAAACCAAACAAATCGGGGTCTGAAATGTAGCCCTATGCCAATCTGCCACTTAATGGCTCATCCAGAAATACTTCACAGTTACTTTTCTATCCTCAGACTCCTTTTCTTTAAGAAATCCACCTTGATTATTCTGTGTCTTTAAAGTACTGAAATTGAACAGTCAAAATCCCAGTTCCATTTAAGTCTGCTTCCCTTGGAGCCCAGGGCAACCTGTTATTTAAATATAATGGATGAATTTCACTGTATTTCAATGATTTGGGTGACATTTCCTTGACATTCACAATATGTCTGTAAATTAGAAGCGCTGTAGTTTTAACACAAAATGAATAAAATGATCAAAAGAATCCTCCAGTTACTGCGTACCCTGGAGGAAGGAAGCCAACCTGCTATTCTCTGCATAGATCAATCTACACACTGAGGCATGGGAAAAGCACTAATAAATTGCCTTTTCTCATTATATTTTGGTTTACTTTTATGTTTTGTAATTCATGTAATTACTCATCGTCGTCTATTGTAGCATATTATAGAAAATCTTGATTAATCCACTGAAACCCTCAATTTACAATAATTTAGTAACCAGAAATTTTTTCAGCTATAGAGAAGCAAATGACAACCTATATCAAGGTTATTTTGTGTTTCTTTCTTTTCTTTCCTTTTTTCTTCTTTTATTATTTTTTTAAGCACACCATATCTTACAGTGGTGCATATAAACCCAGTCTAAGAACATTCATACATAAAAGGGCCAGACAATACCAAACTCAGGAGAGAAGGCCCTTCCAAAACTCTGGAGATTGAGGATTATGCTCTCCAAGGGAAATCTCCATCCTCTCTTGCTATAGTATGGACCCAAAATTCATATGCTAAAACCCTACTGCCCCAAGTGATGGTATTAGGAGGTGGGACCTTTGGGAGGTAATAAGGTTTAGATAAGGTCATGAGGGTGGAGCCCATGATGGGATTAGTTTCCTTATAAGAAGAGGAAGAGCCTAGAGCCATCTTTCTTTTCACCATATAAAGATAGAGCAAGAAGGCAACAAACCAGGAAGAGAACCCTCACCAGTCCCCAACCATGCTGGCACCCTGATCTTGGGCTTCAGCCTCCAGAACTGTGAAAATAAATTTCTGTTGTTGAAACCACCTGGTTTGTGGTGCTCTGTTATAGCAGCCCAAACTAAGACATCTCCCATGGCACAGGAGTAGAAGATGCATTCTGGGGCCTAACCTCAAATAAAGATACGGGGTGAGAACAATCACAGCAAGCATATGCATGGAGTGTACTTTGCACTAACCCTGATCTAAGTATTTTAGAGATACAAAGTGCAACCCTATGAAGTAAGAAATAATGTTATCTCTGTTTTACAGTGGAGGAAATTGAGACACAAATACATTTAGTTCTTACTCAGGGTCATACAGTTAGCCAGTAGCAGAGCCAGGATTCAATCCCAGGCAGTTAGCTTTTCAGCAGTACATGTCTCTCCCCTTACTGGGTTGTATGTTACTTATACATTTTAGCAACTTCAGAATCCAACCTACATCAAATACCTGAGGGTTTAAAAATAGATTAAGAATAAAATAACATATTATATAAAATTGACAGAGTGATAGAGGGAGGATGCCTGAGAACATATTGAATAGACCAATCACAAGGTCTAGAACAGGAAAAAGCAACCACCAGCCACACTCTCCTGTGCACAGACCCCAAGGAAAATATCAACAACTGCCTCCCTACCTTCAACAGGAATAGAGTCCACACTCAAACTCAGCTTTTACACCAATAGGAAAATCACCAAATTAATAAAATATGGCAACACATTTCTAAAACTCCGTGGTAACAAAAATTCAAATAAAAGGGTATTCTATTTAGCCACCTAATAAATAAGAAGAGAATTTAGTTACCCAGAACACCTGGTTCCATTAGCCTTGCATTGAATCAAGGTTTTGACTAAATCTACTTAGCTCTTGGATGTTGGGTATGACAGTTGCAGTGTTTGCTTCAGGAGCTGACATGTACGGGCATCTGTAGATGCCTCATTTCTTTGTGAGTCAATGTCACAATGTTATCTTGTCGTTTTCACTTGGGAATTTTTATCTACTACTTCAAGTTAAAGAGGAAAGGCCTGAACTGTGTGTTTTTAAAATATATCCAGGTCAACACTTCTATTTTGGAACTCTTCACTGGTTAAATTAAAAAACCCACCAACAGCTGTTAGATAGGAGAGGAATACCAATCATTTCAGAAGCTGAGATATATATGACAAGCTACCACTTCAGTTCTTGAAAAATAAGCCCATTGAAAACTATCTAGGGCTGTGATACTCCGAATGAAATGCTAAACCTAAGCTGCATTTCTTGTCATTGGTAAGAAAGAATGTGTAGAGTGCCTCAAAGGATACAATTTTCCTTGAATGTTATTATGAAATGCTTTCATTTTTGAGGGAAAGATTTCTTCTTGCTTATATAATATCTGTAGTCTCATTTTGGTGCAATGCCTTCTCAAGTTCCCTGGAATGATTATAACATTGTACCTCTACAAGCTCTTTTACACAGTGTACATGCCAGAGAAATCAGATATAGTGTTAAAATTCATAATGCACAATCTATGAAACAGGGGCTGTGCAACCATATCAGCACATGTTATAAGATATATTTCCATTTTTTTCATGTCCCTCTGAATTTATTTGACAGAATTTCAGAAGGGAAAATGTGTTTGCTGGAAGGCAGGTTGTTTTTGCTTCTTGGAGTCAGCAAAGATGCTGAGAGCCTTTCAACTTTCTTTGCCATTATTTAAACCTCATCATCTCACACATCTAGCAACGCTCTGCATGCAGCAGCAGTGGGGATTCTTTCCTAAATCATCCTTTGTCTCAAGTGTTTCTCAAGGTACTTCAAGGCAGGTTTAGACATTTCAAAGTCACAGCTAGTTATAAAACACTCTTAAACCAACACCCAAAAAGGAAGCAAAATAAAAAAATTTTTAACCTAGCTCAATAGCCACCAGACCACATTCTTGAGCTGTCCTAAAATATCAAGTTTCTTCTTCTTTTTTTTTTTTTTTCGGTACGCGGGCCTCTCACTGCTGTGGCCTCCCCCGTTGCGGAGCACAGGCTCCGGACGCGCAAGCTCAGCGGCCATGGCTCACGGGCCCAGCCGCTCCACGGCATGTGGGATCTTCCCGGACCAGGGCACGAACCCGCGTCCCCTGCATCGGCAGGCAGACTCTCAACCACTGTGCCACCAGGGAAGCCCTCTTCTATTATTTTTAAAAGTCCAATTCTGAGACTCTTTGGCCCCTTGAGCTACAAATATCTCTTTTTTCTTGCCTTCAAGGGAAGGTTCAAATCATAATGAGCATTTGATGATTTTACTTCCTCACTTCCCATTCAATCCTCAACCAACTGTAATCTTATTCTGCTTTTACCATTTCAATAAAATTGTGGTTGCTCTTCTCTTGGCCTGTGATGACTTAATCCAGTGTCATTTTCAAACTTGGTCAACAGAGCATTTTATCCTACTACCCAGTACCTCCTTCTTGGAATTATCCACTCCCCTAGCATCACTTCCTCCTGATTTTTCTTTTACTTTCTACCCTAACTCCTTCTCAGCTCTGTCTACCACTCCTCTCTTTACCACCTTAATTATTAGAATTGCCTGGGTTGGCCTTTGCTCTTCTCCTCTGATTTGACACACTCTTCCTGAGCAATCTTATTCACATTCATGGCTCCAAAAATTTCTACACACTGATAATTCTAAAATTTGTTATCTTTATTTTTATTTATTTATTTATTTATTTATTTTGTGGTATGCGGGCCTCTCACTGCTGCAGCCTCTCCCATTGCGGAGCACAGGCTCCGGATGTGCAGGCTCAGCGGCCATGGCTCACGGGCCTAGCCTCTCCGCGGCATGTGGGATCTTCCCGGACTGGGGCACGAACCCGTGTCCCCTGCATCGGCAGGCGGACTCTCAACCACTACGCCACCAGGGAAGCCCTTAAAATTTGTTATCTTTAAACTGGATCTACTCCTCTTGAACTTCAAGCTTATTTTACCAACTGCTTCATGGTCATCTCCACTCAGTTGTTCAATGGAACCTCAAACTTAAGGTGTCCAAAACTGAATCCATCTTTCCCTTCCCAAAAGCTGGCTCTTCCCTTTTGATTAATGAAACAATGATCCACAAAGTCAGAAAGCTGAAAGGAATCCCATCATCTTCCTCTGCCCAGACCCCCATCATTTCTCATCAAAATGACTGATATGTTTCTAACTGGTCATCCAGAATCTGCCATCACCCACCCCCTCTACACTCCATTCAACATCCTTGTGAAATCAAACCCATCAAAGACCCCCAAAGTCTACAGGTTGAAGTCTGAACTCCAGAGTAGGGTATACAAGTTTTTTCAGTATTTCTGCTCCTATCTACCTTTAAAAATTATATCTGCACACACCTTGGTCTCCTGGCTGCTTCACATCTTTCTGCTTTTCTCATATGTTTTCTAGTCAGCTGACAATACCCTGAAAAACTAATTCATTCTTTAAGAATCTACTCAAATGCTACCCTCTTTGAAAAGCCTTTTCTAGCCTCTCCTAGGAAAGTGAAGTGCTTCCTCTCTCATGCCTTCTCAGCATCCTGTTTATTCCTCTATTGTAGCATTAATCACTTTGTTGTAACTGTTCTTACAGTGGAGGGCAGGAATGATGGTTTATTCATCTTTATATCTCTAATGCTCAGAACCATGTCTCACATATAATAAGAGCTTTGTAAATGTTTTGAGAATAGAATGATGCAAGGGTCCTATATAATTCTCTATGTTTCAGAAAATATGCATGTGTATGAATTTATGTGCATTTTCCATCTGGAATCCCCATTTTAATCCTAAATAGAGATAAAGCCAAGTGCTCCTTATTTTAATGATTTTCCTCACACTCACTGTCTGTTGTTTCAGGCACATTTTGGAGAAATGAGAACTTTTAGACTGCCCAGTGTCACCTTCCTTCAGCCAATCAGAAATCATATGCTGGAGGACACTTTCAAAGTTGAATCTTACATATACCAGGGGAAAACAAAGGTTCAGAGCCTTTTCTTTCCCAGCCTGTTGAACAGATGATATCAGATTACAGGTTATCAGAATACAAGGTTATATATCAGATTCTGTTGCTGTCAAGCATCTTCACGTAGAATTTCCCTAGTCAAAAGTCCAATCTCATGGAAGTTCTCCTAGGGTGTGGCATTTGCTTTTCAATGTTATGTAGCCCACACAAGGTTAACTTCCAGGAATATCACTAATGAGTGTTTCAACATGTTAAATAAATTTCTAATACCGTCTTTACCTAATCAATTATCAAGAGGCTCTATAGGTCTCTCAATGACATAACCATACCCTAAAGTATCCAGCCTATTACCCATGAATCAAACCCACCACTCTACCAGAAGAATGAAGCTCCTTATCATCTTGAAGGATTTAGTCAATCTGCATTAATACCATGACAGTAAGAATTTTCACACATTTGCCTTTCCTCTTAAGGGTAGCACAGTAGGTGGCACAAGCAGCTTCTCACTATATGCAGGGTTTGAATGGAATGAATTTTAAAGATCCATTACAGGATAATATAAGTGCATTTGTAACGCATTCTCACCTACCCCCATTCATAACACCACCCCATATTTACATACCCACTTTCTTTCCCACATGCATCCTTTTATATGGTTAGGTTGCTTGCTGTTAGGGAGGTTTAGCTACCTATCAGGCCTAATCAAGAGGGAAGGGTAAGCTACTTGTTACCCCAGAAAATAAGTCCAAACCATGTAGTTTAGAGTGCGCTCACCCTTGAGTTAAATCAAGAGTTGACCCTGATATCTAGCAACGTAAAATCTTTATCTGCCAAAATACTGTGACGTTTATATTTATGTAAGTTAAGTTGCTAGACATGTCTCCAAAACAAAACAAACTTAGTAATTTTTGTTGATGTCCTAAATTTCTGGCTTTTGATTATGCTTATTAGCAAAATATAATATTTGTTAATTGGTATAAATATATTTTAGGTATCCTTTTATATTAATATTTTATGTTTGGGGTGTTTTTGCTTGATTTCTATGTATACTCTGTATTCTCTGAGAACTTGTCATACATTTGGAATATGTTACTTAAGAAATAATTTATACTCTGCCTTGAGGTTACACCTATTCAGTGATAATCCAAAAATAAGAAAGACCAAAGGTCAGGATATTAAAAACCCAGAAAAGGATCTGTAGTGTAAAAGCAAGAATTCATTCTAGTTGAACAGAGAGAAACTTAATGCCCATTACTGAGAGGAAGCAGGGAATGGGCTAATGAATGTGGTTGTACTTACAACAGACTTCACACTCTCTGATGAACAATTATCTCTTATAGCTCACTAGACAAGAAGCTCCCTTTACTTCCCAGTTTAACTCCTCCACAGAAAAGTACATTTGTTTTTCTGCCCTTAACCTTTTAAGCCAATTGGATATTAAAGCATTTTAATGCTCGCTCTGAAATCAGGCACATTAATGTTGTAACAAAACATCTGGGTATTAGTCGTTGTCCTCAAAGATTGTTCCAATTTTTTCTCCTTGCTTTATATCTATTACTTGCTAATGAGTGTGTGAAAGAAATCCCTCTTTAAAATGACATTCAGAGCTTATACATACTGACCAGTTTAAAAGGATACAATAATAACTGCAAACCTCAAATCTTCACTAAGGGAGAAAAAAAGGAGAGAAGATTGGATAGGAGGTGTTGTTTTAGCTGTTTAAAAAAAAAGAAGAAGAATATTCGAAGGAAATATGTGAAATGTTAACGTCTGATAAATATGATTGGGAATAGGTGGTTGCTATTACATTATTTTCTGGGGTTGTTTTCTGTATGTTTAGAATAGTTCATAAGTTAAGATTGAGTTCCGGGGAAGATGGCGGAAGAGTAAGACGCGGAGATCACCTTCCTCCCCACGGATACACCAGAAATACAGCTACACGTGGAACAACTCCTATAGAACACCTACTGAACCTGGCAGAAGACCCCAGACCTCCCAAAAGGCGAGAAACTCTCCACATACCTGCGTAGGGCAAAGCGGAGAGATTCCCGCACAGAGGAGCGGTGCCGAGCGGCACTCACCAGCCCAAGAGGCTTGTCTGCTCGCCCGCCGGGGCAGGCGGCGCTGGAAGCTGAGGCTCGGGCTTCGGTCAGAGCGCAGGGAGAGGACTGGGGCTGGCGGCGAGAACTCAGCCTGAAGGGGGCTGGTGTGCCACAGCTAGCCGGGAGGGAGTCCGGGAAAGCTCTGGAGCTGCCGAAGAGGCAGGAGACTTTTTCTTCCCTCTTGGTTTCCTGGTGCGCGAGGAGAGGGGATTCAGAGCGCTGCTTAAAGGGGCTCCACAGACGGGCGCGAGTCGCGGCTGAAAGCGCGGAGCCCAGAGACGGGCATGGGACGCTGGGGCTGCTGCTGCCGCCGCCAAGAAGCCTGTGTGCGAGCGCAGGTCACTGTCCACACCGCCCTTCCGGGAGCCTGTGCAGCCCGCCACTGCCGGGGTCCCGGGATCCAGGGGCGGCTTCCCTGGGAGAACGCACGGCGCGCCTCGGGCTAGTGCAACGTCACGCCGACCTCTGCCGCTGCAGGCTCGCCCCGCACTCCGTGCCCCTCCCTCCCGCCCGGCCTGAGAGAGCCAGAGTCCCCGAAGAGGCTGCTCCTTTAACCCTGTCCTGTCTGAGCGAAGAACAGACGCCCTCTGGCGACCTACATGCAGAGGCGGGGCCAAATCCAAAGCTGAGACCCAGGAGCTGTGAGAACAAAGAAGAGAAAGGGAAACCTCTCCCAGCAGCCTCAGAAGCAGCGGATTAAAGCTCCACAATCAACTTGATGTACCCTGCATCTGTGGAATACATGAATAGACAACAAATCATCCCAAACTGAGGAGCCAGGAGTCAGTGCTGTGCCTCTGAGGTGGGAGAGCCAACTTCAGGACACTGGTCCACAAGACACCTCCCAGCTCCACATAATATCAAATGGCGAAAATCTTCCAGAGATCTCCATCTCAACACCAGCACCCAGCTTCACTCAACGACCAGCAAGCTACAGTGCTGGACACCCTATGCCAAACAACTAGCAAGACAGGAACACAATGCCACCCATTAGCAGAGAGGCTGCCTAAAATCATAAAAAGTCCACAGACACCCCAAAACACACCACCAGACGTGAACCTGCCCACCAGAAAGACAAGATCCAGCCTCATCCACCGGAACACAGGCACTAGTCCGCTCCACCAGGAAGCCTACACAACCCACTAAACCAACCTTAGCCACTGGGGACAGACACCAAAAACAACGGGAACTACGAACCTGCAGCCTGCAAAAAGGAGACCCCAAATACCGTAACATAAGCAAAATGAGAAGACAGAAAAACACACAGCAGGAGAAGGAGCAAGATAAAAACCCACCAGACCTAACAAATGAAGAGGTAATAGGCAGTCTACCTGAAAAAGAATTCAGAATAATGATAGTAAAGCTGATCCAAGATTCTATTTCCAAGATCCAAAATCTTGGAAATAGAATAGACAAAATGCAAGAAACAGTTAACAAGGACCTAGAAGAACTAAAGATGAATCAAGCGTAAATTAAAATCACAATAAATGAAATGAAAAATACTCTAGATGGGATCAATAGCAGAATAACTGAGGCAGAACAACGGATAACTGAGGTGGAAGATAAAATAGTGGAAATAACTGCTGCAGAGCAAAATAAAGAAAAAAGAATGAAAAGAACAGAGGACAGTCTCAGAGACCTCTGGGACAACATTAAACACACCAACATTCGAATTATAGGGGTTCCAGAAGAAGAAGAGAAAAAGAAAGGGACTGAGAAAATATTTGAAGAGATTATAGTTGAAAACTTCCCTAATATGGGAAAGGAAATAGTTAATCAAGTCCAGGAGGCACAGAGAGTCCCATACAGAATAAATCCAAGGAGAAATATGCCAAGACACATATTAATCAAACTGTCAAAAATTAAACACAAAGAAATCATATTAAAAACAGCAAGGGAAAAACAACAAATAACACACAAGGGAATCCCCATCAGGTTAACAGCTGATCTCTCAGCAGAAACTCTACAAGCCAGAAGGGAGTGGCAGGACATAATTAAAGTGATGAAGGAGAGAAACCTGCAACCAAGATTACTCTACCCAGCAAGGATCTCATTCAGATTTGATGGAGAAATTAAAACCTTTACAGACAAGCAAAAGCTGAGAGTGTTCAGCACCACCAAACCAGCTTTACAACAAATGCTAAAGGAACTTCTCTAGGCAAGAAACACAACAGAAGGAAAAGACCTACAATAACAAACCCAAAACAATTAAGAAAATGGGAATAGGAACATACATATCGATAATTACCTTAAATGTAAATGGACTAAATGCTCCCACCAAAAGACACAGATTGGATGAATGGATACAAAAACAAGACCCATATATATGCTGTCTACAAGAGACCCACTTCAGACCTAGAGACACATACAGACTGAAAGTAAGGGGATGGAAAAAGATATTCCATGCAAATGGAAACCAAAAGAAAGCTGGAGTAGCAATTCTCATATCAGACAAAATAGACATTAAAATAAACACTACTAGAAGAGACAAAGAAGGACACTACATAATGATCAAGGGATCGATCCAAGAAGAAGATATAACAATTGTAAATATTTATGCACCCAACATAGGAGCACCTCAATACATAAGGCAAATACTAACAGCCATAAAAGGGGAAATCGACAGTAACACAATCATAGTAGGAGACTTTAACACCCCACTTTCACCAATGGACAGATCATCCAAAATGAAAATAAATAAGGAAACACAAGCTTTAAATGATACATTAAACAAGATGGACTTAATTGATATTTATAGGACATTCCATCCAAAAACAACAGAATACACATTTTTCTCAAGTGCTCATGGAACATTCTCCAGGATAGATCATATCTTGGGTCACAAATCAAGCCTTGGCAAATTTAAGAAAATTGAAATTGTATCAAGTATCTTTTCCGACCACAATGCTATGAGACTAGACATCAATTACAGGAAAAGATCTGTAAAAAATACAAACACATGGAGGCTAAACAATAAACTACTCAATAACGAAGTGATCACTGAAGAAATCAAAGAGGAAATTTAAAAATACCTAGAAACAAATGACAATGGAGACACGACGACCCAAAACCTATGGGACACAGCAAAAGCAGTTCTAAGGGGGAAGTTTATAGCAATATAATCCCACCTTAAGAAACAGGAAACATTTCGAGTAAACAACCTGACCCTGCACCTAAAGCAATTAGAGAAAGAAGAACAAAAAAACCCCAAACCTAGCAGAAGGAAAGAAATCATAAAGATCAGATCAGAAATAAATGAAAAAGAAATGAAGGAAACGATAGCAAAGATCAATAAAACTAAAAGCTGGTTCTTTGAGAAAATAAACAAAATTGACAAACCATTAGCCAGACTCATCAAGAAAAAAAGGGAGAAGACTCAAATCAATAGAATTAGAAATGAAAAAGGAGAAATAACAACTGACACTGCAGAAATACAAAAGATCATGAGAGATTACTACAAGAAACTCTATGCCAATAAAATGGACAACCTGGAAGAAATGGACAAATTCTTAGAAATGCACAACCTGCCAAGACTGAATCAGGAAGAAATAGAAAATATGAATAGACCAATCACAAGCACTGAAATTGAAACTGTGATAAAAAATCTTCCAACAAACAAAAGCCCAGGACCAGATGGCTTCACAGGCGAATTCTATCAAACATTTAGAGAAGAGCTAACACCTATCCTTCTCAAACTCTTCCAAACAATTTCAGAGGAAGGAACACTCCCAAACTCATTCTATGAGGCCACCATCACCTTGATACCAAAACCAGGCAAGGATGTCACAAAGAAAGAAAACTACAGGTCAATATCACTGATGAACATAGATGCAAAAATCCTCAACAAAATACTAGCAAACAGAATCCAACAGCACATTAAAAGGATCATACACCATGATCAAGTGGGGTTTATTCCAGGAATGCAAGGATTCTTCAATATACACAAATCAGTCAATGTGATACACCATATTAACAAGTTGAAGGAGAAAAACCATATGATCATCTCAATAGATGCAGAGAAAGCTTTCCACAAAATTCAACACCCATTTATGATAGAAACCCTGCAGAAAGTAGGCATAGAGGGAACTTTCCTCAACATAATAAAGGCCATATATGACAAACCCACAGCCAACATTGTCCTCAATGGTGAAAAACTGAAACCATTTCCACTAAGATCAGGAAGAAGACAAGGCTGCCCACTCTCACCACTCTTATTCTACCTAGTTTTGGAAGTTTTAGGCACAGCAATCATAGAAGAAAAGGAAATAAAAGGAATCCAAATTGGAAAAGAAGAAGTAAAGCTGTCACTGTTTGCAGATGACATGATACTATACATAGAGAATCCTAAAGATGCTACCAGAAAACTACTAGAGCTAATCAATGAATCTGGTAAAGTAGCAGGATACAAAATTAATGCACAGAAATCTCTGGCATTCCTGTACACTAATGATGAAAAATCTGAAAATGAAATCAAGAAAACACTCCCATTTACCATTGCAACAAAAAGAATAAAATATCTAGGAATAAACCTACCTAAGGAGACAAAAGACCTGTATGCAGAAAATTATAAGACACTGATGAAAGAAATTAAAGATGATACAAATAGATGGAGAGATATACCATGCTCCTGGATTAGAAGAATCAATATTCTGAAAATGACTCTACTACCCAAAGCAATCTACAGATTCAATGCAATCCCTATCAAACTACCACTGGCATTTTTTACAGAACTAGAACAAAAAATTTCAAAATTTGTTTGGAAAAACAAAAGACCCTGAATAGCCAAAGCAATCTTGAGAACGAAAAACGGAGCTGGAGGTATCAGGCTCCCTGACTTCAGACTATACCACAAAGCTACAGTAATCAAGACAGTATGGTACTGGCACAAAAACAGAAAGATAGATCAATGGAACAGGATAGAAAGCCCAGAGATAAACCCACGCACATATGGTCAACTTATCTTTGATAAAGGAGGCAGGAATGTACAGTGGAGAAAGGACAGCCTCTTCAATATGTGGTGCTGGGAAAACTGGACAGGGACATGTAAAAGTATGAGATTAGATCATTCCCTAACACCATACACAAAAATAAGCTCAAAATGGATTAAAGACCTAAATGTAAGGCCAGAAACTATCAAACTCTTAGAGGAAAACATAGGCATAACACTCTATGACATAAATCACAGCAAGATCCTTTTGGACCCACCTCCTAGAGAAATGGAAATAAAAACAAAGATAAACAAATGGGACCTAATGAAACTTCAAAGCTTTTGCACAGCAAAAGAAACCATAAAGAAGACCAAAAGACAACCCTCAGAATGGGAGATAATATTTGCAAATGAAGCAACTGACAAAGGATTAATCTCCAAAATTTATAAACAGCTCATGCAGCTCAATAGCAAAAAAACAAACAACCCAATCCAAAAATGGGCAGAAGACTTAAATAGGCATTTCTCCAAAGAAGATATACAGATGCCCAACAAACACATGAAAGAATGCTCAACATCATTAATCATTAGAGAAATGCAAATCAAAACTACAATGAGATATCATCTCACACCAGTCAGAATGGCCATCATCAAGAAATCTAGAAACAATAAATGCTGCAGAGGGTGTGGAAAAAAGGGAACACTCTTGCACTGCTGGTGGGAATGTGAATTGGTACAGCCACTATGGAGAACAGTATGGAGGTTCCTTAAAAAACTACAAATAGAACTACCATATGATCCAGCAATCCCACTACTAGGCATATACCCTGAGAAAACCATAATTCAAAAAGAGACATGTACCAAAATGTTCATTGCAGCTCTATTCACAATAGCCCAGAGATGGAAACAACCTAAGTGTCCATCATCGGATGAATGGATAAAGAAGATGTGGCACATATATACAATGGAATATTACTCAGCCATAAAAAGAAACGAAACTGAGCTATTTGTAATGAGGTGGATAGACCTAGAGTCTGTCATACAGAGTGAAGTAAGTCAGAAAGAGAAAGACAAATACTGTATGCTAACACATATATATGGAATTTTTTTTTAAAATGTCATGAAGAACCTAGGGGTAAAACGGGAATAAAGACACAGACCTACTTGAGAATGGACTTGAGGATATGGGGAGGGGGAAGTGTAAGCTGTGACAAAGCGAAAGAGGGGCATGGACATATATACACTACCAAACGTAAGGTAGATAGATAGTGGGAAGCAGCCGCAGAGCACAGGGAGATCAGCTCGGTGCTTTGTGACCGCCTGGAGGGGTGGGATGGGGAGGTTGGGAGCGAGGGAGATGCATGAGGGAAGGGATGTGGGAACAGATGTATATGTATGACTGATTCACTTTGTTATAAAGCAGAAACTAATTAAAAAAATAAAAAGTAAGCATTTCCCTATTGTATCAATAAAAATCTGTCAACATAACAACAAAAAAAAAAGATTGAAAAAAATTGTCTCTAGCTAGACAAGCCAAATTGCAGTAGTAGTAAGATTTAGGATTTCCCACCCTCTAAATATCCATTGTTCTTTCTTTGCCAATCCCCATCTCTGATTGAACTCCACATTTTTTTTCTAGTCCTACCTCCAGATTGACCAATATTGCTGCACAACACCTTGAAACTGTTCGTTGATCCTGCTACAAGTTCATTCCAATGGGTCTAAATTAGACACTCACTGTTACTTAGCAATTTTGTTTTATCCCTCCACTTCAATCAACTATTATCATGTTACCCACTTGAACTATTCCAAACTCTTTGTACTTTGCTCTGACCCCAACACCTTTATCTGATTTCCTGAAAGATCTTTGCAAAGTTTGTTGACCTTTCCTAAACTTCTTAGCTTCAAGGGTGCTTTTAAAGGTAAATGCCTTAAGTTCATGCTTTCTATTGTTGTGATATCTTTCCAAGAATTCCAGGTGTGGTACCATATTTTGATATCTTGCTCATAGAATTAACAAGATTAAGGGTATGGAAGAGTTCAGTATGTCTTATAACATTAAGTCAAGCATCTGGGCATGGCAAACAGACCCTAACACGATCCTTCTCCCCAAAGAGTGTCCACTTCCTAGTGTTCACAACTTTGCATAATCCCCTCTTCTTTAGTGCAAGAGAGACCTATGACTTGCTTCTAACAAACAGAACATGGAAAAGGTGATGGGATATCTTGCCCATGTCTACATTACATCACATAAGATTCCATCTTAGCAGACTAGAGTGAGAGATTCTCCTTGCTGTCCTGATAAAGCAAGCAGCCATACTGAGAAGGCCATTTGGCAAGAAACTGTGGGAGGTCTCTAGCCAACAGCCAATAAGAAGCCTGGGCCCTCACTTATACATCCTCAAGGACATGAATCCTGCCAACTTGAATGAGCCTGGAAGCAAATTCTTCCCCAACTGGAATCTCCAGATGAGAATACAGTCCAGCCAACACCTTGGTTGCAGTCTTGTGAAACCCTGAGCAGAAGGCCCAGCTAAGCTATGTCTAAACTCCTGACTCATTGAAACTGTGAGATGACAAATGTGTATCATTTTAAGCCAAGTTTGTGTAATTTTATTATGCAACAAAATAAAAATACACTGGGTTAGAGATAAAGAAACATAAAAGGAAAGAAAAGGGAAAGGAAGGGTGAAAGATGTGGAATTGTATCTTACTGGGGACCTAAAAGGAGGAGAAATGTAGGATCTTCTGTAAGAGAAGCAATAACTGGCACAAATATTGAACATCAGTAGTTGAAGAGGAATTCCCTCTCAGCTGCTGCTGCTGGAAAAGGGGAGGTTTAATGATATAACACAGGCAGTATCGTGGAATTTTGTTTCTACTTAACAGTGGGGAGTAAATACATATTTTGTTTAGGACTCAAGCAGTAAACATTAATAATGATGAAACCCTTACTGTCTGCCAGTGCTGTGCTGAGCACTCTGCATGTATTGTCTCATGTAATACTCATAACTTATGAGGTAGGTATCATTATGACTCCATTTCAGAGATGAGAAAATTAAAGCATATCAATGCCAAATGATTTGTCCAAGACCACACAGCAAGTAGCAGACAGTGTTAAAAGTAAATTCCAGCCTGTCTCATTCTTAAGTCTTAGCTATTAACCATCACCACAGTGAGGATAATGCAGATCAGGACAGAGAGTGCTGGGTGGGAAAGGTGAGCAAGGACCACGAGGATAGAGATAAATGACAATGCATAGACAGACACAGGGCAACAACAACCAGCCATTTCAGAGGTAAGAAGAAAGCAGGCAGCAACATTTTGCAGAACAAAATGAATTAAACATTTTTCACAGTATCAATGGAAAAATCATTCTAAAAATGACCTTTAAGTAAAGAAGTTATATCCTTGGGCAGAATACAGTGGGCAAAAATAATATGTAACATACAGAAGAGAATCAGAGGAAGGTCAACTAAACTTGGCCAATGTGAGAAAATTCAAACCAGACAAGAACAAAAACTATTTCTCTGGTGAAGTGTTTTCACCAAGAAACTGGAAATTTATATGAAAAGCCACTGTCCAGTTTTATACTTTGTGGTATTAAACTGTATGAACTAAAATAGCTCTCCTTCCAGACTTGGGAATCAGACATTGCCCAGAAATTCTTTTGTTGCTTAATAAAGTTCTAAATTAGAGTGCTCCTCATATTGTTATAGATAGACAACTGGATTGACAGAGCCTCAAGATTCTTAGCCAACATGCTGGTGGTCAGAGTGGGCAAAACCCTTTACTTGAGTCTGCAGTAACAAGGTGTATTTCTGCCCAGGTAAGTTTATTTTATAAGACATGGTATCATCCAAGAAGGTGAACAAGAGTCATCTGTCAGTATTTCACAGGAAAACACAACAAGCCCAGATTGCAGAGGATCCAGTAATATAGCCAAGAGGAAAGCTGAAGATCAGTAACCAGAGAAAGTGGGTGCTTAAGGGGAGCAAGTAGGTAAAAAGCAGAGTCAAATGTGAACCAAGTACAGAGTCAGTCTGCTTGCCTTTGCTCCAGAGCTACTTTTATCAGGTTAAGCAAGTCCCTGACCAGAGAACAGCCTACCCAGCTGGACATCCACACACAGCAGCCTTGTCTACTAAATTAGCTCCCTCAGCAATGCTGCTAGATTAGTATCCCTCAAAACGTGGCCATGATATCCTTGGCATGCACACCCTGAAAACAAAGCAAGAGCTTCAAGCCTTCTCTGTGCATGCAGTTTACAACCATGTTTTTCTTTCACAAAAGACAAACATTGCTGAGGCATTTAAGTACTTCCAGTGGCACTGGATCCATCACCAAAAGGATGCTTTCCAGATTGTCAAGCACTTATTGATTCCTGGGTCTGTGTAGTGTATGATAAAGGACTCTTCTTCCCACAGACGCTTTGCCTTACTGTGTTGGAACAGTTCTGACTATTTAATGCCAGATGAGCAGTTGCATGTAACTGGTTAGGATTTCTGATTTGCAGCCTGGATGTGAAGAGGTTAGTCAACAGAAAACATGCCTCAGAAATGCAGTGTGAGAAGTTGTATAATGGCTTTAAGGCATCCTAACTAAAGCCATGCCAGCTGCAACCGTATCATATTCCAATAGAATCTTTCTGAGTCTTGTGTTTGTTCCCTCACTGCTCCTGCCTGGGATCACCTGCTCTTCATTTTGGCCCCCAACCCAGCTTTGCTCCCAAGACTTTTGATCTGTTCTCATCTTACTATTTCATTTTTTGTTCCTAACTCAGCTACCCCCCTTATAATTGGACACAATTCTGTCCCAAACTCAGCCCTGCCCATACTGCTCTACTGCAACTGCTCAGGTCAAAGGTCCCTGACTATATCTTTATGGCAAATACAATAAAAATTTCTCTGTAGTTCTTAGGATACCTGATTGCAGGTTTGATACTAATGGCAGTTCCTGCTTCTTTAAACTCTTTCTTTGTTTCCATTGCATTGCTCCCCTCTGGTTTTTCTCCTTCTTATTACACCTCTTGTTTCTCTCTCTCCTTTATGTGTTCCTCTGATTATCGATTGTCTTCCCAAGAACTCTAACCTCAGTCCTCACCCCATTACCCTAAGGGTTCGACATCCATGCCTACGGCATCAGCTCATAGGATGACTCTGTAGTTTTTATTTCTTGCTCAAAACGTATGATTTCACTTATATGTGGAATCTAAAAAACAAATGAACAAACAAAACAGAAAGTGTCCTAGACACAGAAAACAAACAGATGGTTGCCAGAGGTAAGGGTGGTAGGGAGATGAGTGAAGTAAGTGAGAGAAATTAAGAGAAGCAAACTTCCAGTTACAAAAATAAATGAGTCATGGGGATGGAATGTATAGCATGGGGAATATAGTCAATAATAATGTAATATCTTTGTATGGTGACAGATGGTAACTAGACTTATTGTAGTAATCATTTTGTAGTATATAGAAATACTGAATCACTATGTTATGCACCAGGAACTAACATAGTGTTGTAGGTCAATTATACTTCAAAAAAACCCCAACACATATTTATTTACTTCCTGCATACCTCTTTAACTCCATCTCCTAGAATTCCTCAAATACACTGCCTTTTTTCCAGCTATACAGACTACTTGTAAATCTCTGAATGTCTTTAAACCTCTACCTAAAATGGGCTCTCCCATCCCACAACTCCATTTTTTGTCTAGCTACTTCCTATTTATCTTCAAAGCTCTGTTCAGATGTCACCACTTCCAGAAAACCATTTCTAATTTACCCCTCTACTTCCAGGTCTGATTTAGTTTCCATTTCTGTGTTCCTCTAGCAGAGCATTTATAATCCCACCCCACTAGACTATGAGATCCCTAAAAACAGAAAATTATCCATCAGTCTATTCCTAGCATTCAACAGACATTTAATAAATATATTTTTTAAAATAAAGAGGAAAAGGAGAGAAAGGGAGGAGGGGTAGGTAGATTTGAAAAACCTATCTTAGAAATTAAATTTCAGTTTGGTTATTGGAAGACAAATGTAGCTGGAGAGTTAATGGCCTAACAGCTGTGCCCCACCTAAGTTAAGCAAATTCTAGATCTTGTGGACATCAATTAATAAAATGAAACCTAACTTCTAGCAGATTCATCTGCGTCCTTCAAGCACCAATTGATAAAAATAGCTCCAAGATAGCACAAATCCTGTTCTAGCCACATCTCCTTATAGGAGATTGTTAACAATAAGAAAATTAATCAACCAAAGGGGCCTGAGGAAGGGTCTTGGACTTTAAAAAAAAAAAAGAAGAAGCACTATTATGGAACTTCCTGAAGTCATTTTCTCCAAATCAATTCTGAAGTTAAAGCTGTCTCATTCTTTGCTAATGACAGAGATAGCCACTCTAAATTCATTATGGTAATTATTAGGAGTTATCTACACAGGGATATTTGTGTAAGTGTATATGTTTCTGTGTCTGTGTATCTTTTTATTATTACAGTATGTCTATTTATTAATTATAGAGTCATTTGGGATCTATGATTAATAGATGTGTTGAAAATTTAATAATGTTCCCTTTTGTACTTTGTCCTAAACCTTCCTCACCAAGGTTTTGCATGTATAGAAATAACATCACCCTTTTTATTTTATTCCCAATTTCCAATCTAAGAGATTGCCCTGAATTCCATTCCATTAACTCAACACAACCAAAAATAAACTCATCTTTCTTGCCTTCCTTAAATAGACTTCACCAACTAATTCCTCTAACTCTATTATGATCTTAACCTTCTTATAATCCCCTATGCTCCAAACTATAATTGTCTTTAAGCTCACCCTCTCCAACACTATTAATATATACATACACATTCAATCAATTACCAAGCCCTATCAAATATAATTCTAAAATGCATCTTAAATTTATCTCTAATTCTTTATTCCCATTGAGGTCATCATACTTCAGGTCCTTGTTTCCAATCCGTACAGTTTTTTCTAATCTACACAATGCTTTTTTTCTAATCTATACTATTGTCCAATAGTATAATCTATACCATTTTCTAACCTATACTATTACAACAGCCTTCTAACTTCTAACCTTCAATCCTTTTCCACTTCATCCAATACTACACATTGCTGCCAAAATAATCTTCTTAAATCTGTGCCTACAAAGCACAGTTCTAATTGTGTCACTCTGTGACACTTGTTAAGAATATCAAATGAAGATAAGATGTCACAATTCAAAGTATTTTTTGAAACTCACAATTGCTTACTGAATAAAGCTCAACTGCCTTGTCACAGCATTCAGAGAATTATAGGATCATAAAATTGTTAAAAAGGAACTTAAATATCATCTGGTACAAGGCTCCCCAGACTCTATTCCCAAGTATCCTTTCCTGTCTTATCTTTTTCATTACCTTTAACATGCCCTATACTCTAGTCAGATTAAACTTATTATCATTTATTTGACACTTATGCCTCAGTGACTATTCTCAAGCTGTTTCCTCTGCCTGGAGTCTCTTCCCCTGAAATCTATCTGTCAAAACGTACTCATCCTTCTAAATTCCAGGTCAAATGTCCCTTCTTTCATTAATACTTCCCTGATCCCTGCAAATTAAAAGTCATCTCTCCTCTAAACTTTTAGAACTCTGCTTGAATATTTTCTTAAGGCACTAGAACATTTTATCCTATATTATAAATACCATAAATATCTCTCATCACTGCCACTTGGCTATGAACTCCCAAAGGATACAGACCTCAGTGTATTTATTTGCATCCCCTCTAAATAGTTTCTCCTACCCTTTAGGAAAATAAATCAATATTTGTAAGCTGTTTTTTGTTTAAAAAAATTGATAAAAGTGAGAATTATAACTTTGCAACTGAGATTTCACATTTTAATTACTAGCCACTAGCATTATTTTGGGAAAGAATCATTCTGAACCCTAGATCTATACCAAGTAGTAAACAATGTCAGATTCTTGAACAATTATATTCAATAAATATTTACAAAGCATCTACTACATCCAAGAGGCTCTGTGCCAGGTGCTTAGAAAATACAAAGATACAACCCTTTTCATTAAGAAGAACATAGACTAATGAGATAAAACTAAATTTGTCATAACTGCAACAACCGTGTAAGTGCCATATGAGGAAAAAACTGCTGTAAACATTT
The DNA here is from genome assembly GCF_949752795.1 of Hyperoodon ampullatus. Taxonomy (NCBI): domain Eukaryota; kingdom Metazoa; phylum Chordata; class Mammalia; order Artiodactyla; family Ziphiidae; genus Hyperoodon; species Hyperoodon ampullatus. Next base: position 120,523,008 of record NC_136916.1, on the reverse strand, counting down.
AAACAAGTGCAAAACTCAAGGAGAAATCCCTAGAGGAGTAAGAAGCATATGGACTTAGAAGTTATTCAGGCTGTTTTGATCCTGGATGACTTCTTATAAGTGGTGCAGCCACAGACAAAACATTTAACTATGCCAGGTCTCGGATTTCTCATCTGTAAAATGGGAAAAATACCTACATTTGGGTAATATTACTAAAATATAGTAAGTGATCAAAAAATAAGACCTTTCCTCTTTCATTTCCTACTGGTCTACAAAAAAAAAGATCAAAGAAATAAGCCACAGCTCTGGATTAACTTTAGTTCAAAGTGTCAAATTTGGGATGATTTGAATCTTCTCACCACATTTCAAAATGACATCCCTAGGAGAAGGTAAAATGAAGTCAGCAGTAATTAAAAGCCACAGTTCTGGGGCTATAACAGAGCCAGGGCTGAATCACTGAAAAGACTGAAAATCTCTTTGTAGATGATGATTTCAGTTTGGGGTAGTAAAATCAAGTGTCATTAATCTAGTATAACAGAGTCAGTTCTCTTCGGTTTCCCATGATGATTAGTAATTGAGGACATATCTCACAATTACAAATATGTTTCAGCCCTGAAATGTTCCCAATAAATTTACCATCTTTCTCAAATGAATGTTTTACTGGCAGAACACAGTTTCTTTTTCCTGTTATATTGGCACTGAGCAATACAAGTTTAAACAAGTCCAATGAAAGCAACAAAATAGCTGTTTTATAAGGTTTCAACATGCCATCATTAGGAAAGCCCAATTTTAATAAGAAGTTTAAGTCTTCCTGCTCCCAGCTTCCCAGCTCCTCTGGACCCTTTTTAGCAGCACAAACTTCTCCAAGTGCAGGAGAACCAGGCATTGCCCCAGACTGCTTACATTACAAACCCAAGGTGACACCAAACTCAATTACAAACCTAACTACCTTTTTCAAGTCTGTTGTTTCTCTCAATTCCATGGCCTTATGATCTATGGCAACCCAAAACCAGGCTGGATTCTGGGTGAGGATCAAAGTGCCATCAGAATCCACTGTTTCTCTGAAAGGAGACAGGAAATCGGGATTCTAGATCTTATTCAGCTCTCAATTGCCTGATTACTCACTCTCAAATGTACCAACTCAGTTTGATTCAACACATTTATCAAACGTGTGTATGTGCCAGAAATTCAGCTAAGCATTAAGTATAAAAACACAAATAAGATAAAGTATGACTTTTAAGTGCTTATAAAACTGAAATGTTTGCTTACAAAATGGAAGTAGGCAAGTTATGTTTACAGGCATGTATTTTTTTAAAAGTAAAATAAAATAAGACTTCATATCAAAGTGAAGAATAGCTTCAAAGGGATGGTCAAGGAAAAAACCCTGAGAAAGATGGCACGTGTTCTCCAGCCCACGGTGTCCAGACTGAGGAACGAGGTCACCCACATGAGCTCATCACTATTCCTTATTATCTGGGCAGCTCTCTCTTGTGCTTTGCTCTGAACATAATATAACAACGCGGTTCCTGCCCTCGAGGCTAACAATTCGGGCTGAAGAGACAGCTTGTTCTGACACACTCCTAAATAAGCTTCAAATGTACCAGAGAAAAGCCAGATCAAATCTAAAGAAGCAGCTAGGAAACACAGTAAATCTATGATGACTAACTGACCTAACTTATGACCTATAAAAATCATTTTTCTTCCAAAGACAGCCAATGCACTCATAGTCACTACAGTGCCAAAACAAGCAGCCTGATAAGTCAATTTATTCTGAACTGATATATGGTCCAAACATAATATGGTTTTAAATAACTTCGAAAATATTTCTAGTCTCTGAGAGAATTTGCATATTTTTGATCTGGAAGAGACTTGCACAGCATCTTAAAAATACTTCATTAATTCAACAAATAACTATTGAGTTCCCGGTACATGCATAACACTGTGCAACGTATTAGCAGGCATAAATAAGAAAGCTCTGCCCCTGAGGCATTTACTATCAAAAATAAAATTTACAAAGTTAGAACCTAATATTTGTTACGTGCTTCTGATTGCATGTATTTATCCTAATTACATAATTAGATGCAATCATCCTGAAAACAAAAGGGAGACTGAATTTTATTTTAAGAAAATCCTCAAGGCACAACATTAAAAAAAAAACAACTCAAAAACAACAGTATGTAAGCCAAATGCCAGAAGCCAAAAATTAAATCTAAACTATCAATACCAAAAAGACTACAAAAGACAATAATAAAAGTTTATGTCCAGGGTAAGAAGAAGTGGTAACCATAGACTACAGAGAAAAAAAAAAACCCATAGTGTGTGGAGTACTCCAAAACTCTAGGTATGGAAGAAACCTAAAGGATTACCTAATACAACTCCATAATTTTATGGATTAAAAAAATATATATCTTGCTAATTAGTGTCAAAGGAGACTCTGGTCTCTGGTCACATAACTAAGTATTTATTCTCTCCACCATATATGCCAAAAATACTCACATTTTAAAGCCTCAAAGTATTATAGCTTCTCTTTATACTCTCTGAACCCCCTTAATTCGAATTACTAAAATACTTGAAATACTCTGATTGCCAACGCACTGGCTGGTGAGATGTCACAAAATTAGCCATTGCCATAGGGTACCAGGTATATCTCTAAAGTACGTCAATGAACTTAGGGGATGGGGAGAGTGATCATGGTGCAAAGACCAGTCCACGGTCTGATTCACTGAAACCCTTATATACTCATGCAATTCCCTTCCTCCTGTTCTAGGAGGTAGAAATGGTGTGATCCTTGGCTTAATGGTCCCTTGGATTAAAGCACTAATCCAAAGGCCTCTCAAACTGCTGTCATTTTCTCATGCACTTGAAATGAGCCTTCTGGTTATGCCAACCACACCCAATTAGTCTGGGAAGCCAGCCTGGATGCTGCAGCTTGATGCTCATGGCTTCCGTGCCATCTCCAATGCCCTCCTGCCTCACAGCTACATGGCAGTCTCCATGAGGGCTAGTTCTTCTATAAGGCAGACATCCTGGTTCTTTTCTTTTAAATGCATAGCAAAAGTCCTTCTCCAGTTATCCCTAGCTGCTATACCAGAAAACATTGTGCTGCTGCTTTGAGACATTGGGATGGTTCTTTTATTGCAGATGGCACTGATTCTAAAGAGGAAGATTTCTGTCTTCCTTTGCCTCTCCTCATATTTCAGCCTCCTCTCCCTGCTCTACCCCCAACAATTTGCACATCAGCCCAGATATGTGCTGTTGTAAAAATCAGTCTTTCCCTCTTAGTATTTGTGCCAGTGTCCTCATCCAGCCTGTTCAACTTCAGTCTTGTCTTTCTCTTCCATTTTTATAAAGTATCTATTCACACTTGGCATTATGGAAGATAGGTACATAGCAAAGTAAGCAAAAGTATTCTCTACATAGTTATTAAATCTTTGTGGAATTATATCACAGCCACAACCCTCACACCCACCCACCAAAAAGTGTCATCATATGTATCATAGGCATTTTATATAATAGTAGAAACTTTTTAATCTTATAATTTCATGACACTCAATGAGGAGATCAGAATCTCCCCAAAGTGTTACAGAAAAAAAGAAGCCATTGCTTTGGGACTTTAGTTAAAAGTAAACAATAGTGTGGATCACTCCCAATGTTTATGACACACATAAACTGAATTTTTATGTGAGTCAGAAACTTGAACAAGAGAAAGAATTTCAGGTTTGAAGTTTCCTAGTCTTCAATGCAGAGCTTATAATGCTTGATAGTATCAATTCATTTTCCAACCAGAGGTTAGATTACAACAAAAGCATTAATCCAAAATATGGAATAATACTGGGGTTATTGTATCATCATTACAAGTTGCTCAAAGGTGCTTCTTGATCCACAATCCTTATTCACAATTATGCACTGGGGGAAAAAAATTTCTGGCTCTGAAAGCCTGGCATATTCCTGTGGAATCAGCTTTTCCATTCCACTTTCTTCCAGCAGTTCTAAATAACAAAACCAAACCTTCCCAGAAGACTGGTGGTATAAGCGCTAAGGGTGTAGATTCTGCACCCAGAAGACTTGGGTTGTAGCCCCAAACATGCCACTTCCTAGCCATGAGACCTTGGGCCACAGGTAGGACTAGCTATAGGACTCTATGTGCCTTAGTTTTCTCACCCCCAAAATAATAATAGTACTCATCTACATTGTCATAAAAAATATGTATGTTGTTATATTTAAATCACTTAAATCAGTATTTAGAACACTGTAAACGTTCACTAAATTTGCTGTAAACATCAATATTGTGGTTGGGAGTGATTTGGCAGAATATCTCCATATTTCAGCCATTCTCTATCTCACAAACACACAATACTTGATAATGACTTTACCTCCATTTCAGGATGGCTAAAAAAACATTTAAGAGTATGGGTTATCATTGCAGCAAAAACAATAAAATACCTAGGAATAAACGTACCTAAGGAGAAAAAAGACCTATATGCAGAAAACTATAAGACCCTGATGAAAGAAATTAAAAATGATACAAACAGATGGAGAGATATACCATGTTCTTGGATTGGAAGAATCAACATTGTGAAAATGACTCTACTACCCAAAGCAATCTACAGATTCAATGCAATCCCTATCAAACTACCAATGGCATTTTTCACAGAACTACAACAAAAAATTTCACAATTTGTATGGAAACACAAAAGACCCCGAATAGCCAAAATAATCTTGAGAAAGAAAAATGGAGTTGGAGGAATCAGGCTCCCGTACTTCAGACTATACTACAAAGCTACAGTAATCAAGACAGTATGGTACTGGCACAAAAACAGAAATATAGATCAATGGAACAGGATAGAAAGCCCAGAGATAAAGCGATGCACCTATGGTCACCTTATTTTTGATAAAGGAGGCAAGAATATACAATGCAGAACAGACAGCCTCTTCAATAAGCGGTGCTGGAAAAACTGGACAGCTACATGTAAAAGAATGAAATTAGTACACTCCCTAACACCATACACAAAAATAAACTCAAAATGGATTAAAGACCTAAATGTAAGGCCAGACACTATAAAACTCTTAGAACAAAACATAGGCAGAACACTCTATGACATGAATCACAGCAAGATCCTTTTTGATCCACCTCCTAGAGAAATGGAAGGAAAAACAAAAATGAACAAATGGGACCTAATGAAACTTAAAAGCTTTTGCACAGCAAAGGAAACCATAAACAAGACCAAAAGACAACCCACAGAATGGGAGAAAATATTTGCAAATGAAGCAACTGACAAAGGATTAATCTCCAAAATTTATAAGCAGCTCATGCAGCTCAATAGCAAAAAATCAAACAACCCAATCCAAAAATGGGCAGAAGACCTAAACAGACATTTCTCCACAGAAGATATACAGATTGCCAACAAACACATGAAAGAATGCTCAACATTATTAATCATTAGAGAAATGCAAATCAAAACTACAATGAGATATCATCTCACACCAGTCAGAATGGCCATCATCAAAAAATCTACAAACCATAAATGCTGGAGAGGGTGTGGAGAAAAGGGAACACTCTTGCACTGCTGGTGGGAATGTGAATTGGTACAGCCACTATGGAGAACAGTATGGAGGTTCCTTAAAAAACTAAAAATAGAACTACCATATGATCCAGCAATCCCACTACTAGGCATATACCCTGAGAAAACCATAATTCAAAAAGAGACATGTACCAAAATGTTCATTGCAGCTCTATTCACAATAGCCCAGAGATGGAAACAACCTAAGTGTCCATTATCGGATGAATGGATAAAGAAGATGTGGCACATATATACAATGGAATATTACTCAGCCATAAAAAGAAATGAAATTGAGCTATTTGTAATGAGGTGGATAGACATAGAGTCTGTCATACAGAGTGAAGCAAGTCAGAAAGACAAAGACAAATACTGTATGCTAACAAATATATATGGAATTTAAGAAAAAAAAAAGTGTCATGAAGAACCTAGGGGTAAAACCGGAATAAAGACACAGACCTACTTGAGAATGGACTTGTGGATATGGGGAGGGGGAAGGGTAAGCTGTGACAAAGCGAGAGAGAGGCATGGACATATATACACTACCAAACGTAAGGTAGATAGATAGGGGGAAGCAGCCACATAGCACAGGGAGATCGGCTCGGTGCTTTGTGACCGCCTGGAGGGGTGGGATGGGGAGGGTGGGAGGGAGGGAGACGCAGGAGGGAAGGGATATGGGAACAGATGTATATGTATGAGTGGTTCACTTTGTTATAAAGCAGAAACTAAAAAAAAAAAAAAGAGTCGTACCACAATGCTCACTGCAGCTCTATTTATAATAGCCAGGACATGGAAGCAACATAAATGTCCGTCGACAGATGAATGGATAAAGAAGATGTGGCACATATATACAATAGAATATTACTCAGCCATAAAAAGAAATGAAATTGAATTATTTGTAGTGAGGTGGTTGGACCTAGAGTCTGTCATACAGAGTGAAATAAGTCAGAAAGAGAGAAACAAATACCGTATGCTAACACATATATATGGAACCTAAAAAAAAAGTAGTTCTGAAGAACCTAGGGGCAGGACAGGAATAAAGATTCAGACATAGAGAATGGACTTGAGGACACAGAGAGGGGGAAGGGTAAGCTGGGACAAAGTGATAGAGTGGCATGGACATATATATACTACCAAACGTAAAATAGATAGCTAGTGGGAAGCAGCCACATAGCACAGGGAGATCAGCTCGGTGCTTTGTGACCACCTAGAGGGGTGGGATAGGGAGGTTGGGAGGGGACACAAGAGGGAGGAGATATGGAGATATATGTATATGTATAGTTGATTCACTTTGTTATAAAGCAGAAACTAACACACCATTGTAAAGCAATTATACTCCAATAAAGATGTTAAAAAAAAAAGAGTATGGGTTATTATTCAGGATGTTATTCATACCAATGAAAATATATTATAGAACACAATGTATACATACATGGCCATACATGATAATTTCATTTCTGAATTCTAAGATGACAGCAGAGAGTGTATTAGCCAAAACTGTGAAGGAGTTGGGAGGCACAGATAGAACAGAAGGTCAATCATATGTAGTAGCATTGGGGGCCCAAGGAACAGAGAAGGTGTGATGATGCCACAGGACCAATGAGGAGCCTATCCACTCTCATCAAAGGGTCTGACAGCTGGGATTCATATTCTAAACTTATGACTATTGATCTCCTACATTTTTACATGAATAAAGCTGTAAGGAAGTTATTCCAAGATGCACCAAGCGTACAGTCCACTTCCTATTTGGTATTTCATGAGGTGCACCTACCATCCACTCACCTGGGCTGCTTCACACCCCAACCAGATATTCAGTAGAGAGGAAGTTAACCCTGAAATTCCATCATATCCTCCATCATTTGAGTATCAAGGACAAAAGATGAAAAGGGAGTGGGGTAGTAAAACAGGTCGTTCAATTTTACTAGCTTGGTTCGTAGAAGAGTGGGAATAGTCAGAGAGTTGCAATTAACAGAAACTTAATAAGGCTTTGAAATTCAAATCTAATACAAACTAAAAAAAAATTTTTAAGATATAGGTAAAGAATTACTCTACCAATTAGTAAGTACATTACTTCAGCATTGCTTCTGAGTGTGGGAACCACAAACCCTACCCTACAAGACAGAAGGTCTTGTACTCAATAGGCCATTGAGAAACATTTGCTATTAATGCTTATGATGATATATATGTATGAATAATTTATGGTACACCTTAACACATATATTGGTATTTGAGTATTTTAAATGTATCAACTCTGATCTTCACAACAACCCTGAAAAATATAGGTAGCATTATTCTCTTTCTATAAGGAAACTGCATATATGAGAGGCTAAATTTCTTGACCAAAATGACAGAGATTAAAAGTGGCAAAGTCAAGTTTCAAATCAAGGTCTATATTGAAGATACAATATGTTCAAAACATAATATCCTGGAATAAGCAACAGTAATAACGCTTCTCTAAGCACCTAAGTTCCTACCAGTGAATAAAATGCTCTGTTTTCTGAATTTCTCCTCAGAACACTTGCTGAGTTAAATAATAAATACACCAGACACAGAGAACCATATTCCATTTCATTGGTGATGAAAATTATTTATTCCAGCAATTCTGAATATAGTCCTTATAGTTAATTTGAACATGGCACTGGTTTACAGTGCTAACTCATTAGAACTCAGAACAGTGTTCTGATGGCCTACCTCTTTCCTTTCCCAACCCAGGTCAATATTACCATTGATCATATTCTCAACAAAGAATCAAGATAACAAATTCCAAAATATAAACTGCTTTTTATCATTTATTATAACAGTCCCATCATATACCCATTCACAGAGTTATTCTCAAATTTGTAGATTAATGTCATTAAATTCTTTGAATTGTTAATCAGTTACAGCAGATTCTAAGTAAAGGGTGAACCACATTTCATTACTATACTGACTATAAAAATCTTAATTTCCCAATAAGTGCCCAGTATATAATTTCATTTTAGTTCTAGAAAATAGTAATCTGTGATGGAACATACATGCAAGCCATAAATGCTACCACAATTACCTACTGATAAGATTTTTCCAAGAAAAATAAAAAGTAATGCTCTCTAAGTATCATTTTTTAGTGCTTCTTATTGTATCACTGAATTTTATTAATGCAAAGAATATTAGAAATATTTTATCCAAGTTTCTCATTTTTAAAAAAATAAACAGGCTCAACGTGTGTAAGAATATAATGATAAAGCTTCAGCTTTATGCATAAAAGATGACAATAGGGCTTCCCTGGTGGCGCAGTGGTTGAGAGTCCGCCTGCCGATGCAGGGGACACGGGTTCGTGCCCCGGTCTGGGAAGATCCCACATGCCGCGGAGCGGCTGGGCCCGTGAGCCATGGCCACTGAGCCTGTGCTCCGGAGCCTGTGCTCCGCAAGGGGAGAGGCCACAACAGTGAGAGGCCCGCCTACCGCAAAAAAAAAAAAAAAAAAAAAAAAAAAAAAAAAAAAAAAGATGACAATAAGATTAGATTTTGTAAGAAGGAAATCTTCCTAAGTTTTAATTGTACTACTACTACTTCTTGCTTGATGCCTCTCATATTAAAAGCAGGGTTGCATCAGTTCTTTCTCAGAAAATAATGGAACTCAATTAAAACTGAAAAATTATCCAAGGTCTTAAAATACATATGTGTGTGTCACATATTTCAGATATGTACTATGAAGTTTAAAGTTTGTGATGTAAAGAAGGGGGTTGATTTTATTTTATTTTAACAACTTTATTGGCATATAATTGCTTTCCAATGTTGTTTTAGTTTCTGCTGTATAACAAAGTGAATCAGTTATATGTATACATATATCCCCATATGCCCTCCCTCTTGCATCTCCCTCCTAGACTCCCTATCCCACCACTCTATGTGGTCACAAAGCACTGACCTAATCTCCCTGTGCAATGCAGCTGCTACCCACTAGCTATCTATTTTACATTTGGTAGTGTATATACATGTCAATGCTACTCTCACTTGGTCCAAGCTTACCCTTCCCCCTCCCAGTGTCCTCAAGTGCACTCTCTACATCTGTATCTTAATTCCTGTCGTGACCCTAGGTTTGTCAGAAACTTTTTTGTTTGTTTGTTAGATTCCATATATATGTGTTAGCATACGATATTTGTTTTTCTCTTTCTGACTTACTTCACTCTGGTATGACAGACTCTAGGTCCATTCACCTCACTACAAATAACTCAATTTCGTTTATTTTTATGGCTGAATAATATTCCATTGTATACAGGTGCCACATCATCTATATCCATTCATCTGTCAATGGACACTTACGTTGTTTCCATGTCCTGGCTATTGTAAATAGTGCTGCAATGAACATTGTGGTACATGACTCTTTTTGAATTATGGTTTTCTCAGGGTATATGCACAGTAGTGGGATTGCTGGGTCGTATGGTAGTCCTATTTTTAGTTTTTTAAGGACCCTCCATACTGTTCTCCACAGTGGCTGTATCAATTTACATTCCCACCAACAGTGCAAGAAGGTCTCCTTTTCTCCACACCCTCTCCAGCATTTATGGTTTGTAGATTTTTTGATGATGGCCATTCTGACCAGTGTGAGGTGATACCTCATTGTAGTTTTGATTTCCATTTCTCTAATGAATAGTGATGTGGAGCATCTTTTCATGTGTTTGTTGGCTATCTGTATATTTTCTGTGAAGAAACGTCTATGTAGGTCTTCTGACCATTTTTGGATCGGTTGCTTTTTTCTTTTTTTTTTTTTGATATTGAGCTGCATGAGTTGCTTGTATGTTTTGGAGATAAATCCCTTGCCAGTTGCTTCACTGGCAAATATTTTCTCCTATTCTGAGGATTGGCTTCTCGTCTTGTTTATGGCTTCCTTTACTGGGCAAGTGCTTTGAAGTTTCATTAGGTCCCATTTGTTTATTTTTGCTTTTCTTTCCATTTATCTAGGAGGTGGGTCAAAAAGGCTCTTGCGGGCTTCCCTGGTGGCACAGTGGTTGAGAGTCCCCTTGCCGATGCAGGGGACACATGTTCATGCCCTGGTCTGGGAAGATCCCACATGCTATGGAGCGGCTGGGCCCGTGAGCCATGGCCGCTGAGCCTGCGCGTCCGGAGCCTGTGCTCCGCAATGGGAGAGGCCACAACAGTGAGAGGCCCGCATACCACACACACAAAAAAAGGATCTTGCTGTGACTTATGTCAAAGAGTGTTCTGCCTATGTTTTCCTCTAAGAGTTTTATAGTGTCTGGCCTTACATTTAGGTCTTTAATCCATTTTGAGTTTATTTTTTGTGTATGGTGTTAGGGAGTGTTCTATTTTCATTCTTTTACATGTCACTGTCCAGTTTTCCCAGCACCACTTACTGAAGAGTCTGTCTTTTCTACACTGTATATTCTTGACTCCTTTATCAAAGATTAGGTGACCATATGCGTGTGAGTTTTTCTCTGGGCTTTCTATCCTGTTCCATTGATCTAGATTTCTGTTTTTGTGCCAGTATCATATTGTCTTGATTACTGTACCTTTGTAATATACTCTGAAATCACAGAGCCTGACTCCTATAGCTCCGTTTTTCTTTCTCAAGATTGCTTTGGCTCTTCGGGGTCTTTTGTGCTTCCATACAAATTGTGAAGTTTTTTGTTCTAGCTCTGTGAAAAATGCCATTCGTAATTTGATAGGGATTGCACTGAATCTGCAGATTGCTTTGGGTAGAATAGTCATTTTCACAATGTTGACTCTTCCAATCCAAGAACATGGTATAACTCTCCATATGTTTGTATCATCTTTAATTTCTTTCATTAGTATCTTAGCATTTTCTGAATACAGGTCTTTTTTCTCCTTAGGTAGGTTTATTCCTAGGTATTTTATTCTTTTTGTTGCAGTGGTAAATGGGAGTGTTTCCTTAATTTCTCTTTCAGATTTTTCATCATTGGTGTGTAGGAATGCAAGAGATTTCTGTGCATTAATTTTGTAGCTGGCTACTTTACCAAATTCATTGATTAGCTCTAGTAGTTTTCTGGTAACAACTTTAGGATTCTCTATGTATAGTATCATGTCATCTGCAAACACTAACAGCTTTACTTCTTTTCTGATTTGGATTCCTTTCATTTCCTTTTCTTCTATGATTGCTATGGCTAAAACTTCCAAAACTATGTTGAATAATAGTGGTGAGAGTGGACAACCTTGTCTTGTTCCTGATCTTAGTGGAAATGGTTTCAGTTTTTCACCATTGAGAATGATGTTTGCTGTGGGTTTGTCATATATGGCCTTTATTATGTTGAGGTAAGTTCCCTCCATGCCTACTTTCTGGAGGGTTTTTATCATAAATGGGTGTTGAATTTTGTTGAAAGCTTTTTCTGCATCTATTGAGATGATCATACGGTTTTTATCCTTCAATTTGTTAATATGGTGTATCACATTGATTGATTTGCATATATTGAAGAATCCTTGTATTCCTGGGATAAACCGCACTTGATCATGGTGTATGGTCCTTTTAATGTGCTGTTGGATTCTGTTCACTAGTATTTTGTTGAGGATTTTTTTTTTTTTTTTTTTTTTGCGGTAGGCGGGCCTCTCACCGCTGCGGCCTCTCCCCCTGCGGAGCACAGGCTCCGGAGCACAGGCTCAGTGGCCATGGCTCACGGGCCCAGCCGCTCCGCGGCATGTGGGATCCTCCCAGACCGGGGCACGAACCCGTGTCCCCTGCATCGGCAGGCGGACTCTCAACCACTGCGCCACCAGGGAAGCCCTTTGTTGAGGATTTTTGCATCTATGTTCATCAATGATATTGGTCTGTAGTTTTCTTTTTTGGTGACAGCTTTGTCTTGTTTTGATATCAGGGTGATGGTGGCCTTGTAGAATGAGTTTGGGAGTGCTCCTCCCTCTGCTATATTTTGGAAAAGTTTGAGATGGGTAGGTGTTAGCTCTTCTCTAAATGTTTGGTAGAATTCGCCTGTGAAGCCCTCTCATCCTGGGCTTTTGTTTGTTGGAAGATTTTTAATCACAGTTTCAATATCAGTGCTTGTGTTTGGTCTTTTTATATTTTCTGTTTCTTCCTGGTTCAGTCTCAGAAGGTTGTGCTTTTCTAATAATTTGTCTATTTCTTCCAGGTTGTCCATTTTATTGGCATATAGTTGCTTGCAGTAATCTCTCATGTTCCTTTGTTTTTCTGCAGCGTCAATGGTTACTTCTCCTTTTTCATTTCTAATTCTGTTGATCTGAGTCTTCTCCTTTTTTTTCTTGATGAGACTTACTAATGGTTTATCAATTTTGTTTATCTTCTCAAAGAACCAGCTTATAGTTTTATTGATCTTTACTGTCATTTCCTCCATTTCTTTTTCATTTATTTCTTACCTGATCTTTATGATTTCTTTCCTTCTGCTAACTTTGGTTTTTGTTTGTTCTTCTTTCTCTAATTGCTTTAGGTGTAAAGTTAGGTTGGTTATTTGATATTTTTCCTGTTTCCTGACCTCTGATTGTATTGCTATAAACTTCCCTCTTAGAACTGCTTTTGCTGCATCCTATAGGTTTTGGGTCATTGTGTTTTCAATATCATCTGTTTCTAGGTTTTTTTTTACTTCCTCTTTGATTTCTTCAGTGAACTCTTGGTTATTTAGTAGCGTATTGTTTAGCCTTCATGTGTTTGTATTTTTTAGTTTTTTCCAGTAATTGATATCTAGTCTCAAAGCATTGTGGTTGGAGAAGATACTTGATATGATTTCAAGTTTCTTAAATTTACCAAGCCTTCTTTTGTGACCCAAGATATGATCTATCCTGGAGAATGTTCCATAAGCACTTGAGAAGAAAGTGTATTCTGTTGTTTTCAGATGGAATATCCTGTAAATATCAATTAAGTCTGTATTGTTTAATTTGTCATTTAAAGTTTGTGTGTCCTTACTTATTTTCATTTTGGATGATCTGTCCATTGGTAAAAGTGGAGTGTTAAAGTCTCCTACTTTTACTGTGTTACTGTGGATTTCCTCTTTTATGCCTGTTAGCATTTGCCTTATGTATTGAGGTGCTCCAATGTTGGATGCATAAATATTTACAATTGTTATATCTTCTTGGATTGATCCTTTGATCATTATGTAGTGTCCTTCTTTGTCTCTTGTAATAGTCTTTATTTTAAAGTCTACTTTTTCTGATATGAGAATTGCTACTCCAGCTTACTTTTGATTTCCGTTTGCATGGAATATCTTTTTCCAACCCCTCACATTCAGTATGTATGTGTCCCTAGGTCTGAAGTGGGTCTCTTGTAGACCGCATATATACAAGTCTTGTTTTTGTATCCATTCAGCCAGTCTATGTCTTTTGGTTGGAACATTTAATCCATTTACATTTAAGGTAATCATCGATATGTATGTTCCTATTACCATTTTCTTAATCGTTTTGGGTTTGTTATTGTAGGTCTTTTCCTTCTCTTGTGTTTCCTGTCTAGAAAAGTTCCTTAGCATTTGTTGTAAAGCTGGTTTGGTGGTGCTGAATTCTCTCAACTTTTGCTTGTCTATTGAGGTTTTAATTTCTCCGTCGAATCTGAATGAGATCCTTGCTGGATAGAGTAATCTTAGTTGTAGGTTTTTCCCTTTCATCACTTTAATATATCCTGCCACTCCCTTCTGGCTTGCAAAGTTTCTGATGAAAGATCAGCTGTTAACCTTATGGGGATTTCCTTGTATGTTATTTGTTGCTTTTCCCTTTCTGCTTTTAATGTTTTTTCTTTGTATTTAATTTTTGTTAGTTTGATTAATATGTGTCTTGGTGTGTTTTTCCTAGGGTTTATCCTGTATGGGACTCTCTGTTCTTCCTGGATTTGGGTGCCTGTTTCCTTTCCCGTGTCAGGGAATTTTTCAGCTATAATCTCTTCAAATATTTTCCCAGATCCTTTCTTTTTCACTTCTTCTTCTGGCACCCCTATAATTTGAATGTTGGTGCATTTAATGTTGTGCCAGAGGTCTCTGAGACTGTCCTCAATTCTTTTCATTCTTTTTTCTTTATTCTGCTCTGTGGTAGTTATTTCCACTATTTTATCTTCCAGGTCACTTATCCATTCTTCTGCCTCAAATATTCTGCTATTGATTCCTTCTAGAGAATTTTTAATTTCATTTATTGTGTTGCTCATCATTGTTTGTTTGCTCTTTAGTTCTTCTAGGTCCTTGTTAAATGTTTGTTTCTTGTATTTTCTCCATTCTATTTCCAAGATTTTGGATCATCTTTACTATCATTACTCTGAATTCTTTTTCAGGTAGACTGCCTATTTCCTCTTCATTTATTTGGTCTGGTGGGTTTTTACCTTGCTCCTTCATCTGCTACATATTTCTCTGTCTTCTCATTTTGTTTAACTTACTGTGTTTGTGGTCTCCTTTTCACAGGTTGCAGGTTCATAGTTCCCGTTGTTTTTGGTGTCTGCCCCCAGTGGGTGAGGTTGGTTCAGTGGCTTGTGTAGGCCTTCTGCTGAAGGGGACTGGTGCCTGTGTTCTGATGTGTGGGGCTGGATCTGGTCGTTCTGGTGGGCAGAGTCACATCCGGTGGTGTGTTTTGGGGTGTCTGTGAACTTAGTATGATTTTAGGCAGCCTCTTTGCTAATGGCTGGGGTTGTGTTCCTTTCTTGCTAGTTGTTTGGCATGGGGCGTCTAGCACTGGAGCTTGCTGGCCGTTGGGTGGAGCTGGGTCTTAACATTTAGATGGAGATCTTTGGGAGGGCTCTCACCGATTGATATTACATGAGGCCAGGAGGTCTCTGGTGGTCCAATGTTCTGAACTTGGCTCTCAGGACTCAGAGTCTCAGGCCAGACACCAGGCAGGAGCATCAAGACCCTGTCAGCCACACTGCTCTGGGTATTTAGGCAAAGTCACCAGAAATCAGCTCCAAAAAACGGGGGTTGATTTTAGAAATACACAGAAGGTAGAATCAACAAGATCTAGTAACTGATTACACAGGGGAGATGCGAAATTGAGGTTTGTACATCCTAGACAATAGCTTGAAGAGGAAAAACTGTAATAGGAAACTAGAGTTGAATTGATGAAGGAGAGAATATGGGATGGGGAAAATATTCGTATTTTAGAAGTTGATGTGGAATATTTTCCCTGGATATTTTCTGAATGCAACTGGCTGGATGTGTTGACATGGTAAAAATTCTCTTAAATCATCATCACAGACAGGATTTAATGACACGTGCTTGAGTACTTACATAAAGAGAACAAACGATATGATTGGTCATTTAAAATAAGATCAGGACAAGCTTATCTTGGAGATGGATAACATCTCATTTTAATAGGAATCCATTCTGAATCAGATGATAATTATAAAATGAATTATTTTATCCATTTATAATATTGAATTAATAAACCTACACATATAAAATGTATTAAGTATCTTTTCTATAAATTATATATATAAGATTTACAGTCATAACCTTAATAAATATAAAATTCAAAACAGAAATTTAGCATAGGTTTACTTGTTTAACCTATTAGAGTTCTCAAGTGAGAGGGAAAATGTCATTAACTAGGAACAAAACCACCAATAACAAGGTTAAGAGAAATGGAAAAGCAACAGTGACATCTGCTGTCTATTTTTATAGTTTCCTGAGAATTATCCTTGCACTTCAAATCTTTTCCTTCAATTTTCCTCTATATTTATCAGTGTCATGTCTATAACATAAGAAATGCTTTGCTGACTAGGCACATTCTGTCTACTTCATTGACTTGTTCCCATAAAATAATCTGAAGCAAACTGATTTTAAATATATGATCTGTATCATGGATCTTTAAATAAACACACCTTTAAACACTCTGATCAGAGATTTCACTAAAATTTAGAATGTATAATAATATTATCCCCAAACTATTGAGAAGTTAATAGTCTTACTGCTGCTATTCTTTACATTCCATCAGTAATGTTTCTATGAAAAATAAATAAAATGACTTTACCTCTAATTTCTATGATATTATTGGGTTGGCCCAAAAGTTCATTCGGGTTTGTCTGTAACAACTTATGAAAACCTGAACGAACTTTTTGACCAATCCAATATATGAAGCACAATGCAGTTACTATGACATAACAGCATTTAGATTCCGCCACAGAAGAACAGAAATGCACAGCTTTAGGACTGGAAAAACCTCAGGTTGCTTTCACCACAACTAGGACCAATCTTACAAACAGGAGGGGTAGGCAGAAGTGAAAACATCTCTTCCAAATATGCAATATCCCAGCATCCTGCCTCACGATTGCTAAAATACCACAATCATAGAGTCACTTCCTTGGTTAATGAATTTGTCATGAAGTTCTTACCTATTCCACAATATTCATTTTCATCTTAGAAGAATAAGACATTGGGTCATTAGTGATCAGTAGCTCCCCAGGGGGAGTTAATCAAATTGATTTTCTGTTTGAAGCCAACTAATGAAGGTTTTAGTTGGAGGAGAAAGGAGGATGGTTTTGTTGTTGGAACACTGGCCCAAGAAGGCAGGCAAGTTATGGGGAAAACTGAGAATCAGAGTGTAGGGACACTAAGAACTTGGTCAAGGGTAGAAAGGAAGGAAAATTTCACAGAAGAGATAGGTAGAATAACACACAGACAGACATGAACTGCATTACAATTTTGTTCAATTCCCAAAATGCCCATAAAACAATCTTTACATGAATATTGAGTAAGTAGTAACAAAGACCTGTGAAACAATAAAAAATAAAGCACCAAGAAGATTCCTTAACTCTTAAACCAGTGAGGCAAGACCAAAAAACAACAGGAAAGGATGTGTCCCAAGTACATTTGTCTTATTTGGGAAGAGAGGCACTTGTTTTTCTTATTTGGTATAAGAAGGAAGGGATGTTATTCAGTCTAAGATGTGACAAGTGACATCCTTCCCCTGACAGCACTCACCACAAAACACAGTCTGTGGAAGCTGATCTCACAGTTCCATATAAGACAAAACAATGCATATATAAAAGTTATTGGTTTAATAAAAGAAAATTCATTTTTAAGGTGACAGTATAAAAAAATTCTCTATTGGGAAGAAGCAGTTTTCATTCTAGGGAAAAGAGAAATTCAAAAGTTCATATGGGAGAAAGAGATCATTTGTTTTGTTTATTTATTTATTTATTTTTTGTGTGTGGCTGAGCTGGGTCCTCATTGCAGCCCATGGGCTTCTCTCTAGTTGCAGTGTGCAGGCTTCTCTAGTTGTAGTGTGCAGGCTCCAGAGCACATGGGCTCAGTAGTTGCAGCACGTGGGTTTCTCTCTACTTGCGGTGCATGGGCTTAATTGCCCTGAGGCACGTGGGATCTTAGTTCCCCGACCAGGGATGGAACCCGCATCCACTGCATTGGAAGGCAGACTCTCAACCATTGGACCACCAGGGAAGTCCCTGCTTTGTTTATTCTTGCTTGAACAGACACATCCTAAACTGATCATCAGTGAAGAATAGGATAAACATTCAGGAGCAAATATGTCTATTCTCTTAATCCTGATATTTGAAGAAACTTTATAAAGAACCTTTATATAAAATAAATCTCAGATATTCAATAAAGGCAGTATAGTTCAGGAGTCTAAGGTCATGATGAATACCCCAAGCTAATGAAGTAATGTTTTTCAATGAAATCATTATTTGATCATTTAACCTCTAAAAACAGCATCATCAAGCAGATGATGAAAATTGTCATTGGAGAGTACACTGGATATACAAAGATGAGTAAGTCATGGACTCTTCCCCATAGAGTTTTCAACAAATAGGATATAAACATATGCAAAAGAAAAAAAATTATTCTTGCCTGTGATTTTCTGGTCTTGCATCACTGGTTTAAGGAATCTTCTTGGTTCTTTGTTTTTCATTGGTCCATTCTTTGTCACTATTTACTCAATGTCCATGTAGAACTTGTTTCATGGGCATTTTGGGTACAGGGTAGGCACCAAGTCAGTTTTCTATAGGGAAATAAGGAAAGGCTCTATTCAGAAGGAAAGTGGGATGCACCTTTGAAAATCAGAAGGCATTCAAAATGTGGGCACAAAGGAGACTGGCATCTTATGCAGAGAAAGAGGTGAGAGGAAGAGATATAAAACAACATGGCATATTAAGAAAACCCAGCTCAGTATGGCTATGCATGGGACATGAGGAAGGGAGGGGTGAGAGATGGGGCTGAGGGGGAGGCAGGACTCAGATCCTGAAACTGTCGGTGTGACATGGTTCAATTAAGCTCAATATCCACTTTATACCTACTTTTTGTTTTGTTTTGTTTTTTTGGGTATGAGACTGGAGAAACATTTTCAATCATGTTTACTCTTAAGTAAAAGGTTGCAGATTTCCCCCACTGATTTGGAAAAGAGGACAATAAGTAAAAAAAAAAAAAAAAAAAACAACCCAGAATCTTCAAGGGGGAGGCAGTTCAAAAATGGCATCATAGGAAGATCCTGAACTCATCTCCCCCATGGACACAACCAAACCTACAGCTACATATGGAACAATTCCTTCTAAAAAAGACCTGAAAACTAGCTGAATGTCTGTCCCATAACAAAGGATAAAAGGGAGACATCCAGATGGGTAGGAGAGGCAGAGACATGGTGTTGCCAAAAACCCTACCCTTGGTGTGGTGACCCATGATCAGGAGGGATCTCACAAATAAAAAGATTCTCCCTGAAGAGCAAGGGGTTTGTGGCCCACATCAGTTCCCCAACGTTTGGAACCTGCACCAGAGAGACTAGCCCCAGAAATGTTGGGCTTTGAAAACCACTGGGGCGTACATCCAGGAGACCCAAAGGGCTGTAGGGAACTGAGATTCTGCTCTTAAAGGGCTAGCACACAGACTCATTCATCCTGGGACCCAGCACAAAAGCAGCAGTTTGAAAACCACCTAGACTGGGGTCCCCAACCCCTAGGCCATGGACCACTAATGTTCTGTGGCCTGATAGGAGCCAGGCTGCACAGCAGGAGGTGAGCGGTGGGCAAGCGGGCGAAGCTTCATCTGTATTTACAGCCACTCCCCTTCACTCACATCACCGCCTGAGCTCTGCCTCCTGTCAGATCAGTGGCGGCATTAAATTCTCATAGGAGTGCGAACCCTACGGTGAACTGTGCATGCGAAGGATCTAGGTTGAGCGGTCCATATGAGAATCTAATGCCTGATGATCTGAGGTGGAGCTGAGGCAATGATGCTAGCACTGGGGAGCGGCTGCAAATACAGATTATCATTAGCAGATAAGTTTGCACAGAGACCATAATAAATCAATTGCTTGCAGACTCATATCAAAACCCAATCAGTGAGTGGCAAGTGACAATTAAGCTGCATCTTACAGACTAGACTGGACATAAGCAACACAATTCGGGTGTCACTGTCTCCCATCAGCCCCAGAGAGGACCATCTAGTTGCAGGAAAACAAGCTCAGGGCTCCCACTGACTCTGCATTGTGCTGAGTTGTATAATTATTTCATTATGTATTACAATGTAAAAATAATAGAAATAAAGTGCACAATAAACGTAATGCGCTTGAATCATCCTGAAACCATCCCCTGTCCCGCCCCCAGTCTGTGGAAAAATTGTCTTCCACGAAACCAGTCCCTGGTGCCAAAATGGTTGGGGACCGCTGACCTAGACCACATGTGAAGGAAATTCATTTGCTAATGTTAAAGCAGCTGCTGGACGGACAGGTACCTGTTAGGACTCTTTTGGAAATGGAGGTGCTGTTAGGCACCATTTTTGTGCTCTTCCTCTACCTTGCCAGTGCCAACAGGTACACGAAGTCACGTTATTCTCCCACTGCCCTGCTGAAGCCCACAAGCATGCCCTGCCCATGTGCTAACCCCCCCATCTGAAACCAGTGTGGGCTCCCAGCCCAGCATTCTCCAGCTGCCCTGCTAAAACCAGCAAGGGTTCCCTGCACACACATTCTCCTGCTGCCTAGATAAAGCTGGCAGGTGCATGTAGCCCACACAGGGGACACCCTTTGAGCACCTGGCTCTAGTGGCCAGGAGGGCTTGCATTTCTGTACCCCATGGGACTGAACATTCAGAGAAACAGTACTTGGCAGGCTATCATCCCCAGGGCACTGCACAGACAGCAAACGAAAACACATCCCGGTCTTCCTGAGAAAAAGGCCTATTTACTTGTCTTGGAGCTTCAGTCTAAGGGGTTTGCCACACACCTAGAGGCTGCAGAGATGCTCTCAGGGAATGCAGACCAAGGGACATCATCTTAATTCTCTCCTTTGGCCTTGCTAGAGCTCACCAGTACCTTCCAGAAAGGAGCTTATACACTCATCTGTAGCCCTGCTTTTGTTGCCAACAAGACACCTCCAGACCTGGACTGAAGGTCACTAGGTTTTATATTTGCAGTCCCACAGGACTGTATATATTTGCATACTTTAAAAGCAGCTTCCTGAGGGTCTGGTTTCCAATCAGCCTGAAACTAGGTGGTGACTGAGATCCCTCCCTTTGGAACACTGACAGGTCTTGGCACACCCTCAACAACTGGGACATAACTACAATAAATCAGCCTTCTTAGACAATCACAATATTTGATAGACAACAAAGAGCTAGCACAAGGTTGAACAATAAGGTGCATCTTCTATATAAGGCCACTTCAACAAGACTAGGAGAAGTAGCTATTTTGCCTAGTATATAGAAATAAACACAGAGAGTCAAGAAAAATAAGAAAACAGAGGAATATGTTCCAACAAAAGAACAAATTAAAACCCCAGAAAAAACTTTAATGAAACAAAGATAAATAATTTGCCTGATAAAGAGTTCAAAGTAATGGTCATAAAGATGCTAACAAAACTTGGGAGAAGAATGGAGGAACACAGTGAGAACTTCAACAAAGAGATAGAAAAAAGATTTTTAAAGAACCAATCCGAACTGAAGAATATAATAACTGAAATGGAAAATACATTAGAATGAATCAACAGCAGGTTAGAGGATGCAGAAGAATGGATCAGTGATTTGAAAGACAGGGCAGTGGAACTCACCCAAACAGAGTAGCAAAAAGAAAAACAAAATTAAGTAAAGATAGCTTAAGGGACATTTGGGACAACATCAAGTGGATTAACATTCACATTTTAGGTGTCCCAGAAGGAGAAGAGAGAGAGAAAGGAGCAGAAAATTTATTTGAATAAATAATAGCTGAAAATTTCCCTAACCTGGAGAAGGAAACAGATACCCAGAGCCAGGAGCCCAGAGAGTTCCAGAGAAGATGAGCCCAAAGATCCACCCCAAGACACATTATAATTAAAATGCCAAAAGTTAAAGATAAAGAAAGAATCTTAAAAGCAGTAAGAGAATAACAATTTGTTGTATACAAGGGAACCCTCATTAGACTATCAGCAGATTTTTCAGTAGAAACTCTGCAGGCCAGAAGGGAGTGCATGATATAGTCACAGTGCTGAAAGGAAAAAACTTCCAACCCAAAATACTCTACCAGAAAAGTTGTCACTCAGAATTAAAGGACAGATAAAGAGTTTTCCAGACAAGCAAAACTGAATTCATCACCACTAAACTGGTCTTATAAGAAAAGATAAAGGAATTTCTTTAAGCTGAAACAAAGGGCACTAATTAGCAACAACAAAAAAAAATATGAAAGTAAAAATCTCACTAACAAAGGCAAGTGTATAGTAAAGGTAGTGAATTAATCACTTATAAAGCTAGGATAAAAGTTAAAAGACAAAAGTAGTAAAAAAATAACTACAGCCACAAAAAATAACTATAATTAGTTATGGGATACACAAAATAAAAAGATGTAAAATGTGACATAAAAACATAAAACATGAAAGGGAGGTAAAAATGCAGACTTTTAGAATGCATTTACACTTAACTTGCTATCAACATAAAGTAGACTGTTATATATACAGGCTATTATGTGAACTTCATGGTAACTAGACAGCAAAAACCTATAGTAGTTACACAGAAAATAATGAGAAAGAAATCTAAGCATAACACTAAAGTCGTCAAACATCAAGGGTAAGGAGTAAGAGAAGAAAGGAACAGAGAGAAACTACAAAACACTCAGAACACAATTAATAAAATGGCAATTAAGTACCTACACATCAATTTAAAGTAAATGGGATAAATTCTCCAATCAAAAAAATACAGATTGACTGAATAAATGAAAAAAGAAGGCCTATCTACATTCTGCCTGCAAGAGAATAACTTCAGATGTAAGGACTCACACAGACTGAAAGTGAAGGGTTGGAAAAAGACGTTTCATGCAAATGGAACCCAAAATAAGCTGGGGTAGCTATACTTATATAAGACAAAGTATACTTTAAAATAAAGACTGTAATAAAAGACAAAGATGGGCATTACATAAAGACAAAGGGGTCAATGCAACAAGAATACATAACATGTGTAAATACTTGTGCACCTAACATAGGAGTGCTTGAATATATAAAGCAAGTATTAACCTAAAGGAAGAAATTGACAGCAGCACAACAATAGTAGGGGAATTTAGTACCCCACTTACATCAATGGGTAGATCATTCAGACAGAAAATCCATAAGGAAACATCTGCCTTAAAAAACAGATTAGCTCATGTGGACTTAATAGATACACACAGAATATTCCATCCACCTTCTCAAGTGTGCATGGAATATTCTCCAGGGTAGATCATATGTAAGGTCATGAAACAAGTCTCAATAAATTGAAAAAGACTGAAATCATATCAAGCATTTTTTTCCAACCACAATGGTATGAAACTGGAAATCAATTACAGGAAGAAAACTGCACATTTTTCAAATATGTGGAGATTAAACAACATGCTACTAAACAACCAAGTGGATCAACAAAAAAATCAAAGGAGAAATCAAAAACACCTTGAGACAAAAGAAAAATGGAAATATAATATGCCAAAATCTATGGGATGCAGCAAAAGCAGTTCTAGGAGAAAAGCTCAGAGTGATGCAGGCCTACCTAAAGAAACAAGAAAAATCTCACATAAACAATCGAACTTTACACCTAAAGGAACTAGCAATTGAAGCTTACAGTAAGTAGAAGGAAGGAAAATAGAAGATCACAGTGGATATAAATAAAAGAGACTAAAAAGACAATAGAAAAGTTCAATGAAACTAATAGCTGGTTCATTGAAAATATATATAAAATTGACAAAGCTTTAGCTAGACTCACTAAGAAAATAAGAGAGGGGGGTCAAAAAACAAAATCAGAAATTGATTAAAGACTTGAACATAAGACCTGAAACCATAAATCTCCTAGAAGAAAACCTAGGCACTAAGCTCCTTGACATCAGTCTTGCCAATGTTTTTTTGCATCTGAATCCAAAAGCAAAGGTAACAAAAGCAAAAATAAATAAGTGGGACTACATCAAACTAAAAAGCTTCTGCACAGCAAAGGAAATCAGCAACAAAATGAAAAGGCAACCTGCTGAATGCGAGAAAATATTCACAAATCATCTCTCTGATAAATGGGTAATATCCAAAATATATAAAGAACTCATACAACTCAATAACAAAAACAAACAATCTGATTTTAAAAATGGGCAGAGGAACTGAATAGCCATTTTTCCAAAGAAGACAGACAGATGGCCAGCAGACACATGAAAATAAGTTCAACGTCACTAATCATCAGGGAAATGCAAATCAAACCACATGAGATATCATCTCACACCTGGCTATTATCAAAAAGACAACAAATAACATGCGTTGGCGAGGATGTGGAGAAAAGGGAACACTCATGTACTGTTGTTGGGGATGTCAACTGGTGCAGTCACTATGGAAAACAGTATGGAGGTTCCACAAAAAGTTTAAAATAGAACTACTGTATGATGCAGCAGTTCCACTTCTGGGTACATATCTGAAGAAAATAAAAATATAAATGGGAAAAGATATAAGCACCCTTATGTTCATTGCAGCATTATTTGCAGTAGCCAAGATATGGAAACAACCTAAGTGTCCATCAATGGATGAATAAATAAAGATGTGGTGTATATATATCCAATGGAATACACTCAGCAATAAAAAAGAATGAAATTTGCCATTTGAGGGGCTTCCCTGGTGGCACAGTGGATAAGAATCTGCCTGCCAATGCAGGGGACACAGGTTCAATCCCTGGTCTGGGAAGATCCCACATGCCATGGGGCAACTAAGCCCGTGTGCCACAACTACTGAGCCTGTGCTCTAGAGCCCGTGAGCCACAACTACTGAAGCCCGTGTGCCTACAGCCTGTGCTCCACAACAAGAGAAGCCACCACAATGGGAAGCCTGCACACCGCAACAAAGAGTAGCCCCTGCTCAACACAACTAGAGAAAAGTCCGTGTGCAGCAACAAAGATCTAACATAGACAAAAAAAAAAAAAAGAAAAGAAAAGAAAGAAATTTTCCATTTGAGACAATGTGGATAGACCTTAAGGGTATCATGTTAAGGGAAATGAGTCAGACAGCAAAAGACAAATACTGCATGATTTCATTTATATATGAAATTTAAAAAACAAAACAAACAAAGCAAAACAAAACAAAACTCATAAATGCGGAGAGTAGATTGGTGGTTGCCAGAGGGGAGAAGTTGGGGGCGGAGAGAAATGGTGAAGGGGGTCAAGAAGTAAAACTTCTTGTCATAAAACAAATAAGTTATGGGGGTGTAATATACAGAATGGTGACTATTATTAATAATATTGTATTGCATATTTGAAAATTGCTAAGAAAATAAATCTTACAAGTTCTTATCACAAGAAAAAATCTTGTAACTTTGTATGGTGACAGATGATAACTAGACTTACTGTGGTGATCATTTCACAATGCATATAAATATCAAATCAGTATGTTATAAACCTGAAACTATGTATTATATGTTAATTATCCCTTAATTTTATTGTATTATTTTTTTAATAAATTTATTTTATTTATTTTTATCTTTGGCTGTGTTGTGTCTTCGTTGCGGTGCATGGGCTTCTCATTGCAGTGGCTTCTCTTGTCGTGCAGCATGGGCTCTAGGCGCACAGGCTTCAGTAGTTGTGGCACACCGGCTCAGTAGTTGTGGCTCACAGGCTGTAGAGTGCAGGCTCAGTAGTTGTGGCACATGGGCTTAGTTGCTCAGCGGCATGTGGGATCTTCCCGGACCAGGGCTCGAACTCATGTCCCCTGCATTGGCAGGCAGATTCCTAACCACTGCGCCACCAGGGAAGCTCCTATCCCTTAATTTTAAAGAATAAATAAAATTTTAAAGTTTTTTAAAATTTTTAAAAAATAAGTCTTTATAAATTATTCCAAAAAATGTAATAGAAAAATAAATGAGAACATGAAAATGAGGACAATGTCCTAATAAATGATAAAGATTTATCATTTTAAATGCCTTCTTTGCATATTTAGTGCCTCAGAAGTTTTTATCACTAAGTTACAGACTTAAGAACAATTGGAAAAATAAACCACCCAGAGATACCAGTTGTCTTCATTAAACATTCTTTCTGGGCACACAGCTAGAAATTTTCCATTCATTCAGCATTTGTTCATGGGTAAAATAATCTTAGACCTTTCCCAAGGGCATACGTGCCAGGACTTAATGGGTCTGGACAGATATCTGGTTAGGGCTATGAGAGCCACCTGAACTCCAGAAAGCTTTTTCGTTCCAGCAAGGAAATCTTATGGGTGTTTTTTTTTTTTTTTTCACAACTGCATCTGCAACAGGTAGGTGGCTTCTGAAATGAGAATTTAAGTGATCTTTGCAAGGAAAGCCCACACCTGGAGTCATGACAAATAAGGACAAAGAAGGTAAGACACTGACCCAAGTCAGTGATTGCTATGATTGAGTTATCTTTTAGGAGCAATATGTCTTACAAACTTTATAATTCTACTTGGAATATCAAAACTTGGATCAATAAAGAGAGCACACTAAGTACGAAGGAGATAGCGTGAGGAAACTTGGACTCATAGCTAGGTCCTTAGTATTCATTAGTGTCTTTCACTTCTATAAGTATACATATATGATTCTTTATAATGTAATTAAAAGGAGATAACAGAAGGAAAGTATATTAGAAACACTTAGTTGAATATCTCTTCTACACTTTACTCTTGCACAGACAAACAAATATTTCTTTTAGGACATAAAAACCTCTCCTATACAATAACATGTAAGACTTCATACAGAAAACTCCTCAGTTTCCTTCATTTGCTTTTCCTATTTCATTCTTTCATAAACAAATCCATTTCTAACAAGTTCGCAGGTGATGTCAATAGTGCTGGTTCATGGAACGTACTTGGAATATCAAGCCTTTCAAGCATAATGTGCATAACTCACCTGTCTAAGAAAGACTTTCCTAAGTCCTGTACAGAAGGGATCCGCCCAGGAGACTCATTTGTTCCTAGCCTGTGACTCCCCTATGGATAACTCACATTGGTTCTCTGGCTTTCTTTGGTAAATATGCATCCTCCATCTTAACTTCCTCATCAAATTCTATGCAATTTTGAGCAGAGCAATTAAATCTACATTCAGTGATAAGAGGCAGTGATAATAATGGCAAAATGAAGAATCTACAGTTAGACAGCTATAGGTCCAAATCGTACTCCTGCCTACCTAGCCAAGTGACCTTGGGAAAGTAGTTTAACCAGTCTAAACCTTAAATTTCCTCATCTGTAAAACAGAGATGCCAATAATAAGTACTTCAAAAGTTTATTCTGAAGTTTACATAAAATAATCCATGTAGCATCACCTGGTGAGCACTCAACAAATGCTAGTTATTAATATTATCACAATACCACAGTATCTACATCTCTATTGATGATAGCATTTGAGACTTGAAACTCACAAGTTGATTTAGCCTAGCAGAATACGTTACTCTCACAACCACCAGCAATGCAGCCTCTAAGTATATTAATCAATTTTTTTCTTACAAATACTAAGTGAAGATGAACACCTGAAATCTTCGCATGTATATTCCAGCATATGGAGTATTTATAACCTTGTATTTATCATTGTAGCTTTCAAATATGCAATACAATATTAGTAACCTGCCACCTGAAACTCTATTAATTAGGGCTTTTACTTGCAAACAATAGAACTGAATGAGCTAGTTTTAGCATAAACAGATCTATAGAAGAATATTAGCTAACTCACAGAATCCCTGAAAAGGCCAAAGAACAAGGCTTGGAGGCTCACGGAGTCAGTGAGCCAAGAACAACACAGTGTGAAGAAAAGCATAGCTACACTGCGTGTCTGTCCTAAGAAACTCTATTGACATCCTCACTCACAAGCTAGTACGCTTGGTTCTGAATGCCCGAAGTCCTCACAGCCACGCTGACAAATTCATCACCTTCACAACCATGCTTGTAGAAGGTCCAGTCTCCCTGCATATAAAAAACATCTCACATGACTTGGCTTTATATCCCAATCTTGTACATGTGCTTTACAGTGACAGTGGAGCCTGGGAATGTAATCCATTGCTTTCCAGACAAAGACTATCTAGAGGAGGGTTGGGATGGTTGCTGAGTGAGACAACCTATAGTATTTGCTACAACCTTATGAGTATTGGTAGGTGGCAGAGGCTGCTATGCACTATAGAAAAGAAAATGTAAAATAATCACCTTCTTAGTGGCCCTCACAGCTGGAAAATGGGCCCATGACCTAAGTTCCATCAGTCTTAGATGTATCCATTCTAGTTTTAATTGTGAACAAGTGATACAAAAGAGAGGAGAATGTGAGCAATTTACTCTTACAATGACAAGAGATAGAGCATGATAATATGGCTATTGCAGCAGTGCTAGTGGCCCCAATCCAAAGTCCACTATTACTGCTGTCTGTGTTGCAAAGTACATCACTCAGTCTCAGCAGCAGTGGTATCCTTAGAGGACATGATTTGGAGCACTGCTCCTAGCTCTATATCCCTGGAGATTCTGTGTAATTAAATGTCCTAAAAACTAGTTCATTTTCTGCTTACATTATATAGAGTTGCTTTAAGAACTCTAACAAATAAATTTGTACCAGTTATAGCTGCAGCCAATAGTCCCTCAAAAAATGATATCTGGCCTGGTTGAAAATAAAAACAATAAAAATCCAGCCAGTATTAAGAGATGGGAATGTGCAAGCCCATGGGACAAATTATCAAATTATCACCTTAAAGAAGTCCTCATTGAACAAGGAGCACATAACCCATTGCCACAGAAGTATATGAGAGATGTGAGGAATTCAAGAACTATGGGGCATGGAGGTTGCTTCTAACAGTGCTACACTGCTTAAGAGAAAAGAATGACAAGCTGAAATCACAAATTCTTGTCTAGAGGCATGAAGTGAAATCCCAAATTTCTCTGACTCCTAAAAGAATCTCTTATCGCTTTCAGCCTCAGGGCTGAGATAACTGAAAATCAAACTGAAACTTTGATCCTGCAAGTTTCTAAATTATAATGTCAGCTGAATTCACAACCTACTGAGATCACTTATATGAAAGTAAAAGCACTGATCAGAATAGAACAAAACTGAGATA
This sequence comes from Hyperoodon ampullatus, assembly GCF_949752795.1. Taxonomy (NCBI): domain Eukaryota; kingdom Metazoa; phylum Chordata; class Mammalia; order Artiodactyla; family Ziphiidae; genus Hyperoodon; species Hyperoodon ampullatus. The sequence continues at coordinate 120,494,088 of NC_136916.1, read as the reverse complement.
TGGAATGGGGGAAATGGATGAATTTGGATGTCATAAATTTCCCAAACTCACCAAATCCCAGGACAAGCCCTTGCTGGGAAAGTCAGTCTCATTCACCTTGTCAGGTAAGGCACAGGAGAAATAAATTATCTATGGAAATGGAGGGGGGCTGTCACAAAAATCAAGTTCTTTAGGTAGCACAGATAGCAGAGCGATGGCAGTTTCCAGAGTCCACTGCTATGTATGCCAACGGTGCAAGCTGTAGTTCTTAGCAGCAGTGGCAGCAATGTCCCCACTGAGCTAGTTCTGCAGCATAATTTGGACTGTTGTTCCCATCTGCATAGTCCCAAGACTGGTTCTCTAGCTCAGTGTCCTTTGAATAAATAATTTTCTTCTTAAATCAGCCAAAATTGGTTTCAATTGCTTACGATTGAGAACTATTATACTTAAATTTTAAAATAATGGCTTATTTTACCCTTGACCCTGCCCCCCCCACCAAAAAAATGGCGTCAAGATGTAAAACATTTCAACTCTGTTTGAGGCTTTGGAACAATAAGTCCATAACTGGTCTAAATTTTTCTTATAATAAGAACTCATGCTTAGAGTGACAGGCTCCCTGCCTGGAAAATTTAATAAGAGATTCATGGCTGTTTGCTACTTACAGAGAAAGTGTATTCCCTTACACCTTTATCCATCCTTGTCTCTTTTATATGCAGTATTATTATTTACAGTTTTCCAGTGGATTATCAAAAAAAAAGGCAAAAGCAAGCTACTCCCTACGTAGCAGCAGTCATCTAATTTATCAAATCATAACCTACAAATTCCAACATGAGCAATTGCCTGGTCAATCTAACACCATGACAAACTAAATGCCTGATAAACAGTCACAATCCCTTAGAAAATTTATGGCAAAGACTTTCAAAACCTCCAGCAAAGGGCATTATTGGTGTGATAGTGAAAACCATAGATCAAGCACAAGCCTATACACTGTTGATAAGGCTATTTAAGTACTTAAAAATTGGACAATTAATATATACATTTGGGAGTTTTTTTAGCTGTAAAGAAAGTCATTTTGCTGCATGAGACCCATAATAAGTCACTAGTCTCATGGTTACTCAATTGGGCTATTTATGCACCTTTTCAGATTTGCTCCAGCCCACCATCTCCTGGGCCTTGGATGCTTATTCAAGGAGAACCCAGCCATCCCAGCTGCCCCCTGTCTCCTCATCTCCTAACACCACTTCAGGCAAGCTTCAGCATGGCTTTCATCAGAGATATCACAGCAGTGGCCACAGTGGCTCCTCCCACCACTTCTAGGTTCAGATGAAGCCAGGCTGGGTCCTTGTCATTCAAGTGTCAAAACATTCATTCATTTCCTCTCCCTTTCTCTCTCTCTCCTCTCTCTTTATTATCATCATAACACTTGCCACTAATCGATTATTCTTGTTCATGTGAGCTCCATGACACCAGGAATTTTATCATCTCTCTCGTTCAACACTGTATCCCAGTACCTAGAATAGTGCTCAGGATGCAATAGGAGTTCTACTAAGTTTCTGTGAATAAATGAAGATTGAAATTTTCCTACTGGGTTTAGTTACAAAGAGATGATGAGTGACCTTTCCTATTTCAACAGAGTTCTGACAGAGAAGCCTAATTGGAGAGGATGGGAAATGAGAAAATCAATGAGAAAATCAATACAGAGGGTGTAGTTCTTCAGAGAAGTGTAATTGTGGATGGGGGATTGCTGGTAGGGTGAGGTAGACATAGGAAGGCTTTTTAAAGATAAGCAGATGAGGATATTTAAATGCTAATGGGAGGGGAAGAACTCTGGATTCACTGCTGTTATTCTTATCTCATCCATTCATTCACTCATTCTCTTGGGTTTAGGAAACCCAAGATGATAATAAAATGACTAGCATACACTTTTCAGGAAAAGCACATGCTGTGGGAAATAGTTTCAGTAACCAACATATTTGTGTGACAGCACCATTTATGAATGCAGTGAAGTGAAAAAACAAGCTGAACTTTTTGTCATTAACCTTCAGTAGGATAGCAGTTTTCCAGACAAATTCAGTCTTTTCTGACTCTGAAAGAACAACTTTATGTTGAAAGGACTCTATGTTCAAGGAAGAGACTTTTAGTATTAAACCTTAGGACTGAGAAGACTACAATGGCTAATGTGATGAATAAAAAGAAATAATAATTGTTTCCTCATAAAATACCTGCTTTAGGTAGCAGGTTTAAAAAGTTAAAGGTGAAAGCCTTTCAATGTTGATTATTTTCAAATCTCTAATCAACTCCATAAAATATCATTTTTAAGTGGTCAGCTTTTGCCCTTTTATTCTTTCAAAGGATAAAATTTTCATAGTATAACACAGTCATCTTAGGTGAGCTCAATACATGATTATCCCAGAGGAAATAGTAGAAATAAGTGATATAATAGTAAAAGCACTTTAGTCCTATCTTTAAATTTATGATTCTGTTTATAAAAGTAATACATATTAGAAGGCAAACTAAGAATATGCCCCAATTCCTATTCCTGCCCAAAATATACTTAGAATTAATTTTTTAATATTTTATTTTTAAAAAAGAAAAAATCCATATGAACTCTAGAGAATAAGAACAAAGGCCCTCAGCATATTCTAAGTAACAAAGAAACCCTAAAAAACAGAAGGCAGATGGAGTTGGAAATATGAAGGAAAGCATAGTCCAAGCACAGAAAAGGCAGAAACTATAAGGAGATGGAGAGATGCCAGGAGTACTCCAGGTGCTGAAGTGGCAAAAACTGGTGGGAGGAGAGGGCCTGGGAAACTGCTCAGATCATTGTTAGGAGAACCACATTTAGTGCATCCAGGTGGGTCAGCAACTCTGGGGTAAATTGTTAGGATTATCACAAATCTTTCCCTTCCCGCATTCACACCCTTGCAGTGTGATGTTGCAGCTCCTCCCATCAAGAAGTGGAATCTATTTCCCCACACTCTGAATCTGAGTTGACCATTTGACTTGCTTCAGTCAATGGACATTAGCAAATATGATACAAGAAAATGTGATTGAAAATCTTGTTTTCTTATACTTAGAACCCTGAGACAACCATTGAACAAGCCCCAGCTGGCCTTCTAAAGGATGAGCCCTCATGGAGTAGACTCAAGGTGTTCAGCCAACTGCCAGACATGTGAGTGAGACCATTTGAGACCAGTTCTGAAAACTACCTACCAATTGACAGCAGAATAGTAAAGCCACAGAACCACTTGCTGGTCACAGAAGTGTGAACAAGATCAGAGAGAAAAGCAGAGCAGCCTAGACCAGATGCACCACCCATCAGACCCACAAAACTGTCAGCTAAATAACTGTGCTCTTGTATTAAGCCACTAAGTTCTGAAGAGGTTTTTTTGTTGATGTTACAACCACAGATAATTGACACAACCTCCCCTTCTACTACTGGTCCAATCAATCCATAACAAAGTCAGCTGTCTCTGGGAAGAGTGGTTAGTATGAATGCATACCTTGCCAAGGAAAGTCAAGGTTTCTGGTGGCTGGCACCATCTAGGAGACATAAGAAATATCCAGAAACAGAATACTGGCTACTGGCTCACCCTTCCCCACAATAACTGAACCAAGCTGTGGTAAACAGAAACAACATTCACTGGCTGATCACAGGGACTCTCAAATACAAAGATGAACACACAACCAAAAATCACCAAAATATTTAAGGAAAACAACACAATAAAAGAGAAGAATTAAACAGAAGAAATGAGAACACATGAACTAAGTAAGAATAAATATTAGAGGAAACAGGGCTTCCCTGGTGGCGCAGTGCTTGAGAGTCCACCTGCCGATGCAGGGGACACAGGTTCGTGCCCCAGTCCAGGAAGATCCCACATGCCGCGGAGCGGCTAGGCCTATGAGCCATGGCTGCTGAGCCTGTGCGTCCGGAGCCTGTGCTCCGAACGGGAGAGGCCACAACAGTGAGAGGCCCACGTACCGCAAAAAAAAAAAAGAAAAAAAAAGAAAAAATATTAGAGGAAACAAAGTAAATTTAAAATAAATTTAATTAATAACCTTAATGAAATAAGAAAGGACAAACTATGATGAAACAAGAGTCAGGCTATAAAAAAGAATCAGTTAGAGATCTTGCATATGAAAAATGCAATTGTCAAAATAAAAACTCAATATATGGGCTAGGAAAAAAAAGAATGAACACAGCTAAAAATTAAAGATACCCACACTATATGACAAACAGAACAAAAAGATGAAATATATTAAAACATTTTTTAATTAGCTAGTACTAGTATATCAATGTTAAATTTTCCTGATTTTAATTCATTATAATATGGTTATAAAAGAGAACACCCTTGTGCTCTTAGGAATTACACACTAAAGTGTTTAGGGGTAATAGGAAACTAACTCTGTGACTTTCAAATGGTTCTAGAAAAAAAATTATATACATACAAAGAGAAAGAATGATAAAGCAAATGGGGCAAGCGGTTAACAGCTTCTAAATCTGGTAGGAGGCTATGTAGTAGTACTTTGTACTTTTCCTGCATTGTTCCAGTAAGTTTGAAATTATTTCCAAATAAATGGTATAAAAATTGTAAACTAGGGCTTCCCTGGTGGCATAGTGGTTGAGAGTCTGCCTGCCGATGCAGGGGACACGGGTTCGTGCCCCAGTCCGGGAGGATCCCACATGCCACAGAGCGGCTGGGCCCATGACCCATGGCCGCTGAGCCTGCGCGTCCGGAGCCTGTGCTCTGTAATGGGAGAGGCCACAACAGTGAGAGGCCCGCATACCGCAAAAAAAAAAAAAATTGTAAACTACATGGAGGATAAATCCAGAAGATCCAGCCTTCATCTATCAAAGTTCCATAAGAAATGACCAGAAAAAAATGGAGCAGGGAAAATAAAGAAAAATAATGGAAGACACACTCCTGTAATTGAAGAAAGGCTCTGGTCTTGAAATTGAAGGAATGAGGAGGATGAACATAAAAGGACTCACATCTGGACACATTTTTTATATAAAGTCAAAATAGTAAAAGCTTTGAGAAAAAGATGGGGGGTTATTTACCAAAAAAAAAAAAAAAAATCTGACTGGTATCACATCACATCAACTCCAGATGCAAGGAGACATGTGAGAAATATCTTCAAAGCTCTGAATGAAAATTATTTTGAATCTAAAATTTTCTATATTCAATCAAAATGTTATTTGAATATGAAAGCAAAGTAAATATATTTTCAGATCCCCAAGGATAAAGAAATGTTATTTCCTATAAACCCTCTGGAAACAATATGTGGCATATCAAAACACCACACTGTACATCTTAAATATATACAACTTTTGTCAATTATGCCTCAATAAAGCTGGGGGTGGGGTAGGAGAATCAAGCAAATAAAACAAGCAAATAAACCAGAAAAACAAGCAAATAATGAGACTCTAATAAATAAAGAAGAAACATTAACTAGCAATGAAACCAATAAAACATTAGCTAAGCAAATTTTTTTTTTTTTTTTTTTTTTTTTTTTTTTTTTTTTTTTTTTTGCGGTAGGCGGGCCTCTCACTGTTGTGGCCTCTCCCCTTGCGGAGCACAGGCTCCGGAGCACAGGCTCAGTGGCCATGGCTCACGGGCCCAGCCGCTCCGCGGCATGTGGGATCTTCCCAGACCGGGGCACGAACCCGTGTCCCCTGCATCGGCAGGCGGACTCTCAACCACTGCGCCACCAGGGAAGCCCGCTAAGCAAATTTTAACATTAAATAATAATGATCTGTAACTATTATCTCTGATGATCTCAACATGGGAAGGAGAGGCTGAGAGAAGGTAGAATAAAGTAAAAACTACTGAGGTTCCTGCTTTGTTCAGCAAGGATAAATTTACTGATTTGTTTTGGATACTGAGAGAAAAATATGTTTAAATGTATGTCTTAAAAAATAAAGGTTAACCTCTGGAGTCTAGAGGAATAGGATGTATAATTTCCTAACAATAAGAAGGAAAAACCAGAGCACAAATATTTTGATCAAAACTAGAGCAGAAAATTGGGAAGATGAAAGGAATAAATAATTTTAAAGTATATAAAATAGATACTACAAATTAACATGTCAAAAATAATTTCCAGACATATCAGCAATGGCAACAAATGGCAAGTTACATAAAGTCCTCTATTAAAAGTAGAAAATCATGTTGCATTATTGAACTCAGCTATAAGCTATCTATCCAGGACACATCCAAAACAAAATAACACAGAATAAAAATATAGAGATGTTAAGTGAATTTTTAAAGTAAAGTAAGTATAGCAAATCGAAGTATAATTAAAGGTCAAAATAAACAGTAGATATGTATATATATAGTTAGGTGTTTCACATGATAAACATATGGTCAAGAAATATGAAATTCTAAGCATAGTCTTAAAATACATAAAATCTGATAGAAATGCAAAAATAAATATACAGTCACATTAGGCGACTATAATATTCTCTCAGTTCTTGACAAATAAAGTACTCAAATATAAACAGGGCTAGAGAAATTTTAAACAAAACAACTATGGTTTGATCTAGTTTACATGCAGAAAAGGAATATAGCATAATCTGCTTACTCAATCATGCTGACCAGAATTTCAACAATGATCTTAGGGTTCACATAATTCTTCTCCAAATTTATTTCTGACATTGAAGATTGTTCCAAACCAATCACTCATATCACTACTGGCCAAATACTATAAAACAACTCCACAGTGTGAGGTCTTAGTGATAGCACCTCCTGAAAGTTAACAAACACATCAGAAAAGAAGAAAAGTCTGGGTTTGAAGGAATGCTATAAAACAGTGGCAGATGGTAAAGCCATTCTTTGACATGGAAAATTCGGAAACCAATGCATTTAGAGTAGAAAGTATAGCACATATCCTGTATTTATTACTGAGTTTAAAAGGTGTAACTATAAAATGGTATATGACCTTTTAAAGTCATGGGTTCATTGAAAACTTAGACATTTGTAAGCACAGCATCTGTTACATGCCATTCATTCTTCTTTCCCTTACTGTTGTGCACACAAATAACTGTATTATCTTGCTCAGCAAATTTGATTTAACCCAAAGTTGAGTGAGTTAAAGTGATAGTGATTCATGCTGCAAAATAATATCTTAAGGAAAAAGCCTGATTTGACCAGTCAAATCCTTTTAAGACAGAAAAAAATTTTCAATTGAACTAGACACGTTGAAATTGCTAGTCTTTATTTGACCATAATCATTTACCTTCCAAAATTGGCCTTTACACAATTATGAGGTTGAGTCCTACCCAAACATCTCTTAAGGGAAAAGCAAAGACGATTGCAACTCTAAAAGATTTCACAAAATTTATCAATTAATTCTACCAAATATTGTACCGCAAATCACAAAAGAACCTTGCATATCTGCATGCCAACACAATACATATTAAAACATTTGAATGAGGTAAGAGTAGAGAATTTTAGGTTGAAAGGATGGCTCTCCAGCATTATGTTGAAAGGTGAAGATATCTAATTAATATCCTCCAAACTGTGATAGAACTTTGAGACTAAAAAATGAAGCAGGAAACTCCATAAAATGGAATTATGAAGTTTGTTGTAGGTAACTTACATACAGGCAGGATTGGGCAGATGATGATCAAGAGGTATTGCAGCTGCGCTCTGCCAACATAAGGAGTACAAGGAGATTTAAAGAGGCCAAGGCTAAAAACAGAATCTGATTACAAAGTGAGAAGCACTTCTGCACCCATGAGAATCGAGAATGGGGAGGGGGCGGGCGGTTACTCCCCCCAGGGGTCTCATGACCATTAACCATCTGTGTCAGCAAAAGGCATTCTTCCAGTTTTCATATCAGTTGAAGACAAGAGTAAAAGCTGATAGGGAGGGTTTCCCTGGTGGCGAAGCAGTTTAGAGTCCGCCTGCCAATGCAAGGGACACGGGTTCGATCCCTGGCCTGGGAAGGTCCCACATGCCATGGAGCAACTAAGCCCGTGCGTCACAGCTACTGAGTCTGCGCTCTAGAGCCCATGTGTCACAACTACTGAAGCCCGTGTGCCAAGAGCCCGTGCTCTGCAGTAAGAGAGGCCATGACAATGAGAGGCCCGTGCACCACAGCGAAGAGTGGCCCCCGCTCACCGCAGCTAGAGAAAGCCTGCGCACAGCAACAAAGACCCAACACAGCCAAAAATAAAAACAAACAAAACAAACAAACAAAACAAAAAGCTGATAGGGAACTTTTCTGGTTTGGGCACATTTCTTGTGAGTAGGCGAAAGCTCAGTCACACAGAAAGGGGAGGGGATAGGACTGAAGGCCTTAGATGGAGCTGACAAAATGGAGTGTGTGGTTCAGCCACACATATTTTTTTTTTTTTTTTTTTTTTTTTTTTGGTATGCGGGCCTCTCACTGTTGTGGCCTCCCGTTGCGGAGCACAGGCTCCGGACGCACAGGCTCAGCGGCCATGGCTCACGGGCCCAGCCGCTCCGCGGCATGTGGGATCTTCCCGGACCGGGGCACGAACCCGTGTCCTCTGCATCGGCAGACGGACTCTTAACCACTGCGCCACTAGGGAAGCCCTAGCCACACATATTGACACGTGATAACATATGAACATATATACCCCAGGATGTGTTTACAGTAATGGATATTGAACATCTTTGATAATCATTTATAAAGATTTTAGGAAAAAAAATCTGCAACATAAAATAAGAGGTTACCGTATTAGTTTCCTGGGCCTGCTTTAACAAAATACCACAAAAAAGGTATCAAACAACAGCAATTTATTGTCTCACAATTCTGGAAGCAAGAAGTCTAAGATCAGGTGTTGGCAGAGTCAGTGCCTTCTGAAAACTTTGAAGGAAAAATCTGTTCCATGCCTCTCTCCCAGTTTCTGGTGGTTTGCTGACAATCTTTGGTGTTTCTTGGCTTGCAGAGACATCACCCTAATCTCTGCCTTCATTTTCATATGGCATTCTCCCTGTGTACATGTCTATCTCTGTGTCCAAATTTCCCTTTTATATAAGGATACCAGTCACACTGGATTAGGTCCAACCCTAATGACCTCATTTTAATTTGATTACCTCTGTAAAGACCCTATCTCCAAATAAGATCACAGTCAGAGGTACTAGAGGTTAGGACTCCAATGTGTCTTTTTGAGGGTGACACAATTCAACCCATAATCGTTACCTTAAGGTAAGTAGTAGATACAAATTTACTAGCATAATCACACAATGACCTTTGACAGTGGGAAACAGTAGCAATCAATAACCATTTGTAGTTTACTAAAGCCAATGGATCATTCCCTATAAAATGACCCCTTTCCTGATTTCAGTGCATCCGTAAATGAATTCCAACTAACACAGACATCCTATTTCCCACTATTCTCAAAGGAAGGCATCCTACTTCTGATAAGTACGGAGGAAAGACACCAGCTCTTCCCATGGTTTCCTTGATACACATACACATACACACACACACACACACACACACACACACAGAGCAAACCTAGTCAGTAGCCTGTTATCCTTAACAAAAAATAATCTTTTTTTTTTTTTTTGAACCATGTTTTACATTAGGCTGATCTTGCCTGGCCCTGCCCCCATCACAGAGGTGTGACGGCAGGTGCTGTGGAAACTCATGAAGCACAAATATTTTTCTATACTGAATAAAAAGCTAATGTCTTCATTAATGTATTTATTTGTTCAAAAAGTACTTGCTGAGCACCTGTTCTGTGCCAGGAATTGTGCATTCTGTGGATCCAGAATCTCTGACCTCCAGAACTTCTATGCGAGGCAGTCACCCTATAACCAACCCTCCACTTCCCCTTCTAACCATTGTGACACATCTATCCATTTATTTGTTCAAGTCAGCAAGCATGTATGACGTTTCTTTTTTTATTTTTATTTTTTATTTTTTGCTTTATAACAAATTTAATCAGTTATACATATACATATGTTCCCATATCCCCTCCTTTTTGCGTCTCCCTCCCACCCTCCCTATCCCACCCCTCCAGGCAGTCACAAAGCACCGAGCTGATCTCCCTGTGCTATGCGGCTGCTTCCCACTACCTATCTACCTTACGTTTGGTAGGGTATATATGTCCATGCCGCTCTTTCACTTTGTCACAGCTTACCCTTCCCCCTCCCCATATCCTCAAGTCCATTCTCTAGTAGGTCTGCAACTTTATTTTTTTTTTTTAAATTTAAGCATACAAAAATATGAGGTTGGAAGTATGTAAGCCAATAGTTAACTTGACTTTAAGATACTCAAAAATGAGCCTGTCTTCCCCTAGGATAAATTGATATAGCAATAGTGCAGGTCAGGATAAACTGAACATGAAAATAAATGAATTTCAAAATATTTCATTTCATAATAGAATAGAATAAGACATCATTATTTACAGACAGTACTATACCCTAAAAATGCTTTTACTTTAAAATGTTATTTCTAGAAAGATGGTGGACTATGAAGGTACAGACTTTCTTTCACAGAGATTCTGAATTAACAACAATATATGAACCAGAATACCTCTGTGAGAACTCTAGAGACCAGTTGAGAAACTACAGCCATTGTATAGACAATAAGAGATTCCAGTGAAAGGGGTAGAAAAATGTGTAGCACTTGGCACACCTGTTCATGTCCCTCACCCTATGCAGCATAGTACGGAGTATCCAGGAGCAAAATCCATACCAGCACTCTTCCATCAGCATGGAAACAAAAAGTGGACTTTGGCATCCAATTTTCTGGCTTGTATAGAGGCTGCCCAAGGGACAGATTTCTGTCTTGCCAGACTTGGTCTTGCTTGACTCTTATACTAAGTGCTGACAGTACCAGTGCCAGAGTTTAGAACCACTGTAAAGAGGCAAGCAGCACATTAGAGCTGTAGTTCCACAGAGAGGCACCAAGGAGAGCAAGAGATCAGAAAATTTTGAAAGGTCCTAGAACTGCTAACCAGGCTGATTGGTAAAGGGCTACCCCTGCACAAACCCAGTACACAAAGATTGGGAGTGGTGGTTCGTTCTTCACAAGCCTGAATCCAACAAGAAATTACAAGGCATACAAAGAAACAGAGGACGATGGCACAATCTAAGGTAGGAAACTATACACCAGAGACCAACCCTATAGAATTGCAGATCTACGAGCTGCCTGACAAGAAATTTAAAGGAACTATAGAAAAGATGTTCAATCAGCTAAAAGAGAACACAGACAGACAACTAAATGAAATCAGGAAAATGATGCATTAACAAAATGAGAATATAAATAAAGAGAGAGAAACTTTCTTTTTTAAAAAAAAGAACCAAACACAAATTCTAGAGCTGAAAAATAAAATAACTAAATTGAAATATTTATTATAGGGCTTCAACAGCAGATTTGGTCAAGTAAAAGAAAGAATCAGAGAACTTAGACCAGTTATTTGAATTCATGGATTCAGAGGAACAAAAAGAAAAAGAGTGAAAAACGTAAAAAGAGCCTAAAAGATGTAAGCATACAAACAAGTAGACAAATAGATACATTATGGAACTCTCTGAAGAAGAAAGAGAGAAAAGGGAAGAGAGCTTATATGAAAAAATAATGGCCCCAAATTTCCCAAATCTGGGGAAAGAAATGGATATACAGATTTTAAAAGCTCAAACAATTCTAACTAGGATAAATCCATAGAGAACCAAACAGAGACACATTAGAACCAAACTGCCTAAAGTAAAAGACAAAGAGAGAATCTTGCAAGCAGCAAGAGAAAAGCAATTCATCACATACAAGGGAGCTTCCATAAGATTATCAGTGGAGGGGCTTCCCTGGTGGCACAGTGGTTGAGAGTCCACCTGCCAGTGCAGGGGACGTAGGTTCATGCCCCGGTCCGGGAGGATCCCACATGCCACAGAGTGGCTGGGCCTGTGAGCCATGGCTGCTGGGCCTGCGTGTCTGGAGCCTGTGTTCTGCAACAGGAGAGGTCGCGGCAGTGAGAGGCCTGCGTACCACAAAAAAGAAAAAAAAAAAGATTACCAGTGGATTTCTCAGTATAAATTTAGCAGGACAGAAGGCAATGAGATAATATATTCCAAGTGCTAGGGTAAAAAAAAACAACATCTGTCAATCAAAATACTATATCCAGCAAAACTGTCTTTCAAAATGAAAGAGCAATTAAGACTTTCCTAGATAAACAAAAGCCAAGGGAATTCATTAACAGTTAACCTGCTCCACAAGAAATGCTAAAGGGATTCCTACAAGTTGAAATGAAAGGACAATATACAACAATACAAAGCCAAATGAAAATGTAAGGTTCTCCAGTGAAGGTAAATACATGAACTAACACAGCCTTACTACTTTAAATTGGAGCATAGAACTTAAGGGATGAAAACATTTTTAAAAGCAAAAATCTATGTTAATGGGTATATAATATTTAAAGACGTAATTTGTGACAATACCATAAAAGTGGGGGGAGGGAGTGGAGCAGTAGCATTTTTGAATGCAACCAAAGTTAATTGTTATAAGATTAAAACAGAAACTACAACTTTAACTTATATAATTGGAATGGTGACCACAAAATAATATATATCTATAGAATATACAGAAAATAAAATGAGAAGAAAATCAAAGCACATCACTACAAAAAATCAATGGAACAGGAGACCTTCAAGATGGCGGAAGAGTAAGATGTGGAGATAACCTTCCTCCCCACAAATACATCAGAAATACATCTACACGTGGGACAACTCCTACAGAACACTTACTGAACGCTGGCAGAAGACCTCAGACCTCCTAAAAGGCAAGAAACTCCCCACATACCTGGGTAGGGCAAAAAAAAAAACAGAGACAAAAGAATAGGGATGGGACCAGCACCTCTGGGAGGGAGCTGTGAAGGAGGAAAAGTTTCCACACACTAGGAAGCCCCTTCACTGGCGGAGACGGGGTGGGTTGTGGGGGGAAATCTTCGGAGCCATGGAGGAGAGCGCAGCAACAGGAGTGCAGAGGGCAAAGCAGAGAGATTCCCACACAGAGGATCAGTGCCAACCAGCACTCACTAGCCTGCTCACCCGCCAGGGTGGATGGGAGCTGGGAGCTGAGGCCCCATCTTCGGAGGTCAGATCCCAAGGAGAGGACTAGGGTTGGCTGTGTGAGCACAGCCTGAAGGGGGCGCCAAAGCTATCCAGGAGGGATTCCGGGAAAAAGTCTGGAACTGCTGAAGAGGCAAGAGACTTTTTCTTGCCTCTTTGTTTCACAGTGCGCGCGGAGAGGGGATTAAGAGCACTGCCTAAATGAGCTCCAGAGATGGGCGTGAGAAGTGGCTATCAGCATGGACCCCAGAGACAGGCATGAGATGCTAAGGCTACTGCTGCAGCCACCAAGAAGCCTGTGTGCAAGCACAGGTCACTATCCACACCTCCCCTCCCAGGAGCCTGTGCAGCCCACCACTGCCAGCGTCCCGCGATACAGGGACAACTGCCTCAGGAGAACACACAGCATGCCTCAGGCTATTGCAATGTCACGCCAGCCTCTGCTGTGGCAGGTTCACCCCACATTCCGTACCCCTCCCTCACCCCAGCCTGAGTGAGCCAGAGCCCCCGAATCAGCTGCTCCCTTAACCCCAGGGGCTGTGTGAACAAAGAAGAAAAAGGGAAATCTCTCCCAGCAGACTCAGGAGCAACGGATTAAATCTCCACAGTCAACTTGATGTACCCTGCATCTGTGGAACACCTGAATACACAATAAATCATCCCAAATTGAGGGGGTGGACTTTGGGAGCAACGATATATATATTTTTTTCCTTTTCCTCTTTGTGAGTGTGTATGTGTATGTTTCTGTGTGTGATTTTGTGTGTAATTTTGTCTGTATAGCTTTGCTTCTACCATTTGTCCTAGGGTTCTTTCTGTCTGTATCTTTTTTTCTTTTAAGTATAGTTTTTAGTGTTGTTACCATTGGTGGATTTGTTTTTTGGTTTGGTTGCTCTCTTCTTTCTTTCTTATTACTTTTAATTTTTTTAATAATTATTTTTATTTTAATAACTTTATTTTATTTTATTATTATTTTCTTTCTTTCCTTTTTTCTCCCTTTTATTCTCAGCCGCGTGAATGACTGGGTCTTGGTGCTCTGGCCGGGTGTCAGGCCTGTGCCTCTGAGGTGGGAGAGCCGAGTTCACGACATTGGTCCACCAGAGACCTCCGAGGTCCACATATCAAATGGCAAAAATCTCCGAGATATCTCCGTCTCAACACCAAGACCCAGCTCCACTCAACGACCAGCAACCTACAGTGCTGGACACCCTATGCCAAACAACTAGCAAGACAGGAACACAACCACACTCACTAGCAGGAAGGCTATTAATAAGGTAATAGACACCCCCAAAGACACCACTGGATGCGGACCTGCCCACCAGAAAGACAAGATCCAGCCTCATCCAGTAGAACACAGGCACTAGTCCCCTAAACCAGGAAGACTACACAACCCACTGAACCAACTTTAGCCCCTGGGGGCAGACACCAAAAACAACGAGAACTACGAACATGCAGCCTGAGAAAAGGAGACCCCAAACACAGTAAGTTAAGCAAAATGAGAAGACAGAGAAACACACAGCAGATGAAGGACCAAGGTAGAAACCAACCAGACCAAACAAATGAAGAGGAAATAGGCAGTCTACCTGAAAAAGAATTCAGGGTAATGATAGTAAAGATGATCCAAAATCTTGGAAACAGAATGGAGAAAATACAGGAAATGAGAAAATACAAGAAATGTTTAACAATGACCTAGAAGAACTAAAGAGCAAACAAACAATGATGAACAACACAATAAATGAAATTAAAATTTCTCTAGAAGGGATCAATAGCAGAATAACTAAGGCAGAAAAACGGATAAGGGACTGGGAAGATAAAATAGTGGAAATAACTACTGCAGAGCAGAATAAAGAAAAAAGAATGAAAAGAATTGAGGACAATCTCAGAGACCTCTGGGACAACATTAAACACACCAACATTCGAATTACAGGGGTCCCAGAAGAAAAAGAGAAAAAGAAAGGGACTGAGAAAATATTTGAAGAGATTATAGTTGAAAACTTCCCTAATATAGGAAAGGAAATAGTTAATCAAGTCCAGGAAGCACAGAGAGTCCCATACAGGATAAATCCAAGGAGAAACATGCCAAGACACATATTAATCAAACTATCAAAAATTAAATACAAAGAAAAAATATTAAAAGCAGAGAGGGAAAAACAACAAATAACATACAAGGAAATCCCCATAAGGGTAAGAGCTAATCTTTCAGCAGAAACTCTGCAAGACAGAAAAGAGTGTCAGGACATATTTAAAGTGATGAAAGGGAAAAGCCTACAACCAACATTACTCTATCCAGCAAGGATCTCATTCAGATTCGACAGAGAAATTAAAACCTTTACAGACAAGCAAAAGCTAAGAGAATTCAGCACCACCAAACCAGCTTTACAACAAATGCTAAAAGAACTTCTCTAGGCAGGAAACACAAGAGAAGGAAAAGACTTACAATAACAAACCCAAAACGATTAAGAAAATGGTAATAGGAACATACATATTGATAATTAACTTAAATGTAAATGGATTAAATGCTCCAACCAAAAGACACAGACTGGCTGAATGGATACAAAAACAAGACCCATATATATTCTGTCTACACGAGACCCACTTTAGACCTAGGGACACATAGAGACTAAAAGTGAGGGGATGGAAAAAGATATTCCATGCAAATGGAAATCAAAAGAAAGCTGGAGTAGCAATTCTCATACCAGACAAAATAGACTTTAAAACAAAGACTATTACAAGAGACAAAAAAGGACACTACATAATGATCAAGGGATCAATCCAAGAAGAAGATATAAAAATTGTAAATATTTATGCACCCAACATTGGAGCACCTCAATACATAAGGCAAATACTAACAGCAATAAAAGGGGAAATTGACAGTAACACAATCGTAGTAGGGAACTTTAACACCCCACTTTCACCAATGGACAGATCATCCAAAATGAAAATAAATAAGGAAACACAAGCTTTAAATGATACAGTAAACAAGATGGACTTAACTGATATTTATAGGACATTACATCCCAAAACAACAGAATACACTTTCTTCTCAAGTGCTCATGGAACATTCTCCAGGTTAGATCATATCTTCATTCAGAAATCAAGCCTTTGTAAATTTAAGAAAATTGAAATCATATCAAGTATCTTTTCCTATCACAATGTTATGAGACTAGATATCAATTACAGGAAAAGATCTGTAAAAAATACAAACACATGGAGGTTAAACAATACACTACTTAATAACAAAGAGATCAATGAAGAAATCAAAGAGGAAATCAAAAAATACCTAGAAACAAATGACAATGAAAACACAAGGACCCAAAACCTATGGGATGCAGGAAAAGCAGTTTTAACAGGGAAGTTTATAGCAATACAATCCTACCTTAAGAAACAAGAAACATCTCAAATAAACAACCTAACTTTACACCTAAAGGATTTAGAGAAAGAAGAACAAAAACCTCAAAGTTAGCAGAAGGAAAGAAATCATAAAGATCAGATCAGAAATTAAAGAAAAAGAAATGAAGGAAACAATAGCAAAGATCAATAAAGCTAAAAGTTGGTTCTTTGAGAAGATAAACAAAATTGATAAACATTTAGCCAGACTCATCAAGAAAAAAAGGGAAGAGACTCAAATCAATAGAATTAGAAATGAAAAAGGAGAAGTAACAACTGACACTGCAGAAATACAAAGGATCATGAGAGATTACTACAAGCAACGATATTCCAATAAAATGGACAACCTGGAAGAAATGGAAAAATTGTTAGAAAAGCACAACCTTCCGAGACTGAACCAGGAAGAAATAGAAGATATAAACAGACCAATCACAAGCACTGAAATTGAAACTGTGATTAAAACTCTTCCAACAATCAAAAGCCTAGGACCAGATGGCTTCACAGGTGAATTCTATCAAAAATTTAGAGAAGAGCTAACACCTATCCTTCTCAAACTCTTCCAAAATATAGCAGAGGGAGGAACACTGCCAAACTCATTGTATGAGTTCACCATCACCCTGATACCAAAACCAGATAAAGATGTCACAAAGAAAGAAAACTACAGGCCAATATCACTGATGAACATAGATGCGAAAATCCTCAACAAAACACTAGCAAACAGAATCCAACAAAACATTAAAAGGATCATACACCATGATCAAGTAGGGTTTATCCCAGGAATGCAAGGATTCTTTTTTTTTTTTTTTTCTTTTTTTGCGGTACGTGGGCCTCTCACTGCTGTGGCCTCTGTCGCCGCGGAAAACAGGCTCTGGACGCGCAGGCCCAGAGGCCATGGCTCAAGGGCCCAGCCACTCCGTGGCACGCAGGATCCTCCCAGACTGGGGCACGAACCTGCGTCCAGGCAGACTCTCAACCACTGCGCCACCAGGGAAGCCCAGGATTCTTCAATATATGCAAATCAATCAATGTGATACAGCATATTAACAAACTGAAGAATAAAAACCATATGATCATCTCAATAAATGAGAAAAAGCTTTCAACAAAATTCAACATCCATTTATGATAAAAACCCTCCAGAAAACAGGCATAGAGGGCACTTACCTCAACATAATACAGGTCATATATGACAAACGCACAGCCAACATCATCCTCAATGGTTGAAAACTGAAACCATTTCCACTAAGGTCAGGAACAAGACAAGGTTGCCCACTCTCCACTATTATTCAACATTGTTTTGGAAGTTTTAGCCACAGCAATCAGAGAAGAAAAAGAAATAAAAGGACCCAAACCAGAAAAGAAGTAGTTGTCAGTGTTTGCAGAAGACATGATAGTATACTTAGAGAATCCTAAAGATGCTACCAGAAAACTACTAGAGCTAATGAATGAATATGGTAAAGTAGCAGGATACAAAATTAATGCACAGAAATCTCTTGCATTCCTATACACTAGTGACAAAAAGTCTGAAAGAGAAAGTAAGGAATCACTCCCATTTACCATTGCAACAAAAAGAATAAAATACCTAGGAATAAACCTACCTAAGGAGACAAAAGACCTGTATGCAGAAAACTATAAGACACTGATGAAAGAAATTAAAGATGATACAGATGGAGAGATATACCACGTTCTTGGATTGGAAGAATCAATGTTCTGAAAATGACTCTACTACCCAAAGCAATCTACGTTCATTGTAATCCTTATCAAACTATCACTGGCATTTTTCACAGAAATAGAACAAAAAATTTCACTATTGGGGCTTCCCTGGTGGCGCAGTGGTTGAGGGTCCGCCTGCCGATGCAGGGGACGCGGGTTCGTGCCCCGGTCTGGGAAGATCCCACATGCCGCAGAGTGGCTAGGCCCGTGAGCCATGGCCGCTGAGCCTGTGCTCCGGAGCCTGTGCTCCGCAAGGGGAGAGGCCACAACAGTGAGAGGCCCGCCTACCGCAAAAAAAAAAAAAAAAAAAAAAAATTTCACTATTTGTATGGAAACACAAAGGACCCTGAATAGCCAAAGCAATCTTGAGAAAGAAAAATGGAGCTGGAGGAATCAGGCTCCCTGACTTCAGACTATACTACGAAGCTACAGTAATCAAGACAGCATGGTACTGGCACACAAACAGAAATATAGATCAATGGAACAGGATAGGAAGCCCAGAGATAAACCCATGCACATATGGTCACCTTATTTTTGATAAATGAGGCAAGAATACACAATGGAGAAAAGATAGCTTCTTCAGTAAGTGATGCTGGGAAAAAAGGACAGCTACATGTAAAAGAATGAAATTAGAACACTCCCTAATACCATACACAAAAATAAACTCAAAATGGATTAAAGACCTAAATGTAATCTCAGACAGTATAAAACTCTTTGAGGATAACATAGGCAGAACACTCTATGACATAAATCACAGCAAGATCTTTTTTGACCCACCTCCTAGAGGAATGGAAATAAAAACAAAAATAAACAAATGGGACCTAATGAAACTTAAAAGCTTTTGCACAGCAAAAGGAAACCATAAACAAGATGAAATGACAACCCTCGGAATGGGAGAAAATATTTGCAAATGAAGCAACTGACAAAGGATTAATCTCCAAAATTTACAAGCAGCTCATGAAGCTTAATATCAAAAAAACAAACAACCCAATCCAAAAATGGGCAGAAGACCTAAATACACATTTCTCCAAAGAAGATATATAGATTGCCAACAAAAACATGAAAGGATGCTCAACATCATTAATCATTAGAGAAATGCAAATCAAAACTACAATGAGGTATCACCTCACACCAGTCAGAATGGCCATGATCAAAAATCTGCAAACAATAAATGCTGAAGAGGGTGTGGAAAAAAGGAAATCCTCTTGCACTGTTGGTGGGAATGTAAATTGATACAGCCACTATGGAGAACAGTATGGAGGGTCCTTAAAAAACTAAAAATAGAACTATCATACGACCCAGCAATCCCACTACTGGGCATATACCCTGAGAAAACCATAATTCAAAAAGAGTCATGTACCACAATGTTCATTGCAGCTCTATTTACAATAGCCAGGACATGGAGGCAACCTAAATGTCCATCGACAGATGAATGGATAAAGAAGATGTGGCACATATATAAAATGGGATATTACTCAGCCATAAAAAAGAAATGAAATAGAGTTATTTGCAGTGAGGTGGATGGACCTAGAGTCTGTCATACAGAATGAAGTAAGTCAGAAAGAAAAAAAACAAATAATGTATGCTAACACATATATATGGAATTTTTTTTTTAATGGTCATGAAGAACCTAGGGGTAGGAGGGGAATAAAGTTGCAGACGTACTAGAGAATGGACTTGAGGATACGGGGAGGGGGAAGGTTACGCTGGGACAAAGTGAGAGAGTGGCATGGACATATGTACACAACCAAATCTAAAATCTATAGCTAGTGGGAAGCAGCCACATAGCACAGCGAGATCAGCTTGGTGCTTTATGACCACCTAGAGGGTTGGGATAGGGAGGGTGGGAGCGAGGGAGACGTAAGAAGGAAGAGATATGGGGATATATGTATAGGTATAGCTGATTCACTTTGTTATAAAGCAGAAACTAACACACCACTGTAAAGCAATTATACGCCAATAAAGATGTTAAAAAAAAGTTAATGGAACACAAAGGAAGACAGTAAGAAAGGAAACGAGGGACAAAAAATCTACAAGATACACAAAACACAAGTAACAAAACTGGCAATAGTAAGTCCTTCCGCATCAGTAATTACTGTAAATACAAATGGTTTAAACTCCCATCAAATGACATAGATTGTCTGAATGGATTTTTAAAAGGGTCCAATTATATACTGACTACAAGAGACTCAGATGTAAGGACATACATAAGCTGAAAGTGGAAGGAGTAAAAGAGATATTCCATGCAAACAACAACCAAAAGAAAGTAGAAGGGACTACAATAATTTCAGTCATGGTTGTCTCCAAAAGAGATAATGCAAGTCTGAACTTGGGCAGTGGAAAAGTAGAGAATGGGATGGATTCCAGAAATATTTATGACACAGGAGTTGATCACTGAGGAAGATGAGGCAGAAAGGAAAATCAAGGATGACCTTCAGGTTTCTCTAAAGGGAAAAGAAAATATTGACTTAGAAGGAGAAAGGCAAAAAAATGAGAGAAACCTACCAAAGAAGGAATGGATTCTCTTGTCTTATCCCTAAGAGAACTTTTTCTTTTCCTTAACTCATTGAAACAGTTTCTACATAGGCACCTTAAATTGAACTATAAAGCAGAAAAACCAAGAATGCTAACACGTAGTCAGATATAACTTTACTAAGCTTTTACTTATTTTTAAATGAGCACAGCGAGATGAAACTATATTTAGTCTTACATCTCTAGGCTTATGTGTGCCTAAAGGAATCATACAGGCTTTATTTTTCGTGAGCAATTGGAAGATGTTTCAATTTTTTTTTTTTTTTTTTAATTTTTGGCCACACTACAAGGCATGTAGGATCTTAGTTTCCCCACCAGGGATCAAACCCGCGCCCCCTGCATTGGAAGGCAGAGTCTTAACCACTGGACCACCAGGGAAGTCCTCAACTTTTTAATGGGAAGAAAAATCTAATTTGACAATACTTTCTTTTCTCAAATTGCAGTTGACTACATAATTAATTTTTAATTAACTTTTATTGGAGTATAGTTACTTCAAAAATATTGTGTTAGTTTCTACTGTACAGCAAAATGAATCAGCCATACATATACATGTATCGCCTCCATTTTGGACTTCCTTCTCATTCAGGTCACCACAGTGCATTAAGCAGAGTTCCCTGTGCTACAGAGTATGTTCTCATTAGTTACCTATTCTGTACATAGTATCAATAGTGTATATGGATACCAAGGGGGAAAGGGGGGATGAGAGGAATTGGGAGACTGGGATTGACACATAATTAACTTTTAAAGTGATGGTAGAAAAGTCAATTGCATTATCCTTATAGTAATCATTTTTCAGGTCTTACGACTACATCCTGACTAGATATTCACAATCTCTGAAAAGAAGCTGCCCTCTTCAGTGTCTACCTTCCTTCAAAAGAACCTTACGTAAAAGACCTGACAGGCTAAGTGAAGAGAAGAACAAATACAGCTATTCAAATTTCAGCCAAGTAATCTACTTTCATGTAATTGAGGCAAGAGGACTTTCCTATTGAAGTATCAAGATAATTACCAGTTCTCAGCTTTAATTGTCCCAGGGGAAAACTAGTCTTAAAAAAAAAAGAAAAAAAACAGCTCTAAGAAATTCAGAAAGTAGTTTTCTGAACATTTTGTAACGTGAAGAAAAGGACTTTGCAATCCGAGTAGCACTTTCTGCAAACCCTAAAACAGAGAAGTACAAAAAGTTAGGAGGAACAGTACAATGGCAAATAATTAGGGCAATCTGCCCTCTGCATGGTTTCTGGTCAGAGAGCAATCAGGAATAAAACAGAATGCATCCCACACTTTATTTAATTGGAGTCAGAAAATATCATAGACAAGATTTATTATGTAGGCACAAGTTAAGAGAAATCATATTTTAATAATATTGTGGACACTGAATCTGAAATTAATCAGACAAGTTGGAGAAAACTTTGCAAGCAAGCAAAAGCACTTGAAATCTTCCATCTCCCTTCACTATTTGGGATATTCTAAAACAGAAAGGTCTAAATTCCCAGATTTAGAGATACTTTTTTGCTCTAGCTTAGTGAATGGGAACATTGCTTTTTTTCAGTCTAGCTTGATGTTTAATGGCATCCCTGCTTTTCCCCCATATCCCTTTTCAGTTTAGCCCAGTGTAGCCCTGAAAAGGATACAGATTCCCCTCAGATTATAAATGCTAGTCAGCCTGTAATCCTCAGCACTTTTTTTTCTCACTGCCTGGCATCCAGGTATCCTTCCCGAAAATTACTCCATTTGACTCATTCTCTTTCATAGGGTACAGTCCTGGTGCAACTGCAATCCAGGTGTCCTGCCCTCAACCCTTGATGAGAGTCAAAGAGGTCCCTGAACAGTCCCTCTGAGAGTTCAGATTCTACCTCCCAGGGCCTGGAGGTAGGACCTATCAGATTCCCTATCCCAGGATTTAAATCTACCATATATTTAAGTACTTTAGTGATAGCATAATGTTTCTGAACCTGATTTTCTATACTTTCCATCAATTCCAGAGACTCCCTGAGATCCTCCCACCAAAAAAGCCCTTTTGCTTAAGTAGACTAAAGTTGGTTTCTTCTACCTGTAACTCAAAAACAGTGACACTATCATATCATTGTAAATACTGTTTACTATTTTTCAACTTTGAGAATCAACCTAAACCAAACCCAGAGAACACAATTTTGGTTATAGAAGAGACTTTTCATGGTTGTGACTTGGAATATATAGCAGGTGGTGTTGCAGGACATTATTACCACACTTGCAAAGATCTCTGTAAAATGTGGCTTCTTTAAGCAGCAAAGAATTCAAGCAGATTGAAGAGGATCAGAAAATCCAATCAGGCTGGGGGTTCCCAATTAGATGGAGCTGTTGCTTATCTTCAGTGTTAAATTACACTCCACTAAGTCTCTCATCATCAGATAAACTTAAATTATCCTTTAGCCTCCAAGGCAGAGCTTCTAGACTTAATTTCCCTTAGCCTTTTCCTGGCAGCTTTTACTTGTCTTCCCTGTGCATCTCAGGGGATGGTTTCATAGGCAGGGCAGATCATGCCTGAAAGGTCCAGCTGAGTTTTATCAATTCGCAAGTGCATACACCCTATTTCAATTAACTCACATTGCTTATGGACTTTTATCTAATAATAATTCACCCTGAGCAGGTCCTGTGTTTTTATTACACAATATTTTTATCATTGTGCAGCTTCCCCAGACTGAAGCCAGGTTTCTCCTCCCACCAGCAGGCCTCACTATGTCTCACTCCAGGTGAAAAGTATAAATTAACAGAAAAAAGGGGCAGAATTGTTAATATCCTTCTTTCACATTAATAGGAATCAAGATACTAACTAAAGTTTAAAAGAACAAGAAATAGGAGCAAAAAAAAGGAATTAAACAAACAAAATTAAGCACTTGAAAAACTAAAATTAATGTAATATTTAAATAATGAGAAGTAGAGATAAAGTAAATAAATTATATCTTTATCTTATTTGCAGTTAAAAGTTGGATTAGTTTTCTAATTCTGCATAACAAATTATTATGTTTATCAGCTTAAAACAAAAGATTTATCATCTCACAGTTTTCTGTGGGTCAATGCCCAGGTTAGCTGGATCTTCTGCTCAGGACCTCACCAAGCTGAAATCAAGGTGTCAGTCAAGGCTGCAGTCACATCTGAGGCTTGTAGTTCTCTTCCAAGCTCTTTAATTGTTGGCAGAATTCATTACCTTGTAGTTGTATGACTGAAGTCCCTGATTTCGTGCTGCTGTCAGCAAGCGATCACCCTCCAGAACTGGAAGCCACCCTCAGGTCCTAGCCATATGACTCTCTTTTCTCAAAATATGGCAGCTTTCTCTTCAAGACTGTAGGAGTACCTTTTTTGGAAAGGTCCAACCCCTCTATTAAGGGCTCATCTGAATAGGTCAGGTACACCCAAGATAATCTCCATTGCATTAACTAAAAGCCAATTGATTAATAACCTAATTATTAGAGTTATGGCCCATAATATTCACAGGTCTCACCACCCTCAAAGAGAGAAGATTACATAGGGCATGCACACCACAAGGAGGGAATGAATCTTAGTGGCCATCTTAGACTTCCGAATAGCACACAGTCATTATCTAAAGTAGGTAAATCAGAAATCAGAGGAACAAGCATACTATTCGAACTTAAATTTAGACTTTTAACAACCAAAATATAGAATTAAACATATATTGGTTTTGAGGAATGGACCTGGGCAGGGAGAGAGACAGTTACTTTTCATCATATGTTTTTATGTACTATTTCAGTGTTATTTTATATTATACAAGAAATTATGTTACAGTAGAAAAATTAGAAACCACAAACAGGGGTGGTGGAAAACTCTCACCTTCACAGGCTCACTTTTTCTTCTCTTAAGTGTTCAAGTTACTTTGAGTTGATTCTTTGGACTTATTCTCTTCTTTCTCTACCTACTCTCCCTGGATGATTTCACCCATTCCTGTGGCTTCAACTATCTTCTATATGCTGTTGGTTCTCAAATATATATTTACAGCCCTGACCTCTCTTTTGAGTTCCACACACGTCTTTAATTCTTCCTACATATCTCCAACTACTTAACTAACCAATGTCTCAAACCTAGTAAGTCCATTCCTAGTAAGTTCACTCAGTCTCTCAAACTATAAATTTTGGAGTCATCTGTCACACCTGCCTATAATTCATGGTCACCAAGTCCTCTTGGGTATAATCAGACTAGTTCCACATCCAACACTATCTCACCATCACCACTGCCACACCATGCCCAAGCCTCATTTCTTTTAACTGATTTCTATCTACCAACCTTCCACCTACTAATCTATCCTCCAGACTCCTAAGGGTCATCTTCCTAAAAAACAAATGTGATTACACCACTCCCTGGTTGAAAACTCTCCTTCTCCCCAGTTTCCTTAGGGATAAGCCCAACCCAAATCTCATCGTCATCTCCAGTTGCTTCTCATCCCTCCTGTTACTCCTTCTCATGTCTCTGACATGCAAACACAGTCTATCTTCCAACCATACTGAATTTCTCACCGTTTGATAAATATGCCGTGTTCCTTTATAATTACTGAATTTTACACATGCAGTCCTCTCTTCCTAAAATGTTCTAGCCTCATACCCATCTACTCTTGTCTCCTCCCTGGTCCTACTCCCTCTCATCTTCTTGCACACTGCTCCTTCCTATAGCAAACCTCTCACCATTTTATGAATAGACCTGCCCTTTGACAATCCTGTGTCTTTTCACACAATTTTCTCTATATACAGAATGCATTCATCAAACTCCTATTCACTTTTAAAGATCCAATTCAAATGTTGCTTTCTCTAGCAGGGGCTTCCTCATCTCCTCACAAAGAGTTCATTCCTTTTCCTCACAACATATAGTTCTTCTGCATTTTTCATTACCATCTCACTTATTATCTTCCCCACTCAAGGACATTTTCAGGAGGGAATCTCTATTATTTGTATCTATATCATTAGTACCAAACACAATTCCTGGTGCATACTACATGCTCAATAAATGTTTTATAAAACAAGATTAACTTGCACATATATGGCCACTTGACTTATGAAAAACGCAAAATTATAACACATATCTATATGGAAAAGTGAATTTTGTCCTTACCTCACACTATATGCAAACATTTATTCCAGATAAATTATAAAGATAAACGTGATTTTAAAATAAAGCTTCTAGGGACTTCCCTGGCGGTCCAGCGGATGGGACTTTGCCTTCCAACACAGGGGGTGTGGGTTTGATTCTTGGTCGGTGAGATAAGGTTCCACGTGCCTCATGGTCAAAAAACCAAAACATAAAAAAACAGAAGCAATATTGTAACAAACTCAATAAAGACTTTAAAAATTGTCCACATCAAAAAAAAATAACAACTTAAAAAAAATAAAGCTTCTAGAAGATAAATTTGGAAAACATCTTTATGACTTATGACCTCAGAGCAGGCAAAGATATCTTAAGCAGAAATAAAAAAGATATCTTTATTTTAATAAAGATAAATAAAATAAAAAAGATATCTTTATTTTATTCTGCTTAAGATATCTTAAGCAGAAATAAAAAAGATATCTTTATTTCTTAAGCAGAAATAAAAAAGATATCTTAAGCACAAATGTGTTAATCATAAAAGAAAAGATTGATAAGTTACACTACATTGAAATAAAGAACTTCTGGCCATCAAAAGACACAACTAAAAAAACAAAAAGGCAAGTCACAGAATGGAAACGATATTGGCAATGCATCCATTCAACAAAGAACTTGCACCAACTACAAATAAATGTTTCTAAAAATAAAAAACAGATAACCCAATGGAAAAAATATGGACAAATGACTCACAAAAGAATATATCTAAATAACCTATATGGATATAAAGATGTATTCAATTTCATTAGTCATCAGAAAAATGCAAATCAAACTGACAAGTGAGATATCAAAACCTACTCATCAGATTGGCTAAAATTAAAAAGACTGACAGTATCAAATGCTGATTAAATTGTGGAACAACAGGAATGCTCATGCACTACTGGTGACAGTTTAAAATGGTACAAACTCTATATAACTATTTGACAGTCTCTACTAAAATCATATACACGACACCCCTTGACCCAGCATTTCCACTTCTAGGTATATACCCACAGATATCCTTACATATGTATACCAAAGAGAATTAACAAGAATGTTCACAGAAGCACTATTTGTAATAGCCCCAAATGGAAACAACATAAATGTCATTCATCAATAAAACAGATAAATTGTGGTATATTTATCAAAGAGAAATTACACACGAACAAAAACGAAACAACTACAGCTACATGCAAAAACATTGGTAAAGTCACAAAATGTTGAAGAAAAGAAGCTAGACACAAAAGAGTACATACTACATGATTCTACTTACATAAGCTTCAAGAAACAGGTAAAGCTTCCCTGTGGCAACAGAAGTCAGAGTTCGGTGTGATGGTTGGGAGGGGGCACAAGGCAGACCTCTTAGACCTCTAGTAATATTATATTCCTATCTGGGTACTGTTTACATGGGTTTGCTGATTTTGTGAAAATTCATCAAGTTGCACATTTATGATTTTTGCAGTCTCCTCTATGCATGTTATACTTCAATAAAAAGTTTACTTAAAAAATTAACTTGCACTGCTCTTACATTCTGCAGCATTAATGACTGCTGGTTGGACTGTAATTTCTATAATCAATAAGGAAGTGAATAGCATGTTACCATGTTATTATTTCCTAGAGTCAGTTTCTGAACTGAGATCATTATCCCAGCATGTTAAATCATTTGAAAGCATTATAAAAGCCTATTACAATTGAATATCCACTTAACCTGTAAATTT
The DNA here is from genome assembly GCF_949752795.1 of Hyperoodon ampullatus. Taxonomy (NCBI): domain Eukaryota; kingdom Metazoa; phylum Chordata; class Mammalia; order Artiodactyla; family Ziphiidae; genus Hyperoodon; species Hyperoodon ampullatus. The sequence continues at coordinate 120,466,628 of NC_136916.1, read as the reverse complement.
TTCTTTTTTATTATTATTATTATTATTATTATTTTGGCTGCGTTGGGTCTTCATTCCTGTGCACAGGCTTTCTCTAGTTGCGGTGAGCAGGGGCTATTCTTCGTTGCAGTGTGTGGGCTCCTCATTGCAGTGGCTTCTCTTGTTGTGGAGCACAGGCTCTAGGTGCGCTGGTTTCAATAGTTGTGGCACACGGGCTCAGTAGTTGTAGCTCATGGGCTCTAGAGCGCAGGCTCAGTAGTTGTGGTGCACGGGCTTAGTTGATCCACAGCATGTGGGATTTTCCCGGACCAGGGCTGGAACCTGTGTTCCCCTACACTGGCAGGCAGATTCTTAACCACTGCACCACCAGGGAAGTCCCAACCTGTTAATTTTTCAAAGAATAAAAGTTTGAAAAGCATAATTTTACAATGTGTTTACAGTTAGTTGGCTAATAACATTTAAGCACAGCATCAAAGGGTTAAACTAAGTCATTCTGCACATTTCTAAGAGGTTCCACTAGGAAGATTTCAAATGAAAACTGTTATTGTCAAAAAATCAGGCTACTCCTTATCTTCCTTTAGAAAGCTGTGTTAGGTTATTATGGTAGGCTGACAATGGTTCCCCAAATATATCAGGTTGTAAATCCAGGAACTTGTAAATGTTACCTTATAAGCAAAAAGGTCTTCACAGATGTGATAAAGTTAAGGGTCTTGAGATGGAGAGATCATCCTCAATTAACCAGGTGGGCCTTAAATGTAATTATATGTATACTTATAAGAAGGAGATTTAACTACACGTAGAAGAAAAAGTGATATAAAGACAGAGCGGAGAGAGATTTAAAGATGCTGGGTTTTAAAGATTGGAGTGATGTGGCCAGAAGCCAAGGAATGCTGGCAACCACCAAAAGCTAGAGAGGCAAGGAATGCATTCTCCCCTAGAGCCTCCAGAGGGAATGTCACCCTGCCAACACCTTGATTTCAGCGTAGTGATAAAGATTCTGTACTTCTGGCCTCCAGAACTGTAAGAGAGTAAATTTCTGATGTTTCAAGCCACGAAGCTTGTGGTAATTTGCTACAGCAGTTACAGGAAAACAATACAGGTGCTAAATATCAACACTGAAAATTGTATAATATCTCTAAAAATAATACCCTTTTTTCAAACTTGTAAGTTTATTTTCCCAATTGATATTATGGATTGTGGCATTTTATAGAACACAGAAGTATTCACAGAAAGTAGAAAGATAAAACAAATACTAGAACATAATTTATATGGTTCATCATAGGGACCTTAAAAAATACAAGTTTGTGATTTTCTACTCTCAAGTTATCTTTTGTCTGCTAAGGGCTGGGCTTTAATATTCACTAGTTCTTTTGTTTCATTTTGTTTTGTTTTTCGGTACGCGGGCTTCTCACTGCTGTGGCCTCTCCTGCCGCGGAGCACAGGCTCCGGACGCGCAGGCTCAATGGCCCTGGCTCATGGGCCCAGCCGCTCCACGGCACGCGGGATCCTCCCGGACTGGGGCACGAACCCGTGTCCCCTGCATTGGCAGGTGGACTCTCAACCACTGCGCCACCAGGGAAGCCCTAATATTCACTAGTTCTTAAAACGTCAAGTGGTGTTAAAAATGGAATGTAAGCCTTCTAACTCAAAAACTCAAATAAAGAGTATAAAAAGCATTTATTTAATTTATTAAGGATTTTTTAAAATGAAAATATATAGGGATATATTGAGATTTCAGAGGGTTCTCAAATAAAACCTAAGTGCCTTATGGTAATTCATTAATCCACTTATCCTCAGTGAATGCTTGAGCTAATTTTAGCATATTGTATTCTCAATGAATATGTCCCAATTCACCCAAAAGATTAATAGTTTATGCAATGCATTCTTATCAGGTACAGATACACAAAGCAATGTGCTAGCTGCTGATGTTGGGAGGTGGAGGAGTGAGCCACAGAAAGCAAAAACTTTTCAGTGCTGATTTCTGCTGTATGGGACCTGCAGCAATAAGATACAGACCTACAGAAAGATAAAATGAACACAGATAGCTATATTACAAGATTGTTTCTCTAAGTGTTATACGAGAGTTATAGGTAAAAGGTTAGAGTTCAGAAAAAGGAGAAATTTCCATAGAACTAGGGTGGGAAGAGGACAAAGGCAATGAAAATAGTCCATGGAGAAGGTGGGCCTTGAATTATCTAATGTGCCAATTACCTAATTATCTAATGAACAGTCCAGGTGATAAAGTATCATGTGTCCAAGTTACTGTACAGAGATGACTTTGGCTGGGGTTTACAACTGATTGGAAACAACTCAGTAAAAGTCAGGCTAAGGAGGTTGGACTTGTCTATAAGCCATGAAAACCCACAAGAAGTTCTAAAGCAAAGGAGTGGTAAGATTGAGAAATTAATCAAGCAAGGTATAATAGGAAATAGGGCTAGGGAGAGAAGATGGGCAAAAGTGTATCAGGTTCTAGCTCTGCTACTTGCACTAATCTCGGGCAAATTACTTGTCTTCCTGTATCTCAGACTCTATTTCTGTAAATGGAGTTAACTGAAATGACCTCATAAGATTGCTGTGAGGGTCAAAAATAAATAAGGAACATAATAATATTACATAACTTTTAAAATAGGATAAGTAAAAGGTATAAAATACAAAGTACGCACTTACATTCATAATCCAGGCAAGATTTAAGGAGGGCCTGAAGAATCAACTGGGAATCTGAATCAAAAAACAGATACCAGGGGCTTCCCTGGTGGCGCAGTGGTTGAGAGTCCACCTGCCGATGCAGGGGACACGGGTTCGTGCCCCGGTCCGGGAGGATCCCACATGCCACGGAGCGGCTGGGCCCATGAGCCATGGCCGCCGAGCCTGCGCATCCGGAGCCTGTGCTCCACAACGGGAGAGGCCACAACGTGAGAGGCCCGCGTACCGCAAAAAAAAAAAAAAAACAGATACCAGAGATATTTCAGTGGTAGACCTGACAGACTCAGCAATTGATATAATGGGGATGGAGATGCAGGGAACAAGGACCAAGAGATTTTAACCTTAGATGACAACAACAATGAGAACATAAAAAGAAGAGTAGGTTTATGGCTCACTAGATCTCTCCTTGACTCAACAAATAATCATCATGTACAGGTACCATTCTAAGTTCTGGGACTGCTGCAGAAATAAAGTAGACAAAGAGCTGCCGCACAGAGCTTGTATTCTATGGAGGGACACAGGTAATTAAAGATAAATAAACACATGGTATGTCAGTATATTAATCATGTTTTTTATTATCTGTATTTTATGATATTTTGACAACTCCTTTTATGAGACTCCTGTAATCTGGTACACTATCTCCCAGGCCTAAATCACCCCAGGACCAGGTACCAGACAACTAGGAACCACCCTTATATCTCAGAACCTGCAGAAATTACTCAAACTAAACTTGTTCAGCTACTTACTCTGCCTTTCCCAATCCTTCCCACAAGAACCACAATAAAGGCCCTGGCCCATGCTTTCCCCTCACTCCTTCTGCATCCTGACCTACCCCTGTGCTTCCCCATCGGGCCCTGCATGGCATGGCATGCCTCCTCCCCTTGCAAACTGTAACAAACTATCTTTTCAATGGCAATCATCTTTTATCATCTATTAACCAAAAGAATACCCTATCATGGCAGTTAACTGAGGTTTTACTTCACATAGTCAGATTAATTTTTAGCATACTAAATGGCTTGTCATGTCCTCCAACATACCAGAATGGTATTATACTTGGAAGTAATTCTCTAATATGTTTCACTATATTTTTTCCACTATAGTTATTTTCATAATAATTGAAATGTATATGAATTGAACATTTTACAATTTACAATAATCTTCTTCCCCAAAGTATCTCTTTTCTCTCATCTATGCTGCCTATCTAAAAGAGGATTCATATAATACAATATTTCATATTTTTCAAGCATATAATATAGTTTAATAAATATTAACATGTTATTAGTATTTTATAATCAAAATAAACATCTACATGAATTTCCACACTTACACAGTTATTTCAAAATGCCATTTAAGACAAACAGTACCATTATTCAAAAACTTCATGTTGGTATAAATATTGGAAACATTGGAAATTTAAAAAATTTTTAAACCTTGAGATATACACATTAAAGAGGTTTTCCATGTTGCTATTTTTGGTTACCTAAACCTAACTAAAATTACTTTCACCAGCATGTTTTGAAGAATCTTACTTATTGCTGCAGATTCCCTAAGTAAGGTAAATATAACTATTAATGTCAAAAGATAGGCAATATATAGACACAAAGTATCATAATCCAAATAAACCAAGATAAATGTCTTCAGAAAAGATTTGTGATAATTTTGACTTGAAAGCTTATTTATTATCAATTGTTTAGAACGACTCATAGTTATTTGTTATAAGATGCACTTGAATCCGTAATGAAGAATCCACAATTATTTAAAGCCTCAAGTTGGCAAATCAGTTATCCCATAATGAATGGCAAGTGATATCAGTTGTAAACGTGCATCACAAGGATCATGTACCATTTTAGTAGAAATACTGAAAAAAAACTTGAACAGCATTTTATTACTATGCTAACGCAACACAAGTTTGTGGCAACTATATGGGATCCAGAAAATAATGTTTAAATACCCAAGAAGTACATTTAGAATTTCTATACACTAATGTCTTCAAACAACTGTTTACATTACACTAAACCAGCAGTACTCAAACTTTTTGGTCTCAGGATCTTTTTAAACATTATGGAGGGCCCCAAAGAGCTTTTGTTTATGTGGGTTCAGTAAATTGTTTATTACCGTATAATAAATTAAAACAGAGAAAATATTTAAATATGTATTTACTTATTTAGTAAAACAATTTTTTAAATTATAATAAACTCACCACATATTAATATCAGAGCAACTATACTATCACGTGCTGTAGCCTCTGGAAGAAAAAGGGAGAAATAAAAGTCTGAGTATTATTATGGAAACAGTTTTGACCTTGCAGACTCCCTGAAGAACAGAACCACTTTGAGAACTGCTGCTCTAAATCTTTCATTTATCAGTAGGAAAAGTTGAATTTGTCTACTAGGTCACAAGAAAATGCAGTTTTCAGAAGGGAGAACTAACAGTAACCAAGGCAGTTCTTAGAGTTTTAAGAAACAGCCCAAGCGCAATGACTAAGATAAGGGCTATAACTCCCAGCTTTACACAGAGTTCAAGTTCAGAGCCTGAGCCAACAACAGCATAGCCTGGATACACTCATAGACAGGAGTAATGTTTGTGACATGCAAATGGTCATCAGCAGTTAGTTAACTGTGACAATGCTCTTAGTTTAAAAAATCAACTTAATGATTTCTTTATGACTGCTGAATCCATTAGAGTTAATCACATATCAATATTGCAGTTAACTGATAAAAGTGATAAACTGTGCTTCTGTTCATCTTGTGTTGTCTAAAACATCTTCTGTGTGCTAAAATTCCTAAGTATAGATAAATAAGTCCTTGAGCTGGATCTGGCAAAATAGCTAATGAAGAACATTTGTACAATACAGTGCATGTGTGAGTAGCAAATGTTTATATTTATTTGGCTTATATAAACATGCATGTATATTCACAAATTTCCTAGTCTCTTTAATTTACCATATTAATTTCCTTTTCTATGCAAAAACAAAATATAAACATTGTTCTACAGCTCAATGAATTCGAAGACAAAATTATAAAGATTTTAATTTTTTTATGTCTATATAGTAGACATTTTGTTTGTCCACTATTATACCTTAAATGATCCTGATTGTTACAATCTGGCTTCAAAATGATTAAAAGCCAACAGAATATACCATGGAAAAAAGACAATCTCTTCAGCAAGTGGTGTTGGGAAAGTCAGACAGCCACATGTAAATCAATGAAGTTAGAACAAACCCTCACATCATACCAAAAATAAACTCAAAATGGCTTAAAGACTTAAATTAAGACATGACACCATAAAACTCCTAGAAGAGAACATAGGCAAAACATTCCCTGACACAAATCGTACCAATGTTTTCTTAGGTCAGTCTCCCAAGGCAATAGAAATAAAAGCAAAAACAAACAAATGGGACCTAATTAAACTTACAAGCTTTTGTACAGCAAAGGAAACCATAAACAAAATGAAAAGACAACCTATGGACTGGGAGAAAATATTTGCAAATGATGCAACCAACAAGGGCCTAATATCCAAAATATACAAACAGCTCATACAACTCAACCACACAAAAAACCAAACAATCCAATTATAAGCTACCTCCATCTCTTCTCTTCATCGTCAAATTACTCAAAAGGATATCCTTGAGGGGTAGGAAGCAATATCTTAAGAATGAAGTATATGACAAATAACTGCTGAGCACAAAGAAATAATCACTGTGATGCCACCAAACAAAATGCCCGTGAGCCACCGAGCTGCACATTGGTCCCTCCTCTTCCTGGGGCTACTTGCTTCTCTGGATGTGAAGGAAGACCAAGGTTCAGAGAAAGCACCCCCAGAAATGATGTGTGCTCAGGGGATGTGATTCAACACACCCAAACTATATACATCAGTTGACAGCAACCTCAGTTCACTTTCCTTTTATTACCAGGTAGCTAAAGGCCTTAAGAAAGATTACAAGCCATATGTTTCCAGGCCTCCAACTCAAAACCAGCTCTAATTCTAAGAGTACAATTGAGAAAGTACCAGGTTAAAGTAGAGTAGGAAGTCAAGTCAAGGAAAGTACACCCATAATTCTCTAGGCAAGCAGTCCTCTATAGATGAATAATAAACAGAAAGACTTGAATACAGGGCCTGTGCAAAACTATTACAAAATGAACTAAATAAATGTGATATGAGCAAGACAAATGAAAAATATGTTCAAACTACTTATAATTGAAGAAACACAATTTTAAATAAGGATTTTTCACTCAGGTGTCCTTTGCTGGTTTTGAGTATAGAGGAAGGAGACCACAAGCCAAGGAGTATAAGAAGCCTCTAGAAAATGGAAAAGGCAGGGAAATGGATTCTTCCCTGGAGCCTTCAGAAAGTAACACAACCTCACCCGCACCTTTTATTAGGGCCTATTCCCTAATCTATTTTGAGTTAATTTTGTGTATGGTGTAATACAGGGACCCAGTTCATTCTTCTCCATGTGGATACCCAGTACTCCCAACATTTACTGAAGAGACTATCCTTGCCCCATTGCATATTCTTGCCTCCTTTGTCAAAAATTAACTGACCTTATATACATGAGTTTATTTCTGTACTTGCTGTTCTGTTCCATTGATCTACATGTCTGTTTTTATACCAATACCATACTGTTTTGATTACTAGAGATTTGTAATATAGTTTGAAGTTAGGAAGTGTGATGCCTCCAGCTTTGTTCTTCTTACTCAAGACTGATTTCACTTTTGGGGGACTTTTATGGTTCAATACATATTTTAGGATTGTTTGTTTTCTATGAAAAATGCCATTGGAATTTTGATAGAGATGACATTAAATGGACATTTCAACAATATTAATTTTTAATCCATGACCATGGAATATCTATCCATTTATTTGTGTCTTCATTTCTATTGTCAATGTCTTATAGTTTTCAGTGTACAGATCTCTCACCTCCTTGGTTATATTTGTTCCTAAGTATTTTATTGTTTTTGATGCAATTACAAATGAGATTGTTAACTTCTCTGATAGTTCACTGTTTATGTATAGAAAAGCAACTAATTTCTGTATATTGATTTTGTATCCTGAAAATTTACTGAATTTTTATTAGTCCTAACAGTTTTATAGTGGAGTCCCTTATGGTTTTCTATATATAATATCATGTCATCTGCAAAAGGAGACTTTTATTTGTTCCTTTTTGATTTGCATTATTTTATTTATTTTTATTGTCTAATTGTTCTGGCTACAACTTACAGTACTATGCTGAATAAAAGTGACAAAAGTGGCATCTTTGCCTTGTTCCTAATGTTAGAGGTAGTTTTTAGCCTTTCACCATTAAGTATGATGTTAGCTGTGGGCTAGGTGTCTTGGAAACCCATGCCTCATGGGAGAGTCAAAAGTTGGGGTGCTAGATGTGCAGTCCAAACTCTGCTCCTCAGAGAGAAGCTGGGAGTTGGAGTACTTTCTCAATAGTAAGACACTGCTGGGGGCGGAGTTTATGGTGAGTGTGTGTCTCAGTCTTTCCTACCCATTTTGTATTTTCTCATATGCCTGATACATAGGAGTTGCTTAGCTAGTTTCTTGATTTCTTTCAGAGGGAATTTCTTAGAATGCAGCTATACACTTGTTGCATCCATGGGAGGAAGAATGTTCGGAGCCTCCTATGTTGCCATCTTGATAAACTCTCCAAATGTTAGTTATTTCTAGAAGACACTGAAATGGCTCACTCAGTACATGTTTTAACTGCTTCTTCTATTATGCTGAAGCTAAACAGCTGAAAACTATTTCTCAATCCCTTTGTACCTAGGGTTCTAGGTTTTATTCAAGTTCCTATGATCAGATGTTAATCTTGACTTTGGTATTCACTTTTGTTGTTGTGGCTTGGAACAGCAGTGGCACAGTCTGGGACAGCAGCTGTAACAGCAGCTTCCTAAATTGGCAGACCATTTTCTGCTCATAGGAGAGGCTCAGGAGCTGATAGTTTTGGTGGTGTCTTTCTGATACTATAGTATCCTGCTTGGGGTAAAAGCAACAATCTCTTGCCAGCCAGTGTGAGTTGGGAACCATTCCTGGAAGCTCAACCTAGAATCTGTGAGCCATTTAATACTCCGTGATTAATCTCTTTGTGCTTAAACCCATTAGAGTGAGTTTTATTCTCCAAAACTGAACCAAAGTACTACTGTTATTTCTTCTGGAGAAAATTTCCATCTGTGAACAAAAAGATCTATGACCAAGATAGCAATTGAGAGACAGATTTCACTCTGCAAATTTGACTTTAAGTCAGTGAAGCAGGAACCAACTCAAAAACAAAGTATGGCAATTACAAGATATTGAATATAGTTCCCTGTGCTATAGTCCTTGTTGTCTATCTACTTTATATATAATAATGTGTATCTTTTAATCCCAAGCTCCTGATTTATCCCTCCCTGCCCCTTTTCCCTTTGGTAACCATAAATTTGTTTTCTATGTCTGTGGGTCTGTTTCTGTTTTGTAAATAAGTTCATTTGTATCATTATTTTAGATTCCACAAATAAGTAATATTCAGTATCTTGTAATAACCTATAATGGAAAATAATCTGAAAAATAGTACATATATTTACATAAATATATATTAAACTGAATCACTTTGCTGTATACCAGAAACTAACACAACACTGCTAATCAACTATATTTTGATTAAAAAAAAAAAAAGAATGGCAAGCAATGGTTTGTAATGGGCCTCAGTGGACATTTGGGTTGTTGGAATTTGGATGCAGCATTTAAAAAGATATCAGAATTTCTTGACTATAACTTAGTTTAATAAAATAACATGCCACTGTTTTGCTATATATTTCTTTCTGTAAGCATGTATCAGGACTCTTCCATACAAACACCTTCAAGAAGCAGTAACTACTCATCTGCATGAACCTACAGGCCCTGGGAAGGTCAAGCACTGGATGTGAACTCCAACAGGAAGCATAAAAGAACTCAGAATCTAGGTCTCCTGGAACCTCAGGGCTGTTCTGTCTGAATTTAGCCATCATTCTTTCTTTACCTCTGGGCTCTTGAGAAGCTCTATAACTTTACCCTATACCTTTAACCCTACTTCAAGTACTGACTGATGAACAGCTGAGAAGGATGTGTGACACTCTCCATGGCTTTGACTTCTATAGTCCCATGACTACTTTTTAGGTACACAAACAATAGCCGTAAAAATAATCTAGTAAATTTTTGTAGCAGATAGTATGGCAACAAGAAATATTTATTGAGTGCCAAAGGTATAAAGCATTCCAGGTAGTTGAGATACAGATCAAAAAGTAGACCTAGTTCCTGCTCTTAACACACAGGCACTGACCATTTTGCTTCTGAGTGTTTCTGCTTACTTGTAAAGTCACTGAGCTCAAACTGAAACAATAGCAAAAAGCACAAATGCAGACCTTAATCTGTGCTTCTGTACTTATAAAATAAAACTCACTTAAAATCCCTTATGCTATAATAAGTAATTTCTCACCAATAGTGTACTCAGACCTGGAAGTGTCTAGAATTTAACCATTTTACACTCCCTGTGTGTGGAAAAACTAACAAACAAATAAATCCTCTATGTACATTTTCTGTATCTTGATGGGGGTTTAGATAACCCAGGCTTTTGCATTGCTCAAAACTTATCTAATGGTACGCTTAAGATTTGAATATCACTGTTACATAAATTTTACCTCAAAGAAAAACAAACAAAATAAATATTAAACTCTAGTTAATTACATGCATGCTAAAATGTCTAGGAGTGAAATGTACTGATGCCTGCAACTTAGTTTGAAATGCATCAAAAAATTAGATGCACAGAAGGCAAATATAACAAAATGTTAACAATCATAGACTCAAGGTGATAGATTCAATAATTTTTTCCAAATATTCTTTATATTGAATATTTCCATAATAAAAGTTTAGGGGAAAAAATGGTCCCCTATAGCAGAGCAATCACCAATTTCCTAATTGGACCTAATTCTGGGACCACATTGACTTGCACAGATAAAGAGCCCTATGGAAAGAAAAAATCAAGAGCAAATAATGCAAATATGATAGATCATGGAAGAAACTGGGGTTTATTTTCTAGGCACATGGAAGATGGAGAGAGGTGCAGAGGACCCTAACAAGCTCACTTAACATCACCCTGCTAAAGAAAAACCTGCAAACACTAGCTGAAAACCATGATCACAGGTGGTGGGGTTTTTTTTGAATATCTGCAGGGCATGTTTTTAGAAGTATTTTTATTACACTGAAAAGAGAAAAATTGTTCTGTTTTCTGTTTCAAGGTAATAAACTGCTACTACTGCCTTCAAGGAAGGGGGGAATCACACAGAGTGAAGGGCCCTCTACTGTAGAGCACCTTAGTGGGTTTGGGGGTGGGAGACCAGGAGAGAGAAAAAGGGAGAAGGAGAGGAAGAGGCAGGGAGAGGGGACAGGGAAATTGGAAGGAGATGGAGAGAGGAGGAGAGGGGGAGAAGGAGAAGAATTTGAAGTTCCAGGGCCAAGAAGGGAAAAAGAGGAGCCAACAGATAAAGAAGGGCTGAAACAAAAGAATTCTGTGAAATTCCATGATGGTGGGTGGCCAAAGGACATTCTGAGACCTGGGAGGCTGATTCATTTGTGCTTGTTTGCATTGCTGCTGTGTAAACTCTGCTGTTATCCTTTCCCCAAATCTTCACTAAAGTCTCTTAAATTCATGAATATTTTATGCAGATTGGCTTTTAGTGGACATCAGGCAGGGAGCTCAGTTTTGTTTCTGGGTCAATGTAGTGCAGAAGTCTTGAAAAGGGCTTCAGACTCCCACAGGCCTTTGAATGAGAGGTGTCCAAGTCCATTTTATGGAGATCTCTGGGGCTCAGAATGACTGGGAAGGGGGGATTGGGGAGTTCAGACATCGGCTTATTCAAGGAAAAGCTGGCCTGCCAAGAAAAAAATTGGCAAACTCACTTTTTCTCATCCATTTTTAACCCAGAACACCCTCATTACCAGATTTGGAAATTCTGGAAAGTCATTTTCAGCTTTTGGCGATCATTCTTTTTTCATGGGATAATATTGCCACCTGCTGGTATTTGAAAAAAAATACCTTTATAATATTAAGTTTTAAACTTGAAATTGTCTGGAAACCTTAGAGACTCATTGGCAAATTTTTCCTTTGTGCCAGAATACAAACTTGTATAGATGAAGTTCTTTGGCCTCAAAGACTTCATGTTATCTAATGTCAAACTTAACAAAAACACTTTCTTACCTTTCAAGATTCAGTCACCATTTCATCAGTAAAACCTTTCTTGACAGCAGGTTCCCATACTTCTGAGGCAGAAATTGACCACTCCCTCCCTTGGGCCCTAGTCCATCCTGTATGTATTTCTTTCTTAGCACATATAATACAGTACTTGGTTTATTACAATACCTGTCTGCTATAACCAGACCATAAACTCCTTAAAATTCAGGGACTGTATCTTTTGTGCATTTATATTCCCAGCACCTGGAACAGAACCTACATATTGTAGCAAGTATATGGCAAATGAATAAATGAATGACAGTCAAAAAGCATAGGCAAAGCAAATATCACTACATATAAACTTTTATTAATTCAAAATAATTTTAAATAAATATTTTGGCTCCAGATATGCACATTATATACTTCCTTATATGTGTGTGGTATCTTTTACCTCATGCAAAAACCCCACATTTTACAAAATTTATATATATGAAATCAGTAGAATAAAGAATAAATATGAAGTTACCTCAGCAGGTAATTTTCCCATCAGCATATAATCCATAAATTCTTCACTTTTGTAGGGTAATCTAAAACAAGATACTGATGGACTCTCTTATCAATTAAGAGGACCAACTAAGAGGAAACATTCAGAGTAAATAAATTTTATTTATTTGATAATGAGTCAGCATTGTTGAGGTACAAAGGAATCTGAAAGTTGCATTATTTGAATTATCCATATTAGTTACATAACCCAGGATCACAAACATGAGTTTGAGATCTGTTGAGATCCTCATATGAATTCTGTGGAACTCCAGGGCACCCGAGTCTCCTATCTGAGTTTGAACGAGAACTAAAGAGCTCTCTCCTTCAGAACTCTTTGGAAAGTCACTTCCAGGGAGCATGGCTGCTTACTCTCAGTCAAGGAGGGGTCAAAGAATGTGCAAAAGAAGTGTGGTGGGTAGAGAACCAATTTTCACAGGGTTCTGTACACATGCACTCTTAGCAGATAATCTGGACACCTATTTCACTAAGCAAACTCTGATGGAAATTCCTTCATGTTCTTCCCATTTGCCTCAGATCTTCTATTCTCCATTCATTCCTCTTTCCTTCTTGCCTTCCATTCTAAGGTTGATCTCATCCTTTCCCAGTTAAGTTCTGAAACCTTAATTTATAAACCATCTCTTTCTTCCGTCTTCCTCCTCTTTCCCTCCACTAGTTCCTCCCTACATATCAAAACACCATTTTGATGTGATTTGGGCCTCTTTAACTTCACTGAAAAGATTACAAAGTCTCTTAACTGGTTTTCCTGGGAACAGTGCATGAGGATAGGCCTGTGGGAGGGGACATAAAATACGAGAATCTTTGTATCACATATTAATACCCATCAGAAGACACTCCACCATGGAAGAGGCACTAAATAACTAAGTATACAGAATACTAACCAGCTGACATCATCCAGCTTGTCATTGACCCCCTTAGTGCTGGCATAATGGACATAGTAGCCATGGTGGCATGGACAGAGACTATGCATGGGCCCAATAGTATGGGCTCCCTCTCACCAAGGTTGATCTAGCTAACTGCTACAACAGATCATCCAATCTGCCAGTAACAGAGACCAAAGCTGAACCCCCAATATGGCACATTACCTCCAAGAGATCATCAGACAGTGTAAACTGATTACATTGGACCCTTTCCACTCTGGAAGGGGCAGTGATTCACCTTGACCAGAATCAGCACATATTACAGGCATGGATTTGCCTTTCCTGACCATAAGGTAGTAATCAGCACCTGAGACCTACCAATGTTTCTGGTTCACTTTATATCCTGCTTAACTTTGCTACAGACCAAGGGATCTTCTTTATAGAGAAGGAGATATGAGCACAGACCATTGGGTCCACTGGTCGTACCACATACTGCAACATTCAGAAGCTGCCAGTCTGAGAGAGCAATGGAAGAGCATTCTGAAGGCATGGTTGAGATGATACCATGTGAAGACAGGACACCCTCCTCCAGGATGCAGTTATACCCTAAATCAATAACCATTATGGTATGGCATCTGTAATAAGTAACATACATGCAAGCAAGAAACAAAGGGGAGGAAGCAGGAATGGCCTCATCATTCCCCGTGACCCACTTTGAAATTTATATTTCCCTTCACTGCAATGCTAGGTTCTATGAACCTAGAGGTCTTGTTCTTACCAAGGGACATAGCCCATGCTACCTGGTCGCTTCAAGTACCTTGGGCCAAGAAACCAGAGGGCAAGGAAAGGAGTCACCAATCTGGAAGAAGTAATTGACCTTGGTCATCAGAAAGAGGTAAGACTTCTGTCACACAAATGCAGGAAAGAGTATTTTTTATCACCCAGATGACAAACATGTTAGTCATATGAAGGGTATATATGAAAGGTATCTATCTCTTCATACTCCTTTGCCCAATTTTGACAACAAATGGACAAATACAACAGCCATAGCTGGACCATCTCAGGTCCAGAGCTCACAATGCAGAAGATGAACTGCATCACAGGTGAACTTTCCCCTCTTCCATTCCTGCTTTGTTCACTCCCTTACAGGTGTTTTTCCAAAAGGTACTCCCCAGTAATTCATCTGTGCGCACTCTCTGCCCTTTTGGCAGGTCCCCATTCATCTTGGCACATTTCCTTATTTTCTGTCATGTTAAAACAACGCAGGCTCACCTTCTATTTTTCCTGCCCTACAATCAGCCATTTCTAAAGAATTAGAAGGGATATACTACAAGAGAAATTCGTAAATCTAGGTAAAAGCCTTTCAAATTTTTATTTTGAAAATTTTCAAGCTGAAAGGTAGAGAAAAAAGAATACTTCTTTAGAACTTACAGTAAGCATTTTCTAACAATTGGAAACAGCTTCATTAACCACTGAAATTGGACCACGTGTATACTGACAGCTTCATTGCTTACCACTATTTCCTCTCTTTTTTATCTTCCCATATCCTACAGTCACTGTTCAAACCCTTTGGTTGGTTAGTATACTTTCTCAAGACTTCTCTAATCTCTGACTCCTCAAACATCTGCAAATCTCTCCTTGACAGATGACTGATAGCTTAGCCTAGTACAGGATTCATGGGGTGTAATTCTCTCACTAGTCCATTGACATTATCCTACCATCTTCTAGTCTCCAACCTTGGATGCAGGAAATTCAATCTCAGTCTGATTTTTTTTTCCTTCACAAGTAACTTGTTTTTTCTATCTGGAACCTAGCAAGATTTTATTGTTTTCCCTGGATTTTGAAAATTTTATAGGGATATGCCTATTATCAGTTGTTCTTATCAATGCTAACTGAAACTTGGGTCAAGGTGAGGGAATGGGGTATCCTTCAAGATGCAGACTTAGGTCTTTCTTCTAATATGAGTTCTTGCTATTTTCTCTCTCCGTTTTTTTCTTAACCTTGTATAATTCCTCCTTATACATCTCCTGGATCTATTAAGTCTCTGCTGTCTTTCGTTATTCCACTTTATTTTTAATTTAGGTTTGGGGGGGTTATTTTTGGCAAAATCACACATGTACATCATTTAAAACTTTATAAGACTTGTTATGAAAAACATCATCTCACCCTGGGAGGCAACTGCTTCAACTCTTCCTGTTGGTTTTTGGTATTTACTCCCAATCTCTAAATAACATTCTTACAGTCTTATGTTCTTCCTGACTTTCAGTTATAGGCATTACTATCTACTGATAATATCTATTACAAAAGATGAGAATTTAGCTCTCTTTCACATATAACCACCATTCTCAACACACACAAACACACACACATGCATGCACTCACACACACACACAAACACTTGGGTTCCCTTGTTCTTCCAAAATCTTATAGTTATGATAGATCAATATCCATTTTTTTCCTAGTCCCTCTCCTCCATACTACCCCGCTAGCCAGTCCTTCTAAAGGCCTCTGGTATCAATACCACAGGATCATACTACAGGATCCATATCTATTGCTTAGATTAATATCCAATGTTTATGTTGACCATGTAAATACTATGATAGCTGAATCATGTTTACTATGATAATTTTTCCCTAATTAAAAATTATATTTTTTTCCATTTTTTACTTTTCTATGCTTTTAGCATTAATTTTTCCCCCCATATTCTCCAGAGTTTATATAAATCTCTTCTCAATAGACTCAGACCCATTAGGTATTTTATTAATTGCATCTTCTTGAAGAAGTCTCTCCTTGAGCCTTCTGACCTGTTTGAATCTAGATTGCTTCATTTTAGGCCTGCTGTACAGCTGTCATTTGGTGTGTCTCTTCACCAACACTCAGTAAGTTCCTTTGCCTCTCTTTTGTATTGGATCCTGTTCCCTCAATTTTGTTTACACCTTCCTTGATTTATACACCATTATTTTGATGATGCACAGGCTCCAATAATGTCGGTAGAAATGGTGTGTGGAAAATGAATCTTTAACCAAATGTCTTTGATATAATTTCTCTCTCTGTATTTGTTCTTAGTTTTTAGATATTTCTTCCTCTTGAGTTTTCCAGCGCACTAATTCAGGCAGATCTCCAGAGTGACTCTCCTTAAATTCATCTTCTAAAGTTTTATTTCAGTGATTTTTTTTCTATGTTTATAAGTATGATGGTTAATTTTATGTGTAAACTTGATTGGCCATGGGGTACTCACATTAAACATTATTTCTGGGGTGTCTATGAGGGTATTTCTGGATGAGATTAGCATTTGAATTGGTGGACTCACTGGATTGCCTTCCCCAGTGTGGATGGGCATCATCCAATCTGTTGAGGGCCTAAATAGAACAAAAGGTGGAGGAAGGAGGAATTTGCTCCTTTTTTCCAGCTTCACTGTTTGAGCTGAGACATCTCATCTCATCTTCTGCCCTTGAAGTGGAATTTACATCACTGGCACCTCTGGTTCTCAGGCCTTCAAACTCAGACTGGATTACACCACTGGCCTTCTTAGGTCTCCAGCTTGCAGATGGCAGATTGTGGGACTTATCAGCCTCCAGATGTTGTTTCTCTGGAGAACCTTGACTGCTACAGATGTGGGTACTGACAGTGGGATGCTGCCACAACAAATAACTTAAAAAGTTGAAGTGACTTTGCGACTGGTTATTGATAGCAGCTGGAAGGGTTTAGAGGTACATGCTAGAAATATGAGCATTAAGGGTAATTATGGTGAGGGTTCAGAAAGAAAAGAGGAGAGCTGGAGAGAAAACATCAATCTTCTTAGAGGATATTTAAGTAATCCTGAGCAGAATGTTGGTAGAAATAGGGACCATAAAGGCCGTTATGATGAGGTCTCAGATGGAAATGAGGAACATGTTATTGGAAACTGGAGAAAAGGTGATCCTTATTATAAAGTGGCAAAGAACCTGACTGAATTGAGGTCATGTTCTGGTGTTCTGCGGAATGTAGAACTTGCAAGCAATGAAATTGGATATTTAGCTGAGGAGACCTCTATGCAAAGTATTGAAGGAGTGGCCTGGTTCCTCTGGACTGCTTATGATAAAATGTGAGAAGTGAGAAATGATTTGAAGATGGAACTGTTAAGCAAAAAATAACTAGAACTTAAAGATTTGGAAAATTCTCAGCCTATGTATATTGCAAAATAAGAAAGCATTCCTGGAAAAGAATACTAAAGGTGCAGTAAAGTGACTGTTTGATAAGGAGATTAATATGGATATAAACCACAGCCCTCAACAACCATCTCAACAGAAGCCAGATGTTATTCTTCAAGACAAGAAAAGAATAACACCACTCCCCTTCTCCCCCTACTTCCAAGGCACTTCAGATATTATCAGGGCTGCCACTGCCATCACAGGTCCAGGGTAGGGGTAGGGAGAATGGTTTCAAAGGGTGAGGCCACCTCTCTGGTTCAGATGGGCCAGCATGCCCCTGCCCAGTGCCTTAGTAGCAGGACCCTGACAGAGAGCTGCAGCATGGGCAGGGCCACTACACAGAGCCATGGTGTGGGCAGCATACCACCAAGCCATGATGGTGACATCGCCACCTCAGTGGGTCTGGAAGGCAAAGCATCAGGCCAAAGAAGATTATTCTCAAGCCTTAAGGTTTAATAGAATTTGCTGCATTAGGTTTTGTACTTACTTGGAAACTGTCACTCCTTTCTTTTTTCCTACTTCCCCCTTTTGGAATGGGAATGTCTATCCTTTACCTGTCCCACCATTGTATTTTGGAAGCACATAACTTGTTTGCTTTCACAGATTCATAGCTGGAGAAGAATTTTGCCCCTGAGTAAATCATACCTCAGTCTCACTCATAATCTGATTTAGATGATATTTACAGAGACTTCGAACTTCAAACTTTAGAGATGATGATGAAAATGAGTTAAAACTTTTGGGGCTGTTGGAATGGATGGATGTATTTTGCATGTGAGAATATGAGTTTTGGAAGGTCAGGGGCAGGATGTTATAAACTGTATGTTTGTGTCCCTCCAAAATTCATATGTTGAAATCCTAAACCCCAATGTGATGGTATTGGGAGGTGAGGCCTTTGGGAGTGAGGATGGAGCCCTAATGAATGGGTTTAGTGCCCTTATAAAAGATATCCCAGAGAGCTCTCTTGCCCCTTCTGCCATGTGAGGACACAGCAAGAAGACAGCCTTCTGTGAACCAGGAAGCAAGTTCTCATCAGACAGGTGCCTTGCTCTTGGACTTTCCAGCCTCCAAACTACAAGAAATAAGTTTTTGTTGTTTAAGCTACCCACCCAGCCTATGATATTTTTATTAAAGCAGCCTGAACTAAGACAGTATGGAATCTTACTTCACTCAGTGAGACAATTTACATTTTAATTTGCTCACAGATTTATAAAAATTTCCACAAAGCAAACCATAAGAAGTATTTAAAAGTAAATATATTATAGGTCACAGTCACTGATAATTCAATAATATAAGAAATAATTTTTAAATGGTTTGAAATATCTTAATGATTTGAAAATTAACTCCTGATCAATGAGAAAAATCATATTCTAGAAATTAATGAAAAGGTAAATACATAAAAATTTATGGAACACAGAAAAAGCCATAATTAGATAAAAATTTATGTCCCTAAATCCTTTCATTATGAAGACAAATGAATAAAAGTCCAGAAACATTATGTTTATCCTAAGTTTTGGGGGTTTTTGGAAAAAAAGCACAAAATTAACTGAAAGAAAATTTGAGGAGTGAATGGATAAAAATAACAGATATAATCTACCTATAATCTACAACAGATACAGGAAAATAGTAGAAGAATTGATAAATAATTCCAAAAGATGTTGTTTTAAAGACTAACAAGATACAAACACACACACACACACACACACATACACACATCCCTTTATGATCCTGCTTAAAAATGTAAGACAAAACAAATATTAGCAAGACTAGGAATAGAAGAAATGTATGATTTCCTAGAAAATACAAAAAAAAACAAAGTAAACCAAGTAGAAAATCCAAACTGACTACTTACCAAAGAAGGGATTGGAAAGGTGACTATTAGTTTAGATAATAATAAGACAAACAAAAAACCTTTCAATTTGAGTCCACCTAACTGTTAAGGAACAAATAATTACACTATTATTTAAACTATTCCATACCAAACAAAAAGATAAAATGTGTCTCATTTCATGAAGGCAGCATAACTTCATTACCAAAACTTAATTAAAAAATAAACCCCAAACTATAAACCATTCTAATTATTTCAGTTACTAAGACTATATTTTAAAATTACCCTAAATCTTATTGACCTAAAGCAACAATACTTTTTTTGTTCATGAACCTGCAATTTGGACAGGCCTTGGAGAGGACTGCTCATCTCTGCTCCACTCAGCATCAGCTGGGAGGGCGCAACGGCTGGGGACTGCAATTATATAAAGCCTCATTCACTAAGGTATCTGGTGGTTGATGCTGTCAGATGAGAATCTGGTGCCAGAATACCTACACATGGCTTCAATACGTGGCCTAGGCTTCCTCACACCACAGTGGGTGGCTAGATTCTAAAGGTAAGCATCCTGAGAGAGGCAGGCAGAAGCAGTACCATCTTTTATAACCTAGCCTTGGAAGTCATACAGTATCACTTCCCCCAATTCTACTAATCCGTGCAAAGTCCAGCCCCAGTTCAAGAACAGGGGAAGTAAACTCAGTCTCTTGATGGGAAGTGGCAAGTTTCTAAAACAGCATGTGGGACCAAAAATATTGCTGAGACCAGCCGTCAAAAATATAACACACCACAGTCCACCTTCTGGCCACAGCAGTTCACATCCCTCCTACATGCAAAATATACTCATTCCCTCCCACTGATACCCATAATAGGCTGAGGTTTGAGGTCCAGGTATTGATGAACTTCTTGAGTATAGTACCTTAAATACAGCCCCTTGAGAAGAGTTCCTCTTGATCTGAAGAGCTGTAAACAAAAAAAGATAAGTTATCTGCCTCCACAAACATGAATACACAAAGGTAGAGCAGGCATAGGATAACTCCTATAGACACTCCCATTCAAAAAGGGGGAAAGGAGACAGCAGTCCCTGGTCCATTAAACCCAGCTGGGCCCATGCTGCTAGTTCCTTTATTACAGCTTAGTTGTATTGCTCAGGAATGATTCACTGTGGCTCATGGCTTCCCAGCTCTGGGTTGTTGGTTCATGTTAAGTAGTCATGTTCTTAGCATGCTTCCTGTCTATAGAAGGTTGGGATCCAAAGCCCCCTTTTCATTTTGTACTGTCTCTGTGCCTTTCAATCCAAGCTGATATAATCATTTTAAAAACTATGTGGATCAAGAGACTGAGAAGACAAGCCACAGACCAGGGAAAATATTTGTATAAAACATATCTGATAAAAGACTATTACCTAAAATATACAAAGAATTCTTTTTTTCTTTTTAAAGTGTTATTGGAAAAGCTATCCTTCTGAAAAGGACTCCTTGAAAATAACTATTATTTTTCTTCTCAATGGTATTGTAACTAAGTTATTTACTCTTCCTTTTCCTCACCTTTGGGAAGAAACCACAGAGCACAGCCTTTGAGAAGAGAGCAACAGGTGGGCTGCCCATCATGTTGGGAGGGGTTCAATCAAAATATACAAAAAATTCTGAAAACTTAACAGTAAGAAAATGAACAACCCAATTTAAAAATGGGCAAAAGATCTGAACAGACACCTACCAAAGTAGATATACAGACAGCAAATAAGCATATGAAAAGATGTTCAACATCATACTTTATTAGGGAAATGCAAATTAAAACAGAGACACCACTACATACCTACGAGAATGGCCAAAATCCAGAAAACTGACACCACCAAATACTGGTGAGGCTATGGAGTAACACAAGCTCTCATTCATAGATGGTGGGAGTGCAAAACAGTGTAGCCACTTTGGAAGACAATTGGCAGTTTCTCACAAAATTATACATATTCTTACAATATGATCCAGCCATCACCCTCCCTAGTATTAACCCAAAGAAGCTGAAGACTTAACGTCCTCACAAAAACCTGCATACAGATGTTTATAGCAGCTTTATTCATAACTGCCAAACTTTGGAAATAACCAAGATATCCTTCAGTAGGTGAATGGATAAATAAACCATTCACGCAATGGAATATTATTTGGCGCTAAAAAGAAATGAGCTATCAAGCCATAAAAAGACATGGAGGAAACTTAAATGCATAAGTGAAAGAAGCCAATCTGAAAAGGTTACACACTGTATGACTCCAACTATATGACATTCTGGAAAAGGCAAAACTATGGAGGCAGTAAAAAGATTAATGGTTGTTAGGAGTTGGGGGAGGCATGGATGAATAGGCAGAGCACAAAGGATTTTTAAGGCCTATAATAGTGGATATATGTCATTATACATTTGTCCAAACCTATAGAATATATACCAAAAGTGAACCCTAATGTAAACTATGAACCAGGCATGATAATGATGCGTCAATGTAGGTTCATCAATTTTACCAAAGGTACCACTCTGGTGTCCGAGAGGGACAAGGGGCTAAGTGGGAACTCTCTGTGCTTTCTGTTGCATTTTGTTGTGAACCCAAAACTGCTCTAAAAAATAAAATCTTTTTTTTTAACTGTGTAGATTTCTTGTGAATCAATTTATAATCCACTCCATTAGACAAAAATCACACCCATAAATTTCGGTATAGGTCCTTGAGCTCCTATAAGGGTCCTGAGGGACAGTTCTCTTAAAATTCTTAGAGGACCTTTTTGGTTAATAGAGAAGATCTGTGAGTCATCTGTGAGAACAGGCATGGCATGTTCTCAAGATCCTTAGAGGGACTATTTGCCTTTGTGAGGCACGACATTAAATCTCCTGCAGCCTTAACTAAGAGTTTTATAATCACTCCCTTGGCTTTGTAGTTAAACCATGTTTTCTCACAATACTCTAGATTTGATCTCTTTCCATAAGACTTTTCTTAACTTGAAAATTGTCTGCCATCTGGAGAAACTGGAAAAGAGAGTTTTATTTTCAAACTCAGTAAGTTCTGCTTCCTCTATATTTAACAATTCTTTCCTTAGCTTCTCTTTCTTAGTCCAGTTGGACTGCTATTAACAAAATGCCAAAGTTGGTGGCTTATAAACCACAAAAATGTATTTCTCACAGTTCTGAAGGCTGGAAGTCCAAGATCAGTGTGCCAGCATGGTTAGGTTCCGGTGAAAGCCCTCTTCCAGGTTACAGACTGCCAACTTCTCACTGTGTTCTCTCATGGTGGAAAGGGTTAGGGAGCTCTGCAGGGTCTCTTTTATAAAAGCAGTAATCCCATTCATGAGGGCTCCACCATTATGACCTAAGCGCCTCCCAAAGGCCCCATCTCCTAGTACCATCACATTCGGCATTAACACTTGAATCTTGGGGGATACAAGCCTTCATACCACAGCACTTTGTCCTATCAATTTTACTATAGGCAGCAAGAAATAGCCAGAAAACACCTTCAAATTCATGCAATTCATTATAACCATTTTCTACTTTCCACATTACCATAAGTACAATGTTGCTAAACTTTCTGCTATTACATAACAAGGATCTTTTCTCCAGCTCCCAATGATACTTTTTCACTTTCCTTTAAACATTCACTGACATCCTCCTTGAGAGCCATGAGGTTTCCACTAACAATCTCTTCAAGGTCCTCCACCTTCTGCCCACTGTCTAGTCCTGTCTAGTTTAGCTTCAGTCACTGCTGCATTTTGAGGTTTCTGTTACATGGCAACCCACCTCCAAACACCAAAATCTAACTCAGTTTCTATGACTGCATAACAAACTACCCCAAAATTTAGTGGCTTAAAAGAGCAACAATATTTATTTTGCTCAAGAATTTGCAATTTGGGCAGGGCTTGGTGAGGATAACTCATTTCTGCTCCATTCAAGGGAGACATAAGCAGCAAAGAATTATAGGTGTTATGATAGATGTATAGAGTACAGATGAGGGGAAAAAAGGAGACAGTGGTTAATTCCACCTGGGAAATCATAGAACAAGTAACCTTTGAACCAAAGTTGGGGGCTGACATGAAGAGGAGCAGGTATCGAACAGTGGGTTATATTTGGAAAACCACAACTATATTGGTATGAATAAGTCCACTGAGGTGGGAAAGCAGGCAGGAAGTGACTGGTGAGAGCTGAGGTGAAAAGCAAGGCTGAGATCAGATGATGTTGCTACAGGAGGAAGCAAGGGGCCTGGGGTCAAATCCGCTTAACACTGCTACGGGGAATGGCTGCAGCTGAGAACTGCTGGGGACCGTGAAGAATTACAGCCGCTGAAGAGAGGCCCCTACGATAAGAGTCAATCAGAACCAAGCGAGACCAAGAGGTGCTGGCACAGAGAGAGGTTGTCGGAAGGTGCCACTTCAGTGGTACTTGAGAGAAAAGCTACCAGAAAGAAAAGCAAGAAAAGCCCTCAAATGGAGCAGCCAGTAGGTCAGGCTGGGGTTCCCTACACATTCTGTATTTCTAATTTACACACCCCAACCTTTACCTTGGAGAGAGAGGTTTTCCCCAGTATCTACTTAACAGGCAGAGATCGTAGTGATCATGAGAATTTCAATACAATTTATCTCCAGAAAATCTACCGAAACTCAGTGAGGCCTGCAGTTATTTACACAGGCCAGATTATTCTCTCAGGTTCATGGTGGAGAAGGTATAAACCTGGAAAAGAGAACTGTATTCTCTCATAGTCATATTCTCTCTCTCTCTCTCTCGCTCTCTCTCGCTCTCTCTCCACCCCACCCCCCCACCCCCCCGCTCTCCAGTTTAACCTACTGGATTTCTATATAACTACACATTAATCTCTTATTTCAAGCCCACTAGAAGCCAACAGGATGAACTCTCTATGGAATCCTGACTGTGTATTACATGTTTTCTCCTTAGAAATGAAGTTTTATTTAGCAGTGACATTTTCTGGAATAGAACTGAGAAAACATTCAGAGAAAAGATTATTACTCTGTAAAATAAACACTATCTTACCAAGCCTTCCTTTTCTGACAGCCTAACTGCACTCCCGGTGCCTAAGGAGTCATGATGACAACTGAAGACACTGTCAGTTCTTATAGCTCAAGTGGACAGGAATTATAGTGGAAATTTCAAAGAGAATCACTAGTGCAACAACTGTAGCCACTCAGATAAGTAGATATGTATGAAGAAAGGAAGTAGAAAAAAATGTCTCTTGTAAACTGACAAACCATGAGCACAATTCCCTGTAGCCTAAATCTCACTTATGCTTGAAAACAAGCTTACGTGAAACTTAAATAGAACCTGATCAGATGAAAAAAACATTTTTAATATTTAGATTCAGGCAGCTCTAGCAGGAGTTGGTGGATCTCTATTGTATTGTTTCAACACTGACATGACTCAGTTATTTACTTGTGTTTTCTGATTCTTGCTCCTATAACCAACTGCCTATATCACTGTAACTTCTGTTTAAAAAAAATCAAAGAAAGAAAGGATCTCATTGACCAGCAAATGACCATTTCCATTATGCAGGCAGTGCCTTCATGGCAGCATCTTGTAGGCCCTCACTGGCTACAGATGGAGGGATGGACTACTGAGTCCAACAATCACCAATCAGTTGTAGATGAGCTGGCAGAGTCATGTGGCACTGCAAAGAGCCATCATTTGCAAGGAACTGCCTAAAACTGCTTTCCTAGCAGGGACTGTGGCCATAACAAGTTCTACACAGATCGGGTAGTATCCTCCTTGAGAATCTCCAGGCACTGATGTGCTCTGTTCTCAGCTCTGAGACCTCAGCCCAAAATCAGAGGGAAGAGGAAAAGTCCCATTTATCAACTTACTACATTAGTCTACTTTGAAATTTATATTATCTTTTAATTACTTATTTTAGTAGCTCTATTTAAGAGCCTTTTTAAAATGGAAATCTTTAGGTAAAATCTTATAGACAGTTGGGTAGCAGAAATCCTTACGTTCTTATGCAGTAGTTTCTTTATCCCAAAATTGTCCCCAGAGAAATCCCAATACCCCCAAAAGACTTCACAAAAAAATAAACAAAAATTTCCCCATTCTATCCAAAAGAAAGTAAGTCAAGATAATTTTCCTTTGTTCAGAAAATATTTGAAGGCCTTCTAGTTACGACAGGTACCATTTGGACAAGTAGATTAGAATCTTGTATAATCTATTCTCAGGAGTGAGCAAATATATTTTGGCTATTGCCAAAAGAACAGACATGCAGAAAAATAAATGCAATTGGGCTTCCCTGGTGGCGCAGTGGTTGAGAGTCCGCCTGCTGATGCAGGGGACACGGGTTCGTGCCCCGGTCTGGGAAGATCCCACATGCCGCGGAGTGGCTGGGCCCGTGAGCCATGGCCGCTGAGCCTACGCGTCCAGAGCCTGTGCTCCGCAACGGGAGAGGCCACAGCAGTGAGAGGCCCGCATACCGCAAAATAAATAAATAATAAATAAATAAATAAATAAATAAATAAATAAATAAATAAATAAATGCAATTGTGTTTGGGTAGTGATCTGGGTAGGAGAGGTTGGGGGAAAGGAAGAGAACATTGCAAACTATGATGCCAGCAACCTGCTACAAAGCCTACTCTCCATCATACCGTTTAAAGATTCTTCAAAACGAAACTATTTTCTGCAAAACCTCCCTACGACAGCTTACAGAATTGCAACATTCATTTTGGAGGCAAGTGGTCTAGTGACAAAAAAGGATGTTAAACTTAAGACCTGAAACTATACAACTCCTAGAAGAAAACATAGGGGGAAAGTTCCTTGACATTGGATATGACAATGATTTTATGATTTTATGGATATGACACCAAAAGCATAAGCAACAAAAGCAAAAATAAATAAATGGGACTATACCAAACTAAACAGCTTCTGCACAGTGAAAGAAAAAGTCAACAGAATGAAAAGGCAATCTTCTTTTGCAATTCTATGGAATGCAAGAAAATATTTGCAAACCACATATCCAATAAAGGGTTACTATCCAAAATATACAAGTAACTCAAACAACTCAGCAGCAAAAAAAAAACCCCAAACAATCCAATCTTAAAATCGGCAGAGAAAGTGAATAGACATTTTTCAAAAGAAGATATATAAATGGCTAACAGGTACATGAAAAGATGCTCAACATCACTAATCATCAGGGAAATTAAGACAACGAGATATCACCTCACATCTGTTAGAATGACTATTATCAAAGAGATAACAAATAACAAGTGTTGGCGAGGATGTGGAGAAAGGGAATCCTCGTGCACTGTTGGTGGGAACATAAACTGGTACATTCACTTTGGAAAACAGTAGGTAGGTTCCTCAAAAAATTGAAACTAGAACCACCATACAATCCAGCAATCACACTTCTGGGTATATATCCAAAGGAAATGAAATCAGGAACCCAAAGAGATACCTGTAAACCCACGTTCATCGCAGCCTTATTCACAGAAGCCAAGATACAGAAACAACCTAAGTGTTCATCAATGGATGAATAAAGAAAATATGTTAAACACACACACAAATATTATTCAGCCATGAGAAAGAAGGAAATCCTGCCATTTGCTACAAAATGGATGGATCTTGATGGCATTATGTTAAGTGACATAAGTCAGACACAGAGAGACAAATACTGTATGACCTCACTTATATGTGGAATCTGAAAAAAGCTGGACTAACAGAAACAGAGTAGAACAGTGGTTGCCAGGAGCTTAGAGGTGGGGGAAATGTGAAGATGTTGGTAAAAAGTATAAACTTCCAGTTTCAAAATGAGTAAGTTCAGGGGATCTAATATACAGCATGGTGACTCTAACTAACAATACTGTATTATATACTTGAAAGTTATTAAAAGAGTAGATCTTAAATGTTCTCACCACACACACAAAAAAATAATAAGGTGATAAAGGTGTTTAGTAACCCTACTGTGGTAGTCATTTCACAATATATATGTGTATCAAACCATCACACTGTATACCTTAACCTTACACAGTGTTATGTATATCAACTGTATCTCAATAACGCTGGAAAAAAAAAAAAAGGATGAACATAGAAAAACAGGTGTTTATAATACACAAATAATGAGCAATTTAAAATGTCTACTAATTTTACAAATTTATCAATCTAAGTTAAACCTGTTTACCTCATTAACTAAACATCAATCCATGAGAGTATCATCTTGACTATAGGTCCTTAAATGTATAAATTCAAAAATATGCCGTATTAGAAAGTGCCTGGCTATTCCACACATTGATACATTTCTCAAGTCTCAACATTAAGTATTTATTGTAAGCTATGTTAAGAACTGTGATCTTCATCTTAAGAGCCACAAAAAGTTACTGATACTTTTTAAGTAGAAGAGGATGTGACCAGATTTACATGACAAAAGGAAGCCTCCAGTTGTAGTATGGAGAATAAATTTCTGATGTGTTGGAGGTGGGGAGGTTGAAAAAGGTGGATGTGTGATGCTATTGTAAAATATTATTTCAGTGGTACATATGAATAGAATCTTCGACAGTAATCTATGCCCAGATTATGGACTAGCGTGGTAGCAGCAGAAAGAAAAAAGGATGAATTGCCGAGATAAATTGACAGAACGTGACTTTGCATAGCATACGGGGAGTGAGGGTATGGGAGCTCCTAAAGACAGGTAGTTTCTGATTAGAAGAAAAAAATATATGGTGATTCCACTTATTAAGAAAAGAGACGCCAGAACAGAATCAGGTTTTAGGAGAACAGATGACTCTGATTTGAGGCATACTGAGTTTGAGAGGGAGCTCAAAGGAGTGTTTGGCACATACTAAAGGAGCAGATATTATTATTATCATAATCATCCTTAATCTCCCACTTTTTGTCACATGTAGGGTCAAATACTCTTCCTCTTGAGATAGATATGGCTGATGGGGATGTTGTGGCATTGTCTCCTCATAAATTATGCGTCAGATATGAGGATCCCTGAATTTCTTGCCTTGGGGTAAGCTGAAGGAATACGGCTGTATCTCCAAGCACCATCTACCCATGTTGGAGGTAAAAGAATCCAATACCCCTAGATGAGGGCTTAGACTTTTTACAATAGTGCTCCCCATCCCACAGCTCTGAGACTTTAGAGTAAAGCCTGCATCTCATCAGACTGTCTTTCCCAAGGTTTGGCATAAAAAGTAGAGGACTATCACTTTTTTGCCAGCTCCCTCCCAAAACCCAGCAAGACAAGTAAAGAATCTAGTTACTATTCAAATGTTTTATCTTACTAAGGGAGGAAAAAACGTTGGCAAAAAAAAAAAGTATAGAAATCAAAATGTCCTTCTAACTAGGCCTCACTGACCATTTATCATATATCTGAAACAAAAATACACTATCTAAATTCTAAATATAGTATTTTTTCCTTCATTTTTTTCCAAAGGAAGCAAATCATAATAGTCTGTAGGAAATTTTCCAACACACGAGCTGCAGGCATATTTGTCATTTCTTCATCAAGCTGAAATCTTCACAATATAATCTTAAGAAATCTTTTAAATAGAGAAATTCACAGTTTTTGGCATATATATACACAAATATATACATTGACAAAGACTCACACATTGACCAAATTTTAATCAAGCTCCTCTGAACCCTCTTCTCAACTAGGCCTCAACCTTTGGCCTTCCACATTAATCTCTGTATCACCCAGTTTTAGCAAGAATCCTGCTAAGTCAGTTTAGCATGAATCTCCCACCTTGGGTATCTAATCACTCTGGCCTGCCTCCAGCAAGAATCCTGTCAGTTGGTTTAACCAGGATCCACCCTATCCCTGATGTTTCCTCTTAGTAATTTTCCATCCACTGATCCCCATCCTGCTCCTTGGCTATAAATGCCCACTTGTCTATGCTGTATTCAGAACTGAGCACAGTTCTATACTTAGGTCTTTTTTCCCCTACAGCAATGGCTCCTGAATAAAATCCATTTTTACCAAGTTCACACATGTGCAGCTCTGGTTTCTTTGACAATATGAAGCTCTATATACAGTGTATATAGACACACACACAGACACACATATAAAGGAAATCATAAAACTTTATTTATAAAAGAATATTTAAGTAAATAGCATATCATATCAAACCCCAGAAAGGATGCCTAAACATAATTTCCTACCCCTTTTTAAATTAATGCCCTTTGCAATATGACTTTGTGGCCCTTCCCATCAAAAGGGTGTATCAGGGCTTCCATGGTGGCACAGTGGTTGAGAGTCCGCCTGCCGATGCAGGGGACTTGGGTTCGTGTCCCGGTCCAGGAAGATCCCACATGCCACGGAGCGGCTGGGCCCGTGAGCCATGGCCGCTGAGCCTGCGCGTCCGGAGCCTGTGCTCCTTAACGGGAGAGGCCACAACAGTGAGAGAACCGCGTACCGCAAAAAAAAAAAAAAGTGTATCATATCAAACCCCAGAGAGGATACCTAAACATAATTTCCTACTCCTTTTTGAATTAATACCCACTGCAGCAATATGACTTTGTAGCCCTTCCCATCAAAAGATATAGTCTATTCTCCTATTCCTTGAATCTGGGCTGGCTTTATGACTTGTTTTGCCCAAAAGCATCCAACAGAAGGGACGCTGTTAAGTTCTAAGCCAATCCTAAGTCTGTACTTCAAAAGTCCTTGCAATTCTGCTTACCTCACTTAAGTCCCAGCAACTGTCATGTGAAGAAGTCTAGGTTAGCCTGCTGCGGGATGAGAGAGACACAAGGCTCATTGCCCCCACTGCCTCAGCCAACAGCTCATCACCCTCATAAAGAATGCTGAAAACATTTTTCGAAAGAAGGACTAGAAAATTAAGGCAGGGGTATTTCCTAGAACATACAGCAAAAAGAAAGAGGAAAATATGGAACAAACAATATAAGAAATGGAATATAAACCTAAAAGATTCAACATCTGAATAACAGATATTCCAGACAGAAAAAATCAAGAAAATACAGGAGAGGAAATAATCAAATAAATAATAGAAGAAAATTTCAGAGAACTGAAGTAAAATGCAAGTCTTCATATTGGAAAACTATATACCAAGCACTAATCAGATGAATAAAAATAAGATCCTTATCTAGGTACATTCTTGAGACTTTTGAGCATGAGGTGTATATGAAAAATATTTTAGGGACTTCACTGGTGGTCCAGTGGTTAAGAATCCGTCTTGCAATGCTGGGGACCCCAGTTCAACCCCTGGTCGGGGAACTAAGATCCCACATGCTGCGGGGCAACTAAGTCCACATGCTGCAACTACTGAGCCTGTGTGCCACAACTATAGAGCCCACACACCACAACTATAGAGCCCACATGCTCTGGAGCCCACATGCCACAACTAGAGAGCCTGCATGCTGCAACTAGAGGGCCCACACACCGCAACTAATGAGCCCACACGCCACAACTAGAGAGAACCCCATGCACTGCAATGAAGAGCCCGTTCACCAGAATGAAAGATCCCACGTGCTGCAATGAAAGATCCCATGTGCCACAACTAAGACCCAACACAGCCAATAAATAAATAAATAAATATTTTTAAAAAGAGAAAGAAAAATATTTCAAAAGTTTCCAGAAAGGCAAGAAATAAGCAGGTATCAGGCTTCTCAGTAACAACACAAAATGCTAGAAGGCAATGTGCCTTGCCTTCAAAGTTCTGAGGAAAAAATGTTTATAATTTTGAACTTACAACTCTATACCCACAGCTCCATCAACAATAAAGGTCAAGCAAAAACATTCTCAGACACACAACAGCTCTAAAATTTGTTGTTAAGCAATGTTCCGAAGACATCAAGGATGTCGTTCAGTGAAATGAAGTGAGAGACAAAGAAAACAGAGGATCTAAGAAACATAATATCTAATCCAGTAACACAGCAAAGGAAAGATCCAGAATGACAACCATGCAGCAAACCTAGACAGTAACAAATCCCACACTGACAAAAGGCTCTAAAAAACTGTCTCCAAGGGCTTCCCTGGTGGCGCAGTGGTTGAGAGCCCGCCTGCCGATGCAGAGGACACAGGTTCGTGCCCCAGTCTGGGAAGATCTCACATGCCGCGGAGCGGCTGGGCCCGTGAGTCATGGCTGCTGGGCCTGCATGTCCGGAGCCTGTGCTCCGCAATAGGAGAGGCCACAACAGTGAGAGGCCCATGTACCACAAAAAAAAAAAAAAAAAAAAAAAAAAAACTGTCTCCAAGAAGAAAGTGGATTCTTAAAACCGAGTGTGACAGACAGGTCAGATAATTTTGAGAATATAATGGTGTCTTATTCTTTTGTCAATCAGAAGGAAAAAAACAGTAATTCTAAACTCTAGAGAAAAAAAAAAGCTATATATGAAAGTCAAGATTCAGTTATAAAGAAAATTAAAGTAGTATATAATTTTGAGAAATTTATGTAGAAGAAAAGACAACGCTCAGAATGGGGGAAAGTATTTGCAAATGAAGCAACTGACAAATGATTAATCTCCAAAATTTACAAGCAGCTCATGAAGCTCAATATCAAACAAACAACCCAATCCAAAACTGGGCAGAAGACCTAAATAGACATTTCTCCAAAGAAGATATACAGATTGCCAACAAACACATGAAAGGATGCTCAACATCACTAATCATTAGAGAAATGCAAATCAAAACTACAATGAGGTATCACCTCACACCAGTCAGAATGGCCATCATCAAAAAATCTACAAACAATAAATGCTGGAGAGGGTGTGGAGAAAAGGGAACCCTCCTGCACTGTTGGTAGGAATGTAAATTGATACAGCCACTATGGAGAACAGTATGGAGGGTCCTTAAAAAACTAAAAATAGAACTACCATACGACCCAACAATCCCACTACTGGGCATATAACATAAGAAAACCGTAATTCAAAAAGAGCCATGTACCACAATGTTCACTGCAGCTCTATTTACAATAGCCAGGACATGGAAGCAATCTAAGTGTCCATCGACAGATGAATGGATAAAGAAGATGTGGCACATACATACAATGGAATATTACTCAGCCATAAAAAAACCGAAATTCAGTTATTTGAAGTGAGGTGGATGGACCTAGAGTCTGTCATACAGAGTGAAGTAAGTCAGAAAGAGAAAAACCAATACCGTATGCTAACACATATATATGGAATCTAAAAAAAAAAAAAAAATGGTTCTGAAGAACCTAGGGGCAGGACAGGAATAAAGACGCAGAGGTAAAGAATGGACTTGAGGACACGGGGAGGGGGAAGGGTAAGCTAGGATGAAGTGAGAGAGTGGCATGGACATATATACACTACCAAACATAAAATAGATAGCTAGTGGGAAGCAGCTGCATAGCACAGGGAGATCATCTTGGTGACCACCTAGAGGGGTGGGATAGGGAGGGTGCAAGGGAGAAACAAGAGGGAGGGGATATGGGGATATATGTATATGTATAGCTGATTCACTTTGTTATGCAGCAGAAACACACCCTTGTAAAGCAACTATACTCCAATAAAGATGTTTTAAAAAAAATCTATTTGAGCTTGATCCTAGAAACGTTCTCCTTAGGGTCATGACTTTGGACACAGAGACAAAGAAACATAATCATAGCATAAACTATTTGGTTCTCTATTATATAATCATAAATTAGTTAAATGTCATTTATTGAGGTTTTTAAATTTAAACAAACTTTTTTAGAATAGCTTGATACATAGAAAAGTTACCGAGATAGTACCGAGAGTTCCCATATACCAGTTTCCCCTATTATTAACATCTTACGCTATATGACATGGTTGTCACAACTAGGGAATGAACACCAGTACTTTAGTATTAACTAAACTACACATTTAACTTGGATTTCACTAATTTCTCCCTGATGTCCTTTCTGTTCCAGATCCCATTCAGGATACCATATCATACTTAGTGATCACGTTGTCTTATCTTTTTCTGGTGACAGTTTCTAAAGACCTTATTTTTGATGACCTTAACAGTTTCGAGGAGTACTGGTCAGTTACTATGTTCATTCTAGCCTTCCCCCCATGCTTATCTCCAATCTCCCTTTCCAATAGTGAGAAACCTGGCCCCTATCAGCCACTACACTTTTACATATTTGTTCATTCTCAGTACACATGTATAGTAGTTTCAGAATTGTTAACCTGTACCCGTGAGACACAACTTTATCAGAGTATAGTGTTTATGTATACCTTTATCTTTAGTCTTACAGTTTCCGAGTCAAAGCATTCTTTTCCAAAGTTATTCAAGTCAAGCATCTTTTTACCCATTCCTTCAGTGAGGCTATGCCACATACATTTCTAATACATTGGTTAGATTCTTTTATCAGTCTGCATTCCATTTTGGAATCCCTCAAACTCCTGGTTGATTTTTTTTAATATGCATACATTAACCTTTTTATGCTATAAAGTTCTATGGATTTTAAAGAACGCATAGCATATGTCCACAACAGTTTAGTTCATCACCCTAAAAACTTCCACATGCTTGCCCAAGTCAAACACTCCCCCTTCCTCAAACCCCAACCACCACTGATCTGCTTTCCATCCCTATAGTTTTGCCCTTTCTAGAAGACCATATGAATGTAATCATTTAGTATGTAGTCTTTTCAATCTGGCTTCCTTAACTTAGCAAAATGCATTTAAGATGCATCCATGTTGTAGCATTAATTAATAATTCATTCCTGCTTTTCACTGATTAATAACCCATTCTATGGCTGTACCATCATCTATTGAAGAACTTCTTGGTTGCATCCAGTTTTTTGATGATTATGAATAAAGCTAGCAGTTGTGAATAAAGCACACATAGGTTTTTGTGTGAGCATACATTTTCAAATCAATTTGGTAAGTACCTAGGAGTGCAACTGCTGGGTCATATGGTAAGTCTGTGTTTTGTTTTTGTTTTTTTAAACATCTTTACTGGAGTGTAATTGCTTTACAACGGTGTGCTAGTTTCTGCTGTATAACAAAGTGAATCAGTTATATGTATACATATATCCCCATATCCCCTCCCTCTTGCGCCTCCCTCGCACTCTCCCTATCCCACCCCTCTAGGTGGTCACAAAGCACCAAGCTGATCTCCCTGTGCGACGCAGCTGCTTCCCACTAGCTATTGATTTTGTTAGTGTACATATGTCAATGCTACTCTCTCACTTCCTCCCAGCTTACCCTTCCCCCTCCCCGTGTCCTCAAGTCCATTCTCTACCTCTGCATCTTTATTCCTGTCCTGCCCTTAGCTTCATCAGAACCATTTTTTTTAGATTCCATACATATGTGTTAGCATACGGTCTTTGTTTTTCTCTTTCTGACGGTAAGTCTGTGTGTAACTTTATAAGAAATTGCTAAACTGTCTCCTAAAGTGGCTACACCATTTTGCATTCCCACCAGCAAGTATGAGATCACCAGCATTTGGTATTGCCAATTTTTTGGATCTTAACCATTCTAATAAATGTGTAGTAGCTCCTCACTGAGTAGCTCCTCATTATTTGTCATTAGGGAAGTAATTTCCACTTCCCTAATGACAAATAATGTTGAGTATCTTTTCACATGGTTATTTGGCATCCATAAATCTTCTCTGAAGTGTCTATTCAGATCTTTGTCTATTTTTTTAATCAGTTGGTTGTTTTCTTATTGTTGAGCTTTAAAAATTTGTTATATAGTCAGGATATATGTCCTTTATCAGATATGTGATTTGCAAACATTTTCTCCCAGGTATAACCTGGCTTTTCACTGTCTTAACAGTATCTCTTGTAGAAAAAAAGTTTTTAATTTTGGTAAAGTCCAATTTATCAATTTTATCTTTCATAGATTGTGAAAGGACCATCTCCAAGAAGGAAGTGAGTTCTTATAACCAAGTATAACACAGAAGCCAGGTAATTCTGAGAATATGATCAAAGTATCTTATTTTTTTGACAATAAGAAGGAAAAAATAATTCCAAACTCTGGCGGGGTGGGGGAGGGCTCTATAAGAAAGTCATTATCCACTTATAAATAAAATTAAAATATTACATAATTTTTAAAACATATGGAGTAAAAAATATATGGAGTAGAAGAAAACATAACCCATTTGACTTTGATCCTAAAAACCTATTGCTAAGGTTATGATTTTGAACCCAAAAACAAAGAAATATAAACACAATGTACTATTTGTTTCTGCACTGTGATCATAATAAGTTAAACAGTTAA
The DNA here is from genome assembly GCF_949752795.1 of Hyperoodon ampullatus. Lineage (NCBI taxonomy): Eukaryota > Metazoa > Chordata > Mammalia > Artiodactyla > Ziphiidae > Hyperoodon > Hyperoodon ampullatus. The sequence goes on along the minus strand of NC_136916.1, from coordinate 120,431,201 downwards.
ATGTTGTTTATTAACTTTTAGAATAAACTGAAAGCATGGAAGAGTTCATTATGATTACAGAATAATTATGATAACTCTAATAGCAATCATTCATATAGTACTTAGTATGTACTAGGCCTTGTTTTAAATGCTTTACATACAATAAGTCACTTAATTATGACAATAATCCTGTGAAATAAGTACCATTATTATCCCCATTTTACAGTTGAGGAAAGTGAGGCACAGAGAGATTAAATAACTTGCCAACTTCACAAAGTTAGGATGTGGTAGAGCTTGGATTTGAATCCAGGCAACCTGGCTCCAATGTCTACATTCTTAACCACAATGTTATATTGCCTTCTTTAAATAGAATATAAATATTATCAACTTTGATAATTTTAAAATAAATAGATATTTGACAGAAGTTAAAAGATAGGACTTCCCAGGTGGTTAAGAATCCACCTGCCAGTGCAGGGGACACGGGTTCGAGCCCTGGTCCAGGAAGATCCCACATGCTGCGGAGCAACTAAGCCCTTGCACCACAACTACTGAGCCTGCGCTCTACAGCCCGGGAGCCACAACTACTGAGCCCGCATGCCACAACTACTGAAGCCCGTGCACCTAGAGCCCGTGCTCCACAACAGAAGCCATCGCAATGAAGCCCACGCACGACAATGAAGAATATCCCCCACTTGCCGCAACTAGAGAGAGCCCGTATGCAGCAACAAAGACCCAATGCAGCCAAAAATAAATAAATAAATAAATTTTAAAAAATAAATAAAATAAAAAGAGAAAAAGGTAAAAGAGTTGAAGTAAAGGATATGAGTGATAATATCCTCACTTTATAAAAAGGAAAATAAGAGATACTGCTCAAAATTAATGGAACATGAAATAGGGGCTTAGTTATACTGGCGTTGCAAAAATAGACGAAATATCATCAACAATATATAACCATATAAAATCTGAAGGACAGTAGAGTAGCACAAGAGTAGTATAAATGAACTAAAGCCTCATCTTTTTTTTTTTTCTTTTTTTCGGCCATGCCGCACGGCTTGTGGAATCTAGTTCCCAGACCAGGGATCAAACCCAGGCCCCCTGCAGTGGAAGCAGGGGAATCCTAACCACTGGGCCACCAGGGAATTCCCTAAAGCCTCATCTTTAATGGCAGGTCATCAATGGTATTGCCTTAGATGATAAATCAAGAAATAGTGGTATATTATTTTAAATTATAGAGGCACCTATTAGAAGACAAAAAAATAATTAAAATTGGCTTGCAGTATTTCAGACAGGCTAGTATAGTACAGCAGTTAAAAATAAAAGCTCTGGATCAAAACTTCCTGGGATCAAACCCCATTCCTCCACTTAGTATTAATAGTGCTATTAAAGAAAGTTACTTGGTCTTCTTTTCCTCAAGTTCCTTATCTAAAAATGGCTATATGCTGAAAATAGCTAATTTACATGATGTTATGAAGATCAAGAGAGTTAATACATGTACAGCGTTAGAACTAACTGGCCCATAGTAGGTAAACTCTAAATAAATGTTAGCTATCGCTATGAATTAGAGGGAACACACACACACACACACACACACACACACACACACACACACACACACACACGTTTACATTTAGTTCCTGACTTAGCCAAGGATCCAAATCTTATCAGCAGTCAGATTGCCACTAAGAGCAGGGACAGATGTAGCATATCTCAGCATAGCTTCCACTGGCCTCTAAAGTCATGCACTACCAGTGAAAGAACAAGGTAGGGTCTTGCAATATTTGGCAAGATCCATTCTTATGGTTCCACTTCTCTTTTATGCTTAGGGCTTACATTACCATTTTGGTAAAAACAAGCTCTAAGAATTTATGCCCTTTAATGGGAAAAAATTATAAACATCTGGGCTCCTGCTGGTTCTTGAGCCAAACTCAGTGCTAATAAGGCCACAACTTTTAATCTAATGGGAGAAAGCAGAATCAATGTCCAGATGTTCCTGAACAGCCTTGCTTCCTCCAGGTTTCTAGTGTTTGTAAAGACTGTTTCTCCACAAATATACCCTGAGGAGTAGAACTGGGGTTCTGATCACTGCAGAAGACATTAAAAATCATGGTCCCTGCCACAGATTTCATTACATCATTAGGGAAAAAAAGGACACATATAAAAATATGTTGAACTTCACAATACAGACAAGATAAGGGGGGAGTGGAATAAAGACACAGACTTTTCACAAAATGAAATAAGTGGTGTTTGAAAAAGAAATAGATCATTCGGAGGTGATAAGATAAAGATACTTGGAAAAAACTAGATTTAAGTTGAGTAGAAAGAAGAAAGCATTCTAAGTAAAAGGAAAAGGATGAGCAAAAATAGGAAGGCAGCAATGCAAAAGGAGAACTTAGGCAACATAAGTATCCAATGTGACTGACATAAGAGATTTGTACAAGACTACACTGTGAAAGGCCATGGAGAACCAGGGGCCTTTCAAGGTATGTACTAAGCAGAGATATGGGGTAAGGTGTTTCAAAAAGTTTAATCTTTTCTTTCTACATTCATTCTCCCGATGACTCAGTCTCATAGTTTTAGACACTATCTCAATACCGATGACTCCCAGATCTCCTTCCTGAACTTCAGTCTAATATACCCACTTGAACCTAGACAATCTTGCTCTGCTTGGATATCAAGCAGGGATCACAAACTTAGCATGTCCAAAGCTTAACTCCTAACAAACCCACTACCAAACCTGCTCCTCTCAGAGGCACCTCTATCTCAGTTGGCAACCCCATTCTTCAGCTGTTCAGGCCAAAGACCTTCAGATAATCCATGACTCTTCATTTCCCCTCATGCTTCACATCCAACCCATCAGAAAATTCTGTTGGCTCTACTTCAACTACATCCCAAACCAGAATACCTCTCACTACTCCCACTGCTATCACTGAGGTCTGAGCCACTATTATCTCTGACCAAGATTTGTGTCAAAGTAACTGATCTTCCTGCTTCCTCTCTCTTCTCAATTATAGTTACCAGAATGATTCCATTAACAAGAAGGATCACGTCACTTGTAAGTTCAAAATCCTCCCAAGGGGCTTCCCTGGTGGCACAGTGGTTGAGAGTCCGCCTGCCAATGCAGGGGACGCGGGTTCGTGCCCCAGTCCGGGAGGATCCCACATGCCGCGGAGCAGCTGGGCCCGTGAGACATGACAGCTGAGCCTGCGCGTCCAGAGCCTGTGTTCTGCAATGGGGGAGGCCACGGCAGTGAGAGGCCTGCGTACCGCAAAAAAAAAAAAAAAAAAAAAAATCCTTCCAAGGCTAAACATTTCATTCAGAGGAAAAAACCACACTTCTCATCGTGTCCTACAACGCCCTACTCAATCTGTATTTTCCCTCTCCTCCTAATACACACCCTTGCTTCCTACTACCCATCTTTCAGCTCACTCTATTGCTCTCCAATATTCAAACACGCCAGGCACGCCTGCGCTCGAGGTCCTTTGCACTTGCTACTCCCTTTGCCTGGAACCTTATTTCCCCAGATATTTGCTGCCTTCCCCACTCACTTCCTTTAGTCTTTACTCAAGTGCCACCTTTGCAAAAGGGCCTTCCTGGCCACCTTATCCAAAATATCAATCTTTCACCCACGATACTCCCTATCTCCCCCCTTCATTTATTTTTTTATCCTTTTCAGTTATCACCATCTAAGACATTATGTATTTTGCTACTTTGTCATTGTTCTACCTCACTAGAATATAAGCTACCAGAGTCATAAGTTTTTGTTTGATTGTTGATTACTATATGATTACTATACCCTTAGCAGCTAAAAGTCCTTGGCACAAAATAAGCACTCAATAAATATTTGTTAAATGAATGAAAGAACATGGCAATGCTGTACAAAATACATTAGAAAAAGAAGAAATTATAATTAGAATGCCATATTCTCAAAAACATTTATTGAGTACCAACTATGATGTAAGGCTTCTGGGGAGTACAAAGATGAAAAAGACAATGGTGAGACATAATTAACTATAATCCAAAACAGATATTCACAACTTTCACATGAGAGTTACAAAAAAAAAAAAGTGGTATAAGGGACTCAAGAGAAAAACTCTATTGGCACGGGACTACTGCAGTAACCTAGGCATCAGCTGATCAGGCCCTATACTGGATAGAGTGTAATAAGAATGCAAAGGATCATATGTAACAATGATCATATATAACAAACAAAAATAGTTGGTAGGATCTAGTGACTAGCTGAATTGGGAGAGAAAGAGCAAACCACTGCTAAACGTCAAGCTTAGATAATGACAAAAATAGTAGTGCTATTAAAAAAAAAAGAGAGAAAAGAGGAGGAGGTTTAAAGTGGATGAAAAAATGTTAAGTCCAACATTAGACAACACCAGATCACATAAGAGAAAATTTCAGGACAGTTCTAGATTGAGAACTATGACTCAAGGTTAAGAATATAGTTGACCCCTGGACAACGCGGGGTTTGAGGTGCCAATTTTCCACCCAGTCAAAAACTCATGTATAACTTTATAGTCAGCCCTCTGTATCCGCGGTTTTGCACCTGTGGATTCAACCAGCCACAAACTGTGTAGTACTATTTAAAAATCCACATATAAGTGGACCCACACAGTTTGAACACATATTGTTCAAGTGTCAACTATATAGACTTAGGCGTTATTTTCTCACAGAGAGATAACCTAACTTACAAAGGTGAGATTTCTAAGCAAAAAACTAAAGGCAAAAACCATGAGCAATAGATAACCTACAGGGCAGGGGAAGGAAGAGGTGCAACTGAACATAACAAAGAAAAAGAAGTTAGAGAGGAAGAAATAAAACAATGACACCTCAAAAGATATACATATAGCTATTAAAAATTTCTCCAGGCTTTAAAAAAATAACCAAGCTACCATCCACTTTTATATTTAGTGATTTTGCAAATATGTTCATTTAGGTACTCAAAATATCAGATGAAATCAAAGCAATAATTCAGCTCAATCTGGACTTAGAATTGTCAGACTGGTGAAATTAGGCATTTCCCTGGTAATCTCTGAAACAGAAAAACAGCTTGTGTACTTTTGCACATTTAATGGATTGGAGTGTGGATGTAAGATAAAGAAAATGATACAACAAGACTCTGTCACCCAGGAGACCACCTAATGGCAAATTGTTCAGCCTTCTTTTTAAATGTAACTCAACCCTGGTCAGCATCTGGCCCAGTTCCACATATATAAGGAGTATTCAATATGTATTCATTTATAATGATAGCAAACAGAACAAGTAAGAAGACACAAAGATAGGTAAATTTAAAATAATTAGTTCAGGGCAGAGATGGGAAATGAGGAGTTATTTTTTAATGGGTATAGAGTTTTAGTTTGAAAAAATGAAAAAGTTCTGGAGATGGATGGTGGTTAACAGTCGCACAATAATGTGGATATATTTAACGCCACTGAACTGTATGCTTAAAATGGTAAATTTTATGTTATGTATATTTTACTATAATTTAAAAAACTAGTTCAGCTCATATTTTGTGCTATAAGCTAAATGTTAATTCTTCAGGAGCAATGTTTATCTCAATATTCTTTTTAATCTCAGATCTCTAAATTAATGACTGTAATTCAGAAGCAAGGAAGAAAAGCTTTAATCTAAGGTAAAACTGACAAAGGAAAATAGAGAACAAGATAAAAACAAGTTTTTTTAATTTAAAATAATTTTTATCAGATTGGATCTAGATCAAGATGGCAGACAGAATAGGAAGATCCTGAGCTCACCTCCTCCCATGGACACACATAGAACTACACATAGAGCAGCTATCTCTGAAAATGTCTAAAGACTAGCACAACAGATTTTCTACAACTAAGGATATAAAGAAAAGGCCACATCAAGATGGGTAGCAGGGGCAGAGAACCCACACCCCAGTGCAGCGACCCACAACTAGGAGGGATATCACAACTGCAGACATTCCCCCTGAGGAGTAAGGGGTCTGAGGCCCATGCCAGGCTCCCCAGCCTGGGGGACCAGAACTGGGAAGACAAGCTCCCATAACATGGATGGACCTACAGAGTATTATGCTAAGTGAAATAAGTCAGAGAAACACAAATACCACATGACTTCACTTATATATGGAATCTAAAAACAAACCAAATGAACAAAACAAAACAGAAACAGAGGCATAGATACAGAAAACAAACTGGAGGACACCAGAGGGGAAGTAGGTGGGGGTTAGGTAAAATAGGTGAAGGGGATTAAGAGGTACAGACCTCCAGTTATTAAAAAAATGAGTAACCAAGATGTAATGTTCAGCACAGGGAATATAGTCAATAATATTGTAATACATTTGTATGGTGACATTTGGTTAATAAACTTATACTGGTGATCAATTCATAATGTATATAAATGTCAAATCACTATGTTTACACTAAAAACTAAGATAATATTGTATTCAACTATACTTCAACAAAAAAATAATAAGTAAATAAAGATTTTAAAAGAACCAACCCAAATTACAAAAGTAGGAAAATATAAAATGAAAAACAGTCAGTGTTAAAATTAGGGAATAAAGTCAAATACCTAACTGCAAACTTGGAGGAAATCATGAAATTCCTGACAAAGGAATTGTGTGGTAAAAGACAGAAGGATTCTTTCATATCTCAATCTTGAGGAGCAAGAGCTGAAGGCAAAGTCAAAGTAGAACAGTAGAAAAAATAGATGATTTTAACCGTTTGACAAAACTGAAGCTACAGACAACTATGTGTAGGTAGCTATGAGCGAGTTCAGAACACATAGGGAAACAGACATACATAGTATGGGGAGTAGATTTTTTAATTAATATTTTTTAATTGATATTTTCACCATTGTGTTTACTGTTCATTCAAAATTAGAGCTGACAAGCAACTTCCATGACAGGAAGATCACCAACTGAATGGAATACTTCACTTCTCCAGTGTAGCAGAATTTTCAATGCATCTTCATGGTAGTCCTGAAATATAATCAGACCAGAGTCAAGTAAGATGCTAAAGCTTCTTTTCAGATGCAGCAATTTCTACCAAAAGAATAAGTACAAATTCCCCTACTGAAGCTGTGAGCTCTAAACCCACCACCTTAGGATTCTGAGTGATTAAAACTATAAAACTAGCCTCATATACCCCTTTTTCATGGGCAGAACTGTTTCCCCCAAATTTCAGATACTGAAATTCTAACCCCCAGTACCTCAGAATGTGACTATATATATTTGAAGACAGGAGACATTATATAGGTGATTATGGTTAAATGAGGTCATTAAGGTGGCCCCAATCCAGTATGACTGATGTCCCTATAAGAAGAGGTGATCAGGACACAGACACAGAGAGGAAAGACCATGTGAAGAAGGAGTGAGAAGAAGGACATCTACAATCCAAGGAGAGATGCTTCAGAAGGAATCAAGTCTGCAGACACCTTTATCTCAGACTTCTAGCTTCCAGAACTGTGAGAAAATAAATTTATATTGTTTAGGCTTTAAAAATAATTTAAAATTTAAATAATTTTTATCAATTATCAATTATTCTTCTTTAGTTTATATTTTACTTATTTACTTATTCATATTAAATCTACAATAAATTCAGCAACAACTAAAGTATCAATAAGCCAACCATAAAGGCTAAATTAAAAAGAAATGTTTCAAACAGGCAAAATGTAAAATGTACTCACTACTACTAGTCCCATGGAAAATCAGCAACAGACATATGGGAATGAAAGGTCTTCATTATGCAGTAGCTCAAGCAGTAACCAAATAAATGCTCCGGTAACTGGTCAGCTCTCTGTGGACTTAATTTTTTTTTTTTTTTTTTTTTTTTTTTTTTTTTTTGGCTGCGTTGGGTCTTCATTGCTGTGCGAGGGCTTTTCTCTAGTTGCGGCGAGCGGGGGCTACTCTTAGTTGCAGTGCACGGACTTCTCATTGCAGTGGCTTCTCTTGTTGCGGAGCACAGGCCCTAAGCGCATGGGCTTCAGTAGTTGTGGCACACGGGCTCAGTAGTTGTGGCTCACGGGCTCTAGAGCACAGGCTCAGTAGTTGTGCCGCACGGGCTTAGTTGCTCCGCGGCATGTGGGATCTTCCCGGACCAGGACTCGAACCCGTGTCCCCTGCATTGGCAGGCAGATTCTTAACCACTGTGCCACCAGGGAAGCCCTATGGACTTAATTTTTAACTCTGCTAGGATTCTTTTCTCTCCAGATCATATTAGCACAACTCTCCTCCATTTGTAATCCAAAACCCTGTTATCCCTACTGGAAATGCCACAGTGCTTTCCAACCATCCAAATCCTACGCACCCTTCAAGAAGAGCTCTCATCTCCTTTGTGAAATCCTCTTCTACTGGTCCAAAATATACTGATCTCTTCACTGCTAAATACTCATATGCTTTGTAGTCTAAATTAGTGCTTCTTGGAAAGTCCCTGGTTGTCCAGTGGTTAGGATTCAGCACTCTCACTGCCGTGGCCTGGGTTCAATCCCTGGTTGGGGAACTAAGATCCCGCAAGCCACGAGGTACAGCTTAAATAAATCAATAAATAAACAAACAAACAAACAAGTGCTTCTTGAACTGTGGTGAGATGTCTTTTTTTTTAATTTTCTAATCCTTTGTGGACAGAGCCCTTTATAAAATGAAATTTAAATGAATTATCAGAATTTTTTTAAACATGTAAAATAGAAACCAAATTTTATTATAAATTTGACAGACATGTAACTTCTCTGTCAAATTTCTATAAAAGTTTCTAAAGCTTATTCTCAATGTTACCAGCATAGTGGTAACAGTTCATGCTCCAGTATCAGTCTGCAGACTGCACTTTGGGTTTTTTGTTTGTTTTTAAATTTTTATTTTATATTGGAGCATAGTTGATTAACAGTGTTGTGTTAGTTTCAGGTGTATGGCAAAGTGATTCCATTATTCTGCTCAATATTCTGCTCAATTTAGGTAATAACCTAAATGGGAAAAGAACAGACTGCACTTTGAATAGCACTGGTCTAAATGACTTAAAGCTTCAATCAATGAATATTTATTTAGAAAAAAAATGAAATTTGAATTCAGCATTTGTATCTAAGTAGGACTCAGGTACGAAAGGGGCAGTAACTCCAGGAAGTAGAGACTACATGTACAAAGGCACAGAGGTGAGAAATGACATGGCATGTTGATGACACAATGAACTGAATAGTTCTCACTTGAGGGGCATGTACTGTTAGAGAGGGAATTGAAAACCAGGGAGGGTTTACAGAGGGAAAGATGAGCAAGGAAAAAGCACCAAACATTTCTAAAGAAGTACCATGATAGAATCAGTTGTCTGAAAAAGTAAGTCGGTAGTAGAATCAAAGTTGGGACAGAGTGAGTGTGGACTCTACACTTACAGGGATTATAATATATTATACCTTTTTACATGTCCTCCAGAGCCTGGAGTAGTGCTCGGCACATGGTAGACAGTAAAGCATCTTCATTAAGCAGCAGGTATTAAAAAATAATTGAAATTCTGTTAGAGGTACTAATTGAAGATATTCTACATTTATTTCAACTGACTCCTAAAACTTAAATAAAAAACAATGTACAGATACTTAGGCCTGTATAACAGTGAAGAAAACTCAGCTTGGAAAGAGCTGATCATTGGCCAGCAAGAGATTTCAACAAATTTCTGAAAGACAAAAATAGAAGTGTATTGACAACTTAAACAGAACAGACTACACTAGGAGGAAGCTGCAATTGAGATGAAAGCTGATCTGCCCACTGGAACCCTAGAGGGATTCTAGGCTCAGGGATACCTGAGGAACTGTCTTAAAGGGGCATTAAGAAAGGAAGTAGCTAAGGACAGAGATGAACTGAAGATCTGAATATAGAAAAACTGTACCAAGTCAAATATTCCATGTCTACCTTCCTCTTCCACCTCTGCTCACAAAGCACACAAGGAGCCTAATATTTACCCCCAGCCAAAAACAACAAGAGGGTAACTCTCCTTTGTGGCAAAAATGGCCAAATGTCGACCAAAATTCATACACTTCCTCCTATAACATAGAGTTGTTCCTAAGAAATAACTACTTAGCCAGAAACATCATTTCTCAGACCCCTCTTGTATCTAGGCACGACCATATGACTAGTTTTAGCCAATGGAATGTAAATAAAAGTAATGTGTCATTTCCCTGCCGAGGCAATTAAGAAGTGCCTTCTCTGTTCTCTCTTCCCCTTCCGCTAGGAGGAGACAGAGAATCACAAGGAATTTTAAGGATGGCAGAATCACAAGACAGAAGAAATTCAGTGCACTAAATCACACGAAGGAAAGTTGCCTGCTAAGAGGAAGACCTTCATTGGACTAATAAAGAAGTAAAAAAAAAAAAAAATGCTATTTTTTTTTAGCCATTGAAATTTTCAGGTTTACTGGTTTCAGCAAATAGCATCCTTATTAATTATAGCCCCTTTTAAAAAAGGAAATAAGAAAGGGAGGGAGGGGAAAACATCACCAGAAAAATTAACTTTAAGCTATGGTTTTAGTGACCCAGAGCCAGGTGTTCCTCTTTGCGGCATTTGGAAGACCAGCAGCCTGATAGTCGGCTATCCACCCATGCTAAAGGAAAGCCTGACAGCTGGCATGTTCCATCACACATACATATGAAGATGAAGAACTACGTCATTGGAACAAAAGGGACATGAATGATTATCACCAAGAGATCAGATGTGGTAGATTGAATTATGCTTGTAGTACCTTATCCTATGCAGCTAACAGCAACTAGCTCAGGGTTTCAACATCTTGAAAGTTCCTTGCCCAATACTGCAACTTAATTAAACTGTCTTCCATGTTACCACAGACAAGTTTTACCAAACATTTTGCTACTACATAACACAGCCATTTTTCCAGCCTCCTATAATAGTTTCCTTGCTAACCACCACCCAGTTCCAAAGCCAATGGGCATGCATTTTAAGTTTTCATTACAGCAGCACCCCACTCCCAGGTACCCATTTTTAAATTGATCAACCTTTTCCTGCAAAACAAGCAAACACAAAAATCTCAGTAACATACAAAAAATAAGCATATATTTCTCGCTTGGAAATAAATTCTTTAGGTCAATTGGGGCATCTCTGTTTCAGGCTGTAGGTCAAGTTGACATCTTTTCCATGTTTCTCCATCTGGGGCTCTACAGTGGCCAGCAGATGCCTGGGACCTGTCTTATTACGCAAAGATTGGAAACTCCCAGAATGGCAAGTAGAAACATTTAATACCTCTTAAGGCCTAGGCTCAGAACTGGTATACTGTCACTTCTGCCCAAGTTCTTCTGGCCAAAGCAAGTCGCAAGACCAAGGAGTAAATATCTGCTAAAAGTTACCTAATCTGTCGTAATCCACTCTCTTGTACACAGAAGATTGTGACTGCTATGCAGTAAAAGCTGATTAATATAAGAACCAAGACATAAAAAAAGATTAAATTTTGCCATCTGGTACAACATGGATGGAACCTGAAGGTATTGTGCCAAGTGAACAGGTCAGTCAGAAAAAGACAAATACTATATGATTCCACTCACATGTGGAATATTTTAAAAATAACAAACAAAACAAAACAAAAAGCACACACACATAGATACAGAGAACAGACTGGTGGTTACCAGAGGTAAGGGGTGGTGGGGAGACACAATGGATAAAGAGGATCAAGTGTATGGTGATGGATGGAAACTAGACTTTCGGTGGTAAGCACTTTGTTGTGCATAAAGTCGACAAATTATAATGTTGCACACATGAGATTTATGTAATGTTATAAACCAATGTTACACCAATAAATACACACACACACCAAGAGAAAAACGTAAAATTACAATTAACTATCAAATATTGGTAGGAATTTGGGGGAGGGAAGGGGAAGTAACTGAATTAAATCTTCATCTTTTATAAAAGGAAGGAAATAGTGTTTAATTAATCAAGGAGTGTAGGTAAAAGCATATAATTTAAAGTTACCTAAAGAACAAACAACAAAATAGTTCAGATGTTTGTTTCTGGGGGCAGGCCTAACAATGGGAGGCAAGGAATGAAAAACTGTTGCTTTTCATCAAAAGTACTTTTGTACTACATTTTTTTTGGTGCCATGTTCATGTAATACTCTAAGAAAAAAAAGTAATGAATTTCTACTAGATGCTTCTTGCTTAAAGGCTAGATTTTAGAGAGAATATTCCTGTATATAAACTGAATACCATGGGGAAAAAAACCCTGTATCCTTCAAGTGAAGGGAAATTTTGTTATATTTTCCTTGTGGGGCAAAAGCATATGAGTTCCCCCTTAATATTCAATATAAGTGAAGAAGTAGTTCACATTCTTAGAGAATGCAGTCAGGAGCTGATAAATTTTAATATTTAGAAATTTACTTAACATCAGTTTGGCTTTAAAAAATTCTTAATATGGAAAAACTTACTTATAAAACTTGAGTGATCTATTGTTACTCACAGTATAAGGAATTGATATGAATACTACCCATTGAAAAGTATATAGGTACAACAAAATGGAGGTAGAAAGCAAACACTAATATATTATTTAAACAATAATTACAGACTACAGATAGAAAATACAGGTCATTCAGGTCAACAATTCTTTCCAACCACAGCAGACATCACAAATCAAACATGGCACTCTTCCCCGCAGAACAAGGGAACAATCTCAAATTCCAAAATCCTTCTCAACACAGTACTACTCAGCCTCCAAAACTGTTTAGAGTTGGCATATCAAGTGAAACTTTCTTGCCCTAGAGCAAAGCAACACTCCAATTAATGTTTGCTGTATGAAAATATTCACTTCATTTCACCTTTTCGGCACTTAAAAGGCTTAAGAGATTTTTCCAGAGGATTAAATATTAAATTCTGCAATGAGAACATTGTGGTAATTGACCATGAAGAATATATCTCTTCATGACAGAGTCTCATGGCTATTCAACTAGGATAACCTGGAAGTCTGATGAGTACTCCAGGAGTAAGGGAAGCCAAATTGACTATCTGAACACTATTCAACAACTATTTAAAAGATCAGTTGACAGCTTAGGCCATTTTTGTTCTATACAGAGTTCTAGGCATCTCTGGATAAAAAGTTACTGAGCCATGGTATCTAGTAGATAGGTTTTAGAGTGGTTGCTGGCTCACACCCTGTTTGGAACAAAGCTCCTTCCTCTATTCATCCAAATCCCTACATCCATCTGTCCAAAGCATTCAGCACATTACTCCATCCTCCCAAATTCAGCTAATTGGACTAGGGCAGGACTCTTTACCTTAAAGCAGCCAATCAACAGGAATACCATCAACTTTTTTTGCTGCCTATCTCCCAAAAATAACCCAGTCAGATCCTCACAAGAATTTCAACAGGAGACAAAGAACAAATTTGCAAATGATACTGGATACTTGAACTAGAAGACCATGTAGACTAGTAAGGGCCAGCAGTTGGGCCCTATGCAAAATGAAAAAGCAAAGGAAGCCTACTGAAAAGGAGAGACAGACTATGGAACAATTAGTTCCTGTTTTTAGTTCCCCATGTAGTCCCTGTGAGGATCAGGTGTGCTCTAATGCTTGTGTATGGATGTCCTCAAAACTCCCTAAAGTAACCAGGAAAAAAGAAAAAGAAAAAAAAAATCCCCTCATTACTTAAGCTAGTTAAGAAACTAAAGGAACCCAGTTAAAGTGACTGCTTAGAGATAGTACCCTTGGAGTGACAGTCCTATGAGGCCCACTGTGGGATATTCCCTATATGTAATATAAGCTGTACAACTCAAACCGAGATCATTAAAATCAGCCAATTACTGATTTTGACCAGAAGTCAAGGAACACTATTGGCTGTATCAGCTGCATTAAAGATAGTGATATTCAGTTTTTAATAACAAAAGGTACCCCTAAAAATACCCATCCTCTTGAATAAAAGGCAAGAAAACAGTAATGCTATAAAATAGACATTCAAGTTAAACCTCTTTTTCTTTCTTTTTCTTTAAACTCTGAAAGGAATGAATGAAAAAAATAGCTCTGGGAGTGGACTTAAAACACAGGAATTAGCTAGTAGGCCTAGCTCTTGGAACACAAAGTGGCCCCAGCCCACATGTATGGGAGCTATTTGGTTAAAAAGTTGTAACCAGGCATCCTGCAGACTAATCTGGTTTTGTTTGAATCTGATGTTGTTTGCCCACGGAATATTTTTAATGCGAAAGCTAGGATTCAGGACATTTCATCTTTTAAAAAATTAGTATTTTAGTTTCTCTTGAAAAACTAGGAAATCTGGAAACACAGGGCCCAGTTTCCTACTGGGAAAAGCATCCTCTGGTAAGCCGCAGTCCTCCCCACTACCTATCACATTGCTTAGGACCCAATTCTTCTCTTATTGCTCCTGTCTTGTTTAGGATATGAGCTATCAATCCCTGCTTTATTGATATAGATCCTCCAGTTCACAAATCTGCACAACCAACTTGTGAGTGGCTTGCTTAAGATCAGTTCTGACAGCAACAACATGGTGCAACTAGGAAAAAAAAAAACAGACTTAGTCCTTTGTCCTGCATCCAGCTCACCAGTGCAGACTTTCCCTACCCTAAAGACAAATGCCTTTTAATGCTTCATTTCTTTTTCCTGTAATATGACCTCACTAGGAACCATTCCAAACTGTCAGACAAGGGTGGAGAGAAAGAATCAAGTTCCCAGTTCTATTCTCCCAGGAGGCTCCTGTGCCTCTAAGTAACTTTATGGGTGCAGATAATAGATAATTGGAAGGAAGTTACATCATCTCTACCTACCAAAAGTGTCTGAAACCCACACCCTGCTCAGGAAAAAAAAAAAAAATCTTTCAAAAAATGTTTGAATTTAGGCAGTTTGCATGTCTATTGGTAGCCTTGAACATCTTTTCATGATGTAGCTAAAATAAAATCTGTATCACAGGATTTTTTCTGTTATGAAATGTCAAGTGATTCAGCATAATAAAAGTTATATTTTTATAACTATTGTTTGGCAATGGAGAGAAAGCTAGAGTAAAAATATATTTAATATCCTAATAACCAAACTGGAAAAAGCATTAAGCTTAGTATATTAGAGAAGGAACAACATAAGAATATTGAATGTTTAATTTCTCTCCAGAAAAATACATTAACAGGAATTAAGGTATCTCTATAAAAGAATCAATCATAATAAACATAACAAGAAAAACGGAACGAACACTTGACCATCAACAGGCACGCCTATCAACCCACCAGGGTACATATCCGTCTTGATGTTATACTCTTATCCACCATTCGTTGCCTGGGTTTCAAATCCAAATAAGCATGGGTAGTTGCTATAGTGACAATATGCCACTTTTGGAACCAGAAGCTTAGTACTACTGAGTACTTATGGGCTTCATAACGTCAGTACTTCCTCCCACGCTTTGAATCATAGCTCAGACATTATAACTTCACAAAATGTGATTTCATTCTGTCCTTTAAAGAAGTCAATTTTGTTACTTTATCAAAAAGTTTACCAAAAATAATTTATAATTTACATAGTATAATAAATGTCAAGAGAAATAACCTAACTCACTTAACATGCTAAGAATATACATACTCAATAAGTACTTAATGGAATAATATTAAAGATGTTGGCTTAATAAAATAAATTGTATGCCATCATTGAAATGTACTGTGTTTTAACTGTAACTGAGCAAGATCATAACTTATTAATTCATGTCTTAGCTCATTGTTATTAATAGCAGTATTCCTATCATCCTTCATTTAATATGAAAATTAAATGAAGTTTTAAAAATTCAAAAACAACACTAAGAAGCTTAATTTTATTTTATAGCAGATTGATATAGAGGTCCTTCCTGACTTATAATGAGGTTATGTTCCAGTAAATCCATCATAAATTGAAAATGTCAAAAATGCATTTAATACACCTAACCTACCAAACATCATAGCTTAGCCTAGCCTACCTTAAACATGATCAGAACACATTAGCTTACAGTTGGCTAATCATCTAACACAAAGCCTATTTTATAATAAAGTGTTGAATAGCTCATTTAATTTATTGTATACTGTTCTGAAGTGAAAAACAGAATGGTTTTTTAGTCTACTGGTTGTTTACCCTCAATATCATGGGGCCAACTGGGAGCTGTGGCTCACTGCCACTTCCCAGCATCATGAGAGAGTATCTTACCACGTATCACTAGCTCGGGAAAAGATCAAAATTGTAAGTATGGTTTCTACTGAATGCATATTGCTTTTGCACAACTGTAAAGTTGAAAAATCATAAGTAGAACCATCTACTTTAGAGACTACCTGTATTTTTATTTCCTTTAGGACTACTCCTAATAATTAAAGATTAATTATTAATGGTATCCAAGGAGAAGGTAGTTTGTTGCTAGTAAAACACTAAGAATAAGGAAAAATATCGGTCTCAAATCAATCAGAGAATATCTCCAAATCATCAAAGAGTCAGAGACTAGGAACCCTCATACATTGCTGTTAGGACTGGAAAATGATACAATCACTTTAGAAAACAGTTTGGAAGTTTCTCCAAAAGTTACACATAGAACTATCAAACAACCTATCATTTTCACTTCTAGGTATCTACCCAAGAAAAATGAAAACATATGTTCACAAAAGACTTGGACATGAATACTTACAGAAACGGTGTTCATAATAGCCAAAAACTAGAAACCTAAATGTTAATCAGGGAATTCCCTGGCGGTCCAGTTGTTAGGACTTGCGCTTTCATTGCCAGGGCCTCGGTTCAATCCCTGATCAGGGAACTAAGCGCGGCCAAAATAAATAAATAAATGTTAATCAACTGGTAAATAGGTAGACCAAAAATAAATAAATAAATAAAATGAAATTCTATTCAGCAATAAAAAGGAATGAATTAATGACACATGCTACATCATGGATGAACCTCAAAAATATTATGCTAAGTGAAAGAAGCCAGACACAAGAGATCATATATTGTATGATTCCATTTATATCAAATGTTCAGAAAAGGCAAATTTATAGAGATGGAAAGTGCATTAGTGGCTGCCTGAAGGAAGAAGTGAGGATTAGCTGTAAATGGGTATGTGGAATCTTATTAAAGGGATGAAAATGTTCTAAAACCGATTTACAGTGTTCGTTGTACCATTTGATAAAATTACTAAATTGTTAAGATGTATACTTGAAATGAATGAATTATACATGAAAAATATATCTCAGTAAAATAGGGTTTTTTTTAAAAGTCAGAGAACATCAGAGTTGCAGGGAACCTTGCCAAAACTCTCTACTTATACAGATGAAGAAAGTGCGGCCCCAAAGGGTTAAGCAACTTGTTTAAATGTCACCCAGCTAGATCACGACAAAGGTAAAAAAGAAAAAAGACCAAACTCCAGCCTCACGTTCCCACCCAGTCCAGTGTTACCTCTACTAAAAATGCTCAAGGAATTTTTAAAAATTATAATAATAATTACATAGACTTCTTTGTGAAGAGTTCTAGAAGTATCAAAATCTGAGAACTGAAAAGAATGATTGATTAAAACATAACAAAAATGTTATGAGAATGTGTTCAGAAAAAATAAAAGCTAGAAAAACTTGTTTGTCACTCTTTGAAGCCATATAACTTACTTTCAAAACTGGTAATAAAAGAAAAAGAACTAAGCATTTTTTCTGTCTTTTCAATAGGAGCTGTATTTCAGGGTAACTAAATGTTGCCAGTTTGTGAAAGAAAGCTTCTCTTATACAGAAGAATGCAAATTAATAAATGTAGATGGAATGAAAGAATTAGAAATTATCATTTTGGAACCCATAATACAATTAAGATTCAGGCAAGAATTATCAATTATTGTTAAGGCCATTAAGTGAATGGTTGATGGAGAAGTTGGACATTTGTAAAAAATAACATCTCACAGATTTTGTTTTAAGGTTTAACAAAACACAGAACTTTATATGGAGGAAGATCAAAATTAACCTAATCAAGCCTTTAGCATTAATGTCCCGGTTTATGAGAAATTCAGGTACTAGAACAGTAAGCTAAACACCAAGAGAAAGTAGTCAAACAATTACAGAAAGGGAGATATTCTACAGGACAATAAGTCTCCTCTCTTTAGCTAATCAGAGAGAGAAAAAAAAAGAAAAAAGTGTGTGTTGGGCGGTGACTATTCTAGATTAAAAGAGACTTGAAATACAAACAAAAACAAGTGTGGTCCTTAATCGGATCCTGGTTTGGACAAAACAGCTATAAAGAACATTTGGGAGATAACTAGATAAATTTGAAGCTGGGTTATTAGATAACAGACGTTATTTAAGTGTGATAATATTATTTTTGTTATATAGTAATACGCTTTTAGAGATGCATACTGAAGTACTTATAAGTGGGAGATCCAGATGTCCATGGTTCACTTCAAAATATTCAGTGAGTTTAAAATATAAAAAATTTAAATCCAAGTCTCAACTTCCTAATTCACTGCTGTTTCTATTAGTGATCATTCATAAAAATATAATAATAATTACACAGAAGAATCTCTTGCAGACAAGAGGTTCAGAGAAGTGAGCCACCACGAAGGCTAGCTTTTTTCTTTTTTTTCTACAGGTACCAAAATGAAGATAACATATCACTGGCAACGTGGTATGTGCAAGACACCAAAAGTCATCAAAGCACCATGAATGGAGAGTTTTGCCTTCAAAGAGCTAAAAATATCTAGTTGGACAGCTTCTTGGAGTTAATCACTAGAAAACTAGGCTGTTCCAAGATCATAGTTAAGGCTTTGAAGCGGCAGCCTCGCTAAAGCAATCCTCAGTTATTACATAAAATCACTTACTCCTTTTCTGACTTCACTGCCCCTTACAATCAGTTAACTACTTCCCAAGTTGCGATGAAGTTAAGATACACTCTTTCGAAAATCCCTCTCTCAAATTAGGGGCGCCAAGCTAAAGAAAATCTTTACCCTAACAATCAGCTTCTTTACACCTAGGGCCTCAAAACCGGGAACTCGGAGCCTCCCTCAAACCGCGGAGAAGAGGCCGATTATCAACCAACAAACCTAACTCATTCGCCTTTTTTTTTCTCCTCTCCCTCTAAATCCAAAGGGTGGCGCTGTCCTCACTCCTTCCCCACACACCAGGTGTACGCGCAGGTCCACTTCGAGGTCCGAACAAGGAATAGGGGGTGTCCACTCGCGACCTCTGTCCGGCCTCCAGCCGCCCCGCCCCACGCTTCTCCTCTACGCGACCCAGCCCCTCCGGGGAAGCCCGCGACTGCGCCCGCTCCCCATCCTTAGCGGCTCTCTCTCAGAAACTCTCAACGATACTCCGGGCAGGTGGGACGGCTGAGAAAGACCCAAGCCACCACTCTGGCTCTTGAGTCCTCAGCCCAGCAACAGAGAAACATATAATGAGAAACGTCACGAGCCCTTGCACCAACGCGAGTTCCGCCACTTCCACCGCCTGAATACCCAAGTTAACCGACTTACAGACTTGACGGAACTCGGCGTCCTCTGTGAGACGGGAGGGGGCGCCCATCGCCGGCACCACCAGCGCTTCCCGCCCCGCCCCGCCGGTCGGCCTGCCTGCGTCAGGGATCACGTGCTGCGTCTCCCTTCCCTACCGTCCATCTGGCGCTCCCTTCTTCCGGAAGTCGCGCCCAGTCACGCAGGGCTCCTCCCACCACCGGTGACGTCAAACTTAGCTCCTACCACTGCTCTGCCTCCGCCTCCAGGCGCGGGGAGGGCTGCCGTTTCCTTACAATATATCCTGCCGCTTCCGGGCCCCTAACCAGTCCAAGCGAGGGTTTTGAAGTTCCTGAGTGTGCAGGCCTCGGATCCGCATGAGTACAGTTTGAGAGGCCAGAGCCTGGCTATCTGGAGGCCACCCCCGCAGAGGCCATTCCCCCTCTCCGCAACTTGTGCTGCACTTGGTTCCGCCGAGACCCACGACGGTTCCGCCCCCTTCTTCCTTGTCATTGATGTTGTTGTTCTTGTCAGTGCCGCAGCCCCGACCACCGGGAGCCCGAACCCGAGCCGGGGCCGCCCGGGTGGCGCGGTGGCGGCGGCAGCGGCTGCGGCTGCAGCAGCTGCGACGGCTGCGGGGGCTGCTCCGGGGACTGCGGGGGCGGCCGAGGACCGGCAGCCGGCAGCGGGGCCGAATGGCTCTGTGCGGGCAAGCGGCAGGCGCCGCGTCGCTGCCCAGCGAGCTAATCGTGCACATCTTCTCCTTCCTGTCCGCGTCCGACCGGCTACGGGCCTCGGCCTCCTGTTCGCACTGGCGCGAGTGCCTCTTCTACCCGGCTCTCTGGCCCCAGCTCCGCATCTGCCTCCGCGTCTCGCCCTCGGAGCAGCCACGGCTCGAATTCCTCATGCGCAAGTGCGGCTGGTTCGTGCGAGAGCTGCGCGTTGAATTCGCCGCGGAGAATTACCTGAGCGGCGGAGGCGGCCCGGGCGATGGAGGCCGCGTCGACACCAGGACTGGCGGGGAAGAAGTCGAAGCCCTGCAGCTCTCAACCCGTTGGCTGGAAGTGCTACGCACCTACTTAGAGCTGGTGCTGTGTGTGCTGGTCAGCATCCGGAACAACAGGTAGGCTCTTCACGGCCCCTGCGTTCAGCCTTCTCTCCCCGCTCCTCCTCTCCGGGGCGCAGGGTCGCCTCCTTCCTCACGCCTCGAAACAGATTCAGTGCGGATACGCCCCGCCCGCTTAAGCGTTGCTCTTTTCAGTGACTGTGGGTGTCAGTTCTAATCCGGCGATTCCTTTGAGGTGGGAGGGCGTAACCGACTCTTAATACTTTACAAACAGTGAAGGACTTAGTGTTTATCAGACAGCACTCCTGGCGCCTTCCAGGCACTGTCTCATCCATCCTTTCGGTAGCAGTGGGATGGAGTTGACAGGCGCCGTCATTCTTCATTTTACAGATGGGAGAGCTGAAGCTTGGAGGGTGAGGCCCAGAGTGAGTCTTGGGAGAAACAAACCATGATCCGGTTTTTTTTTGTTTGTTTGTTTCTGAATCTATCCATTCAGAATAGTTCGTGGTGGGGGAAGGAGTAGGTATGCTACTGGTTTCTCATAGTTACAAGACTCTCCTTGCAAAAAATCTTTGACAGCCATTTTCTTACCGGGAATAGTTTTGATTAACTAGGCCAGGCACAAAGAGTAGGAGGAGTGTTTGTTAAAGGGATTGGGGAACAGCCTGATCATCAGGACTGGAAGTCCCTCCCCTTTGCACCTCCAGACTCAGCTTATCCCCAGTGATTCACCTAAAAGTAGCACAGTACAGCTTGGTGTTTGCGTGTGTTGGGGGAACTGGCCGGTGTCTGCAAAGAGTAAGCCCTAACGGTAGTGGTTTTGCATCAAGACTTTACTGTAATTTTGAGGCTAACTTCCTATGTTCTGGCCCATTGTCCTAATCAGTATTTTCCATTATTTATCTACCGCCCTCTCCAAAATCCTATTAATGTAGATTTTCTGTATCTGGATATTCTAATTAACCTTGCAATTAAACTATGAGGTAGAGGAAAGCTCAGAAGTTCAAAAAAGGAGCGACTTAGCAATAATAGTTTAGCAGTTTGCAAGTACTTTCACATTCACTATCTTATTTGATCCTTTCAATGACCCTGTGAGTTAGTCGGGACAGCTATTATTATCCCTATTTTATAGAAACGAAACTGAAGCAAGTGATGTGCACATTGTCATACAGCATTGTTTTTCTCTAAGAGCAGTGTTCTTCCTTTTGCAATAAATACATTATGTTGAACAGGGTGGAGTGAAGGTCCTGGTTTAATGCTAGGTGAGATAGATAGATATATATTCTTAATTCTGTGTTTGAATCACAAGGGTGGGAGATAAGCATATAGCTCCAAGTTGTATCTGGAGCATGGCTCCATCATTCCAGTGGGCTGTGTATTTCCCCAGCTTTTCACACCAAGCCATTTCATTTCATTACTTTGATTTTATGTGGCAAAAGAGGCTGTTCAAGGCTGTAAGTTGGTCTTGATCAGGTTGGAGACGCTTTGTCAGAGTTGAATGTACGGCTCGAGGCCCAACTGACCTAGAAGTTAGAAAGATTCAGTCAGGGAGCACTTACTACTGATGAGACCAATGTGGAGGTGGGGGGGATGGTTTGAATTCAGCAAGTATCAATTAGATTTTTCTTGAGATCAGATAAGAGTTCTGAGCAGCCATCTAAAAATGTGTGTCTTTTGTCCAAGTAAGAAGTCTTGCAAAGTGCCTGGTTCCTTTTAAGTGTTTTAATAACTGGATGGATAGGTTATATAGGCAAAATAGTGGTACAACACATCAACATTTGACATTGTTCTTTACATTTTCAAGTTAAATTTACAGCGGTTTTTCTTTACGATTTCTACCATTTTGTAGGTAGAAAAGGGGGATATGAAACCTACCAAGTCACAAGCTTTATGTTTCCAGGCTTTGTGTTGAATTTCTTTAAACAATTCATACAATTCAGACTGTTATTTTGTTGTATTCAGTTATTTTCATGTCTTTAAAGAAAAGAACTAAAGCCATAACCTTGAATTGTGGGAACTTTTCAAGGGTATTGTTCTGAGAGGATAATTGGCATTTTGTTTTGCTTGATTCCTGGGTTTCATATACACACGTACTCTCAAGAGTGACTATAGCCACCTTACCAATATCTTAGGTGTTAGGAACAAGTGATGAGTATCAAAGAGGTACAAAAATGCCTCGCAGAGGGTAAAATACAGTCCTCTACCTTCAGAGCTCACTTCTCTACAGGGGGCTAGGATACCTACCTTCTTGATCAACAGTAAGAGCAGAAATAAAATAAGTACTCATTCAACTGTGTTAGAGGTTAAATCGGCTGAGTTTCTTCTATAATTGTTCTACAGGAAATTGTACTTAGAAGTTCAAAACAACAAATTTAAATATGCATTTTTAGGATTTAACCTGTCAAGTTGAGTACTGCCTATTAAAATGCTGTATTTCAGACTCCTTAGGAAAAATGAGACTTCATGGACAATAAGATTTATGATAATAATAGCTAATAGACTCAGTCACTAAAAATACTTATTCTTAAACAGTAGGCATAGGTACTTTGTCATCATCTGGTTTATGCTTTCCTGGATTATATAAATATTTTGCATAAACCTTTTTTGGATGAAGAGATACCCAACAGACTCCTTACCTTAAAACTGACAAATTTAAAGTGGCTCCATGGGGACAGCTTCAAGGTCATTGAGAAGGAAGGAGACTAACCTGCTGAAGAAACTAATCTCCTCTGAGGGCTGCTGAGAGGAATTAGGGCACTCTTTAGTCCATAGGTCCATTCTTACCATGACAGAGAACTGATAGAGGATAGGAAGATGAAACTCAACAAAAGATTGTCAAAGTAAAATATTTTTTCTGTGTTAAAAGAAGCTGTTGAGCAGCTTTTGAATGAAGGGATTAAATTATTTCCGTTTGAATGTGTTAGTTCCGAGGCAGCCTTGAAAGAGTTCACCCGATTTGATCAATTTATGTATGACCTAAGATGATAGTTATAAAAAAGTCTAGTTTTTTTCCCTCCAAATATTGAGAGCTTACTATGTGCCAAAGCAGTGAAGACAAGCTCCCTGTTTCCATGGATTCAACATTCCAGAGGGAAAAGATAGGCAGAAACAAGTAAAAAGATTATTTCGGTTGTGAAAGTAAAAGAAAATCTGAAAATAAAAGAGGACTATGTAATAGTGACTAGGTGGCAAAATGAGATAGAGTGGTGAGGGAAAAACCTCTTCTGAAAAGGACATTTGAGCTGCAGCCTCAACGACAAGAGTCACCTATCTGAAGATCTGAGAAAATAGCATTCCAAGCAGAAAAAAACAGCACCAACGCCTTAGGCCAGACAAATTTTGGGCCTGTTGAAGCACTACGAAAGAAAATATGGCAGGACCATGTGAAGGGTGAAAAGTGGTGTCACAATGAGCTCTGAGATGTAGCAGGAGGAAGGAATGGTGCTGGTTAGGTGGGCTTGTGGAATAAAGTTTGGACTATATCCTAAGAATAGAAGAAGTCATTGAAAAAATTTTAAGGACAAGCGTAAAGTGATCTAATTTGCATTTTAAGGCAATCACTCTGGTTGCTGTGTAATGAATGAATTTTAAGAATGAATAGAGAGGAAGCAGGGAGACTAAAGGGAAGCCGTTGCAATAATCTAGGCAAGAGATGATGGTAGCCTGGAGTATGATGGAGCAAAAGAAGATTTTAAAAAGTGAATGGATTTGGAATATATTTTGGAAGTAGAGCCAAGAAGACTTGCTGCTGGGATGTAGATAGAGGAAGGGAAGAATCAAATATTTTTCATCATTTCTCTGTAAAACTCACTCAGTTTTGTTGTCCTTAGTACTGTTAAAATTATCTTTTAGGGCTTCCCTGGTGGCGCAGTGCTTGAGAGTCCGCCTGCCGATGCAGGGGACACGGGTTCGTGCCCCGGTCCGGGAAGATCCCGCATGCTGCGGAGCGGCTGGGCCCGTGAGCCATGGCCGCTGAGCCTGCGCATCCGGAGCCTGTGCTCCGCAACGGGAGAGGCCATAACAGTGAGAGGCCCGCGTACCGCAAAAAAAAAAAAAAAAAAAAAATTATCTTTTACTAATATGTTAAATAACAATTTTAAATGTCAGTCTTATTTAAGTAAACCTTTTTTTAATAACATCTGGGATTTGAGGATGATGATAATTCTTAGATGGTAATTAAGTAAGTGAATTTGTAAAGCAAATTCTGGGAAATTACTTTTAATTAATGGATCCTAAGAAAGCTAATAAGGAATACTATTATAGGCCCGTGACTTATTTCTGGAATCTCTAAAGCTGTGCCACTAGCCACATATAGCTATTTAAATTTTAATTACTTGAATAAAATTAAAGATTCAGTTAGTTTTACTTGCCACATTTCAAGTGCTCCATAGCCATATGTGGCTAGTGGCTACCATTTTGGACAGCATAGAATAGAGCATTTTCAGCATGGCAGAAAGTTCTGTTGGACAGCACTTCTCTAAAGTGTTTTTTTTCTTTGTTTGATTTGGCTGTGGACATTCATTAACGTTTCTGAGAGGAGGAAATATGTTATCAAAAAGTGTTATGTGACTGTAAACACATTTGATATTGAACATAGACTAAGAAAATTAGAAGTGATCTGAAAGAATTTCATGCAGTGATGTAGATTATTTTAGCTTTTATCAGTTTAGAAAAGGAAAAAAATTGCATTCTGTGAGCCCCTTTACATCATTGAGAAAGACTTCAACCGTTTTAAGTGCATCTTTTTAAAGTACCAATTTCTTATATATTCTCCTTTTCTGTAGTTAATTAAACTTAGCTGTATTAACTCTAATTTAAGGTGGCTGTGTTTCACATTTTTACACTGATACTACTTATTACATCAAATAAATAATTTTGGATCCTCTGAAATGAAAGGAAACATACTAGAGTTTCTGCCACGGATAAAGTTTGCCAATTCTGAACCACAGAAGAGAGAAAAGGTCTTCATGACCAAGACATCAGAAGCCTTTGGGTCTCAGTTGTACTAAACAGTCCAATAGAAATCCCAGAGAAAGATGAAGAGTGTTCAGCACTCTGCAGTTAGACCTTGAAGAATCTTTCTTAAGCTCATAGGATGTTAATATTGTTTTCAAAGAATTGTCCAATCTAACACATTGAATCTATATGTTGTAGGTTTTTGTAAAAGGCTGTCAGAAATTGTGTTGGTTGTTTGATTCATAGGAAAATTCTTATGCTAGAAAGAGAATAAGATCTCTTTTCAGTGATTTTTTAAAAAATTTTTTTTGGAGTTTAGTTGATTTACAATGTTGTGTTAGTAGTCAGGTATACAGCAAAGTGAATCAGTTATACATATACATATATCCACTCTTTTTTAGATTCTTTTCCCATATAGGCCATTACAGAGTATTGAGTAGAGTTCCCTGTGCTATACAGTAGGTCCTTATTAGTTATCTATTTTACTGAATATATATAGTAGTGTGTATATGTCAATCCCAGTCTTCCAATTTATCCCCACCCCCCCCAATCCCCTGGTAACCATAAGTTTGTTTTCTACATCTGTAACTCTATATCTGTTTTGTAGATAAGTTCATTTGTACCCTTTTTTTTTAGATTCCACATATAAGCAATATCATATGAAATATATATATATATATTGAAGTGGTGTGTGTTTTTTTATCTTTAAAATTTTTTTATTGAAGTATAGTTGGTTTATAATATTGTTAGTTTCAGGTGTGCAGCAAAGTGATTCACTTGTATATTTTTTCAGATTATTTTCCATTATAGGTTTTTACAAGATATTGAATATAGTTCCCTGTGCTGTACAGTATATCCTTGTTGCCTATTTATTTTATGTATAGTAGTTTGTATCTGTTAATCCCATACCCCTAATTTATCCCTCCCCGCCTCCTTTTCCCCTTTGGTAACCATAAGTTTGTTTTCTATGTCTGTGAGTCTGTTTCTGTTTTATGTATAGATACATTTGTATTATTTTTTAGATTCTACATGTAAGTGATAACATATAATATTTGTCTTTCTCTATCTGAATTACTTAGCATGATATTCTCTAGGTCCATCCATGTTGCTGCAAATGGCAATATTTCATTCTTTTCTATGGATGAGTAATATTCCATTGTGTATGTATGCCACATCTTCTTAAACCAGTCATCTGTTGATGGGCCCTTGGGTTGTTTCCAATGTCTTGGCTTTTATAAATAGTGCTGCTATGAACATTGGGGTACTTGTATCTTTTCAAATTGGAGTTTTCACTTTTCCAGACATATGCCTAAGAGTGAGATTGCTGGATCATATGGTAGATCTATTTTTAGTTTTCTAAGGACCCTCCCATACTGTTCTCCATAGTGGCTGTACCAATTTACATTCCCACCAACAGTGCAGGAGGGTTCCCTTTTCTCCATGCCCTCTCCAGCATTTATCGTTTGTAGATTTTTTGATGATGGCCATTCTGACTGGTGTGAGGTGGTATCTCATTGTAGTTTTGATTTGCATTTCCCTAATAATTTGTGATGTTGAACATCTTTTCATGTGCCTCTTGGCCATCTGAATGTCTTCTTAGGTCTAAGAAGACCTCTACCGAACTGTCTGTTTAGGTCTTCTGCCCATTTTTTTATTGGGTTGTTTGGTTTTTTTTGATATTGAGTTGTATGAGCTGTTTGTATACTTTGGAGATTAACCCCTTGTCAGTCACATCATTTACAAATATTTTCTCCCATTCTACAGGTTGTCTTTTGGTTTTGTTGATGGTTTCCTTTGCTGTGCAAATGCTTTTAAGTTTGATTAGGTCCCATTTGTTTATTTTCGCTTTTATTTCTTTGCCTTGGGAGACTGATCTGAGAAAATATTGCTACAGTTAACGTCCAAGAATATTTTGCCACAGTTTATGTCCAAGAATATCTTGCCTATGTTCTCTTCTAAGAGTTATATGGTGTCATGTCTTATACTAATGTCTTTAAACCATTTTGAGTTTATTTTTGTGTATGGTGTGAGGGAGTTTTCTAACTTCATTGATTTACATGTAGCTGTCCAGCTTTCCCAACACCACTTGTTGAAGAGTCTATCTTTTCTCCACTGTATATTCTTGCCTTCTTTGTTGTAGATTAATTGACCATAGGTGCGTGGGTTTATTTCTGGGCTCTCTTTTCTGTTCCATTGGTCTATATGTCTGTTTTTGTGTCACTACCATTGTGTTTTGATTACTGTAGCTTTGTGGTATTGTCTGAAGTCTAGAAGGGTTATCCCTCCAGCTTTGTTCTATTTCCTCAGGATTGCTTTGGCAATTCTGCGTCTTCTGTAGTTCCATAAAAATTTTAGGATTATTTGTTCTAGTTCTGTGAAAAATGTAATGGGTATTTTGATAGGAATCACATTAAATCTGTAGATTGCTTTGGATAGTGTGGCCATTTTAACAATATTAAGTCTTCCAACCCAAGAGCATGAGATACCTTTCCATTTCTTTTAAGCAACTTCAGTTTCCTTTATCAGTGTTTTGTAGTTTTCAGTGTATAAGTCTTTCACCTCCTTGATTAGGCTTATTCCTAGATTTTTTTTGTCACAATTTTAAATGGGATTTTTTTTACTTTTTCTGATATTTCATTGTTTGTGTAAAGGAATGCAACAGATTTCTGTAAATTAATCTTGTATCCTGCTACCTTGATGAATTCACTTATTCTAATATTTCTTGTATGGAGACTTTAGGGTTCTCTATGTAGAGTATCTTATCACCTGCAAATAGTGACAGTTTTACCTCTTCTCTTCCAATTTGGATACCTTTTGTTTCTTTTTCCTGTCTGACTTCTGTCACTAAGACTTCTAGTACAGTATTAAATAGAAATGGTGAGAGTGGGCATCCTTGTCTTATTCTTGAATTTAGTGGAAAGGCTTTCAGTTTTTCACTGTCGAGTATTATGTTGGCTGTGAGTTTGTTGTAAATGGCGTTTATTATGTTGAGATAAGTTCCCTGTATACCCATTTTGGTGAGAGTTTTTATCATGAATGTGTGTTGAATTTTGTCAAATGCTTTTTCTGCATCTATTGAGATGATCATGTAGTTTTGGTCTTTCCTTTTGCTAATGCGGTGTATCACGTTGATAGATGTACATACATTGAACCATCCTTGTGACCCTGGAATGAATCCAACTTGATCATGGTGTATGATCCTTTATATGTGTTGTTGGATTTGGTTTGCTGATTTTTTTTGAGAATTTTTGCATCTATATTCATCAAAGATACTGGCCTGTAATCTTTTTTAGTAGTGTCTTTGTTTGCTTTTGGTATCAGGGTGATGGTGGCTTCACAGAATGAACTTGGGAGTGTTCCCTCCTCTTCAATCTTGTGACATAGTATGAGAAGGACAGGTATAAGTTCTTATTTGTATGTTTGGTAGAATTCTCCAGTGAAGCTGTCTGGTCCTGGACTTTTGTTTGCAGGGAGTTTTTTTTTTATTATTACAGGTTCTGTGTTCACCTTTAGTGATCAGTCTGTTCAAATTATGTTTCTTCTTGGCTCAATTTTGGTGGGCTCTGTGTTTCTAGAAACTTACCCATTTCTTCTAGGTTGTCCAGTTTTTTAAGTTGTATGTTTTTTGTACAACTTAAGTATGTATATTAATATACTATGTGTATAAAAACTATGGTTGAAAAGATAAGTGCAAATCACAGGTCTTGGGAAGAGAATTTTCACTTCTCTGAGCAAATATGTTATTTTAGAGGTATTCCTAGTGTATAATGTACCTGAAAACTGATCTACACTATAAATCCGTGATGTGTGAGGTATAGATAAAAAGCCCCTAGTTTTTGTCATGAATTAAGGTAAATAAACTATTCAACATATTTATTGAATGCCAGGCCTTGTTCTAGTGACTGGGGATACAGCATTAATTAAAAAGCTGTGCCATCATTGAGTTTATTCTAGTGGAAAAACAAGACAAATAAATAAAATATATAGTATTACAGTTGGTAATACATGCTATGACACAAACTGAACCAGTGAAGGGAGATGGGAATGGTGGAGGTGGGAAGGAGTGTTGCTGTGTAAAATGGGGAATTTAAGGAAGTTCTTAACTGCTGAAGTAGTATTTGAAGGAAGGGAGGGACTAAGCCATGTGTGTCTCTCTCTCTGGAAAGTGATTCCTGGGAGAAGTAGCAGTAAGTGGAGGAGTGGCTCTGCAGTGGGACTATGACTGGCATGGTTAAGTAAAACAGCATAGAACCAATGAGATGTAGAAAAGTCAGCCAAGTAAGAGGGAGAGGTGATATGGAAATCAGTAGGCCTTTATTGGGCTTTATAAAGACTTTGACTCTAACTGACATGAGGAGCCATGAAAGGGCTTTGCGACAAGGAGTGACATGATCTAATAGTTCAAAAGGAATATTCTAGCTGCTTTTTTGGGAATAGTTTGTAGCAGGACAAGGGTAGAAGCAATGAGCTGGTTATGAGGCTATTGCAGTAACCCAGACAAGACATGATGGTGGCATGGACCAGGGTGGGAGCAGTGGAAGTGATAAGTAGTCTGATTCTGTATTTATTTTTATCTGGAGGCCTTCTAGAAGCAGAATGTAAGTATGAAAAATTAGATACAATTGTTCAGCTAACATTACAGTGCTCTTTTAATTGCTACTCCCTAAATATAGCTATAAGGATATTTCCTTTGGCTGTTTTTATTCATTTTGTTTTCCTTTTGTGTTTAAAAAAAAAAAGAAAAAAAGAAAAAAAAGGAAATACCTAGGCTTTGGACACAGTTTATTTTCTGAAAGCATGGCTTATCTTTGATATTTAGCTCCTTTACCACCAAATACTTTCAAGCAGGTCCCGGTTCATATAGGCCTTAGTAAATTAGAATCAGTTGGTTGAATTTCCCCAGAAACTTCTTGGCCTTCCTTACTTCAGTCATTTGGATTTTTTTTTTTTCTCCTCTTCTCCTCCCTCACTTTCCTGCTTCATGTGAACCCATTACTCCTTGGAATTTGCCTAAGTCTGGCCCACATATGAGCTGTGGGTTCAAGATGGTAGGACTAAGTGGAAAAGAATAAGCAAGTGGTACTCTGCACAAGGCTTCTTCCCTTCCTTTGTCCCAAATCACTGGTCTTATCACTGTTAATGCTAGGTCAGGTAAATCTGTTTTTCTATCCAGAAACTCATCATGTGTACTCTTCTATTACATCTCTTAAGTGGACAAGGAAAAAGCAGGAAACAGGGGCCACACTTGAGCTACCTTTTAACCTGGTTTGTTACTCAGATGTTGCTGGTAACTTCCAAAAAGAATCTCATTCTTAGAAACCTCACAAAAGCAACTTTGGTTCAAGGCAAAGAAGAAAGGCTTCACCTGAGGCAACAAACTTTGATCTTCTGTATCTTAGATCCACCTTCTCAAGCCACACACCTTCTCCATACCAAAGTCGTTGTAGAGTCACCACCATGTTCATGGGGCTGGGTAAGGTCCAGTCATATTGCCAGTACTGCAGAGAGCTGAGTGGATGTGTTCTTGATGGTCCTTAAAATCCTAATCTAGTTCTCCCAGAGAAACAGCAGTATTGAACAACCATATGAGGTAGGCAGCAGTATTATCTCTATTTTAAGGATGGTGAAACTGAGACACAGAATAGTTAAGTGAGCTTGCCATTTACACAATTAGAGAAATAACTGCCTTTTTTTTCTAATTTTTTAATGAAATTTTTGAACACACACAAAAACTAGACAGTGAACCTATCACCCAGATTCAGTATTTAAAGATTTTTGCCACATTTGCTTTCTTTTATCTGTACTGAAGTATTTGAAAGGAAATCCAAGATATAGATGTCATTTTACACTGCACACTTCAATATAAAATTCTGAAAATTATGGACATTTTTATATATAACCACAGTGGTATTAATACACTTAACAAAGTTGTTGATAATTCTTTAGTCTCACCTAATTTTTTTTAAATTAGTCTTTTTAAAACCTTTATTTCCACTCCAAGAGTCTAAACTCATAGACATTTGTAACTTAATCACAATAACTTTTCATGTAATTGGCACACAATACATATTTTGACAAGTGAATGAGCAAAGAGTAGGAGAGCAGTCTGTAGACTAAGTTTCTAAATTATAAGTACTTAACAATCTGACTTCACTCTGAATCCGGAACTGATAACTTTTAAAAATAGGATTAAAGAAGAATGCAATTAGGTTGAAGAAATTCATTCTCTGTTTGCAATAGTATTAGAAAGATTGATTATCAAACACTTTATGATTTTGTGCTCTTTCACAGCACATCTTAGGATTTGCAAAGGGACTATTAAGTAGGTTGTATCCTATTAATATTACCATAGGAACAGAGCTAAGTTGATTTGAAGAATTAAGATGAAAGAAAATATTTCTAACCAACTGAACTGTTTTCCCAGTATGTTTTTGTTACCTGCCTTTTGAGCAAAGGCATGTTGTGGACATTGTGCAGGAAAGAACTCAGTATTGTATACCTGGAACTAAAACAGAGATCTTCCAGACAGTCTCCTTATATTAACTTGTTAAATTTTACTACCATGCAGGGCATTGATTTTTTTTTAAAGATTTTGATGTGAATTAAGCTCTTATGAAGGTGAAAGCTATGTAAAGCTAATCTAAAGTAAAAATTCACCAGAGGTAATTCTAGTAAAATGTGAAACATCCTTTTACAAAATTGGAATAATAATATATGTGTGGTTTTGAATAAACCTATAGCCAGACTCATCAAGAAAAATCTCAAACAACCTAAACTTACACCCAAAGAAACTAGAAAAAGAAGAAAAAACAAAACCTAAAGTCAGTAAAAGGAAATAAATAATAAAGGTCAGAGCAGAAATAAATGAAATAGAGACTGAAAAAACAATATAAAAGATCAATGAAACTAAGAGCTGGTTCTTTGAAAAGATAAATAAAATTGATAAACCTTTAGCCAGACTCAGCAAGAAAAAAGAGAGAGGGCCCAAATCAATAAAATCAGAAATGAAAAAGGAGAAGTTACAACCAAACACTACAGAAATACAAGGATCCTAAGAGATTACTACAAACAACTATACACCAACAAAGTGGACAAGCTAGAAGAAAAGGACAAATTCCTATATATGTGCACTCTCCCAAGACTGAACCAGGAAGAAGTAGAAAATATGAACAGACCAGTGACTAGTAATGAAACTGAATTTCATTTTTTTAAAAAACAGCCAATAAAGAAAAGTCCAGGACCAGATGGCTTCACGGGTGAATTCTACCAAATGTTTAGAAAAGAGTTAACACCTATGCTCTCAAACTGTTCCAAAAAATTGCAGAGGAAGGAACACTTCCAAACCCATTCTATGAGGGCAGCAGCATCCTGATACCAAAGTCAGAAAAAGACACCACCCTGATACCAAAACCAGAAAACGACACCACAAGAAAAGAAAATTACAGGCCACAGTAATTTTCAAATTTCTTTGTTGATCACTCATCAACACAGATGCAAAAGTCCTCAACAGAATATTAGCAAACTGAATTCAACAATAATTAAAAGGATCATACACCATGATCAAGTGGGATTTATCCTAGGGATGCAAGAATGGTTCATTATCCATATATCAATCAATGTGATACAATGCATTAACAAATTGAAGAATAAAAATCGTGTGATCCTCTCAATAGATGCAGAAAATGCTTTTGACAAAATTTAACATCCATTTATGGTAAAAAAACTCTCCACAAAGTGGGTATAGAAGGAACAAAATAAAGGCTATATATGACAAGCCCACAGCTTATCATCAGACAGTGAAAAGCTGAAAGCATTTCCTCTAAGATCAAGAATAAGACAAGGATGCCCACTCTCACCACTTTTATTCAGCATAATAGTCAAAGTCCTAGCCACAGCAGTCAAACAAGAAAAAGAAATGAAAGGAATCCAAGCTGGAAAAGAAGAAGTAAAACTGTCGCTGTTTGCAGATGACATGATACTATATATAGAAAATCCTAAAGACACCACCAAAACCTATTAGAACTCATCAATGAATTCAGTAAAGTTGCAGGATACAAAATTAAGTTGTAGAAATGTTACTTTTTTATATACCAACAATGAACTATCAGAAAGTGAAATTAAGAGAACAGTCCCATTTACCATCACATCAGAAAAAATGAAATACCTGGGAATAAATCTAACTAAGGAGGTGAAAGACCTGTATTCCAAAAACTGTAAGACATTGATGAAAAACATTGAAAAATGACACAAAGAGAAAAATATACCATGCTCATAGATTGGAAGAATCAGTATTGTTACCATGCTACCCAAAGCAATTTACAGATTCAGTGCAATAGTTATCAAAATACCAATTACGTTTTTCACAGAACTAGAATAAATAGTTCTAAAATTTGTATGGAAACACAAAGACACCGAATAGCCAAGGCATTCTTGAGAAAGAAGAACAAAGCTGGAAGTATCACACTCTTTGATTTCAAACTATACTACAAAGCTACAGTACTCAAAACAGTATGGTGCTGGCACAGAAGCAGACACATAGATCAATGGAACAAAACAGAAAGCTCAGAAATGAGCCCACACTTATATGATCAACTAACCTACAAAAAGAAGCTAAGAATATACAATGGGAAGACATATAAAGACAGCCTTTTCAGTGTTGGGAAAACTGGACAGCTACATGCAAAAGAATCAAACTGAACTATTTTTTCAAACCATATACAAAAGTAAACTGAAAATGGATTAAAGATTTAAATGTAAGACCTGAAACCATAAAAAGCCTAGAAGAAAACATAGGCAGTATGCTCTTTGATATCAATCTTAGCAATATTTTTTTGCATATGTTTCCTCAGGCAAGGGAAACAAAAGCAGAAATAAACAAATGGGACTACACCAAACTAAAAAGCTTTTGCACAGCGAAGGAAACTATCAACAAAACAAAAAGGCTGCCAACTAAATAGGAGAAGATATTCACAAATGAGATATCCCATATGTGGTTAATATCCAAAATATACAAAGAATTCATAAAACTCAACATCAGAAAAACAAACAACCCAATTATAAAATGGGCAGAGGAGCAGAACAGACATTTTTCCAAAGAAGACGTACAGATGACCAACAGGTACATGAAAAATGTTCAGCGTCACTAATCATCAGGTAAATGCAAATCAAAACCACAATGAGATATCACCTCACACTTGTCAAAATGGCTCTTATCAAAAAGGCAACAAGGGCTTCCCTGGTGGCGCAGTGGTTGAGAGTCCGCCTGCCGATGCAGGGGACACGGGTTCATGCCCCAATCCGGGAAGATCCCACATGCCGCGGAGCGGCTGGGCCCGTGAGCCATGGCTGCTGGGCCTGCGCGTCCGGAGCCTGTGCTCCGCAACGGGAGAGGCCGCAGCAGTGAGAGGCCCGCGTACCGCAAAAAAAAAAAAAAAAAAAAAAAAGGCAACAATAACAAGTATTGGCAAGGATATGGAGAAAAGGGGACCCTCCATGCACTGTTGGGATGGGCCCACTATGGAAAACAGTATGGAGGTTCCTCAAAAAATTAAAAATAGAACTATGATATGATCCAGCAATTTCATTCCTGGGTAACATGGTAAAGAAAAAAATTTTAAGGGTATTGTATATATGTTGTATACATACATACGTGTGTATATATATGACAACTTATTTTAAAGTTTATAAGAAGAAGCAAAAGATCTAGAATAGCCAAGACAACATTGAAGGAGAAGAACAAAGTCAGAGGACTAAGGCTACCTGACTTGAAGACTTACTGTAAACTATACTAATCAAGACTGTGGAATTGACGAAAATCTAGATAAATAGGTGGAACAGAATAGAAAGCCCAGAAATAGACACACATAAAGTCAACTCATCTTTGACAAAGGAGCAAAGGCAATATAATAGAGAAATATAGTCTTTTCTACAAATAGTGTTGGAACAACTGGACCTTCACATTGGGGGGAAAAAAGAATCAAGACACAGACTTTACATGTTTCACAATAATTAGCTCAACTTAGGATCACAGACCTAAGTGTAAAACACAAAACAACTCCTAGAAGATAACAGGAGAAAACTTAGATGATCTAGGGTTTGGTGATAACTTTTTTGATACAATATCAAAGGGATGATCCATGAAAAGAATTGATAAGCTGGACTTCATTAAAATTAAAAATTTCAGTCCGTGAAAGACACTGTCAATGGAATGAAAACCCCCAGACTGGGAGAAAATATTCATAAAAGACATCTGTTAAAGGTCTATTGTCCAAAATATACAAACAGCTCTTAAAGTTCAATAATAATAAAGCAAACAACCCTACTAAAAAGTGGGCCAAAGACCTTAATAGACATCTCATCAAAGAAATATAATTGGCAAATAAGCATGTGAAAAGGTGCTCCACGTCATATGTCAAATTAAAACAACGAGACGCCACTACACACCTATTAGAATGACCAAAATCCAGAACACTGACAACACCAAATGCTGATGAGGATGTGGAGCAACAGGAACTCTCATTCACTGTTTGTGGGAATGCAAAATGGTACAGCCACTTTGAAAGACAGTTTGGCAGTTTCTTACACCACTAATTCTCCTCCTACCATATGATCCAAAAATCATGATCCTACCCAAAGGAATTAAAAACTTTTTTGGGGGCTTCCCTGGTGGCACAGTGGTTGAGAGTCTGCCTGCCTATGCAGGGGACACGGGTTCGAGCCCTGGTCTGGGAAGATCCCACATGCCGTGGAACAACTGGGCCCATGAGCCACAACTACTGAGCCTGCGCGTCTGGAGCCTGTGCTCTGCAACAAGAGAGGCCGCGATAGTGAGAGGCCCGCGCACCGCGATGAAGAGTGGCCCCCGCTTGCCACAACTAGAGAAAGCCCTGGCACAGAAACGAAGACCCAACACAGCCAAAAATAAATAAATAAATATTTTAAAAAATAAAAAAAAATAAAAACTTTTTTTGTCCACACAAAACCCAGCACACAGGTGTTTATAGCAGCTTTGTTTCTAATTGGCAAAACTTGGAAACATCCAAGATGCCCTTAAGTAGGTGAATGGATAAATAATCTGCTATGTCCAGACAGTGAAATAATATTCAGCACTAGAAAAAAAAAAATGACCTATCAAGCCGTGAAAAGACATGGAGGAAACTTAAATGCATATTAGCAAGTGAAAGAAGCCAGTCTAAAAAGGATATATACTGAATGGTTCCAACTATATAACATTCTGGAAAAGACAAAACTATGGAGACAGTAAAAATATCAGTAGTTGCCAAGGGCTAGAGGGAATAGAGGGAGGACTAGGTGGAGCACAGAGGATTTTTTAGGGTGGTGAAGCTTTTCTGAATGATACTGTAGTGATGTATACATGTCACTTTGCATTTGTCCAAACTCATAGAAGGTACAGCATGGAGAGTGAACTGTAATGTGAACTATGGGCTTTGGATAATATTGATGTTTAAATGTAAATTCATCAGTTGTAACAAATATACCACTTTGGTGGGGGATGTTGATAATGGGAGGTTATGTGTGTATGGAAGTAGGGGGTATAAATATAGGATATCTGTACTTTCTGATCAATTTTGCCATGAATCTAAAATTACTTTAAAAATAAAAAAAGATGTGTATGTATGTTTAAAATTCTTCTCTAAAAGATGATTAGACCAATAAAGCATCTTCTGCTAGTTTGTTTTCAGAGAATTAAACTTAGTGTACCAAAGCATGGTTAGCCTTGATATTGTTTATATCGCAGTCAACTTTGTGTATTAGTCCATGACATGAGAATTATCTTGGTTTTATTTGAAGAAAATACGGGATTGTAAAATACCAGGATTTAACTAGCCTGCATTCTTAATAGACAAAAGAAATTTATAAATTCCATATGCTTTCCACCCACTTCCCCACTTGAATCTGAAACAAATTACCCTGTATTTCGGCAGTATTCCTTTGCATTTATAATTATTTTCATATGCTAAGGGCTTCTGACTCAGAAGCAAGAAGATTCTTCATTAAAAAGAAAATAGGGGAAAAGAAAAAAAAAAAAGAAAAAATAGAAAATAGGGGGACTTCCCTGACGGTCCAGTGGTTAGGACTTCACCTTCCAATTCAGGGGGTGAGGGTTCGATCCCTGCTCGGGGAGCTAAGATCCCACATGCCTCACGGCCAAAAAACCAAAACATAAAACAGAAGCAGTATTGTAACAAATTCAATAAAGACTTTAAAAATGGTCCACTTCAAAAAAAATCTTAAAAGAAAAGAAAATAGGAAACAATTAAGACTTCCATTATTATATTAATCTTATACCAGGTTATCTGTGAAAGAATCCAACAAAGTAAATGAAATTTGCCCATTTGCTTAGAGTTTTACTTGGTATTTATGTAGGTTTTACAGGAAAATACAGCCTAGAAATATAAATTATCCTTAGAGAATCCTAAATTGAAATCACCCTGGGAGCTAGTATGAACAGTACCAAAAAAAAAAAGTACCAAATTTAAGAGGCCTATCTATCTATCTATCTATTTATTTATTTATTGGTCTTTGTTGCTGCTCACCGGCTTTCTCTAGTTATGGTGAGCAGGGGCTACTCTTTGTTGCGGTACGTGGGCTTCTGATTGCAGTGGCTTCTCTTCTTGCAGAGCACAGGCTCTAGGCGTGCGGGCTTCAGTAGTTGTAGCATGCGGGCTCACTAGTTGTGGCTCGCAGCCTCTAGAGTGCAGGCTCAGTGGTTGTGGCGCACAGGCTTAGTTGCTCCGCAGCGTGTGGGATCTTTCTGGACCAGGGCTTGAACCCGTTTTCCCCTGCATTGGCAGGCGGACTCTTAACCACTGCGCCAGCAGGGAAGTGACTAAGAGACCTTATTTTCTTTGAGAGGTTAACTGAGCAGACGGTCTAGCACTTTTGTGAAGAAAAGGTTGGGCTAGAATTTTTTGAGGATGATTAAACACTATATATATGACAAAGTTCTTTACGAATTTCCAAAGTAAAGCATTTTAACTTTCACCAGAAACGGGGAAACTCCATGTAATTTATGGGTTTTTGTTTTGGTTTCGGTTTTGGTTTTTGACAGCTTTGACTTAGGTTGATTAAAAAGTAGCATTTCTGATAGAAAAGTCTTTTTATTAGAATTTGAAGGCTTGCCAACAAAACTGACAAACACTCAACACTCTAGGCCCAAAATAAATTAGGTATTGGTCTTAACATAAATGTACTTAAATTTTGCTTCTCCTTTTACTACTTTTGTGTTAATCTTTATAGTAATCTCTGTCATTAGCCGATGGCTGCTTGTTCTTTCTTAACTTACAGAGAGAAGTAGCTCTTAGAACTTGGCAGGTGTGAGAAGGGGTATACATTCGTAAATGTGGTTAGTATTACATTTTAAGTGTGGACAGGTCATGTATGTAAGTCTAGAGTTTTTGTTGTTTTTGTTGTTTTACTGTTGTGTTTTTTAACATCCCCGTAGGACTCTAGGCCTAGGTCAATGGTTCCTGATCTTTTTTGGTTAATCTTTGAGGAGCTGATGAAAGCTAGTGATCCTTCTCCAGAAAGTGCCCATAAACACAATGTTTTGCCAACAGTTTCTAGGATGGACTTCAGCTTAAGAGCCTATAAGTCCTTGTTTTTGTATCATTTGGATGTATTTATGTAATATTGGGGGGTATTTTTTTATATTTCTTAAAAAATTTTATCAGAGTGTAGTTGATTCACAATGCTGTGTTAATTTCAGTTGTACAGCACAGTGATTCAGTTATATATATACATATATTCATTTCAGCTTCTTTACTTATATAGGTTATTACAGGATATTGAGTAGAGTCCCCTATACTATACAGTAGGTCTTTATTGGTTATCTATTTTATATATAATTGTGTATGTTAATCCCAAGCCCCTAATTTATCCTTCCGCTCGATGTTTCCCCTTTGGTAACCATAAGTTTGGTTTCAAATCTGAGTCTGTTTCTGTTCTGTAAATAAGTTCTTTTGTATCATTTTTTAATTGGATTCCACATATGAGTGATATCATCATACTTCATTTCGTATGATAATCTTTAGGTCCATCCATGTTGCTGCAAATGGCATTATTTCATCCTTTTTTATGCCTGAGTAATACTCCATTGTATATATGTACTACATCATCTTTATCTATTCATCTGTCAGTGGACATTTAGATTCCTCCCATGTCTTGGCTATTGTAAATAGTGCTGCAGTGAACACTGGGGTGCATGTATCTTTTCGAAGTAAGGTTTTTCTCTGGATATATGCCCAGGTTTTTGCTGGATCATATGGTAGCTCTATTTTTAGTTTTTTAAAGTAATCTCCATACTGTTCTCCATAGTGGTTGTACCTATTTACATTCCCACCAACAGTGTAGGAGGGTTCCTTTTTCTTGACACCCTCTCCAGAATTTATTATTTGTAGATTTTTTAATGATGGCCATTCTGGTCGGTGTGAGGTGGTACCTCATTGTAGTTTTGATTTGCATTTCTCTAATAATTAGCAATGCTGAGCATCTTTTCATGTGCCCCTTAGCCATCTGTATGTCTTCTTTGGAGAAATGTCTATTTAGGTCTTCTGCCCATTTTTTGATTGGATTGTTGCCTTTTTGATATTGAGCTGTATGAGCTGTTTGCATATTTTGGAAATTAAACCCTCGTGGGTCACATTATTTGCAAAAATTTTCTCCCATTCTGTGGGTTGTCTTTTCATTTTTTTATACTTTCCTTTTGCTGTGCAAAAGCTTTTGAGTTTAATTAGGTCCCATTTGTTTATTTTTGTTTTTATTTCCATTATTCTAGGAGATGGATCCAAAAAATATTGCTGCAATTTATGTCAAAAATATTGCTGCAATTTATGTCAATTTATGTCATATTCTGCCTATGTTCTCCTCTAAGAGTTTTATAGTATCCGGTCTTACATGTAGGTCTTTAATCCATTTTGAGTTTATTTTTGTATATGGTATTAGAGAATGATCTAATTTCATTCTTTTACATGTAGCTGTCCATTTTTCCAAGCACCACTTACTCAAAAGACTGTCTTTTCTCCAGTATATTCTTGCCTCCTTTGTCATCAATTAGGTGACCAAGGGGTGTGGGTTTATCTCTGGACTGTCTGTCATGTTCCATTGATCTATATTTCTGTTTTTGTGCCAGCACCATACTGTTTTGTTTACTGCAGCTTTGTAGTATAGTCTGAAGTCAGGGAGCCTGATTCCTCCAGCCATGTTCTTCCTCAAGATTGCTTTGGCTATTCAGGGTCTTTTGTGTTTCCATACAAATTTAAAAATTTTTTGTTCTAGTTCTGTGAAAAATGTCATGAGTAGTTTGACACAGATTGCATTGAATCTATAGATTGCCTTGGGTAATATGATCATTTTAACGATGTTAATTCTTCCAATCCAAGGACACAGTATATCTTTCCATCTGTTTGTGTCATCTTCAGTTTCTTTCAACAGCTCTTTATAGTTTTCGGAGTACAGGCCTTTTGACTCCTTCAGTAGGTTTATTCCTAAGTATTTTATTTTTTTTCATGTGATGGTAAATGGGATTGTTTCCTTAATTTCTCTTTCTGCTATTTCATTGTTAGTATATAGAAATGTATCAGATTTCTGTATATTAATTTTGTATTGTACAACTTTACTGAATTCATTAATTCTTAGAAAGGTACAATCTCCCAGCTGAACCAGGAAGAAATAGAAGATATGAACAGACCAATTACCGGTATTGAAACTGATTCAGTAATTTAAAGACCCTCAACAAGCAAAAGTCCAGGACCAGATGGCCTCACAAGTGAATTCTACCAAACATTTAGAGAAGAGTTAACACCTATCCTCTGAAACTATTACAAAAAATTGCAGAGGAAGGAACTCTTCCAAACTTATTCTATGAGGCCATCATCACCATAATACCAAAATCAGACAAAGGTATCACACAAGAAAAGAGAACTACAGGCCAATATCACTGATGAACATAGATGCAGAAATCCTCAACAAAACACTAGCAAAATAACTCCAGCAATACATTAAAAGTATCATACACCATGATCAAGTGGGATTTGTCCCAGGGATGCAAGGATTTTTCAATATCCACAAATCAGTCGGTGTCATACACCACATTAACAAATTGAAGAATAAAAACCATATGATCGTCTCAATAGATGCAGGAAAAGGTTTTGATAAAATTCAACATTCATTTATGGAAAAAAAAAAAAACTCTCCAGAAAGTGGGCATAGAGGGAACATACCTCAACACAATAAAGGCCATATATGACAGAGGCACAGCTAGCAGCTTGGAAACCCTTTCCAGGCCATTATCTGAGGCAGTCATAGTGCTCATCTCATTTTATTCAATCCTTCAGTGATCACAGTCCCATACTGTTTATTGTCCAGTATGTGAAAACAGTTGTCTCACATATTTTGTCCACTTTTCTTGTTGTTTACAGTGGGAAGGCAGTTCTTGTAGCTGTTTAATCCTTTGTGGAAGAAAAGCTTCTCACACATGTTTTAATACCACAAAGGACAGTGTTATGGTTATACAGTGATAATTAATGGAAACTGGGTTGGAAGGAGAAAAATACTAAGATTGTGTGACTTGTTTAGGACTCTCTGAATATTATTAGAAATCGAATGTGATATCTTTATTTTCTACATTATATAAAAACTTGTTCTCCAAAAATAAATATTCTTTTAGATACAAGGTCTTAAATTTTCCTTTCTAGAAGGGGTTATCAACATCTGCTCTGAGAAGCAAATCAATCTCTTTATAATTCATGGATGTGGTGGCAACTTCAGAATAAAGAAAGGGTAAAAGGGAAAATACTTTAAAAGCAGTCATAATTATATATATAGCAAATACCAATACTGATTTTGCTATTGTTGGCCACATAATACGCTTCACTATCTGGTATGAAAGTCCTTCATCCTTCCTTATCTTGCTAATCAAGAGCCACATCCATTCTCCTCTACCTTTGCCTCTTATCTGGAGGCTTTTATGTATTCTCTAGTCCCTTCTGTTACTCCTTTTCACAGCATATTTTTTTAAATATTTGTATCCACTATCTCTATTTCTAAACATCCAATCTGATCTCTTCTCATCACACTGTACAAAACAACTTCCATTCTGATCACCATGTTGCTAAGCCAAAGGGACATGTCTAGTCCTCATCTTATGAGACCTCATGATTCTGCTGTTGATCACTTTATTCTCTGTAAAACACTTATCCCTTGGTTTCTGTGACTTCCATATTTCTGGCTTTTCTCCAACTTCTGACCTCTTCTTTTGAGCCTCATCCTTCTCTAAT
Organism: Hyperoodon ampullatus; assembly: GCF_949752795.1. Taxonomy (NCBI): domain Eukaryota; kingdom Metazoa; phylum Chordata; class Mammalia; order Artiodactyla; family Ziphiidae; genus Hyperoodon; species Hyperoodon ampullatus. The sequence continues at coordinate 120,388,522 of NC_136916.1, read as the reverse complement.
TATTGGAATTCCTCATAACTTAAATTTTTGCCTGCTTTTCTTCTCATTTATGCTCTTTTCCCAAGCCCCATTCCCCCCATCCATGACTTCAATTATCATCCAGATAACTGCTCAGCTCTAGAACTGGAATAGCCTACTTGACATCTTAACTTGACTATCTTAAAGGCACTCAAGCTCAACATGTGCAAAATAGAGCTCATAATCTAACTATTCTACCACCTCACCTCCACTCCGTAAGCCCCCCAAAACCCTAATTAATTTCTGATTCATTTCTATGAATCCTTGTCTGAATGAAAAGCTCTACCAGCTATACAGTTCCACAACCTCAAAAATTTAGGAGTTATTCTTGACTTCTCTCTCTCTCACCCCTTTATAGCTAATCCAGGACCTTTTCCTGTCCATTTTAGTAACTAAATATAGTTTTGAGACTGTCCTTTTTCCTTCACCTCTACCACTAAAAATCCAGTTCAAGATACCATTTTTTTAACTCTATTACTAAAATACTCTCTTAACCAGTCTCCCCACTTAGACTCTGCCTCCTGCCAGGCAATACCAATGCTACAGCAATATTTTCCAGACACAAATTTAATCATTATTATTTCCTGCTTAAAATTATTTGGGGGCATCTCATTATTTTGAAGGCAAAAACCAGAAATTTTTATTTAGCATATAACTCAGTCTACCTCTACAACCTCATTTCACTTTACGTTCATGCTCTCTGTATTCTAGATTCCTTTTCTTGAGTGCCTCAAGCTCACTTTGTTCCTTTCAACTTCAGGGACTCTGCATATGCTTTTCCTTTTCCCTACAACAGCGTCTCCATGCTCCTTCTCCTGGTTAGCTCCCACATTTCCTTCAGGTCCCGTTTTTCATCAGTTTATTTAGGGAAGCCTTTTCTGACTTACACAGTGTCAGATACCCCCATTAAGATATGACACCATGTGCTTGTCCTTCACAGCGCTTGATCCCTGTCATGTCTCTGATGGAGCACACAGTGCCTGGTATTTAGTAGGCCCTCAGAGAAAACTTGGTTGAATGAATAAATGAATTAATGATTATTCTTCAAGCTAAGTTTTAGAATCATCAGGTTTTTTAGTGAAACTAAGGCTATTAATTTGGGAAAATGTGACATACTATCAAGAGGTGTTATCTTTCGTTTACTTAAATCTTCTTTTGTCACTCCTGTGATTACACATTTCTTATTAAAATTATCCCAAACTTCTGTGTTACAGATGTAATCTCTAGTGGTTATGTTAAAAAGGAAACAGCAGACCCAAAATGGAGTCACTTATACTAAACTCTGTGTCACCAAACTAAGACTTAATACCTAGCGCAATTGCAGTTTCAGTCTACCCCAGGAATGTAATCAGTCAACCTGGTCAGCATTAGTAATCTGCCCTATAGGCCCTTCAGTTCCCTTTAGGAGGGTGACCATTGCCTGCAACCGTGCATTATTTGCTAATAATTTACTTTTTCTGCCCCTTTTCCACCTTTAAAAGCCTTTCCTTTTCTACAGCTCTGCAGAGCTCCTTTCTATTTGCTACATAGGATGCTGTCCGATTCATGAATCTTTTAATAACCAATTTGATCTTTAAATTTACTCAGTTGAATTTTTGTTGTTTAACCATTAATTAGTAGCATTTAGGAATTTTTAATCTTTATCCTGTAATCAACTTTCTCCTACTTTATTTAGAATTTTACTGTTAGAAAAATATGTTTTGTAGCTAAAAGTTACTAAAATTGAAAGATTTTTATTTTTATTTTTTTGATAAGCTATACATTTGGTCATAAAACTGGGGAAGGGTCTCTCGATTTTAGTTAAAGAATATTTCTTACTGAGACGATATCTCCGGGGCAGTGCCCCACCCTTGAGCATTCAACACACTAAGTTAACTGATTTGGGGAAATTTTATATTACAGTTAACATATATATAAAACTTAGAGCTTAAATAGTTCTTTCATGTGTCATTTTGTTATTTACTCGTCCCTAAACCTTTAAGGTAGCTAGTATTATTACTGATAAAGAATTGAATCCCAGAGACTCTAAGAAGACTTTTCCCTGGTCACTAAAACATTGAGTTTCTGAACTAATTGTTATGCCTCATTCTTTAAAGCTTATGCTGTTTCTCTTGTATCACATTGCTTTTCATTGTATGTTAAAAGCAATCTGAAAGTACTTAATTGGATTCTAAATTATAAGATAGAAACATCTCTAGAATATTGGATTCTAAGTTATAAGATAGAAACATCTCTAGAATATCCCTTCTGCATATTTTTATTTTTAACATTTATATTTTTATGTTAATTATTTAGAAAATTACTTTAAATTACTTTTCTTGTAGGAACCTCCAGAAGTTTAGCCTTTTTGGAGACATAAGCGTTCTACAGCAGCAAGGAAGTTTGTCAAATACATACCTCAGCAAGGTGGACCCTGATGGCAAAAAAATTAAACAGTAAGTTATATAGTTAGTGGAAAGGGACTCATATTAATAACAATTTCAGGTTTTTTCTGAAAAATTAGAAGATACAATGAGAAGAGTAATGATACTTGTTTCTGAAAAGAACATCTACCCTGGAAGTGTATGAAACTATGAAATCCAGTGATCAATACATGCCATTCCATGTCATAAATCTTTCAGACACATCAAAGAATTTACTGGGAATTATTGCTATTTAAGACTGTTATTACTCTACTTGTCTTTGCTATAACAAATTGTAAATCATCAGTCTTTTCTGCCATACTGGTGTAAAATGCTCCTTTACTTGAAGAACATATTTCTATATGTTTAATATATCTATTTGTTTAATACTTCTTATTCATTATATTTTTATGTGAATTTTAATGATAATATTACTTGTGGGTTGAACAGAAATTAACTAATGAGAGGAAATGGATCTCAACATTGTATGCCATTTAATTCCCTATTTTCAAAAACCAGTGTTAAAAAAAAATCAGTGTTAAAGATTAGAGCTAAGTCTTAACAGGATCGTGTGGCATGTGTTTTCCTTACAGAATTCAGCAGCTGTTTGAAGAAATACTTAGTAATAGTAGGCAACTGAAGTGGCTGTCTTGTGGGTTTATGCTGGAAATAGTAACCCCAACATCACTGTCATCTCTCTCAAACTCTATTGCCAACACCATGGAGCACCTGAGTTTACTGGACAACAATATTCCTGGTAACAGCACCCTTATCACCGCAGTAGAACTGGAGCAATTCGTGAATCTACGCTCACTTGCCCTGGATTTCTGTGACTTTACAGCTGATATGGCAAGAGTCTTAACCGATAACAACCATGTGCCTTTGCAGCGACTTTCTCTCCTGGTCCACAATGTTTCCGTGATGCACAAGTCTCTGGACAACATGCCAAATGATGAGCACTGGAAAGCCTTGTCAAGAAAGAGCACCAACCTCCGGGTCTATATAATGGCTTTTGATATCAAGAGTGAAGATATGTTAAAGATTCTGAAACCCAGTATACCACTAGAGAGGATTCATTTTGACAGCTACATCACTTGTGTTTCAGGAGCTATCGTTGATCTTATATCTAGGCAGTATGACAAGTTCCTCACTCATTTTATATTAATGAATGATGTGATTGACACGTCTGGTTTTCCAGATCTTAGTGACAACCGAAATGAAGATCCGTTGGTTTTATTAGCATGGAGGTGCACAAAGCTCTCTCTTCTGGCAATTCATGGTAGGTGATTTTTGTTCATTATAATTTGATATTGATATTACACCTAAAACATTTTATACCAGTAAAAAGATAGCACTGGCATTATACTGTCAAGAACTCTTATTAACAAGTTGATATACAGATTTTTATACTTTTTAACGTGTATAAGATATACCACTTTTACAAGTGGAAAGTCATATTTTACCCTAAGTGTAGTGTTTTGTTCCAGCTCTCATGTTACTTTTTTCTTTTACCATGTGATTGATGGTATTTACAAAAATGGAATTTGAAATTATCTAAGAAAATATACATACATATCCACCTGCAGTAGATATATTTCTTTCTCTAATCATAAGAGTTCTTAAAAATATAACACAGAAGGAAGAAGAAAGTATGATTTCTTTCATGCTCACTGCCTTATCTTCTAGATTCTAGGTATCAACATGTTAATTTGTACAGTATTTTTTAAATGATGGTTCTCTTGGCTGGGATATGTTCTTTTCTTACTGGCAGGCCTGTCATCTTACTGTGAACTGTTTTCATTTGGAGAGCATTCCTCTTCTTAAAAGTTAGAAGAACATATTACTTCCTTTCTGTAACTTATGACATTTACAGAATACAAAATAGGAAGTCTCTGTGAACATCTTAAACATACTTTATTATCTCTGTTTCATTATTTTTGAATTAATCTTTTAGCTGCATTTGAGCGGGAAAAATCTTGCTTTTCAAGTTTTGCTTTATAATTTGGCCAGTCATCAGAGGTAATAGCAAAGAATAGATCAGTATTGAAGGTAATAAATAAATTAGGATTTTTTTTATAGGATGAAGAAATGGCAGGTTATTTAAAATTAATTTAAGCCAGTCTTTTTATTTAAACTTTTTTTTTTTTTGGCTGCGCCACGAGGCTTGCGGGATCTTAGTTCCCCAACCAGGGATTGAACCCGGACTCTGGCAGTGAAAGTGCCAAGTCCTAACCACTGCACCACCAGAGAATTCCCTAAAGCTTTTTTCTTTTTTTCTTTTTTTTTTTTACAGGCTATTTTAATAGTTTTATTAAGGGCTATAAAAATATCCAGAAAGATAAATAAATGTGATGCAATGATATATGTCCTAATATGAAGAACTTTCTTTTTCTTTCACTGCATTGTTTTCCTTCACAATGGCCTTCAAATCACAGGAGGCAGTGATTCCATACCATTTCCTGTTTATACGCTGCAGAATTTCTGAATCAGTATCCCGCCCTCAGTCTTCTCATTTATAAATCAAATTCATTTTCAATCCATTGTTTAGAGGGAGCATATTTTTTTCTGTTCCACAAAGAGGACTTTTTTTTCACTACTGGATCATAATTCAAGAGAGTCAGTTTCTCCTGCAGTCGGCTTCTCTTAGTGTTGAAGGAAAAACCTGTTCCAGCTTGGCTCAACATTTTCACCAGAATTGTTTTTGACTTGGTCTTGGCAAAGGTGACCACGGATAGGAACATGGCGACAGCAGCCTCAGTAACAGGTCCAAATTCCTAAAGCTTTTTTCTTTTATTAAGAAGTAAAATGTTAGCTACAGCTAAAGCTCCTCCATCTATTCAACTTTATTCCTTTCCAGAGGTAACCACTATTCTAAAGTTAGTACCTATCATTCCCATAACTGTTTTATACTTTACATATTTGCTACTGACAATTAACAATTTATCTTTAAAGTATCACTTTATAACTTTGGACTGTGAAGCACCATAGAAGATGACTTTTACTAATGAAAAATACCAGTTTACTATGTATTCTTTTGTTTTTTTAATTTTTATTTATTTTATTTATTTATTTTTGGCTGCATTGGGTCTTCGTTGCTGTGCGTGGGCTTTCTCTAGTTGTAGCGAGCAGGGGCTACTCTTCGTTGCGGTGCACGGTCTTCTCATTGCAGTGGCTTCTCTTGTTGCTGAGCACGGGCTCTAGGCACGCGGGCTCAGTAGCTGTGCCTCGTGGGCTCAGTAGTTGTGGCTTGCAGGCTCTAGAGCACAGGCTCAGTAGTTGTGGTGCACGGGCTTAGTTGCTCTGTGGCATTTGGGATCCTCCTGGACCAGGGCTTCAACCCATGTCCCCTGCCTTGGCAGGCGGATTCTCAACCACTACGCCACCAGAGAAGTCCCCTATGTATTGTTAATAGATACACACATATGAAATAAAACTTTGTTTTTTGCTACGATCCTGATGTCAAAAGCTATAAAATGATACTTTAAACTTTAAATGTCTTCAGTTTTACTAACTGAAATGATATCAGAATACGATTACAGCATCTATTTGTTCATCAGTCACAGTAATATTCTTGGAGACAGTATCAAGCTTCTAGTCTTTTTTTCCCTGAGCTAAGCAATCATACTTCCTTTCAAATTTCAGCATATTTTTAAAGGCAAAGGACCCCCAAAGGCAAAGGACCCCCAAAGTGCTAAGTGAGATACAAATTTGTGGAAAAGACTAACTTATAAAACAGACAAAATAAAATGCATGGAAATGACAGTGCTTCTCTTTTGCTTATTTTTAAGGTTACACAGTGTGGGCACACAACCTCATTGCCATTGCTCGTCTTCGTGGCTCTGATCTAAAAGTACTTGAAGTCACTGAAGAAAGCATTGATTTTGACCAAGGTGAACTGGCTGACCAGGATGTGGATCCAGTACATAACCTTATTGAGCAGGTATCCCTGGGCCTAGGTCAACCTTGGCACGCGATCATGGACATCGAATCACTCAGTGTCTTCACTGAACCAAATCGTCATTTTTACAGAGAGATGCAAAGCTTCAGCGAAGACATTTAGCTTTTTTTAAATGTACAATTCCTGTGGTTACATATGCAAGTAGGGTCCTATTATGTTTTTTTTTTCCAGTAGTGTGAATTAATCCCTTTGTGCTGTGTTTAATCAGTATTAGCTTTATAGAATTATATATGTATATTCTACTTCTTGATCAAAGAACGTAGTCAGGTATTGGTTTAGAAGTTCAAAGTGACAATGTATAGGGCTTTCACGGTTAATGGACTTGTTACCAAACCTTAAGAATATACAACCGAAGGTTGTCTGAGGTTGCTGGCTAACTTTATTTTTTCACTGAGTTACTCTGCCTTTTGATGTTTTTATTCTTTGTGTATCAGAGCTCAGGAGCCAAAATATTTTTATACATATATAGATATATATCCATAGCCTGGTGGATTTGTATGCAGTGCACTGCATTCATTCATTGTGTGATAGCATTTCATTAATATTTCTTTGAAATGGAAGGAGGGAGGATAATACAATCCCAAATGAGTTATCTTTAACAGAAAAGCCAAGACTTTAACTTTCATTACATATATAATAGTTGACATCACCAATTACCATTCTCAATTTTGTATAGTACTAGGTTAGAACATTGCTTAATCCTTTTTTAAATGAATTTACATCAACACAAATACTCAAATTATTGGTTTTTAAACTATGTCTGACATAATTTAATTCATCAATTATATCATACATTCAAGTTAGCTTTTTAGCCAAGATTTCAAATAGTGGAGGAAGAAAGAAACAATATTCCAGGGTAAAACCTCCTAAATGAATATCAAAACACAGAGTTTTGTAAACACACATGCTTGCAAACAAACATTAGTCGTGAAATCCCTAGCAACAAGTCACTGGATTTTTCTCTGTCAGCGCGCGTGTCAGCTGCCAAAGAACAGATTTAACTGAAGAAGTGCCCACATGCTGGCAGGGGCTGGCCCACTGTGGCCAGCCAGATACTGCTAGATTGTAATATTTAAGGTCGAATTTCGACCTGTGGTACACAGCTGTGCTGTGGCTCAGTCAGCAACCTCAGAACTCTGAAAAACAAAAAAAAAAAACAAAAAAAAAAAAAAAAAGAAAAAAAAACCATGCACCTGTTTCACTGTGAATAGTGAATGTAAAGGAAAGAAAGGAAAAACTGAAAGCTTGTTCTATCACAGGTATGAGCTGCTATGATACATGAAGAACATTCCATGAAGTATGTTTTAAAACCTTGTTATATCTGAGAGGCTTTAAAAGCCGACTTAACTGTTTCAGGGCAACCGCGGTACAGACGTGGTCTCTGTGAGACTTCCACCTGACCCCAGTTTTAAGTGGTACGAATGTTGTGCATTTAATGTTAAAGGACAGTCTGCAATAATAAAGTAAGTAGCCAACGTGGGTGCCCAGCAGTGCTGAGACCTGGCTGCTCTAGTGTAAGCTTTGGAAACACAATTTATGCAACAAATGTCCAGATATGATTCTATTTATGGAAAAAGTTTATATGTATTTTACAAATGGTTTTACCATCTTATATTAAAATGACCTTTTGACAGGTGTGCACTGTTTTGTCTCCAGTGAGCACATACCATGCGGATTTTATATGTACATCAGTAGTGTGAATCCACTGGCACAGTGTGTGTAAATGCCAGATGTGGTGAGATTTTATCTTATAAATGTGATCAGATAAAATAACTCCTGACAGAAACTGTAAGGAAACCAGCTGAATGTTTGACCTGATGACTGATGTTGTTGTATGGTTTATGTTAAATGTATATTCTTTTAATCAATGAATAAAGCATTAAAAAGTGATCACTGTAACATTTTATTGTTCATGAAGCATGAAAACCTTTAGTGTTAAATAAACTGCAGTAATCCGTATAATGTGTATAATCATGTTAGCTCCTATTGTATTCTGATGCAGCAAAGCTTAAATTTGAGAATATATCATAAAACCTGTAGGCAGAATAATTTGGAGGGTTTTAAATTTTTTTAACTCACGATGGCAAAACATAAGCTTAGGGCTTCCCTGGTGGCGCAGTGGTTGAGTGTTCACCTGCGGATGCAGGGGACGCGGGTTCGTGCCCCGGTCCAGGAGTAACCCCCATGCCTCGGAGCGCCTGGGCCAGTGAGCCATGGCCTCTGAGCCTGCACGTCCGGAGCCTGTGCTCCGCAAGGGGAAGAGCCACAGCAGTGAGAGGCCCGCATACCGCAAAAAAAAAATAAATTAAAAAAAATAAGCTTAAAAGCAAACAACAGACTGTTTAGCACAAAATCCAAGTGTATTATACATTTAGAGTACATTATTGATATTGTAAAACTTAATTTATAGACTTATAGGAACTTCTTATTTTTAAAAATTCCTCTACTGGATGAAAAAAGTACTTCAGTATGCCAGTACTAAATAGTTCTTAAACCCTTATACTGCTTTAGTTTGGCTTTGTCATTTCCATTCTTGGTTGCTGAGGCAAACTACTGTGGTTGATGAGAAAGAAAATGGCTGCTTTTCTTTCTTCCTTCTCTTCTTCCCTAATCGTTCCAGACACTGCCTCTTCTAAGCACTGCCTCATCATGGAATAATCTGGTGTTCACAAAGAACTGTCATTATACCTATTGCTCCCTTATTTCATGGACATATCTAACCCCTTTGGATGAATCAACATGTCTTTGTATTTAAGGACTTCCCTGGTGGCTCAGTGGTTAAGAATCCGCTTGCCAATGCAGGGACACGCGTTCGAGCCCTGGTCTGGGAAGATCCCACATGCCGCGGAGCAGCTAAGCCCTTGCACCACAACTACTGAGCCTGTGCTCTACAGTCCGCGAGCCACAACTACTGAGTCCACGTGCCATAACTACTGAAGCCCACGCGCTTAGAGCCTGTGCTCCGCAACAAGAGAAGCCACCGCAATGAGAAGCCCACGCACAGCCACAAAGAGTAGCCCCCGCTCGCCGCAACTAGAGAAAACCCACACGCAGCAACAAAGACCCAACGCAGCCAAAAATAAATTAATTAAAAAAGAACATGTCTGTGTATTTAAAATACCAAAACAGTACCCAAAATATATGAAAAAAGAAAGTCTATTAATATATATATATATGTAGTATACAAGTGAAGTTGCATATAGTAAAGCACTAAACTGGGAGTGTCGACCTGTGTTTTCTCCACTAAGCTCTGACTCTAATGTTACATGAGCACAGACTCTTCCTTGAGCCTCACTTTCCTCATCTGTGAAATGAAGGATTCACCTTGGTTACCTAAAACTGATTCTTTATTGAAAGTTTCAGCTGTTAGTCTGACAACTTATAGACATGTACAAGGTCATCTTTGAACAAACGTATTAAATATTTTCAAAATACAGCTTACTATATGAAATTTATATATCTAAAATTACTTTCCCATTTCCTCCGCCACCCTGGGAATAAAGAAGTTAGGGAGTTGGTAGGGTGGGGCTTGGGAAAGACAGTGTGCTTATGATTGAACACACAGATTCAGCAACTAACTTGCTTGAGGCTTATACAATAGCATGAATCAAACTGGATTGTTATGAAGCCAGTAGTATTAAATGGTGCTAATGGAGTAATATACAGTAGGTGTGAATAATACCCAAGAGTCACTCCACATTGTCTATATTAATGATTCCTAAGCTTTTTCATGTCCTGACACAGAAAATATTATGCAGCATACTCGTTTAAACTAGAAGGAATTGAAGCAAAAAACGAACAAAAGAAACCCCATTGTTTTCTTTATTATATAATTGATGAGAAAAATAAAATGCAGAGGCTTGGAGGAAATAATTGCTGAATCTGTATAAAACTTTCAAATAAAATCTTGTCAAATGTTTTAACTTATAACCTATTAAAAATTTTAACATTCCTACCAAGAGAAACACCCCACAAATGGGTGATAATTTTTAAACCTTTCTGTCCACAACATTCAAAAATTGATGCAGCTGAAATTATACTTATGAAATCTAACAGCTTTAAATGTAATGGTAAGTGTAATGTTGAGATTTCTTATGTAATGTAAATTAATTTCAAATTCAAGTGATTATTTTCACTACAAGTATTTCAAAATAATGATGAAGCTCTAATTTGTACATACATAACCCTGCTGCTAGTTTAGCCACCGTTAAGAACACACATCAGCCACCAACATGCAGAAGTATCTGATTTATATGCAAGCAATTCAAGGCCTGCAGGGAGCCCTGCTCCCCTCTTCAGCTTGCGACCCCCTCACACCCACCAGCTCCATCTGGAGCTTCACACCTGGGCTTCCTACCTGCTCTTCAAACATTTGCAGCATACTTCTCTCACAGCTTCATAGACCCCCGTTGTCCACGATGGACAGTGGAACACTCTGCATCTGGCAAGGGAGAAGTGAGTGCCTGGGTACAAGTACACGTCACTCTGGTACACTTACGATTACATTGCCATAGTAATTCCATACTTACTACCATTCATCTATTTTAAAGATGCCCTAAGCTCCTGATCATCTATTTTAAAGATGCAATAAGTTCCTGATCATTTGGAAATTTTATTTCATTTTCCTCCTTAAACCCATATATTGTATCAATTATTAATTTACTGCCTCAGCTCTGAAGTCACCCTTCAATATATTCCCTCCAATAATGGAACTCCTTTAAGTAACACACCTTTAAAGTCAGCACAATGTTAAGTTTTTTCAGTAAGGACCACAGGGGATATGGTAGAAGGCAGAGGTTCTCCTGTAGTTCCCAGGGCAGGCCAAGTTAGGCCAGGGTAGGCAGCCTGGATATAAGACTTGCGGTGGAGCCTCCCCCAGCCATGGGGGAGGCTCAGCCTGACCTTCTTTCACACACAAACTAGAGCTGCTATACAGCTGATATGCTTTGAAGGCCTCCTGCCTGCACTGGACTCCCATTCCCTGCCCTGAACAGCCTGCATGTCATGTGTGGCCCACCCACTGGCTCTGAAGACCTCCCCATCCCTGGCATCCATACTCCCACTGCACACCCAGTGCCAATGGTTGCTGTTCACCTGCTCCCCACGTGTACCCTGGACAGTGCCTATTGCTTGCTTAGCAACTCCAGACCAGCTCAGACCTTGTGGGACCAGCGATCTTCTCTGCTATCCTGGGAGCTGAAACACACCTTCACCAAAGAGGGCCGAACCCCTTCCAAGTTTGTCCTACCATGAGTGACCTCCCTCAGCTCTAGGGGGCTATATACAGTTTCCTCACGTTTTGTAATTATTCTTATCACAGTTAATAATTCTTTATATTAAACTTTCCAAGTTTGAACTACTGTGTGCTTTGTCTCCTGATTTGACCCAGACTGCTACATATATCCTTTCCAACTATCCCACAACTTTTTATGCAAATGTAATGCTTTTTGTTAGTCTTTCATTGATTACTTATATTTTTTCTGCAAAAAAACCCCACAGAATTTAAAATGTGATTATTTTCTTAAAAGCCATGTTAAATTTTTTCTCCTAGATTTTATACATATTAAATATAATTGATCAAAAATATAAATATTATAAATTTAAATTAGTATAAAGAATAAACTTGGGCTTCCCTGGTGGCGCAGTGGTTGAGAGTCCGCCTGCCAATGCAGGGGACACGGGTTCGTGCCCCGGTCTGGGAGGATCCCACATGCCGCGGAGCGGCTGGGCCCGTGAGCCATGGCTGCTGGGCCTGCGCGTCCACAGCCTGTGCTCCGCAACGGGAGAGGCCACAGCAGTGAGAAGCCCGTGTAATGCAAAAAAAAAAAAAAAAAAAGAATAAACTTATTAGAACTGCATTTCTTAATGAAATGGATAAGGCTGGGTCTTTTTTTTTTACCCAAATAGTTCATATTCCATGGATGAATATTACTTGTTCCTGACATGAGTCAGGTCCATCATTCATTCTATTCCTATTTTCATTTTTATAAAAACAAGTGCTAAAAATCTTTTTCACATAAAGTAGATGAGAAGAGAAAGTTTTGTTATAGCAATGTCACCCATTCTTCGAATTTCTGAGCTTTCAGGACCAAAAACAGCACTGGTCTATTACCAAAAATTATTTTAGATAAGTCAACTGGTTGAAAGCAATCACTAGAGTTATTCATTTTCTCAGCACTGACACCAATATTTCATATTGTCTCTTGAGCTCCAGAGGTTTACACACCTTAGTATGATTCATCATCATAAGACTAGGACCAGCTTAAAGGTGTGTGCTCATTTTATACATGGGAGAAGGGTAACTGCAAAATGAAGAGTAGGAAAGGAGAATCTGCACCTTGTTCACAAGTTCTTCCTTAGGCAGAACAACTCTGAAGAAGAATAATAATATACATGGAAGGTGAAATTCTGTGAATTTTCCTAGAAGCATACCTGTACACTGCTTGGAAATTCTTTGCATACTCTGAGGGGGTGTACCCAAGTTTGAAAACTACAGCTCTAGAAAACTACTGCTTCTGTGACAAAGAAATATTAAAAGGCTTATTTCCACATTATTTATAACGAAAAGTCAGCAGCAACCTAATGACCATTAATAACAGAATAAAGTTATTGTGGTAAAGCCACACAGTGGAATACCACACAGTGGTCAGAATGAACTAACTTGACCTACATTTCTTAACTTTGATGGATCTCAAAAAAATGTTGAGTAAAAAAAGCTGACTTCTAAAGGATATATATATATATGTGTGTGTGTGTGTGTGTGTGTGTGTGTGTGTGTGTGTGTGTGTGTGTGTGTGTGTGTGTATATAATGAGGCTATTGATGTACATTTTTAAAAGGCAAGAAAAATAAACCTACATACTATACATAAACTCATTTAACTGGAAAAACAAAAAATATTCACATCGTTTTCACAAGAGTACTTACCTCTGCAGCATGAGGACAACTTATCTGTAATATTTTTTCTTGAAAAAAATTAAGGCAAATGTTAAATTTACTCTCTAGGTAATAAGTAAAAGAGTATTCTTTATATTATTTTGTTATAGAAAACATTACAGAAAAAAACCTCAGCTATTTGGGGTGTGGCCAAGAATACACAAGTAAGTAAAAAAGGCTTGTGGAACCAGATTATTCCCTGCATTAATGGGGGAATTAATTAATAATAATTAATAAATGAGCTAAAAGGAAACAAGTGGCTCTTCTGAATTTGATTAAAAGGCATCAAATTCAGAAGAGCCACTTGTTTCCTTTTAGCTCATTTATTCTTACATTCAGCATAATTCTAATAAGCCTATTCGTCTTGTTTCTCAGTCTCCAGCAGATTAGAAATAGAGAGAAGTGACTGTGAAAGGCATAGAAGTTTACAATCCTAAAAAGGGAACATAACTAATCTTAAGCCATTTGTAAAGGAACTTGAAACAGAATTAAACACCCTATAACAAGCTTGAAATACACAGCAATGATAAATGTTTGTAATGACCCTGAATCAATAGGAAAGTATATTCAAAATATCTCTGTAGTGAGTTAATAGAGCATTTAATACATCTTAGAAATCTTTTCACACAAGATGGTTAAAATAAATATTTGTGTTTAAAAGAATGGATTTTAGTTAATCAAGAAACATTCACTTAAGTGAAATTTTCTGAGAAAACACAGATAAATTAGCTAAGAAATATCATGACTGACAGAGAATATTTACTGTGTACCAAGCATGATTTTAACCAGGTAATTAACACATTATCAGTTCACTGATTTGATCATGTTTTCCACTAAATTAATAAAATCAACAAGAGTATTTGGACATTTTGTAATCCAAGGGGTCAACAAATTCACAGATCCAAATTTTTCAGACCTAGGTAATTACCTGACTCCTTCCACCAAAAAAAGAAAATTAAGTTCTCTTTTTATCATAGTGCATTCTTTGATAATACTTCCTATTATACTAATAAGTATAACTTTATGAAAGTATCAGTTAAGTGAGACTTTAAGATTTCTTAATATAAGTTTAAAGACTAAAATAAAACAGACTCTGAGGGCAAACTATTTCAAAATATAAAGTTAACATAAATATCTAGCAATTTGAAAAACTATCAAAAAGGACTTGAACTTAAGTTGAGAGAAAATCAGTTAACTTTGGTTGAAATAACCATAATTCAAAATGACAAGTTCCAACAAAGAAGTGGTAATAAAATTTTTAGAACATCATTTGTATCATTTCTACATAAAGGAGAATCAATATAATTATAGGTTAATAAAAGAACATATGCCAAAAACTGGAACAACCAAGCAAAAATAGAGGGAATGTACCTCAACTTTAAAATGGCCATACATGACAAGCCCACAGCTAACATCACACTCGACAGTGAAAAGTGGAAATCCTTTCCTCTAAGATCAGGAACGTGACAATGGTGCCCACTCTTACCACTTCCATTCAACATAGTACTGGAAGTCCTAGCCAGAGCAATTAGGCAAGAAAAAGAAATAAAGGGTATCCAAACCAGAAAGGAAGAATACTCTGCATTGACATGACATTATATATAGGCACACCTTGTTTTATTCACTTCACTTTGTTGAGCTTTATAGATACTGCAGTTTTTACAAATTGAAGGTTTGTGGCAACCCTGTGCCATTTTTCCAACAATGTTTGCTCACTTTGTATCTCTGTGTCACATTTTGGTAATTCTCACAATATTTCAAACATTTTCATTATTATATTTGTATGGTGATTTGCAATCAGTGATCTTTGGTGGTACTATTCAAATTGTTTTCGGGTGCCAGGAACTGTGCCCATAAAAGATGGCAAACTTATTTGATAAATGTGTGTTCTGACTGTTCCACAGACCAGCTATTCCCCTATCTCTCTCCCTCTCCTCAGACCTTCCTATAACCTGAGACACAACAATACTGAAATTAGGACAATTAATAGGCCTCAAAGTCCTCTAAGTGTTCCAGTGAAAGGGAGAGTCATTTTCTCTCACTTTAAATCAAACATGTCGAAAGATGAGATAGGCCAAAAGCTAGGCCTCCTGGGACCAAACAGCCAAGTTGTGAAGGCAAAGGAAAAGTTCTTGAAGGAAATTGAAATTGCTGCTCCTGTGAATACATGAATGATAAGAAAGCTAACAGCCTGATTGCTGTAATAGAGAGTGTTTTAGTGCTCTGGAAAGATCAAACCAGCCACATCATTCCTTTAAGCCAAAGCCTAATCCACAGCAAGACCCTAACTAATTTCAATTCTAGGAAGTCTGAGAGAGGCAAGGAAGCTGCAGAAGAAAGTTTGAAACTAGCAGAGGTTGGTTCATAATGTTTAAGGAAAGAAGCCATCTCCATAACATAAAAGTACAAGGTGAAGCAGCAAGTGCTGATATATAGAAGCTGCAGCAAGTTATTCAGAAGATCTAGCTAAGACAAATTAATGAAGGTGACTGCACTAAACAAAGGATTTTTAATGTAGATGAAACAGCCTTCTATTGGAAGATGCTGGTATCGAAGACTTCCATACCTAGAGAGAAATCAATGCCCAGCTTCAAAGCTTCAAAGGACAGACTGACTCTCTTGCTAGGGGCTAATGCAGCGGGGACTTTAAGTTGAAGCCAACGCTCATTTACCATTCTGAAAACCCTAGGGCCCTGAGGTAGATTATGCTAAATCTACTCTGCTCATGCTCTATAAATGGAACAAAAAAGCCTGCATGACAGCACTCCTGTTTACAGCATGGTTTACTGACTATTTTAAGCCCACTGTTGAGACCTACTACTCAGAAAAAAAAGATTCCTTTCAAAATATTCCTGCTCATTGACAATGCACCTAGTCACCTAAGAACTCTGATGGAGATGAACAATGAGATTAATGTGTTTTCATGCCTGCTAACACAACATCCATTCTGCAGCCCACGGATCAAGGAGTAATTTCAACGTTTAAGTCCTACTATTTAAGAAGAACATTTTGTAAGGTAGAGCTGCCATAGAAAGCAATTCCTTTGATGAATCTGGGCAAAGTCAAGTGAAAACCTTCTGGAAAGGATTCTTCATTCTAGATGTCCTTAAGAACATTCTCATGATTCATGGGAAGAGGTCAAAATACCAACATTAGGACCTCCCTGGTTGCCCAGTGGTTAAGAATCTGCCTGCCAATGCAGGGGACACGGGTTTGAGCCCTGGTCCGGGAAGATCCCACATGCCGCGGAGCAACTAAGCCCGTGCGCCACAACTACTGAGCCTGCGCACCTAGAGCCCGTGCTCTGCAACAAGAGAAGTCACCGCAATAAGAGGACCACGCACCACAAGGAAGAGTAGCACCCGCTTGCCACAACTAGAGAAATCCCAAGCGCAGCAACGAAGACCCAAAGCAGTCAAAAATAAACACATAAATAAATAAAAATTATTTTTTAAAAATATATATATATATATATAAGAATTACATGAGAAGGACTCAAATTCCCTAAGGGCAATTACTTTAAAAATTGAGATATTTAGGAAGGAAAGAAATTTTTTTAAAAAATCAACATTAACAGGAGTTTGGAAGAAGTTGATTCCAACCTTCATGGATGACTGTGAGGGGTTGAAGACTTCAGTGGAAGAAGTCACTGCAAATGTAGTGGAAACAGCTCGAGAACTAGAATTAGAAGTGGAGCCTGAAGATGTGACTGAATTGCTACAATCTCATGATAAAACTTGAACAGATGAGGAGTTGCTTATTATGGATGAGGAAAGAAAGTGGAGATGGAATCTACTCCTATGAAGATTGCTGAAATGACAACAAAGGATTTAGAATATTACAGCACAGTTTGAGAGGATTGACTCCAATTTTGAAAGGAGTTCTACTGTGGATAGCAGTAGGAGTTCTACTGCTATCAGACGGTGTTGCATGGCTAGAGAGAAAACATTCATGAAAGGAAGAGTCAATTGATGTGGTAAACTTCATTGTTGCCTTATTGTAAGAAATTTCCACAGTCACACCAACCTTCGGCAACCACCACCCTGATCAGCCAATAGCCATCAACATAGAAGCAAGGCCCTCCATCAGCAAAAAATTATGATTTATTGAAGGCTCAGATGATGGTTAGCATTTTTTAGTAACTAAGTATTTTTTCATTATGGTATGTACTTTTTTTTTTAGACATAATGCTATTCCACACTTAATAGAGTACAGTATAATAGAAACAACTTTTATATGCACTGGGAAACAAAAAAAATCATATGACTCTATTGTGATATTCACCTCACTGTGGAGGTCTGGAACCAAACCCGCAATATCTGCAAGGTATGCCTGTATAGTATACCTTAAAGACTGAACCAAAAAACTGTTAGAACTAAAAAAAAAATTCAGTAAAGTTACAGGACACAAAATTAATATACAAAAATCAGTTGTACTTCTAAACATTAACAATGACCTATCTGAAAAGGAAATTAAGAAAGCATTAAGAAAGCAATCCCATTTACAACAACATCAAAAACAATAAAATACTTAGGAATAAACTTATCCAAAGAAATGAAAGATCTGTGCACCAAAAACTATCAGACACTGATGAAAAAACTGAGGAAGACACAAATAAATGGAAAGATATTCCATGTTCATGGGTTGAAAGAATTAGTACTGTTAAAATGTACATACTACCCAAAGAGATCTACAGATTTAATGCAATTCCTATTCAAAATTCCAATGACATTTTCCATAGAAGCAGAAAAAATAAATCCTAAAATTTGTATGGAACCACAAAAGACTCCAAATAGTCAAAGCAATCTTGAGGAAGAGGAACAAAGCTGGAGGCATCACATTTCCAGATTTCAAACTGCATTACAAAGCTATAGTAATCAAATCAGTATGGTACTGGCAAAAAACCTAAAACATAGTCTGATAGAATAGAATAGAGGACTCAGAAAAATAAGCCCATGCATATATGGACAATTAATTTTTGACAAGGCACCAAGTATACACAACAGAGAAAGGATAATCTCTTCAATAAATGGTGTTGGGGAAACTGGATATTCATATGCAAGCAAATAAAACTGGACCCCTGTTTTACACCACACATAAAAATCAACTCAAAATGGATTAAAGATGAACATAAACCTAGAGCCATAAAACTAGAAGAAAACACAGGTGGTAAGCTTCTTGACATTGGTCCTCGGAATGGTTTTTTGGATTTGACACCAAAAGCAAAGCCAAGCAAAATAAAAAATAAACAAGTGGGATTACATCAAACTGAAAAGCTTCTGCACAGCAAAGGAAACCATCAACAAAATAAAAAGGCAACCTATGACATGGGAGAAAATATTTGCAAACCATATATCTAATATGGAGTTAATATAAAAAATACACAAGGAACTCATACAACTTAATAGCAAAAAACCAAATAACCCAATTTGAAAAGTGGGCAGAGGACCTGAACAAGCATTTTTCCAAAGAAGACATACAAATGGCCAACTGATACATAAAAAGATGCTCAGTATCACTAATCATCAAGGAAATGCACATGAAAACCACAATGAGATACCACCTCACACCTGTTAGGCTATCTATTATCAAGAAGTCAAAGATAACAAATGCTGGTGAGGATGTGGAGAAAAGGAAACCGTGTACACTGCTGGTGGGACTATAAACTGGTGCAGCTACTATGGAAGAATTATGAGGAAGTTCCTCAAAAAATTAAAAGTAGAATTGCTATATGATCCAGCAATCCCCACATCATGGTATATACCCAAAGAAAATGAAATCAGTATCTTGAAGAGATTTTAGTACCACCATGTTCATGCAGTATTATTTACAATAGCCTATATATGGAACAACCTCAGTGTCTATAGACAGATGAATGAATATATAATATATATAATATATATATAGACAGTTATCAGAGAGCTCTCATGTTCCATGAAAAAACTCACCATCTCTTTTGTAGCACTTGTATCAAATTCTGTAAAAGTAGCTGCTACTTTGAAAGATACAGGAGATTTAATTTGAAAAGGTTATCAAGCTAGATGCTTATTTAAGTAAACTCATGATGAACCCTGAACCACACCTGCAGAAACAGACTAAAAATCACCAACTATACTCATAAAATAATTTTATAGCATCTAACCACATCTACAAATTGTCTGGCTTTAAAAAAAAAAAGTCAATTTTTTTTTCAACCAACCTTGTTCCAAAGAATGTGATCCTTCCTCTTAACTATCCTCTCTCCCCTGCCCCAAATACTGGTCCCAGAATATATTTTAAAAATATATCCCTAGGGGCTTCCCTGGTGGCACAGTGGCTGTGAGTCCGCCTGCCGATGCAGGGGACATGGGTTCGTGCCCCGGTCCAGGAAGATCCCACATGGCAGAGCGGCTGGGCCCGTGAGCCATGGCCGCTGAGCCTGCGCGTCCGGAGCCTGTGCTCCGCAACGGGAGAGGCCACAACAGTGAGAGGCTCACGTACTGCAAAAAAAAAAAAAAAAAATCCCTAAAGAATTATCCTAAATCCAGGGTGGGGGGCGTGGGTAGAGTGTATATACTTCTTAGATGTTATACTATCATATATAATTCTTTGAAAATTCTAAAGAGAACAAGAAAGAAAACAGCTTTAGTGCTCAGCAAGAATAGTCAGGTAAACTATATTCACAAAAGGGAAACTTATACAACCATTAAAAATGAGCTTTACCATGACTACATAAAAATTATTTATATTAGGAGATTACATTTAAGGATATAAAATTATAGACATAATTACAACAATACAAAAGGTACTTGAAGGATAAAAGGCCTGACAAACTACAACATAAATGCAAAAAATGATTTTGTTTTGGTGATGACCCTGGATGATTGTTTTTTCTTAGGCTTTTGAACATTTTCTAACTTTTCTTATAGGACCACATTTTACTTTTCTATTTAAAATATTATACAGAGGGGAAAGTTATCCAGACAGGACCAAGAAGCATTCTTTCTTGAAATGTCCAAGCCTATTGCATATCAGTCCAAAATAATGCTCCGTTCAATATCTTGAATGTTGCCTTATCCCTTTAACTATCCCTTCAGATGCTGTCCTGATGTTATCAGGGGCTGGGAGTCAGTCTGCCTGATAGAACCTGAAGCTGGGCTCACAGTCAGTCCATATACTATGTATAGAACCGAGGTATGAGTGTGAAAACGGAGATTAGCTGAAAATCTGTATACAGATAACTAATAGTTGCTACCACCATTCCCCTGACACAACCCCAAGCACAAGGTAGTGAGCCAAGATTTGGCTCCAGCTAAAATAATGTATAGATATTCCCTAAAGATACTAAACTGTCTGGAACAAGCAAAAGCGTCTAGTGTGAATGGCGGTGTCCTAGATGAAGCCCTTCTAATTCTGGTATCTGGAGGGCCTACACACAGTCAGCCAGATCCCTATCTGCTCATCCTAAGACAAAGCTTGTCAGTCACAGATGCCCTGTCTCCACTCCTGCCTGCCTCCACACAAAGGTCTCCTAGTCTGAATCCTCACTCAAGAAAGAGATCTAACAAGAAAACTGTCTTTCTTACATACAAAAAGGTTTAAACTACAATCAGCTGATCAGTTCATCTTTATTAAACATGGACAACTTTATGAGGCATATAAGGAAAGGCCAAGATAAGCAAACAAAATTATTAACGCCAGAGAAAACAGATAATTCAGAAGAGTGCTTTTAGAAACCTCTAATTTACTATGGAGAAATTCAAGATATTAGATCCTTACAAAAAGGACAGAATCTAAGAAAAAGGAAAGAGGTATAATAAAAAATGCTCTTAAAGATTAAACATAATTGGTGGAAACAAAAATTTTAAATGAGTGGAATACACAGTTAAGAAAATTTTCCAGAACAAAAAAGAGAGAGAGAGGAAAATTATGAGAGAAAAGGAATTTACCAAAGATAAAGAATTTCCCAGAGTTTTAGGATGTGAGACATGAGTCTTCAGAGTTTACGTGCCTAACAATGTGGGAGCCAAGAGTGCACAAGTCATATATGCCCCCAGGAGAGAGATTGCTGCGAGGAGCCTAGTTAGCTGACAGCCTCTGGCCAATGCAGCTTCAGCATTCATGCCAAACCCAGGTCCTCCCTGGTGTCTGCTTCTGGCAAGGAAGAACACGAAGGGGTACTAGAGCAGACCATTCCTACCCAATGAGGAACCCTTCTAATAGGCCGTCTCTGTCCTGGGGACTGCCACTGCCCCAGCTCGGGCTTTCTCGGAACTGCACTGTAATCTGAGGCTCTTCCTACCCAACCTTCCTTCCTGCCATTCTCTCTTTTCACAGATGTCAATCTGAACCATGGTCTGAAGGTTTTCTCCACCTCATTCTGCATTCTCGCGCCTTAATCCTTCACAGGTGTTCTCCCTCAATAAATCTCTTTATGTCTAATTACATCTTAGAATCTGCTTCTCAGAGGACCTGAACACAAAAATGAGTGGAAAAAGTCTCACTTGTAGATGCATCAAACTGTGATTTTTTAGAATACCAAGGATAAAGAAAAAAATCCTAAAAGTTTCCACAGGAAAAAGGTCACCAACAAAGAGAAAAGAATCAAATTCCCTTCAAACTTCTCATCAGCAACAACAGATATTACAATATACTGATGTTAATTAACTGATATTAAAAGAACAATACATTCAAAATTCTGACACAGAACTCTATACCCATATAAACTAACTCCAAAAAGGGGGTTGGAGGGCTGAATTTTCAGACATGCAAGGATTCACAAATTTTACATTCCCTACATCCTTTCCTAGGAAATTACTTGTGAACTCCAGCAAAACAAAAGACTTAAATTTAAAAAACGGCAAGATAGAGGGTTTATAAAACAGGAGCAACCCAAAAAAATCAGTTAAAACGCAGGCTCTGTTCCCAGGCCTAGAGAGCAGCCAGCAGGACAAAGGCCTGCAAAATAAAAGTCTTTAACAAATGCATAAAGAATAATATATCCAACAGAAAAGATATGAAAGGGAATTTTTAAAATTAGGGTATGATAATGGCAAATAATATGAGGAGGGAAAAAACTACATTAGGAAAGTGGGCGGGGGGATTGTATTCTTGGCCCAAGTATAAAGCTAACCAAAATATGTCATTATTTTAGGATATTATTGGTAAACGGGGGAAGAGAGAACAGCTAAGAAAAAATTACTCATTTGACCCTGATGTTTAAAAAACAGTCTCTTCAGAGTGGCCCAGAAATTATGATACTGGCATTCATAGAGAAGGAAATGCAAACTTCGTACAGTTGACCCTTAAACAATGTGGGTGGCAGGGGTGGGGGGCAGTTACGGGTGCCGACATTCCATGCAGTTGAAAATCTATGTATAACCTATAGTCAGCACTCCTTATCTGCAGTTCCTCCATATTCAAGGTTCCTCCATATCCGAGGTTCTGCATGTGCAAATTGCAACCAGCCGTGGATTGTGTAATACCGTAGTATTTACTATTGAAAAACATCTGGGTATAAGTGGACCTGCACAGTTCAAACCTATGTTGTTCAAGGGTCAACTGTATATGATTTGGCCTGCTGGTGAACAACATTTAATGATGATAATGTTATAAATGCTACTTATGATTTTCAAATTTTATTTTTTGAAAGATTTATTTATTGTTTATTTATTTAATTAATTTATTTTTGGCTGCGTCAGATCTTAGTTGCAGCACGCGGGACCTTCACTGAGGCACGCAGGATCTTTCGTTGCAGCGCACAGTCTTCTCTCTAGTTGTGGCGTGCGGGTTTTCTCTTCTCTAGTTGTGGCGCGCAGGCTCCAGGGCACGTGGGCTCTGTAGTTTGAGGCACTCGGGCTCTCTAGTTGAGGCGCACGAGCTCAGTAGTTGTGGCGCATGGGCTTATTTGCCCCACAGCATGTGGGATCCTAGTTTCCTGACCAGGGATCGAACTGGAGTCCCCTGCATTGCAAGGCAGATTCTCTACCACTGGACCACCAGGGAAGTCCCTGATTTTCAAGTTTTAGATCAACTGTGGGCCAAGTACAGAACGTAGGTTATGCTTGTAAATCAACTATACTTCAGTTTTAAAAAAAAAATTTAAAAAAAGAAGACAGGTTATGCTTGTAGGCATAATGTAATTATTAGCAACCTTGAAAATATAAATGTATAGCTAAGAGAAAATAGGATTTTGGCCAGGGTAGGGGAAGAAGGGAAGTGGAATAAAGAGAAGGGATACTAATAGAGGTTTAAATATATTAAAAATTACAAAGGCAACAATAGAAAACTTTAATTTGGATAAACATCAAACATGAAGAGGAAAGGAAAATGGGGATGGGAATAATACAAGTGCATTAAGTCCCAATTTTTCATCTCAAGGAATCAGTATACAAACTGATAAATTTAATAAATTAAGTTGATAAATCAGAGATTAGAGGTATAAGATTATCTTCTAAAATTCTAAAATCATCAGAATTAAAAAGGGAAATAAGAATTAAAAGAGAAACTGACTAGGATGTATAAATGGGGATAAAGAGTAAACAGAGAAAACTTGCTATTCATCCTAAAATACTATTATTTGATTTATTCCCATTTGTTTATATTACTTTAATAAAATATATTTTAAAACTAATTATGTTCCTTTATTCTGGAATCCCAAAGTATTTTAGACCAGTCAGCCCATATCAAGTCTTCTTGCCTTCCACCATGCTCTCATCCAATGCTCTCCTTGCCTCCTCTACGATTCTGCCTCTTGGTTTATATTACCACTCTCTCTACTACTGTTTGTTTGCCTTCTCCTCTCTCCTTCTCTTCTGTCTTAAGCCAAGACAAGTCTCCCCTATCCCAGGGCAAGCAAAAAAATTTTACTTGATTGGAGCATTCTACATCACTCCTCTTCCGTTCCTCTTCTTTCTTTCACTTTCCAACTTGAAAAAACAGTCTATTTCCTTCTGATATCTGGCTTTTAACACCAAATGTAATGATGCTTTTATAATCCTCATTCTACTTATTATTTTATCCAGGCATTTCACACAGATCCTTTCTTTTTAGCCTTTTTTCTAAGCCTATTTTCTGTACGTAAATAGTATAATATTTATTACCTATACTTAATTGCCTTTCCTTTCATAATCATACTAATGTGCAAGATGACTAATAATAGAACACAAACCTGAGTTAGAGAGACATTCTAAAGATACTGAGTCCCAAGCTCAAAATGACACACTGCCTCAGTACAGTTACCTTATAGTAAATCTCAACATTCCCCACTAAAAACAGTAAATATCTTACAAATGAAGAGAAAAACAAGAAAAAAAAAGTGCATAGGAAATCAGTGAATGAACTAAGAAGATCCAAATTCTGAAATTTGCCATTAGACAACATCCTGGTTTTCTTTAAAATACAGTGAACTTTGACTTTTAAGTGTATTAATTTGTTGCTTTGGGTCGTTCATGTCTATTTGCAAGAAAGAGAACACATTTTTGGTTAAGATAACTGAATGGGAAAGACCCATATAAAGCATTAGTTTTGAGCCTCAAAGCCATGGGCAGAAGTAAAGAAACTAACTAATGGAGCCATATTTATAAAAAAAAACTAGCTGATTTTATTATTATCAATGCCAAACAAGTCTTTAAATCAATTAATATTTATTTAATTAAGCATAAAGTTACTTTCACATTTGTCTACAACCATAGTAAATACAGTTCTTGGAATAAAGACACAGCCTTTGGAGTTCAAATTATCCCCAACTGCAAGATTACATATATAAAACTCTCATTATTGTTTATGTGATAGTGGATGTGTTAAATTAAAATAATTATACTATCTAGAATAAAATAAGATGGAAATAATTTACTCATAAGATTCATATTTAAATCATCTTTATTTACAAAATACTATCCTGAGAATTATAATTCCATTAAGCTTCAATTTGAGCAAAAATATAATCACTTAAGTAACAGCAGTTACTTAAACTGAAAATGAGAAGAAGTCAAAATTACTTTTGAGGAAAGACCCAACAATATTGTCAAGTTTCTTGCTGTGGTTCTGGATGTTCAGTAGTAGGCTCATTTGAGGGCAGAATCAGCCCTGATGGGAACTCACTTCTACTTTCAGGATGCGGGGGTGGAGGGAAAAATCCAGCTCTTGGGGGAAGGTAATGAGGAAAACCTCTTGGTGGATAGACATTTCTCACTGTTCAAAGAGATTGGTAAAAGACATTTTTTAACTTTCAGCACCTGTACTGCAGCCCCAGTAAATCATTAGCTTATAACTGCCAGTACCTATCTTTACTTTCAAAAGTTGACACCAGAATAATTACCTGATCTAACAAATGAATTTTTACAACATTGAGCAACACATATTCTCTTCAACTACGATTAAAGGGAATATCATTAATTTAGGTGCAACTTTTTTGTCCTATGAAAATCTAACATCAACAGTTTTTGAAAAGGAGAACAATTATTTCAAAATCTAGTAAAACTTACTCTAAAAAAAGCTTTCATGTAATATAATTTTCACCAGACTTAAAACTCAGATCAGTAATTCCCAAGTCTAATTTGATACTATCCTAAAATATTTCTAGTTATATCAAAAACTGTCTTTAAATTTCCCAATTAAAATTCATTTTAATCCACCTTAAACTTTAAAAATAGAGGCAGAATGAGGGAAGGAATGACTATATTAGGCAAATGACAGGCTTTTTCCTAGTGTTTGGTAACCCTGTATTTATTCTGCTGAAACCTATAGTTCTAAATGGCAATGCATAGACATAAAAGCAATAATTATTCCATTTTTCGTATGTGAGGCTATGAGGAATTTCAATAAATTCAACAATTAGTCCAAACATGATAAACACATTTTAGGTTTTAAACAAATAAGACTGCATGGGAGCTACTTATGAAAAAAAGATTTTAAAAAATACTTTAGCCAGTCATTTTAATGCAAAAATATAAATTGAAATTACTTTTACTAATTGACAGAGTACCCAATTTCTATCAAATAAGATACAAACAATTTTAGTCTTAACATAAGACTGCTGCAAAGAGCCAATGATTTTCTTGATTACTGAATCATAGAAATAATTCCACATTATTAAGATGAATCAAGTTGAAGCCTCATTACTGATGAGGCCTCATTACTGATGGCTGGCTATCTTCCCAATCTGGAAAAGTAATGTCACACTCACAGAAGCTGAGAAAAATTTTCCTCCACTGTATTACTACATGAATAGAAAGTAAAATAAATATTTCTGATCTACTCTATAAGACATATATTAAGCTTAAAAAAAAAGCATACTTGCAAATGGAGGAGGTGCTGGGCCAGGGAAATCCCTTGGTGGAAAATAATCGCGGGAAGCTCCGTACATGCTTCCTGGAGGAGGTGGAGGAAAAGGAGGACCCCTTCTAATGAAAGGTCCCCTTGTACCCATTGGAAACAATGGGCCTCTGATTGGAGGGTGAGGTGGGGGAACCAAGCCAGGGCCAGGTGCTTCATTTTCAATGGGATGAGATGAATCAGGCACGTTTAAATTCTACAGCAAATTAACAAATGGTAGTCATTAAACAACAGCATAATTTGCAATAGTTGTCCTGAAAAGCTTAGGCTTAGAAGAAAGCATCTAGGCACCTAGGCAGAAAGCAGTCTATGATATCCTAAAAGGCTCCAGAGAAATATTCTGTTTTCTACATCAGATGAATTTTAGCTATCATGAATATTTTATTAACTCAACAGAAAACAGCTTTAACCAACAAAGTAATAATCTGGCTAAAGATAAAACATAAGAATAGTCCAAGAGTACCAAAATATACATTTCTTTTATCAAGCATATACTGAGAAAAAGAAAAGATGCTTATGTTAATATTTCCAAGGTGACCAAAAACCAAGACTGTAAGCGCGGTAAACAGAAAACATAAAAATCCAAGGGGGAAAATTCAAGTTCTTGTTTAACTATATAAACTAAATCAAACCTCAAGTCTGTACCTTGTACTTATCACCATAGGGTACAATCCAGAAAGGAAACAGCTATAATGTTAAGTACGAAGTATATTTGTGGAAAAGAAAAAAGCAGCTTTTAATCAAAAACTAGATGGCTAGCTAAATTTCTATTCTAGTAAACCAAGCGATTAGAAAGATCCTGAATACATGGATAAAATTCCACTTTCAGTACTTACTCCAAGATCGTCTTTGCTATCATTTCTACTGGATTCCATTTCTGAAGACACTGGCCCATCTAGACATAAAAGTTAAACCATGAAAAACACATGATTTATCGCTCCATTCTTAGATCAAGAGATCACAAAGGACACTGACAACCAGCTTGACACCAGCATCCTGTATTAGGGCCACAAGAACAGCTTGAGGTCCCCGGAAATTTTGGCAGACTCAAGAGTTCTGCAAAGGCGTGTGACTGTGGTTTCCCTATCTTGTGCCTAGGCAATCCTGAAAGGAGCATCATTAAGGAAGCTTCCAGGAGGTAGCATCCCTCTCCCTCCCTCCTTCCTTCATATTTCTCCTGCCTTCCTTCTTTCCTTTCTTCCTTCATTTTTCTCCCACCTTACTTCTTCCCTTTTCTTTCTTCCTCCCTTCTTCCCTCTCATCTTTCCTTCCTTATTCCTCCATCATGTAACACAGACTAACAATTGGATTAGCCACTGTTTCAAAATAAATGTTTCTGGACTTTATCATCAAGAACTGCTCAGGCTCTAAGAACATAAATTCAAACAACCCTCTCTCCGACCACGGCTACCTATCCTCTCCTAGCCTTCTCATGTAGTTACTCCCGCTATACCTGTCCTTGGATTTCACTGAAGCTTCCAGTCCTCTCATCTAACTCTCAGTTTCCTCCTTTCTTCATTTCCTTCCCTAATTAACAGACTTCAAACTCCATCACTAACAGCCCGTCACTAGTGTCCTTATGCTATTGGTCATTTTTCACATGTGCTTGACAACATTCAGCCCTGGATTAATTCAACTCTCTGCTTCCACTCTGCCTATACCTGAACCACTTAGCACTTGTGGGGGTAAACTACACCACAGAGCCGTGTAGACTGTCTCCACTCCAGGCTGACAGACCTCCAGCCACATTTCCAGCTGCCTATTGCCTAGCCTTCCTTCTGCATCTTCTAAGCCAGTTTTCCCTTCAATGTGAAACCTCCATTCTCCTCAAACCTACTACACCAGTCACTTAGAAACTCCCTTAACTTTTTGTAGTCAAACATATAAATGTATCAGCCACTATATTCCTATGATCTTACTTCCTATTATCATGGGAAAGGATTCTTCTAGACAATCTAAGACCCTGATTCTGTACTCAGAGTCCCCCTCCTCCAGCTTCCACAGGGGTCTTCCTCTCTCTGTTGCCTCCCTCCACCCTTTCTGCTAGACCCATCCTATCAGCAGGTCTCTCCCAACTACTATTTTAAAATAAGACAGAAAAAGAGAATCACCCCCTTACAGCTAGCTCTCCCCTTCACAGTGAAAAACTGTTCTATATATATTATTCAGAATGCCTCCCATTTTGTCCTCACTGTAGTGCAATCTATGTGCAACATCCACTGCTCCACTGAAGTTACTTCCCCCAAGATAGAAAAGTCTCTTTTTTTGCTAAATTAAAATAGAACTTTTAGTCCTCATTTAATTTTATTTCTCACCATCGTTGACTACTCCCTCCCTCTTTAAGTCCTCTCAGCCTTCAACTACTGGGATGGCACCCTCTCTACCTCTCTTTTCTAGCTGCTCCTTCTCAGTCCCCTCGGTGGGCTCCACTACTCCTCAGAGTTCCACCCTCAGCCCTACTCTCTTCTCATTCTTGCCTTGAGAAATCTCATCCACTCCTACAGCTTTAATTTGATGTATATCACTACAGACTTCCAGATGTATAATTGAGATCTAGATATTTCCCCCAGGACTTCAGAGCTTGAAATGCCTACTTGAATAGTCATGCAGGTGTATCACAGGTGCAGCTAAGTCTGTAAGTTCAAAACGTAACTTATAATCTTTCCTGTCAAATGTTCTGCTGCTCCTTGTTCCTTGTCTCCGAACAATGAATGGTCCAAGTGCCCCAGCCAAGAACCTGAGCATCAGCCAAGACTCCTCCTCCTCCCTCACTGCCACATGCCTTCAATCTTAAGTCCTCCCAATTCTATCTTTTCTGTGTCTGTTCACATCTATCTGCTTTGCTAAGTCACCACCATCAACCCTGTAGACTTGTCACAGTCCCCTAAAAAGTTACCCTCCTTCCAACCTTTAACCGCACCCTCCAATCTATTCCCCATAAAGTAACCAGAGCAATTTCTCTAAAATGCAGATCTGATCTGATTATTTCTCTGTTTAAAGTCCTTTAATGTGTTCCTATTATCCTGCAAATAAGTCCAATATTTCTGAACAGGCTTGCAGGTCCTTGAAAACTTTATGCACTGCTTACCTCTTCACTACTTGTTTCAATATTCCCTGAAGTGCACCTTCAACTCCAGTTTGCAGCCATAATTTAAGAGGCACTATTAATTCTAAGTCTTTAAAGATGCTATTCTCTCCTCCCAAAACATTATCAACATCATTTTGGCCCAGCTAATTTCTCCTTTAATTCTCAGCTTATATGTCACTTCCTCCAAAAAGATTTTCTTGACAATCCCACATTCAAAATACCACCACCTAGGGCTTCTCTGGTGGCGCAGTGGTTGAGAATCCGCCTGCCAATGCAGGGGACACGGGTTCGATCCCTGGTCTGGGAAGATCCCACATGCCGCGGAGCAACTAAGCCCATGTGCCACAACTACTGAGCCTGTGCTCTAGAGCCCGTGAGCCACAACTACTGAGCCTGCATGCCACAACTACTGAAGCCCACACGCTTAGAGCCTGTGCTCTGCAACGAGAAGCCACCACAATGAGAAGCCTGCACACTGCAACGAAAAGCAGCCCCCACTCGCTGCAACTAGAGAAAGGCCCGTGCACAGCAGCGAAGACCCAACACAGCCAAAAAATAAATTAAATAAATAAATTTATAAAAAAAAATACCACCACCTCTCATCTGGGTTAGTGGCTAGTGACCCATATGCTCCCATAACATTTTGCACTCGTTACTTTTGTCACTATGTAGTGCAACTGCCTACAGACCTTTACTAGACCTCAAGGTATAAGGAATGCTGACCTATTCACCACTGAAATACAGCAGCTACCATAGTGCCTATCATACAGTAAGCATTCTATAGGTATTTAGTGCATCAATGGCAGGGTTGATGCACTAAATTGATCCACTACCCTCTCATTTCAGTATAGGGATCAAGACAATGGCTCTGGAGTCAGACAGACATTGGATCAAATCCTGGCTCTAATACCTCCTACCTGAGACCATGAGCACCTTTTTGAGCTTTGGTTTCTTCATCTGTAAAATCAGGATAATAGCATCTACTTTATAGGTTCATTGTGCAGATTAAATGAGATAATTCATTTCATTCAATAAACATTTACTGAGCACTAGTGCTAAGTTAATGTATCAACCTATCTCTCACCACTCTCCTTCATGTAAATACCATAAACTGATAAACCAATAATAATATATTACATATACAGAAATTTTTCTATTTACAAAATACTTCCACACACATTAACTCATTTAACCCTCTTAAGATCTTGTATCGGGATTAATAGCTCAGTTTTACAGCCATTCTCCATCAACAACTCATGCTCTTCTGTTTTTGCTTATACTGTTCATTATTACTAGCACAGACCCTTACCTCTTAACTAATTTTTCAAATTCCCTCAAAAGCAGCTCAAATGCCACCTCCTTCATGGAGTTTTCCTTTATCCTTCAACTATATGGGAGCTCTCCCTTTCTGTGAACATAACATATTCTCTCATGGGACTTACTATTATGACCAATATTAGTTAAGCATATATATTTGTCCTTCTTTCCTATTTAATTATTAGCTTCTTACAGCTAAAAACTATACTTTACTGTAATTATATTATCTACCATGTCATGCAGGCTACCTTCCAAACAGAAAGCACTTTAAAATTTGCTAAATTGGATACTGTTCTATTACAAAAAAAAATGGACATGTGAAAATTTTTAAATAGCATTAGTTTAGAAACAGATGTTCAGTCATACATGTACTTTCATTCCATTAAGCTTGAATTAACAAGGGAAAACAATTTCAAAAGCCAAACAATTAGAAATAATTAACTTAATTATAATAACAGAAAAACAGGCCACAGGTCTGCTTTTTTGCCTTATTATTCAGAGAAGAATGAGTTTCTAAAGTAATACATGTTTCAACTGGATAAACCCCTCCCCTAAAATATATACCCTTTCCTGAAGAAACCTTCAACTCATAAATTTTAATTTTCCACTTACTTTTAATCTTTTTATTTCCTTAATGTTATGTACTTCTAATAGATACACTGGATATATATATTTCCCAACTTCAATGGGTTGCTGTGAAATGGTTTAAGAAAAAGAGCCCCTGACAAATAGTTGACTGCTCAGTAAAATTTAAATCTACCTAAGCATGGAAGGTTTAAAAAAGGTAATTGATTAACCCATCAACAGAGTATGCACTCAAATTATTTTTCTGGTAGACTGTAACATATCGATTCACACCAGCCTAATTTCCCTAATTACTAAACAGGATACATGTCAGTGGACTGGAAAAACTAGAAAATTAATCACAGAACACAGTAAAATTTACCATCTTGGGTTCATATAGTAAACTCATTACAATGGTGCCCAAACCAACCACCAACATATGTGCAGATGCCATGGATGTGTACAAAATAACAAGAAACATAAAACCAGGAAGTTCTCAGGAAAGAGACTGTGGCCTTAAGAGCTAAGCAGAGATCACAATTATACCAGTCCTTTATGCAGCTTCCAGTTCTTTAGTATGCCACCATTATTAAAAAACATATACACACAAGTATTTCTTACCCGTTTTATCCAAAGATGGCATATTAAAACTTCTGAGTTCTGCTGGTCCAGAAAGTCTACCAGAATTAGAATAAAATCTGTCTTGCCTTTGTGGAGGAAGAACTGGATCAGGATACGGTTGGCCTAGAAAACACGTTTTTAAAATATCTTCATTAAGATAAAAATAAATCGAGTTTCCTTAAGTTTCATATAATGAATGTAGATATTTTTCTTGCTTTCTAAAAGACTGACACATGGACTTCCCTGGTGGTGTAATGGTTAAGAATCCGCCTGCTAATGCCCAGGACAAGGGTTTGAGCCCTGGTCTGGGAAGATCCCACATGCCGCGGAGCAACTAAGCCCGTGAGCCACAACTACTGAGCTCACGTGCCACAACTACTGAAGCCTGCACACCTAGAGCCTGTGCTCCACAACAAGAGAAGCCACAGCAACGAGAAGCCCGCGCA
The DNA here is from genome assembly GCF_949752795.1 of Hyperoodon ampullatus. NCBI lineage: Eukaryota > Metazoa > Chordata > Mammalia > Artiodactyla > Ziphiidae > Hyperoodon > Hyperoodon ampullatus. The sequence continues at coordinate 120,355,859 of NC_136916.1, read as the reverse complement.
CTGCAACCAAGAGTAGCCCCCACTCGCCGCAACTAGAGAAAGCCAGCACGCAGAAACAAGGACCCAACACAGCCAAAAATAAATAAATAAATTTTAAAATAAATAAATAAATAAAAGACTGACATATATTCTGGGTAGATAACAGTAGACAATTTTAGGAAAATTACACACTTTACTAAAGGCAATAACTTTGCTTTTGTAGTAAACACAAGTATAGATGCTACCTTGGAGTTTGATAGTTTCCATTACCATGTGTAAATTAAAATATATGAATAGAATTTAGTTACATATATTAACTTTCAATTTTAATAACAGTGGAAGGACGCAGATACATCAATATATCAAAAAAGGCTTTGAGGAGCCAGCTACTAGCAAAGAAAGAAAAAACAGAATATGCTGTAAGCATAGCAAGAAATTTAGCAGAACTGACAATGATAAAAGAAATGGTCAGCAAAGCAGAAAGAGTATCATTGAGGTCATCAAGTAATCAAATTTTCAGTAACTTCAACATTTTGGAATTTAGCATCCCTCCAAAACTAAAGGGAAAGATCTCTGACTCAGAAGAGGAATGGAGGTTCACAATACTCAGATTAAGGATATCTGGAGAGACACAAATTTAGACACAGACTCTGACTGAGGTGCTTCTATAGCCAGCCTCCTTTGTCATTTACAAGGACAAAATGGTAAAAATTCATGGGTCTTTGTGAAACTCATCATTCTTGAAAAAATATAGGTAGTCTATCTCATCTCCGATAGGTGATGGTAGATTTTGATAGATTAAGTAGGCATTTGCCAATCTCCAAAAATATGGCAAAGGACAAAGTGGATAAACTGTGTGACTCTTCCCCACCCTAATAGATACAGACAAATGGCCTCAAACTACCTTCCATGACTGTCTCAGGCTGTGGTTCATAATGTGAACTCCATACAATGTTGGATATGTCACTTGTCATTTGACTCAGCCACATGGGACCTTATTGACACATCTTTCCCACACAAAGCCAAGGATACCACCTGGCAACAACTAGAGTCAATGAAGAGAATTATATTTAATGAGCTCTCAAGGGTCAAGGGATGTGACTTAGAAGAGGAAGATCCGGATAGTCTTGAAGGCTCATTTCCTCCCCCTTTCAGAGCTGTCTCAAAGGTCTGAATGAATTAGCCCAGTGGAAGAAAAGGCCAATAACAACCACTGAGATCTAAACTGAGTTTTCCCTTTCTACTTTAAACACGGGATTAATTAAATGGCAGAGCTGGGCAAGGGGATAAGGATAAGATGGGGAAACCTGAAAACTTCCCAACTCTTTCTCAATCAGCTCTCAAGATACCATATCATTATTTTGCTTCTAAAATACATCCCCACAATATCAATAACCTCAGAAATACAAAATTTTGCTACAAGTATTCTATTTTATCAATGGTATGTCCACATTGCCCTCTTCTGGGATAATTAAATCTACCAGCTCCTATTATGTGCCAGGCATTAGTGATACAAAGTTGGTTTCGATACAGTCTGTGCCCTTATGGTGACAGAAACAAATAAAAACAAATAAATTAATGCCTTAAATAAAAGGGCATACAAATAATGTGAGAGATGGCCTATCTAATTCTGATTGGAGGAGTCAGAAATGATATCACAGAGGAGGTAAAGCTTGCCCTGAAAGAAAAATAAGGAAGGATGAACAAGTAAACAATGGTATTCTGGTCAAATTAAAATACACATATACATGTATATGTACATGTACATACACACACACACACACACTTAATGTAATAAGATAAAACTATGTAGAAAGCATATGACCAATCAAAGACTAAAATACAAATAAGGACATGAATGGTTCCCTTCTTTCTTGCCTTTTTACCTTTGTTTCCTACCACTCTTCTAAGAAAAGAGCTGATTAAAAAGAAATAACGGGAGAAGGAAAAGAATCAGGGAAAAAGTGAATAAAAGAGTGGGAAGGAATGTACAGTGCATTGTGAAGCAATTTTGTAAACTAAAAATCAGAAAAAAATTCAAGATGTCTAGTTTAAACAAAAGTGTTATTCATCTCTTTTCATTCCAAAACAAATCTTGGATTGCAATAGTTCCTTGGGTAACTATTTAATAATTTGGGCGTCTATCACATAACAAGAACATCAGCATGGTTGAAAGAGAATTATAAAGATGGATAAAGGGTTTGAATTTTTTTTAATTCAATACTGTTTGCTAATCAAGTACAATAAGCATCTTCACACAGAATGTGAAGAAATAGTTTAATCTAATGATTAAGGAATTTAAAAGGAATGGAAAGGAAAATTTCCAGGAAGTAGTTGATAAAAGCATTGATATGGATAGGTTATGGCTCTGGAATAAAGAAACTGATGGTACAGAGAAAATGTCTAAGAAACAGACCTATGCAAATATGGACATTTAAGATAAAAGTGGTATTTCAAATTGATAAACCAATATACAGTATTAAAACAACTGTCTATCCAATGGGGGAAAAAATAACTCTCCAACTAAACATTAAAACAAAAATAGGGCCTCCCTGGTGGCGCAGTGGTTGAGAGTCCGCCTGCCGATGCAGGGGATACGGGTTCGTGCCCCGGTCTGGGAGGATCCCATATGCCGCGGAGCGGCTGGGCCCGTGAGCCATGGCTGCTGAGCCTGCGCATCCGGAGCCTGTGCTCCGCAACGGGAGAGGCCACAACAGTGAGAGGCCCGCATACCACAAAAAAAAAAAAAAAAAAAAAAAAAAAAAAAAAAAAAAAAAAAAAAAATAAAATCCAGACTAAAGGCTTAAAAATCAAAACAAAATTTTAAATATTTAGAAGAAAACAGAATTTTTTTTTATCTAAAGATAAGTCTTAAAGAAAACAAAAATTCCATAAAAATAAATTAACTTACCTATAACAAAATTTTTAAAACTTTTGTTTTTTGATGTATAACAATAACATACATAATAATAAACTGAGAAAATATTTGCAAAATATAAAAGATTAGTATCCAAAGGATACTAAGAATTCCTATTAAGCAAGAGGGAAATGGATCAGGCAATTTACAGGAGGAAATACAAATGATCAATAAACATGAAAAGAGGCTCAAGCTTACTAATAATAAAAGAACTACAAAAAATAATCAAAGAAAGAAAAATGAGAAAACTTTTAACTCATGTGGCTGGAAATACTCAAAAAAGTTTTACATCAGGTATTGAAGAAATAGCTACTCTCAAATTCTTCACATATAACTACTCTTGAGGCCAAAGGGCAACATCTATTAAAACCAAAACTATGCATATCTTACTTCCCAGCAATTTCATTAACTGGACTCATCTCTAAAGAACAAATGTGTAAAAAAAAAAAAAAAAAGTGTTAATTGCAGCATTGTTAGTAATGGTGAAACACTGGAAACACCCGAAATGTTCATCAGAGGAGACTGGATAAGACTGGATAAATATATTGTGGTATATTCATATATTTATTTATACAGCAATTAAAATAATAAACTTTATATTAAAATGGAAAGAATCCAAGAATATATGCTGATAAAAACTTGATAAAATAGAAAAATACTTTAAAAAAGTCATATATAGACTGTAACTTTACACACATTAAACTCATGAGTGGTTGCCTCTGGGAAAGAAGGAACATAATGACCTTCGGAAAGGAAACAGAATAGACTTCAACTGATATAGTGTGCTATTTATTTTTATGTTTTATGTACCCATTCTCTCTCTACCCCTCTCCCTCCCTCTCTCTCTCTCACACACACACACAGCTACACACATATATATATATATGAAACAAATATTAATAAGTAAATTCTGGAAGGTGATATACAGTATTTTGCTACATTATCTATGTTTTTGTTTCTTAATCTGTGAAATGGGAATAACACTCTTAAGATTCTTAGAATGATTAATATAAAGCACTTAACATAACATCTGGCACAGAGTAAGCACCCCAAAGTAACTATAATGATAAATTAAATTTTTTATGATTATAAACTATATTAAAACATAGTATTGACTAGTCTCTTTCAAATCTAGGACCATAAGCTTCAAGTAGATAAACAACATTGCCCTGTAATCATACCACATTTCACTGACATTTAAGCAGCTTCACTCTCCTAAATGGCTACTGTGTACCTTTTTCTCCCTCCAAATCTCTGACAATCCCCTCCTCTCCTATCCCAAGTAAATGATCTTGCATATCAAGAAACTTGATGCAGGGACTTCCCTAGTGGCGCAGTGGTTAAGAATCCGCCTGCCAATGCAGGGGACACGGGTTCAATCCCTGGACCAGGAAGATACCACATGCCACAGAGCAACTAAACCCGTATGCCACAACTACTGAGCCCGTGTGCCACAACTGCTGAAGCCTATGTGGCTAGAGCCTGTGTTCCTCAACAAGAGAAGCCACCGTAATGAGAAGGCTGTGCACTGCAACGAACAGTAGCCCCCGCTGGCCACAACTAGAGAAAGCCCACACGCAACAATGAAGACCCAATGCAGCCAAAAATAAATAAATAAATTTATTTATTTATTTATTTATTTTTAAAAAAAGTACAAGGAGGGGAAGTGACATAATTCACCTTTAATGCATATCTCTACATTAAGTAGCACAAGATCTGCTGAGAATTAAGATTCTCATTCTTCTCTATTACTTCTCTATTCCTAGAAAAGGAGGCTGTGAGGCTAGATAGAGGAACAGAAGGACACTGAAGTCAGAGCACTGAAAGATCAAGAGGAGCACTGAGAGGTCAAGAATACCAAAGAGTGAAAAAATGATAAAAACTGAAACTTTTTTCATTAAAGTATCTGTGGTTTTCTTACTTTTTTTTAACTTAAAATTCTAACAAAATAAAGTATTTACATGAACTTAGACACAATTATATCTTTCTTGTTAGATTCATGAATATATTACTCTGATTAATACCTGCACTACAGATTATTTGTAGATATAATTCTCAAGAATCAGTTAAAAGACTAAAAGCCAAGAATCTTGCAGATTCATACCCTGACAGTCAAAAAGCTATCGTTTAAATTCTAGCATTACTTTTCTTATTTGAATTATTTGTTACTAGCATTGTTGAAACATAGTTACTAATTACAGTTTATAAAAAGCATAAGAATATTTTAATATGCATGCCTCTTAAAATGTATTAGTAACTACTAAATATGGGAGTTAAGAGATCGTATTTTAAGACTTTCTAAAAACTTGCTTAAATTATTACTCTTCAAGATTGCTTACTATGCACAGCTTTGTAAATAAGAGCAAGTACAAAGAAAACAAGGCAATTACTTAAGTAGAACTAAACAGAAAAATCATATATTCCTTTCTTCCAAAAGGTAATTTTAAAATCTAAGAAATTATGTTACCCAATATATTTTTTAAACGACAGTTATATAATAAGTGAAAACACATTACAGAAGTATAATCCCTCTGGGTAGACTGCATTCATGACCTCAATTCTTTACCCTTCCTTGTATCCTTGTTCTTAAGAGGTAGAATATATATCCTGCCCAATGGTTCCAAATTCTGTCATGTGACTTGCTTTGCCAATCAAATGTTAGCTACTGTGATTCAAAGAGAGGCTTTAAAAAGCACTTTCATGTGTTTGCTTTTCTACTCCTGAACTTCAACAGGATGAGAACCTCACAGAATAAAGTTCCACTACTTAAGGAATGAAACACTGAGCAAGGTAAGTCACGCTGATTAAATTTTTGTTGCAGTTCAATATTTATTAAGAATTATAATGGGCTTGTTATTTCCAGAACATTTTCCTGTTAAAATTCTAATTCTGATTACTTATGATATGTGAATATTAACTTATTTATATTATTTATCAAGAACTTTTTTCTGCTTTAATTGTAAAGATTTCTATCTAAATTCATAAGATGAATAAAAATAATCAGAAAACTGTCCCTTAATCTGAATGCTGGTTTATAGGTGTGCTCAAATTGTGAAATAATCATCAGGTTATATGCTTTAAAACACCTGCACTTTACTATATGTGTATTGTATCCAGATAAGAAGGGGTTCTTTTAACTTTTGATTTTAAAATAAAGATTCCCAGAGAGCTGCAAATATAATACAGAAAGTTCCTGCATACCCTTTACCCAGTTTCCCCAAATGTTTACATCTTTCACAACTATAGTGCAATATAATAACCAGGAAACTAACATTGGTCCTATGACTAACATGTATAGTTCTTGCCATTTTATCACATGTAGATTTGTGAAACCACCACCACACTCAAGATACAGAACCTTACCAAAAAGATCTCTCCATGCCACCCTTTAGTCACATCCACTCTCCTCCCCCTTCCATCCCTAACTCATGGCATCCGCTAATCTGTTTTCTAGTTCTATGATTTTGTCGTTTCAAGGATGTTATATACATGAAATCATATAATATGTGACCTTCTGAGATTTTTTTTTTAGTCAACATAATGCCCTTGAGATCTATTCAAATTATTGCATGTATCAATAGTTCATTTCTAGCTTGATTCCACCACGGTCAGAGAACACACTATATGAGTTCAATTCTTTTAAATTTGTTACGGTTTGTTTCATGGCACAGGATATGATCAATCTTGGGAAATGTTCCCTTGGGGCTTGAAAAGCATGTCTATTCTGATGATGATTTATCTGATCCATAGTATTTTTGAGGATTTTTTTGGTGGTTGCTCTAGGTATTAACATAACTTATCACTGCTTACTGGTGTCAACATTTACCAATTTGATTAAATTGTAGCTTGACCTAGAACAGGAAGTCTCCCAATAAGAAGTTTTTGTTTGTTTGTTTGCTTTGGGTTTTTTTGCTGTACGCGGGCCTCTTACTGTTGTGGCCTCTCCCGTTGCGGAGCACAGGCTCCGGTTGCGCAGGCTCAGCGGCCATGGCTCAAGGACCCAGCTGCTCCGCTGCATGTGGGATCTTCCCAGACCGGGGCGCGAACCCGTGACCCCTGCATCAGCAGGCGGACTCTCAACCACTGCGCCACCAGGGAAGCCCAAGAAGTTTTTAAGAACTGAAAAAGGTGTGTTCATCAATTAGGTTTAGAAAAGAATGCTGTAAATAGTCTTTGGTTTTACTAACATTGTATATTACAATACGTTATTTGGTCTACCAACTAGATTGAACATTAACAAACCTCAGCATTAACCATTAATACCTAACTAAATTTTCTATTACTCAGATAAACAGATTACACAGATCACTCAGTTCATCTCTCTCAGTGTATATAAGGACTGAGGTCCAAAGAGATAAAACAAGTTTCAAAACACATAAAAAGATTAAAAAGAGTGAAGATTAGAAACCAAATTCCTTAATTTCCAGTCCAAATACTTTTTCAACTGAACCATTCTTGCTCTACACCATGCACTCTAAGTTATAAACACGTAAAAGAATGTTAGATGAACATATACATTACACTGCAGAATTTTGGAAGAAAAGATGATTAAAACCTATATTGGTCTATTAAAAGATTGATTTGCATCTAAAAATAGTGAAAATAAAATATTGATTACTTGAAGAAACTAGATCTATACTGTTAACAAAACCTCTAAGTAATAAAAATATCTGAAATATAATATACAGGAAAAAGACAAGTTAGAGTATATCTTTTTTAACTATATAAGATAAGAACATTCCCCCCACCCCAAAGTATTTAACAGTGCAAAAACAAATGATTCCTTGGAATTATAGAGTCATTTAAAATTATTTCTGCTTACTCATCTTAAGTAAAGAAAAAATTTTTTAATTTCGGCCAGGTACTAACATGTTAAGGGAATATATGAATTTTACAAAGTATGCATTAATAGGACTAAATTACAGAAAATCTGAAACAACTACGGAATCCACATCATTCAGAAATTTAGTTATTCTCGTTGTCATTATCTTTTAACACAAGTGTTTTAAACTAAAATATTTTAAAATTTAAGAAAAATCTTAAAGACACAATTATTACTGGAAAGCAGGACTCTTCATGAGTCCTGATAATTCAACATAATATAAAATGTAGGTGGGGGGGGCTTCCCTGGTGGCGCAGTTGTTGAGAGTCCGCCTGCCAATGCAGGGGACACGGGTTCGTGCCCTGGTCTGGGAGGATCCCACATGCCGTGGAGCGGCTGGGCCCGTGAGCCATGGCCGCTGAGCCTGCACGTCCGGAGGCTGTGCTCCGCAACGGGGGAGGCCACAATAGTGAGAGGCCCGCATACCACAAAAGAAAAAAAAAAAAAAAAAAAAGTGTAGGTAGGGGGAGATTAGATTATTGCCATCTCTTGTTTTATGCAAGTCCACATTTTAGAGCTGAGAAAACAGTGACAGGTAAGATGAAAAACTCAAGATTATATAAAAAATTAACATCAGTGTTACGATAAAAACCTAGGTCTCCTCCTTCCTTATTCAGTGTTCTAATTTACCAATTAGCTAAGTGTAATACAAAATAAAAGAATCAACCCAGAAACCTGTTCAGTGACTATTTAGATGAAATAGGGATGTACTGAGGGCAAACACAGAATATTTTTATAATTTTACTCTAGGTGAAAACAGGGCTAATAGCTAAATACATTTATCAGCATTGCTCCAATTCAAGTAGAATCTTAGGAGTCATTTACTCATTCATAAAGTATAGGACAGTCTCTAAAATTCTTTTGCTCTTTCTGTAGAGTAATCCTATTTCATTAAGATTAGCACTGGCACAGGTGCCCCTGTGTTAAACTAAATGGATCAGTTACATTATTTGGAAACACTCTCTATCGAATGCATATATATCTCTTCTACGAAGACGTTAATTCAGAAGCTCACGATTTTGAATTTTCAGTTAGACTTTGAAAATAATGGATACCAGGTTCCACTTCTAGCTTGGCAGATTCAGAAGCTCACAATTTTGAATTTTCAGTTAGACTTTGAAAATAATGGGTACCAGGTTCCATTTCTAGCATGGCAGAGTAAGCTCATAACAGACTGACCCTCCTACATATAATAAGTCCAGACAATTTACAAAAAATAACTACCTGAAGTGTAGTTACTATAGAAAACAGTATCAAAGTTCCTCAAAAAATTAAAAATAGAACTACCATATGATCCAGGAATTCCACTTCTGGGTATTTATCCCCCCAAAACCCAAAAACACTAACTTGAAAAGATATCTGCATCCCCATATTCACTGCAGCATTATTTACAATAGCCAAGACATGGAAATAATCTAAGAATTCATCGATGGATGAATGGATAAAGAAAATATATATACACATACAAACAATGGAATATCATTCAGCCATAAAAAGGAAGGAAATCTTGCCATATGTGAAAACATGAATGGACCTCGAGGGCATTATGCTACGTGAAATACAAATCCTGCACGATCACATTTACATGTGCAATCTGAAAAAACAAAAACCAAACTCATAGAAAAAGAGATTAGATTTGTGGTTACTGGAGGTGGGGGGAGAGAGAAGGGAAACTGGATGAAGGGGATCAAAAGGTACAAACCACCAGTTATAAAATAAATAAGTACTAGGGATGTAATGTATAACATGATGACTGTAGTTAACACTGCTGTATGATACATAGGAAAATTGTTAAGACAATAAATACTAAGAGTTCCCATCACAAGGGGAAAAAAATTTTTTTTCCTTTTTTTTGGCTGAGTCACGGGCTTGTGGTATCTTAGTTCCCTGACCAGGGATCAAACCCAGACCCCGGGAATGAAACCACCGGGTCCTAACCACTGGACCACCAGGGAATTCCCAAACTTTTTTTCTTTTATTTTGTATCTATATGAGATGATGGATGTTACTAAACTTATTATGGTAGGTAATCATTTCACGATGTGTGTAAGGCAACTCATTGTGCGGTACACCTTAAACTTACACAGTGCTGTGTGTCAATTATATATCTCAATAAAACAGGAAAAAATCAAAAAATTTTAAAATAATGAAATAAATACCTGAAGACTCAGGGCCATGAATAAAAGTAGACAGATTTGGGAAATGAGTGGGAACTAGAAAGAAGGGACCCATATGCAGAGTGTTTTCCTTTATAGTTTAGCCTGAAAGCAGACCACAGTCAAACTATAGCACAGAGCAGTCAAAATTCACAGAACTCGGGCTTCCCTGGTGGCGCAGTGGTTGAGAGTCCGCCTGCCGATGCAGGGGACACGGGTTCGTGCCCCAGTCTGGGGGAAGATCCCACATGCCGCAGAGCGGCTGGGCCCGTGAGCCATGGCCACTGAGCCTGCGCGTCCGGAGCCTGTGCTCTGCAAAGGGGAGAGGCCACAACAGTGAGAGGCCCGCCTACCGCAAAAAAAAAAAAAAAAAAAAAATTCACAGAACTTTCTGGCTTGAAAAACCAAAGGACAGAGCTCATGAGAGCCAGAGAAGTGGAACCTAAAGTTCTGAGTTTTCTGCCCAAGTCTATTGCTGACCCCTGAACCACACACATGTGAGGCAAACTTAAGCAGTTTTCAGCAAAGGCTAAAAACCGAACTGATATTTGAGCTGCTACCCACCACAGGAGAGAATAAGTCTACAGTTTCACCAATTTAATTGTCTTGTAACACAAAACAAACAACAGTCTTCAGAAAAATACGGTAGAATCCAGAACCTCCACAATGTCTATAATACAAACCAAAATTAATATACAAAGAAACAGAAAAATGTGACCCATTCTTAAAGGGAAAATACAATCAATAGAGGTCATCCTCAAGATGACCTTGATGTTAGAATGACCATACAAGGACTTTAAAGCAGATATTGGGGTTTAAAAAATACTTATAATGATTTTTAAAAAGTAATAAATTTCAGCAAAGAAATCAAAACTTTAAAAAAAAAAGGAAATTCTAGAACTGAAAAATACAATATCTAAAATAAAATTGTACTGGATGGACTTAATAGCAGAATGGAAGTGACAGAGGGAATAGTCACTAAACTTGAAGACAGATCAAAAGAAATTATTCAACCAAAAAAAGAAGGGAAAAAAAATTGGAAACAAAATGAAAAGAGACTCAGAGACCTGGGACAACATCGAAATGTCTGAAAAATTACAGGTTTCAGGCAGTTTTTAAAGGACATGTAAAATTTGTTCCAATTTTATGAATAACAGTCACTACTATTTGAGTTCTAGTCTCAGCTCCTCACCTGGCTGTTTTAACCTAAGATTGTCAGCTAATCTCTTCAGGGACTCAATGCCCTTCTCCATTTACTAAGAGCACTGAATAGATTAGTGGTTCTTAAATTTAGCTAATCCTCAGAACCTCCTAGGGAGTTTTTTAGAAATACAGAGCTTACCTCCAGAGTTCATGTTCAGAAGGTGTAATATAAATCAACATTGTAAATCAACTATACTTCAATAAAATTTACCCCCAAAAAAGGTGTAATGAGGTGAAACCCAGGTATTTGTATTTTTTTTTTTGAAGTTCCCTAGATTACTTCTGATGATAAGCCAGGTTTGAGAATCACTACACTGGATAATACTTGGGGAGGTAGGCAGAGCATGTGACAGGGACTCTTGGTACTGACAGCTTGTAAATTCTCAAAAGGAATGTCCTCTCCAAAGATATACAGAAATATGATATCCACCAAAACCTTGAAATCAAGTTCCTTAAGAAAGGGGCTGGAGTTTATTAATCTTTATTTTTATCACAGCTAAACTTTAAAATGAAAGTTACTCAAGAAAAAGTCCTTGAAAAAAGGATGTTCTATGCCACCTGCTAACAGATTCTTAAGTTTTTAAGTCACAGCATATATATTTCTAAATATAAAAACAATAACAAAAAATATTCAGCTTTCTGAGAATTACTGGGGTATTCATTCATTCAACAAATACTTACTGGGCAAGTATTACAGGTCCAGCATTGTTCTAGGTGCTGGAGATATAGCAGTGAACTAAAGTGACACAAATCTCTGTCTTTATGAAGCTGATATTCGAGTGATATCAAGCCGAGGAAAGTGATATCAAACCAAAGGAGGCACCACTTCATAGAACATACACACTATCAAAGCAAAGGCTAATTCTTGGAATTAAAAGTTTTTTAATCACAGTATTCTTATCTCCAACTCCTCAGGAAGCAATCCGAACTAGTATATTTTTTAATTGTAACTAATTTATACAAAGCAGGCATAGCTCATTTTACATAACAGTGCCTGTCCCTGAAACACTATGCATAAATAAAAGTTTAGCAAGCTGAATAATTTTAAATACATTCCTTGAGAAAGTAGGGGAGATTTTAGTTCTATCAAGAGAACAGCAGTTATTGCCTAACTTCAGGATGTTTTACTGTGAGTCTTCTGGTAAATATATTTATTTTGGCAATTAATCTAAGATATACTGTTCAAGGTAAAAAGACAATTACAGGCTTCCCTGGTGGCGCAGTGGTTGAGAATCTGCCTGCCAATGCAGGGGACACGGGTTCGAGCCCTGGTCTGGGAAGTCCCACATGCCGCGGAGCAACTAGGCCTGTGAGCCACAACTACTGAGCCTGTGCGTCTGGAGCTTGTGCTCCACAACAAGAGAGGCTGTGACAGTGAGAGGCCCACGCACCGCAATGAAGAGTGGCCCCCGCTCTCCGCAACTAGAGAAAGCCCACGCACAGAAATGAAGACCCAACACAGCCATAAATAAATAAACAAACAAACAAATAAATAGTAAATAAATAAAATTTTTTTAAAAAGATAATTACAAGAAGGTGAATAGTATAACTGCACAGAAGTGATGAAGGAATGGGTATACCTAGGTTTATGAATGCATACCAAAAAGGAACTCCCTAAAAGATATAAAACTAAATTCTGGGAAGGGCATGCTTAAGATGATGAGGGGGATTTTTTTCACTTTCCTAATTATACATTTCTCCATTGTTTGGATTTTCTAACATAAATATAAACATGTATCACTTCTATGAGCAACAAAAACAATAAAGACATTCCATGGGGTGGCGGGGGGGAAGGGGGTTGCAGAGAGGACAGCCTTCTGTAATGTGAACAATTATCACTATTCTGTTTGGAAATGTGTGTATTGTTGTTTTCTAATCTATATCATGGCTTTTCTTAAGACAGGGCACACACGTTCTCCTCTTTTCTTCCAGTCCTGTATGTTGCACATACTGCTTGCCTTTCAAATAAACATACTAACTATACTCTTTCCATACCTGATGGAGGAATCATCATCCTACGATCTTGTTCCCAGGGAGGTGAAAGGGACCCAGTGTCAGAAGGTGCTCTATGAGGATCAATTAACCTATCAGAGCTTGATTCTCCTCTTTCATTGGTAATCTGATGGTCCAGAGGATTCCCTGGGCCTCTTGAGCCTAATTAAAGAAGAAAAATACAACTATGTTTTATCTAAAAAAAGTATTACAAGATCCATCATCAAATAAAATCTAGACCTTTTTAAAAAGGAAAAACAATCAGATTCCAACAAAGTTTCCCTAAGACACATTAGACTGTAACTCTATCCTACCAAAGCCATTTCTAAGACGAAAAGAAAAAATAATTTTGTCATGTACATAAGCAAACACTTGCCTATAAAATTCATTTTTAAATGTTATCACCATCATTATTTACACAAAAAATCAGTGGTTAAATTGAAAATTATAACCACTAAGTCTGAAAAATAAGAGTAGAAAGTAAATTGCAAAGTAAGAGATTTCTATTCCAGATGTAATAATTATAAAATCAGGTTTTTGTTATTTAAACTAATATGCCAATAGTCAAAAAGAGCATGATGCCTTTAAAACAGTCATCTTAGAGGCTAATATACCTATTTCAATATTTCTGAAACGACTCAAAGTATTTTTTAGAACAACTCTTTTAGAAATGTACTCAGATTAACTTAAGAAGCACTCAAAAAATTGGATCTTAATGTTGTAACATGACTCTCTACTTCTGCCCCAAAATGATTTTAACCAGTCTGATTACAAACTTTATATTTGCCAAATAAATTTGGCTTTAAATGGCTTCTAGCAGTTTCTAAATATCAAATCCACCTTCAAAGACAGCTCACAACTCTGAAGGCGAGTCTAAAACAAGAGTTTCAAAAACAACAGCACTGTCGAAATAAACACTTTGAACAAGGTAACACTCATTTGGATAACAAAAACTGACATGCTAACATTTATAAAGAAGGGGAATCATTTTAAAGTTCCTTTCCTATGACCACAGAAAGAATGGTACCTCAATTAATAACCCATATTCAATTAAAATGAAAAAGACAAATATAAAAAAATTTTTAACATTAAATAACAAAATAAATTAATACTTCATCTGTCATTGAGGGGGGAATGAGTTCAAAAAACAGCTTTTTTAAAAAAAATTGTTTTAATAGAAATCTTTCTACAATGCTTCCCACATTTCAGTACCTCCTTTAAAAGAAGAGACTAAAACTAATATGACCTTTTCATGGTAACTTGTACAAGTAACTATAACCATTTTTTTTTAATATGTAGTAATCTTTAAAATTGTCCTATCTACTCTCTTTTGTAGAGACAGGAGGCCAACTGACTTTTATATCAGAATGTCAACTTTTCCTTATTCCTTCTAGCATGTTTATCCTTCTAATCAGTTCATTAGAAGAAAAAGGCTGGGAAAGCAGAAAATTAAATCAATGAGAAATGTGCGAGAGTCCATTAGGCTGAGTTTGTCTAGAGTGAAGGACAGATCTTTAAAGGAGACATTCAAAGGCTTTCTCCTGACTGTTTACTTCCAGAGAACAAAATACAGGCCAAGTGACTACCAGCTGAAAAACTGCAAACATGAAAACGCTAAAGGTTAAGGTTTTTCATTCAGTCCAAAAGTTATATACAATTTACTCTAGAAAGAAATTATTTTCCTATACTCAACCTTATTCAAACATATATCTCATCCAAACTTTCAAAAAAAAATGATAACAAGAGGAAGGAAAAGAAAGGTCATTCTTCTTTGGTGGGTCACAGAAACTTTTAATTCAAAACAACTCTTTTTAAGACCTGCTGATAACTTACCTAAAACTTCTGTAGCTTTTCTAATGAATAGTAAAACACACTTGCAAATGCTAACCACACTGTATCTTGAAAGTAATTTAAAAAGAAAGGAAAGTAATTTAAATAGGAGAGGAGAAATCAAAGGTAATTTTTACTGTTATTCCAAATATTCAATTGACTACAAGCAATCCTTGACTTATGTCATTCAACTTCCAGTGATTCACATTTGCAGTTTTGCCAATTATATACCCTTATTACTAGGGCACTGTTTTTCAGACTGCTGGCTACAACCCATTGTGGTACATGAAATTAACTTAATCTTAACTAGCATTCTTTTTTAATGAAATGGAATAGAACTGAATAGAAGATATCAGAAAGCATCAAAAATAGTAAGGGTAGTGCTATTTCATGTGACTGGTTTCAATTACATTTATGTTGGTGTGTAATATGACATGATATAAACACAGATTTGGGGCTAAAAACCTAAGACTCTTGATTTTGGAATACATAGGTTTGAATTTTGCTACAACTCAAGGGAAATTTTTAAAGTAACTTGACAAAGTAAACAAAATATAGTTGAGAGATCAAAACAGTAAAACTCCAGATATACAGGTAACATCAGGGTAAGTGCTGATGATGTAAATGCAGAAAGATCAACAGCTAATGCTTGGGCTTGAAGTGGCTCTGGAAATTCTCAAAAACACATAAGAAGGTAACAAAGCAGACAATTTGGGGTCAGTTTCTCAAAGTATTAACAAATGATTTAGGTCTCTTTTAGGTTCCCATCAAAACTCTGCCTTCAAGAGAGCACTTCTGAATTCCTTGTTTTTAAAAAAAAAAAAAAAAAAAGTTCTTTCACTTGTTGATTTTCTACCATGAAAAAGATCATGATAATAAGGTAAAAAAGATTTTTAAAATTCTATATTCCAATAATGTTTCATTAAAATACAATTTTATGCTAGGTTATATTGTGATTGTATTTTATGTATTCTTTATAAAGTGATATACAGTATAATACAGTTTTTTAAAAGTTAAAATATGATTTTAAAAGATATATATCAAGTCCTTGAACAAAATGTAATCCATTATAACAGTGTTTCTAAAGGAAAAATATATTCAAATTAGATGTCATAGAGCTCCTTTTCCAAACAAAAGTAACTCAGAATAAGTGCAAGGAATGCCTGTATTTTGCAAAGGTTTATTTTAAAGATCATTTTAAAGATAAGTTGAGATGAAAATATAAAGTAAGGAAGAAATCTAGAGTAATAAAGATGTTTAAACAATATACCTCTTCCTCCTCCCCCTGGAAGCAAAGGTGAGAGTCTGAGTGGACCCTCCAACAAAGTTGGAGGGGAGAGAAAAGCTCTCACTTCAGGTGAAGATCGACCCAATGGTGAGGGACCATATGGGGAATGCTCTGGAATAATTAAAACAGCATATTTAAATTCATAGTTTCAATTACCTACACTACAGATTAGAATCCCATTTCAACAATTACCTTCGGGTCATTCTCTTGCCAATTTAAGTTTAATCCCTGTCTTAAATACTAACCGTGCCTTGAGTTTTGCTGATATGGGATAGAATTAAATATTGAACCCTGTTTTTAAAGTCTATCTACCAAATGGACACTTCAGTCAATAAAAACATCATCTTCTTGGCAACTAATACACTTGAATAACCATACAATATTAAGCAAAGGACATCATATTTTATAGTAAGAGGACTTGAGGGGCATGAAGTTTGTTTGTTTTTGTTTTGTTTTTAATGGCAGTATGTTTCCAGATATTTAAGCTGGTGAAGGTTGTAACATGGAAGGGCTCTGTTTAAATCAGGGCCAGATAGGCTGTGTTGGGCCATGAATTACTTGAGAAAAGCTCACATTTTGAAAAGTAGGGAAAAAACCCCACAAAATACTCTGAAACATCAGAAATTACTTTTGATTCATCACCAGTGAAAATTCAGTTTACATAAAATAATTCATTAAATAAATCACTTTATCTATAAACCATATAACCAAGAAGAGCCTTATCATTTTACAAACTTCACCATTCTCAAATAATGGTTATACTTCCAAAGATCAAAAATCAACAACATCAAAAAACAAACAAACTTAAATGCCACCAAAATGACACTTTTCAAAACATGTTAAATTTTATTATGTAGCTTATATAATATTCAAATATAGTTACAACAGTAAGATCAAAGCATTATTTACCCTGAGACTTTTTTGAATTAGATTCAGATAAAAATTCCTTCTGTATAATTCCCCCCACTCCAGATTTTGTTCCTATTTGAAATCCATAACAATCTTCTATTTTTTAATGTAGAAATACTTTCATTTTAATGAAACTGGACTCTCAAAAGTGATTTTTATAACTTTGCAACAGTTATTAAAAGGGGAATCTACCTATATAAAAATAAGTTTGTTTTCACTGCCCTAGAAGCTTAATTCCAATTCAACCAAAATTATTTGGCAAAATTTAAACTATTTGGAATAGTATGAGATCATAAAGATGCTAACTCATTAATGAATGGACAGAAATATTAAATACATCTTCCAAAGAACTGTTTCTTTTAGGGATAATTAAAGCAATCAAAACTCATATTATTAAGGTTTTCCCAACTTTTTAATGAATACTTTTAAATACTTTAAAACCAGCTGTTTTAATTCTTATTTTTATAATTCAAGCAAATTCCAAAGAATAGTTAATATATAAACAGTCACAATGCTATTCCATTTAAGCAATCCTTATTCATTCTCCAAAAAACTAATTAATGAGTACCTTACTATGTACAAAGCACTTTGCTTCTCAAGAAGCTCAAGGTACTAAACATACATTATCTTACCAAATGCCACTGAGAAAAGGAGGCAGCCATTATTTACATTATTGCTAGAGAACAAAACTCAGAAAACTGAGAGACCATGAGAGAACTCAGATTAGAACCCTAGCTCCAAAATCTAAAATATTTATTAGCAGTGTTAATTCACACTAATATAAACTATATATGCAATATATATAAAAATATATGTATTTTAAATGTAGGGTTAAAAAAAAAAACTACCTCTGCCAAATGCTGTATTTGGAACATCAAGTGCGTAAGGATCTTTTTCTAAAAGTTCAAATTTAAACTCTGTTTCAGTTAATCTGCAAATAAAGAACAAGCATCTCTAAGTTACTCATCCAAGAGAAGCACCCACATTTCAAGAAACTGCCACTGTTAAGTACAAGCTACTCTTCACTATCTCAATATCTACATAAGAGAAACAGATCCTTTAAAATTATTCTGACCAAAATACCTTTCCATATCCCCCACTATTTATTTTGGGGTAACAGATTCCTTTTTGTCTAGTAATAGTGATGTTTTGTTGAGGCTTGGAATTGTTTTGTTTTGTTTCTTCAAAAACAGAGTACAAAAAAAAAACAAAAAAACAGAGTACAAAGAGTACTATATCACAGAATCCAAATTTTAGAAAGACCTTGAAGGGTCCTCCAAGGTCAACCAGTTCAAGTCTATTATTTTACAACTAAGGAAAGTGAAGTTGCAGTTTAAATGATTTATGCAAAATGAAAGTACCAGGATTAAAACAGGGCTCCCAGCTCTGAGTCCCATATGCTTTCCATTATAATGTTATCCATAAGATTCCAATCATAACATAAAATTGGAATCTGATTAACTCATCCTACTATTTTACTCCTAAATTTTTTATCTGAAAAATATGACATTTTAAAAGAATCTTATTTCTAGTTCTTGACCATCAGATCTGAAATGAAACATTTAGTCATTCAGTTTTCATTTGTGAGTAGAAAAGACAAGCAAGAAGACTAAAACTAATACTGGATAATGTTAATAGTACATTCTGTCAAGAAATTATAACTCTATGGGAAGACTTTCACAATCTTCATAGAAAAATGTTTACTCTTCCTTTCGATTGTACACTGTACCCTTTTATCCTCCTATTCATTTTGTTATTGTAAAGCAATGCCACCAAATGCAATAAAACCAGGGAAAAAGAGGAATAATAAACATTCTATCCACTTATTCATTATAAGATGCTAATGCTCTGAGAAGTACTATATCAGAGAGATTCATCCTTTCTATCTCCATCTCTGGTAATCTCCCGCTACCTACACTGCTTTAAAAAAAAAAAAGTTTTTTTAAGTCACTTTTTACAAAAGAATCTGTGAAAAGTTTCCTTCTGTTAGAGTAACCTCTCCAAGACAAGTGTTTCAAACAAAAATCTAGTAACTCCTAGTAAAACTAATAGATACTTTACCACTAGATATGTTGGGTTCACTGAAAGCTTTCTTGTTTATCCTTATAAAAGTATTAACTAATTACTAAAATGACAACTAAGAATAAAAGTTATAACTAAAGTTTTTAAAGTATTCCCACTAAGATACTTACTTTTGTCTGTTGTGAGCATTTTCTTTCCTTAAATCATTGAGGTTTCTTTCAGTAGTTCGAGCTGCCAACTTAAGGAAAATAATATATCTTTAAAAACATTTATGAAAACTTAAAATGAAAGATAAGCATATATAAATATCTCAATAATGGCATACAAATATCACAGTCACTTAAGTAACTAAGTATCCATTTCAGTAAACTCAATGTAAAAAAATTCTAATTCAGAAAATTATTTTAAAAGGGCATGAGTTTCATATAACCAGAAGACATGAGCCTAAGGCTGGAGTTTAATCATGTACTTGCAAGAAATGCTTTTAGCTAGATGTGAAGTCAAGGATTAGCATTATTTGGTACTGTAAATATCCAAATAAAATGACAAGAGCAATGTAACAGGACCCAAGCTTAGGAATTAAGACTCAGGATCATTACGCATGGCCGCATTGGCTATGGAACGAAGTAACCATCTCTGGAAAGAAATCACTATAACTCTGTGAACCTATAAAGGTCTAAAACAGTTTCAGAGCTGGTAAAGGCCATTTTTTTAAATGGCTGAATATAATCAAAGCATGCTGTGTGTTTATTAAGTACACAGCACTGTACAGATACATTCCTTTAGTCTTTTACATTTGCTTAGAGACACTTTCATTTAATAAAAATCAGAGTATGTATGTTATAGAAAAAAAAGCTTACACTTATACCAAGAACATGCAATATACCCAAATAGTTGTGGGCAAAATTAAGCTTGTATAGAATACTGAATGTTTCCCAGTTATTCTGTGGACTCTCCAGATTACAAGCAGCAGGGTGTGGAATATCAGACCTGCCAGATTAATGCAATCCACTAGAGCAAATGTAACAATCACAAAAAGGTAGGTAAATTAACTCAGTCTATAACTTTTTTCAAGTAAAAAGAACTATATTATCAAATGTGTTCACTTAAAATGGTGAACTGCACCTGAGAATTGACTTTAAGTAGGCAAATATTCACCAAAAATATAGCTTAACCACATTTTAGCACTCAGTATCAAAAAGATTCCATGTGTAAATCTTTTTTCTGATATATAATTATATAATCAATTTTGTACTAACAAAAAAGAATACTACACCATAACAATTTTAGTTAACAAAATACCAATTCATTTAACTTTTAATAATGCAGAACTAAAATCATCTCTAAATGTTGTCTATAGTGTAACTTATTTACTATTAAGCATATGGCACAAAAAAATGCATAGTTAAGTCAAAAGTAAGTTCTACTCTGATTATAGTATCATATATATTAAAGATATACTTACAACAGAGAAATATAAAAATAAACTGACGGCAATGATTCATACTTGAAAAGTTTATACCCAAATGTTAGCAAAAACTGTAATTACAGTGAATAACTGCAGTGTATTCCAAAACATTCATATTCAGATATTAAATATTTACAATATGCAAAACAGATTCTATTAGGAACAGGTGTTATGGAAAATGAAACAGTCCCTATAAGCTTAAATCTGTGGTAAGGACAAATATAAATGACCATAGTATCTGCCACGGGATACAAAAAGCAAAGTACTATGACAGTTTGAAGGAAGAAAAGATTAAATCTAACAGGATGGAGGAAAGAAATGCTCAGTTGAGAAAGTAACATCTGAAATTATGAAATTATTTATAACAGTAAAATAGTGGAAACAAACTAAAAGTTTATAAAATGAGAAAGGTTTATATAAATTATAAAACATTCATAAAAAATATCTATGATACATTAAGAAAGCAGGTTATAAAATGTTAATATATGATTTTGTTTTCTTAAACATATATATGTGCTTTATGTCTAAATGTATCAAAAAAGTATGGAATAAATTAAAGTAATACTGCTGATTACTTCTTTGTACTTTTCTACATGGTATGAACTTTTGTTCAATAAGTATATATTATTTTTATAAAATCTGAAAAATATCTTTTGAATTTGAGACATGAAGGGCATATTTTCTGCATGTTTTAAAGTCAATGTCATTATTTACTAAACAAGATTTTCAATGTATTGAAAAGAAAAAATACAAGACTTATAAATCTGAAAGGTCAATGTTTCAATTTCCAATCTTCCCTCTCTAATCATGTGACCTTGGGCTATTTCCTCACTAGTAAGACCTGAATAATAATACCTATTTTACAGAGTTACAGTGTGGATTGAATGAGTAATATATGTAAAATGCCTTTAAGTGCCTAGAACATAAGAAATATTAATAAACATCAGTTCCTCTCAATCTTGAAAAAATAATATGCATCTGAGTATTTAGAAAGTGGTGAGAGGGCTTCCCCGGTGGCGCAGTGGTTGAGAATCCACCTGCCAATGCAGGGGACACAGGTTCAATCCCTGGCCTGGGAAGATCCCACATGCCGCGGAGCAACTAAGCTCGTGTGCCACAACTACTGAGCCTGTGCTCTAGAGCCCGTGAGCCACAACTACTGAGCCTGCATGCCGCAACTATTGAAGCCCACGCGCCTAGAGCCCGTGCTCCACAATGAGAGAAGCCACTGCAATGAGAAGCCCGCGCACCGCAAGGAAGAGCATCCCCCGCTCACCGCAACTAGAGAAAGCCTGTGTGCCGCAATGAAGACCCAACACAGCCAAAAATAAATAAATAGAATTTAAAAAAAAAAAAAAAGAAAGTAGTGAGGAGTGGTGAGAAGACTAAATTCATTTCCAAGCCCAGCTTATTAATTCAAAAACAAATCTTCACTTGACCACTAAATACAGAAGCATACAAAAATCTCAAAATTGGGAAGCACCTTGATATTCAACATACATAATCTCTCACTGTAAGTTGAAATCTCCATTCCAAGAAACATCCATGCCTAAAAAAAAAATACCTTCCAAGCTTCAGTATAACAACAGTGATAATTTAACAGTTAATATCTACTAAGTGCTTACTATATGTCAGGTACCTGGCTAACAGAATTATCTTATTTAACCATCACAATAACTCTGTGAAATAGGTACTAATGATATCTCTGTCTTTAGGTAAGGAAACTGGTGGTAGGTGATAGAGTCAGAATATCAACCAAGACAGGTTGATTCCAGACCCCATATTCACGCACTGTGCAAACTGCTTCCCCTTGAAGACTGCAAGGGACAAGTCTTCCAAAGGCCAGCTATTAACAATAGTTCTTCATTTTAGAGGGATCATCCTGATCATTAGTCAAAATCTACATGCTTATCACTTCCTCATACAGTTCCTCTGGAGCACTGACATGTCATTTCTCATGATGGTCTTTTTCTTAATGTGTAACAAGTAATTCAACAATGAGAATCAGATACCTGAATTGTATAACTTTTAGAATTAGGAGGGGCTCTAGATTATTACTTAGTACAGTCCCATTGTTTTACAGATGAGTAAACAGGCCCAGAGAATTTTAAGTAATTTGTCCACAAGTAATTAGTTGACAATCCAGTGCCTGAAACAAATCCATGAACACTACCTCACCTCCCCCAAAGAGTATAAGCTCCTTGCAAAGAAGCAATGTGCTGAAAGCGGAGAAGGAAAGGTCAGATTTTGTGAATAACTGTATCATAAGGAACATAATTTCATTACTGGTGAAATTAAAAGAAACTGATTTCTTTAAACACCACCTTTTTTCTCAGTTTTAAAAGTGTACTTTTTACACTGCTCATTTAAATTAGGAAAAAGAACAATTTGATGAAAAAGCCTAAGAAAATTTAATACTTACCCAATTATCATGTGCTTTTTTCTCATGAGAAATAATCTGAAAAAGAAAGTCATTAAAATAGTACTGATAACAATTTTTTTCAGTAAAAAACATTCACACCTACCACTATGATTTAGTACGCAACTCAAACTCAAAAATAACTCAAGCATCTCTAAAAAGTCAGCAAGTAACATTTAAAAGCAAATTTTCATATACATATGATCTACTATTATACTTTTAAATAAAAACTGAATGTAAAGACAACTAAAATTTTTGTCTAGTAACATTTCTATTTTACACTATTATCAACTACAATAGGAGGTGCCAATTAAGAGACAACTAGCCAGACTAAATACAAGCCCCCAATGCTGATATATGTTTATTTATTTATGCAACCCCAATTCCCAAATCAGCAGCAGTTCACATGGCAACTTGAAACAATATCTCTTGTTCTAGAATCTCTGCCTCCCTAGAAATGTTCCACAGCCATTTGCAAAACCTCAAGAGAGTAACTATACTCCTACATCAAAATAGATACCAATTCAAACAAATCACAACTGTTTTAAGTCACACACACACACACACACACACACACACACATGCACGCACATACCTGTCCTTGATAAGAATGAATGGTTCTCTCCAATTCTTCTTCTAGATCTTTGGCTCGCTTTCTATAAAGAACAAATAATCATTCTACTATTAACATATACTAAGAAATAATAGAACACACTATCTCTACTGAAAATATTAATTAAAACACCTAGAGTGCTTTGTTTCATGTAACTCTAGAACTCCACATGTTAATCACCTTTACGAGGTTCTAAAGTATATTTTTTCCTGATATAATTTCAACATTAATTAAGCTTTAGGAGTACTACTACTTGGGTTTACCTAAATCAAGATCATGAAAAGATTAGATGGTATACTGGCTCATTTTTATTTTTAAGAAGCATAGTATTGGGAGATTTAGTCAGACTTCATATAATCTTAATAGAACTCTAGGAAATTAATAATCTGTAAGAAATAAATTGTTATTTATTACCTTTATAAGACTAAAAAGACAATTCCTTCTTTTGGATAAAATTCAAGCTTACTCTTCCCAATGTAAAATGAAGTATCACAACTATCTGGAATACTGTTGAATCTTGCCACTTATTTTCTCTGGGTTTTTATTATATCTATTATTTTACCTTAGCTCAGTGAGGATTGAGCTAAGGTAAAAACCAGACTTATGGTCTTATAAACACTTCTTCATAACTTTAATTAAGGCTTACTCTCCTTTTGGTGGCATACTTCTCAAATTGATTAACATTATATACATTCTTCCCCATGTGAACCAAAGAGGAAAGACCTTAAAATTAATCACATTCATAAAGTTCTTAACATTAACATAAAATAGGATTGCTCATATTCAAATCCAACTAATGTGAGAGATTTAAAATTGCACACACTGAAAGAAAAGCTTTTCCTTTTTATATTTTCTGTATAATTGCATAATAGCAAGACATCTAACTGAAAAATAATGAAACAAAAATATGTGGGGTTTTTTTTGGTTGCTTTATTATTTTTTCTGGTATTGGGCTTTTGGATACTCTTCCCACCTCAAAAGAAAGGGGTAAAATATATTCAATACCTATAGATCTCCAGCTCTTCAGCTGCATGGCTGATCTTTTCATCTGCTTTGGAAAGTTTCTCCTCTTTCTCTAACCGGTAGTTTTCCTCTGCTGTTAACTTCCTTAAAACAAAAAGTGTTTTATTTCTTTTACTATATGTCATAAAATAATCAATAATCAATTACTGCTACCCATAAAGTAATCTGCAAATACCAGTAAAAACATCACATGCAAGAAAAAAAAAACGTACCTGAGTGTGGAATTTAATATTATAAACTCAAATTGTAAAGCACCTTGTCTAATACAGTACTAGTAATATAGAAGTTTCAAGAGTTTTCTATAAGAATTTATCACAGAAATGAGATTACCAAAGGTAAATATTAATAAAAAATATTATGACTATATTATTTACCAAGCTTTCTAGTATAAAGAAGTATTACATTTATTAGACAAGAAGTCACCAACTAATGAACTATGTTTCAATAATTTTTAAATTGGTTGTTAGTTGTTAAAATAGTGATTGGGCTTCCAGGCCAGGACACACGCACATGCACATGCACACACACACACACACACACACAAATGAACCCAAAGTAAATAAAATTTAGTGTCCAACTTACTACTTCTACTTAACAATAATAGCTAATTTAATGAGCCCTTGAGCATGTGCC
Organism: Hyperoodon ampullatus; assembly: GCF_949752795.1. NCBI lineage: Eukaryota > Metazoa > Chordata > Mammalia > Artiodactyla > Ziphiidae > Hyperoodon > Hyperoodon ampullatus. The sequence goes on along the minus strand of NC_136916.1, from coordinate 120,330,525 downwards.
AGAAACTCTTCTTTCACCTCTCTATATATTATCTTATTTATCACAACAGCTCTACAAGAAAGGTACTATTGGGCTTTCCTGGTGGCGCAGTGGTTGAGAGTCCGCCTGCCGATGCAGGGGACATGGGTTCGTGCCCCGGTCCAGGAGTGGCTGGGCCCGTGAGCCATGGCCACTGAGCCTGCGCGTCCGGAGCCTGTACTCCGCAACAGGAGAGGCCACAATAGTGAGAGGTTCACATACCACAAAAAAAAAAAAAGAAAAAAAAAAGAAGGGTACTGTTTACAAAAAGAAAATGAAGCCCAGAGAAACTAAATAACTAGACCAAGACATACAGTCAGCAGTTAGTGACTCCATTATACTACATTACCCATGTTGTTTCACACGGTATCATTAATAACACTGGTCCCTCAAGATATACTTGTTGAAGGCCACAGGAAAACATATTTGGAGTCCTAACTGTGGATGCCTCACCTTTTTCATGAGCTTTGAGGAAGAACGTGACAAACCACTGAAGAAATTCTACATGTCAACAATAAATGTTTTATATTCCACACACTACATTACCTATTGCTTAGGAAGCACTCCCCAACTCAATCGTTTCACAGGTGTTATAAGAAAATAAGTCATCTCCTTAGGAAAAGCATGAAAGTGTAGTGGGCTTGGAGATGGAAGAGAGGTGTGTTCTTCCTGTAAAGACTGTATGATTAAAAATGGCCAGAAATTTATGACACCCCTCCAGTTGAGAGGTAAAGTCTATGAACCCTCCTCTTGAATTTGGGTGGGCTCATAAACGATGGAAATTGAGAACTGAAAACATTTCAAACTAATGAATGAAATTGCAATGTGAACAACACACACACAGCTAGGATTTCTGCTCAGCTTCCCATCCTTGCTTTGAGTATCTACAGAGAATATTTTTTTCTTTGAAAGTTTACACATCACTCATTAAATTTCTATAATCAAACATATATTCTTTTGTTCAAAAGATACACTCAAAAGTACTCCTTTCACCTCAAATAATCCTTGTTATGTCCAAAATTTACTCACAGTATCTTTCATCCTAACCTAAAAAGAAGGACTCATTCCTAGGTTTACTGACAGAAACCATGAGGCTACCCTCATGGTAGCTCTTCCATTTGGTGAAGTTTATTTCTCTTTTATGCCTAGAGCAGTCCTAAGTGGCCCAGAAGTCCATGATGAATAGAAAGGTTGTAAATTCTGAACTGAATCCAAAGCATGATTGAAGTACACACCTTGGTAGTCAAAGAGCCTAACAAATCACCTAGCATCCTGATGTCAGTGAAGTTTTAATATTCTCTACGAGTTTCCGAACACATACAATAGAATCTCATTATTCCCGCTAGTTATGGTCTATAAAGTCACCACAAACCCTAAGTTAGCAAATACTGCTCCTAGGGGAAATACAGGGTTAGATTCCTATGAGCTCTGATCACAGCACTTTGATCATTAATACATAACCCTGTTGTATGTGTTTCTGGTTAGACACCTTATTTAATATATACTGCTGATTCATAACAAGGAACTCATGGCCCACAGCATTATAACTCATGCCTGAACAAAGTTTATCTGCACATGTATTTTCTCTAGAAGGCGCACCCCTGCCTTCCTGCACTTAGCAACGCTAGACAGCACTTCAGTATTACACTTGGGGGCCATTTTAAACAGCTAAATCACCTAAAAAATAAAAAATTAAGATGTGGCCCTAAATAAAGAACACTTGTTTACAGAATGAGAGCTGAAACAAGAAGGCAGAGTTCTTGTTCGACCTCAATTGGAAACATCCACACTGGGCAATTCAAATTTTCTGCCATTCTGTGCAAGTCTGCAAATGACCACTAAAGCTTTGCAAGTATTGATTTTCTTTTTAAAGATTTTTTTATATACATGTTTATTTATATTTATTTATTTTGGGCCGTGCTGGGTCTTCATTGCTGCGCGTGGGCTTTCTCTAGTTGCGGCAAGCGGGGGCTACTCTTTTGTTGTGGTGTGCGGGCTTCTCACTGCAGTGGCTTATCTTGTTGCGGAGCATGGGCTCTAGGCGTGTAGGCTTCAGTAGATACAGCACACAGGCTCAGCAGTTGTGGCTCGCAGGCTCTAGAGCACAGCCTCAGTAGTTGTGACACACTGGCATAGTTGCTCCGCGGCATGTGGGATCTTCCCGGCCCAGGGTTTGAACCCGTGTCCCCTGCACTGGCAGGAGGATTCTAACCGCTGTGCCACCAGGGAAGTCCCACAAGTATCGATTTGGGGTTACATATAAATTTTCACAAGTAGGTGAATTTACAAATACAGAATCTACGAATAATGAGGATCAACTGTAAAAACTTCCATTAAGTTACAAAGAGGCTTGAAAGTCTGTTACATTTTATTTCCCTTAATGACAGAAAAACATGTGATACAGTGTTATTTGGAAATCTGGTGTCTCCAGATATTTTATTTCCTTTAATGATGAAAAACATGTGATATAGTGGTATTTGAAAATCTGGTGTCTCCAGATAGGTATCTCAAGGGTCTTCTGTGTATCTATGCATTCAAGCATCAGCATACATATACATACACACACACACACACACACACGCACACAATCTTTCACTACAATATATAAAAGCACTAAACATATTTATTCATATATTCAAAAAATACTTATTGAATAACTACCATGTGCATAGTTTCAGGCACTGGGAATACAGAAGAGAAGAAAATGAAGTAATTATCTCATGGAGTTTACATTTAATGTGGGGAAGATTAAAAAAAAAAGATAATCAATCATCAGAGGACAATGAAGAAAGATAAAGCAAGATACAAGATAAGGGGATAGGAAGGGGCAGGTATTATTTTAGTTACAGTAGCCAGGGAAAGATTCTTTGAGGTAACATTTGAACCTAGACTCAAGTGAAATGAAGGATTGAACCTTACACAGGGGAATAACCACTCCAGGCAGAAGGAACAAGTGCAAAAGGCCCTGAGCTACAGATGTGCTTGGCATGCTAAAGATCATCAAAAAGGCCAGCATGGCTGGAAGACAGTGAGGGAAAAAGAAAATGAATAAGTTAAAATTAAAGAGGTAGCAACAGGCCAGATCTTATAGGGCCTTGGAGGCCATGATAAAAGCTGTGGATTAAATTCTGAGTGTGATGTGCAGGCACTTGGAATTTCCAAGCAAGAGAGTGACAATACCCATAATTTATGTTTTAGAGGGCTATGCTACAGAAAACACATGAGGAAGTTAAGAGTGGAAAGATGGAGACCACTCATGAGGCTACTGCAATAAACCAGGTACTAAGAGATGATGCCTGGGATCAGAGTAGCAGTGTGGGAGGTGGTGGAAAGTGGTCAGATTCAAGACATAGGAAAGCTGACAGAATCTGACAATTGACTAAATGAAAGAGAGAAGGCAAGGACAGCTTAAGCACCTGCCCTGAACAGTTCAGCAAATGACACTGCCTTTTACTGAGACAAGCAACACTTGGGCTGCAGCAATTTACACAGGGGAGAGGAATCAGTTTTATATATATACGAGATGGAATTAATGGATAGTTCAATTAGTAAGATGTCCACCCAGATTCCCAGACCTGCAATATTGGGAAGTTTAATTAGCAATAATTTGCTGACTATTTATTAGAAGTTAAAGAGGATTTTGTGAAAGTCTACTATCATTTATATTTTCTTCCTTGAAGAAAAATGTGTCAAAATCAAATAACTTTCTTAAAAATAAATTAATGAAAAGCAACCCAGTCATAAATTAAGAACTGTGAATAATCACATAAGCTGCATATGCAACATTTTTAAGCTACTTTACTTCCCACTCAGTGGAGTCACCAACATAATTTTTATTACCTGTGAAGTGTCATTTCATTTTCTTGATACAGTTCAGTCATTACTTTAAGTTTCTGCTGAAGTTTTTGAGTCTCACTTTCAAACTGTGTATTTTCTGACTGTAAAGATGCTTGTTCAGTCTGGAGATTTTTAATACAGTCTACAGAAAAAGTTTTTAAATCACAATTAAAGGAGCAAATATTCTGAGTTGCACAGTAACATTTCATAAAAATAAAAATTACCAAAAATAATTAATAAACTAAATTCTTTGCAACAGAAAATCTATAAGGTATTTTGTTCACCTAAATACCTTTTAACATTTTAAAGAGCTATATAAATTATTATACATTATTTTATTATTTAAAGATTTCCTTTAAAAAAATTTCCTAAAACCTTCAATATTCTAATTCTAGCATCTAATTTTCAGTCTAGGAGAAAAAAGTCACTAAAATTCTCAAAGTTTTGGTGATGAGGGTTTTGAAGGCAAATATTTTAGTTCAATATTTTCCATGAAACTACTTCCACATGATGAATAATGCATGTTTTTATCTAGTAAAAACTTTATCCATTAATAGTTAACTTCAACCCAGCCTCTTTTTAAGCCAAAATTTTGATATGTGTTATAAATCAAGCCAGAAATTTGGATCTTCTGATAACAAATGCTCCAAAGTCTTGCTAGCTTAAACCATATCAAGACTGGAAAGAAAAATACCAACTTTAGCTTTGTTTCAACCTAAAAGAATTATCTATTGAACTAAAATTAACAATTCTAATTAATTATGAATATTTTATAATTAGCGCAACCACTGTTTTTAAAACCTTATTACTCTTCCAACATAAGTTAATTCAACCCCTCTAAGTCTGAGGTGATATCTCCCCCAAAATGTGTATGAATCACCACTATACCATATATCTTAAAACAAGGCAAAACACTCTGCCTAAAGAGGGCAGTTTCAAAATCATACTAACAAGCATTAAAAGTTTATTAATTACATGTAATAGTATATAATTATTCTACAACATCTATTAATTAAAGGTACACACCAAAATGACAGTTAAAGAAAATACCTTAACATTAAATGATTAAATGTGCAGGAAACTGTCCACATCTGTCTTTCCACAGAAATTTTAAAATCTATATCAGTTAAAAAGTGTTGACCTACGCTTTAAGCCATTGCCACTGTTAAGTCTTAATAATTCTTAACAAGCCATTGTTACGTCATTTAACTGACATTAATGTTGGATATTATCTCTATTAAAATTGGATCATCCCGGGCTTCCCTGGTGGCGCAGTGGTTGGGAGTCCGCCTGCCGATGCAGGGGACACGGGTTCATGCCCCGGTCTGGGAGGATCCCACATGCCGCGGAGCGGCTGGGCCCGTGAGCCATGGCCGCTGAGCCTGCGCGTCCGGAGCCTGTGCTCCGCAACGGGGGAGGCCACAACAGTGAGAGGCCCGCATAACGCAAAAAAAAAACCAAACTGGATCATCCCTACTTAAAAAAAAAATTAAACAGTTAAATCTTCATTATATTTTTGTACTTCTACCTTAACTATTTTGTTTCAAATCCTCTGTATCTTAAAAGAGGACTGTAAATGATTACCGAAAAAGGCAAGATCAGAGGAGAAACAGTTTAGAAGAAAACTTTCCTGTTATGAATAGAAGGTCAATTACAGAAATTTATCTTTCATGACCCATTAAAAAAAAGAAAGATGTGGAAGAAGCATACAAACACAAAGTCTCCAAATACTACTTTTAGAAAATAATAATTTGCCAAGAAATTTTATTAAGTGATGGGGTAACTGGTGAGCAAATTCCTTGCTATTCTAGCACTTACTACAGTTCCTCACTGAGAGCCTGTTAATGTACTAAAATATGGCTTCCTTGAAAGCAGGCTCCATATCTTTTCCTCCTGTAAATCTCCCATGGCTTTTAGCACTATGCTTTACATATAGCAAAATGTTATTTTTAAGTTAAAATTAATGTTTTTCAAAATCCAAAAAAAATCCAACTACCAGTATCGTGTGAATAGGGCAATGATAATTTTTTAAATAATCTGTATCTCTGGTGGTTCAACCTTTTCAAAAAGTGTCTTATTATAAATACAGTTCACTTATTTTAGAAATTTTTGAAAATACAATTAAGTACAAAGAAAATAGAAATCTGTCCCGTATTCAAAAAGAATCATGGTTGACATTTGAGAATGTCCTTCCATTATTTTTTTATGCTAACAGTTACGGTGAATTTTTTTTTTTTTTACAAAATGGAATGTTACTTATATCAACTTTAAAAAATGTCAAACCTAACTGCATTTGTTTACTTTAGGAAAAAAACACTATCAGCAAAATAAATAAAAATCTTTTCAATTAAAAAAAAAACTTCAGTTCTACAGGTCTAACATCATTCCTGTATGTGCTAATATAATATGCATGTACATTAAAGGAAAAAACTATTCTGTAAAAAGTTCTGTAAAATACAGTAGTACCACTACTAAAAATCAATTTTGCAGTTAACAGATTTTTTTTTAACATCTTTATTGGAGTATAACTGCTTTGCAATGTTGTTATTTTCTGCTGTATAACAAAGTGAATCAGCTATACGTATATATATATCCCCATATCCCCTCTCTCTTGCACCTCCCTCCCACCCTCCCTATCCCACCCCTCTGTTAACATTTTTAATTTGCTACTTTTTAACAACTAAAACCATACCACACGTATGACACTGAAATTCAAAGGTAAGTAGTTTTACATGTTTTTTAAAATAATGCCATTAATTTTATATAAATATGGAGAAAAGGATATGGCTTTACCAACAACAATAAAACCTCATGACTAACTTTTCAGATAACCAACAAAAGTAAAAAAAAAATCAAATTGTATCTCCCCATAATTGATTCAATTAATGTACCATTCTCTATAAGATGTATTTATTTAGAAAAACTTTATAAGTATGTAGATTACCTACCTGTAAGCTCTTCTTTTGTTTTATCAACTTCGGATAATTGAGTGTAAATTTGGTTTCTTTCTCCTTCTAGGGTTTTTAAAGAAGCTCTTAACTTCAAAGAATGGGAGAAGGAGAAGGAAGAAAAGCAACATTAATCAATTATACCAAAAAAAAACAAAAAAATCTCAACACACCATCCCAATCCCTTGAAGCTCTTTTACACTCTGATGAAATTATTGCCTAGACTACACAAACCAACAATGTAGCTTCCATCCTGGAAAGTTAGCAAAGTCATCAATAGTTGTAAATCTCCAAACAGGAACAGAGAAGATCAGTGACAGATGCTTGAATAGTAGCTATTTGCTTTCAGCACGTAAGATTTTTTTTTCATTTTTTGTAGTTCTGGGGGTTTTTTTTCTCCTGCAGTGGAAGCTTTGGAGTCTTAATGACTGGACCGCCAGGGAAGTCCCAGCACATAAGTTTTGATTAAAGCAACCTTCAAACTACATTACCAAGACTTCACATAGATCAATAAAGATCAGGATACCACTACTAGGATGAAAAAGGTTAGGGATAAACCATAAGAAAATGAATCTAATACCTACTTCTCAAAATAAGATATTAGGCAATAGGGGATCAGAAAATACTGAGACCAGAGGATGAAGAATGTATAAAGAGGGAAGTATGGGAGAATATATAGTAAACATTCTTAATATATTCCTTATCCAAAGAAATGAGTGTATACCTTGAAAAATTTTATGATAAATTCTAAAAATTAACAATATAATTTTATAATAACAATAGTTACTATAAAAAAAGAAAAAAGCAATTGAAGAAAATTCTGATCACTTCTAAAAATTCTATCACTTCATGGTAACTATAAAATGGACTTTTAAAAGTTACTAGGAAATATGGATGTTTATTTCTTTCTCTATATTCTTTACATTTCTGTAGTAATGCAAACCTTAGCAGCATGAATCAGTTTCTTCAAAGCTCCTTTTGGTTGATTATCTATAGTGAAAAACAAAAACATAATAATAAATTGAGAAAACAGTGCAATGCCACAACAGACATTCAAATGATTTTATTAGTTCACTCAAGTAGAGCCTTATAATCCCTCTTCTTGCTACAATAAAGAACTTAATATAAGGCAGAAGAGCCTCGAACCTGCTCCCAGGAAGCTAAACTAAAAAAGCACTGGAAGTACCACAGTATCATCTAACAAGGTTCTTCACCACTAACTCCAAGAACAGAGTTATAACAGGGATTTGGTATTCACCTAAATCCAGCCCACCATCTCAATTATTCTTAGAATCCTTCAGCACACAAAATATGAGTGGAATTATACTCCAAATTAAAACATTAAAAAAGCATGAGTTTTCTTATTAGAAAAAGAATTATTTCTTACAAAATAAAGCAGAAGTGAAAAAGTATAAACAGAACTATATGTATTTACTTTAAAATGTACTTTTCTTCCAACACATTAATGCTATCATCAAAGAAAATCTTTTTAAAAATCACACCTTCTCCTTAATATTTGTTAATTATACAGGGGATGGAGGGAGAGAAAAGAGAAAGGGCACAAAAGTCAGAAGAACTATCATTGGGAGAAACTGGATGAATATACATGAGACTTCTCTGTACTGCTTTTACAACTTTCTGTGAGTCTATAATTATGTCAAAACAAAATGTTCTTTTTTTAAGTCAAAGGAATTGGTTTGAAAATACACTAGGTGGCTATAGTGAACCTAACTTTTGCTGAGTTTCCAGACTGCAACCAGCAATGGCAATAAGAATTTGGGATGGCCAAGATTAAAGTACTGTAAACATCTGAACCATCTAAAAAAAAAGGTATCCTGAGGCGTTCATTTATATAACACTCGTTTTTCAAACTACTCACCCAGCCATTTGATCAGCTTACAGTACAGGGAAAAACAGGCATGGAAATGATTATGATGCAACGTGAAGAGTGCTGTAATGTACAACATATAAAAAGAACAGAGAGGGAGAAGACTGAAGGTCTATCTGAGGGGCTGAGAAAAGATTTACTGAAAAGGTGTTATCCCAGCCGAAACAACCATAAGGGATAGTGAGAGAGGGACAGGATATTACACAAGTATATAAAGAACATGGTGCACATGGGGAACTAAAAGGAAATACAAGAGCCAGTCATCGTTTTCGGTAAAAGAGGATAAGTCATGACTTAATACCTAAGTCCGCACCATTCCCTGAATCACTCTTCATTTCCAAGTTATCATCATCTGTTATGTCTTCTCCAAGCACAGCAGCCCAGTCTTTCATCTTTTGTAAGTGCTCAGTCAGAGACTTGACATTTAGCAAAGGGGGAAAAAAAGAGAGAGGGTAATACCTTATGCTAACAGCTTTACAACTTCTGAATGCATAGCTGTAGTCTAAAAATCAATCCACATAGATGACGGTACAGGAGCTCTTATTCTCCACCTGGCATAAAATATGTAAAAACTCTCAAAAACTAACATTTATTTACTATTAAACTCTGCAAGTTAAAAATCAAAACTGGTTATTCCTAAATCAAAAACAATACTTGATAATGGCCCATTTTTGCTAAAAGTATCACATGACTATAAAGGAACAAAACATTTCTTACATGATGTTTCTCACTTGCCATAGTAAGAGTGGTCATTAACATGAGAGTCAATTTTGTGTGAAGTCAAACAAATCCTCAAGTGAGGTACGTGATATATGAAAAAAATCACAGATTTCACAGATACAATTTATTCAAGTAAACAACTAGATGAGGAGCTCAACTGACATAAAGAAAAGGAAATTATAAAAGAGAATCTGAATTGGAACGTTAGAGGTTTTCCAACAGTACTTTTTTGAATTTTCTTAAATAAAGGAAGATTTTCTTAAACCATAGAGAATAAAATAGACTGTCCCACGTATTTCTGTGGAAGGACCCACCTAAAAAAACCCATTCTGCTCTACAATTTCCACCCTTCGATCTCCTCCCTCTTGAGTTCCAGGCACAAATATCATGGCCTACAACTTTGAGTAGAGCTTGAGATTAGCATCTCATTCTTGTTCTGTTAGGAAGAGTCCCAAGTTCTTTAGTAGAGTAAGTTTAGGGGAAAAAAATAAAACAACAAAACAAATAAAACAACAAAAAAAATAAAACAAATTATGAATACAAATCCTAAAGATGGAATCTTAAAAACATCCTTAGTAGCAACGTAAATAGCATAAATGTATAGCTTTCAAGATAAAAACATCCACTTCACTGTGCAGATTACAGAATGTTAATTGTACAGCTTATTACTTAGTATTTACACTTGAGTATCTGTTTGCAGCTTGAAAGTGTAAGATTTAAAAGGGTAGGCAGGTGGACATATATACACTACCAAATGTAAAATAGATAGCTAGTGGGAAGCAGCTGCATAGCACAGGGAGATCAGCTCAGTGCTTTGTGACCACCTAGAGGGGTGGGATAGGGAGGATGGGAGGGAGATGCAAGAGGGAGGAGATGTGGGGATATATGTATATGTATAGCTGATTCATCTATAAAGCAGAAACTAACACACCATCGTAAAGCAACTATACTCCAATAAAGATGTTAAAAAAATAAATAAATAAAATAAAAGGGTAGGCAGGAAAAAGTGGTAGGAGGGAGAGACGGGGTGTAGGAAAAAAAAAATCAAAAAATCCGAATAGTAATATCAACTATTTTATTCCTATTGGAGTCAAATTTCAATTAGATTTACTTAAAGTATTCCTCTCTGTAAAAGTACATATAACAGTTAATCTAGTATTAAAGACATTCAGCCAATACACATAATCTCATTTGTCCATTTTATAAAATTCTTTCCAACCTCTTCTTATCAACAAAAAAAGATGGCAGTCTTAAGATAAAAGGTAAAATCCAATATCCTTTGTCTCTCTTCACTAAATACCTAGGCTAAAATACAGAGGAGAGAAGAAAAAAGGACACAGGGAATATAGATGTATATATACTACAAATCTACAAAGTCTTCAAGGAACATTAGGCAGCAAGGATAACAACACTGGTACAAATTGGAATGTATATGCCCAAAAGTACACTTCTTCAAATTTGGCCAAATAAATTATCAAAATAAAAGCTGCTAAAAACAAAAATTCTCAAATTTCACAAATTAGTATAAAATTCTAGCTTAACTCATTCACTAAACCAGTAGGGTCATTTACCTTAATCTGATTTTCTTTATCACATAGAACTTGTTCCACATGTACTTTGGAGTCTTCGAATGTTATTTTCTGTTTATTAAGTTCATTCACTTGTTCCCTCCATTCTTCAGCTTCTTGTGAAAGCTAAAATTCAAACCCCAAATAAAAAGAAAAACAACTCATATTATCCATCATACTTATGTGTAGGTACACTTATTTATATATCTAAGGTGTATCATTAATAGAACCTCACAAAAAGGAAAAATACCTCATATTTTCTTATCATACGTAGGTGTAGATGCACTTATTTATATACCTAGGTGTACCACTAATAAATATACAACACAATGTGTTACTGAGAAGGGAGAGAGAAAGGGAGGGGGGGAAGGAGAGAGGAAGGAAAGGAGGAATGGAATGAGGAAAGAAGGGAAGGAAGGAAAGCAGGAAGGAAAGAAGGGCTACTGTTTTCAAAGAACTTTCAAAACAGGGGTAAGGCAAAATAAGACACTTAAAACAATCTTCAACTGATTTACATAATAAACTTATATCAAATAAAAAGCATTCTAAGACAAGCATATTTGTTAGCTTTGGCCATTCCTTACCATTCCTTATATCCCATATAACATGCCATACCTTACTTGTATTAAAATTTATTTTTTTTAATCATGTGCCATTTTGTGGTTAACTAACCTTCAGAAATACCATTAATCTAGAACAGATCAAATTCTGCATAAATAATCTTTTACCGTATATACTTTTACAGGAGAGGAAAGACTTTCTCAACATGAATAAAAGATAAAGATTGTTATAAAAGATAAACTTAACTACATACTGCTTAAAAGCTTTGCAAATCAAAAAATAACAGAAAATTTAAAAACAAGCAAGTAATGAGAAAGAAATTCTTATATATACCAAAGGGTTAATAACCTTGACATGCAAAGAGCTCTTAGAAGTCATTAAGAAAAATAGCCCCCCACAAAAAAATAGAATCAGCAAGCAATTTACAAAAGAATTGGCCTATATATATATATATATATATATATATATATGAAAAAAAAAGGCCAATTTTATTTAGTCTTTAAAACTCTATTCTATCAAATAGTAATTACTGGGTTTCTCTGAAAAACTAAGGCTTCATTAGCATATTCCCTAGCACGAGAAAAACCAATCCTTCTCCATGCATGTATAATAGAATAAGACAACACTGACAGATTAAAAATAAATAAGAATTGAAGAATGAAACTTAGATTTGGTGATTGGCTGGTCTCTAGTGATTTACTAAAGAGACTGTATACACAGCATGCAGTCTTATAAGGTTAAAGAAGGAATGTGTTAGAACATGGAATCAGTGAATACAGAATAGTTTATTTCAAGAACTCTGGTGATTAAAAAGAATTAGATGAAAGCAGCTATAAAGAGTAAGACAATCTAGGTGAAATTTTTTTTCAAGGTACAAAAGGTCACTTTTGATTATATTGATAACATAGCAAAATTAACACAGGGTGTACAACCACTTTCTCCTGAAATCTACTAAGATGACAGTAAAGAGGTTTAAGGGAAAAAAAGCATAAACCCACAAAGAAAAAGTGAAAACGTGATGAGGAAAAAGATAATTCTAGAAGTGGAAAGTGGAAAGAGATGGAAGCACGGTAAAAGACCAGACAGAAGTGAAATCTAAGGCAGAAGATGGGAGACTCTAAAAGCAGGTTGACTTGATACAACTCAGAACGGCTCATGATTTGGAGGCACAAGTACTACGGTGTATGTGGAATGAAAAGAGGAGGACTGCCCAAAAGTCTGTATGAAAAGCAGTTAGAAAATCCCCTAAGTTCTCCCTGCACACATATACACACACTCTAATTCTCAATCCATCCCTCTCCCCCACACACACACCACTGTCTTTCACATGCATGCACACATGCATGTGCACAGGCACACTCACACACATACACACACATCTGGCAAGAACCTGGAAGGTTATGCTCTGGAGAGCTAGAATCTGAAACTCTGGGACACCTGACCCAGGTAAAGGTGTGAGTAACAAGATGAAAACATAAAAGCATTAAGCGAAAGTTGACTTACTGAAATGAAGGGTGAGATACCAGCCCTCCTTACCTCACTAAGCTGCTTACCTCACTGTTGGCAAACAGGTTTATACCTCCCAAATGGGAACTATGGAGGAGTCATCCCTGTGGAAAATGGTCTTTGAATACCAACAATCGGGGATCCTCCAATGAAATACCCTAGCCAGATTACCCTACGGAGGGGTCCACGAAAAACACAAACAGAGCTTCCAATTAGATTTGGAGGGCTTCACTATTAAATGAGCAGACACCCAAGAACCATCAAATACCTGAAAAAAGAAACTCTTAGATAAAAGACATAGACTAAAACAGAAAATAAAGGAGCTCAAAGGAAACAAGGCAACTCAGGGAAAAACGTGTGAAAAAAGAGAAAAAAAAAAAACCATAATGTCCTCAGCAAAGTAAGACACTGCATCCATGAAACCAGAAAAAGGCATAAGCAAAACAAAGAACTCTTACAAGTGAAAAATATCAGAGAATAAGTGAATGAAAGTTCCACAGACACAAAGAAACCAAAAAAGACATTTTCAATAATTTCATATATCATACAAAATACACCCCAAAAAGTATGAAATAATTTAAGTAAATTTCCCAGAACTGAATCAAGAGCAAGTTTCCAGACTGAGAGTATCCAACAAATGTATAGAAAAAGACCCACACTAAGGCACACCATCATGAAATTTTGGAGAACTGGCAACAGTGAAAGATATTAAAATTTTCTACCGGGGAAAAGAGTAGGTCACAAAAAAGGTTCAGTAATCCAAATAGCATTTGACTTCTCAAAAGTAATACTGGAAAATGAAGACAATAGAGTGATTATGTCAAAATATCAAGAAAAAAAATTTCAACCCAGAAGATACCCAACCAAAATGTTAACAGTATGAAAGAAGAAGACAGTCTAAGTCATGAAAGTTTTTTAAAAGTTACCTCCTATACCTTTTCTCAGGAAGCTAATCAAGGGAATTCACCACATAGAAGCACAGGTAGGACACAGGAAATAAAAGATCTAACACAAAAGAAAGACAAGGGAAAGGATGGGGGTGAAGTGAAATCTCAGAACAGCAGAAGTATAACAGACCTAGAGAACAAGTTCCTACTGGACCAGGAGGATGGAAGACCCCAGGAAGGACTGCTTCAAGGAAAAAATGAAATTAATAGATTAACCAAAGCATTTGAACACATAAATATTTACATAATCTCTAAAAGAGATATATATGATTGAACTACAGATGAATTACAGATAGGTATAAAAGAAACAAGACAATTATTAACTCTAGGGCAAATAAAATGTTGAGTGAAACGGAATATGTAATCAGAGCACACCATGTGTCTCAGCTGTATTATTTAGAAAATCATAAATAATATAATCATTAAAAAATGTTCCCACTGAAAAATTATAACTGTATCGGGACAACAGCTGGAGAGGAAATATATTTGGGTATGTGGCAGTGTCTACATATGTGGGGAGGAAGAGGGTAAAAGTTAAATCCTCATTAGATCTGCCACAACAACTGCTTCTGTCTTCAGGGCCCAGACACACAGCTGCAATAACTCTCATGGTATTCTCTGCCCTCCTTCAGTCTGGCTTTGAAGATTTGTGATAAATGCTATTTGTTATTATTATTATTAAAGTGCTGAGTGCCCGGGCTTACTTTCACTCCTGGCGGAAGAGGGTTCCAGGAATACAGACCTCTGTATCCTATATAAAAGAGACACCATAGGATATACATAGGAGATTGTCCTGCTCTTGTGGTCTCCAGAAAGAGCCTACTTTTGCCCCTAGCATGGGTCAGTCATGACTATGCCCTTCTAGAACGTTTATAATTACATACTCACAAGCTGGAGTCCCTTTACAGTACAAACCTGTTTCTGGCTTTCCTGAAGTTGAGAATTTTCACTCAAAGCTTCCTTTATAGCTACCTTAAGTCTTTCTTCATTCATCTGAAATATTTTGAAGGTTGTTTTGGCCTAAGTAAAATACAACATATTGAGATTACAAGAATTAGTTTAACACAATAGCTCTTTTTTATACACATTCCCTGAAACACGGAATTAAAATAAAAAATGTGCCAATATTAATAGGAGAGGCAGCATGCTGTAGCAGAAAAAAAGGCTGGCCTAGACTCAAGGTCTAGTCACTCAAGGTCTAGTTGCTCTGCCACTAACTTGCCACATGACCTTGGACAAATGATTTAACCTCCTGTAACCTTCTATGTACTACACGGCAAATTCTGTTAACTTTCTACTGTCTGTCTCTCTTACCAGAATTTAAAATCCACAAGAGTCTTTCTATTTTGTCTACTAATATTAAGTGCCAATCACCTTCAACAGTGACTAGTACATAGCAATGGCTCAATAAACACTGTCCAATGAAAAAAATGAACTTTCCTCAGATACCCTGTATTTTTAAAATACATCTGAATTCTATTATTATACCTTATTCTTTAATTATAAAAGTAATAGTAAAATGTAACTGATTTTCAAAAGCAACAGAGCTATTAAAGTAATTCAACTTACTTCAGATACTTGTGATTTGAGGGACTTTGATTCATCTTCTAGGGACTGTATCCTTTTTGAAATATCCACCATCTAAAAAGGCAGTATAAATCAATAAACAAGTATATACTAAACTCCTCCAGTTTCCAAGATGCCATATATATTAACTATATTATTAACCTAACATTTTTGCTCCAAAAGTGAGGGTTCAAATTAAGAAACATTCTCAGCCATATGCTTAAAGGGATTTCATACAAAAGTTACATAACAACAGTATTTCAACTCATCTTTAATATTTTGTAACACTTAAGTTATATAGGCTCAAAAGAAGTCCACTAGCATCATATCTTACTAAATAGTCTCACACACATCAAGATCATCCTTAAGACAGATTTTAAAATAGAAAGACAAAGGAAAGTTAAAGTTCTTAATACATGTTTTGAGTAATTTTTAAAAATCCACTATGTATGTGACTGTTCAACTTAAATTATTTATGTGAGCTACTTCCATAGTGGAAATAGAAAATTTCTATAAGAATATAAGAAATGTAACATAATAATGGTAACCCCTAACAAATGAAAAGAGCTAGTGGATCTGGAAATTTTTATTCTCCACTTTACAGCCTTCTGTATTCTTTGGATTTCTTTTTTTTTTTTTCCAGTGCATGTAATACTTTAACCAATATCATGTCATTTTTTTAACTCAATATATTTTTTTTTCCTACAGTCTCCTCAAACACAAAAGTCTTACCAATTCATCTTGTTCCAAATGTTTAGATTTCTCTTCTTTTAACTCTTTTTCTAGAATGAGTATTTCATCCTCAAGTTCAGATGTGGACCTAGTCAGCTTTTCACAGACTGCCTAAAAGAGGAAGCCAACTTTATAAGACTGACATGGAAATTTTTGGTCAAGATAAATCAGATGAGTGTAATCAAATACATACACTATAAGTTAAATAAGTCTAGTTTGTATATTTGTTCATTTTTATAACACTGAAATAACAGCAATACTAGCAGGTATCGCAAATTTTTTCTATAAAGAGACAGAAAGTAAATATTTTAGGCTTGAAGGCCACACAGTTTCTGTCCCAGCTATTCAACTGATATGCATATGTAGTGAGAAAGCAAAGGCTATACGTAAATGAATGAGCATGGCTGTGTTTCAATAAAATTTTATTTACAGTAACAGGTGGAGAGCTCAGAGTGTAGTTTGCCAACTTCTGCTCTAAAGCATTGTAAAAGAAACCATAAGAAAAAAACCAAATTTAATATAAATACATAAAATAAAAAATAAATTCAAAAAACAATCAAGATAATATTCCACACTGAATTAAGACATATTTTCTGTGACCTTTTTAATTTAAAATGATTAGTTGTTGGATTATTCCAATTGGATTTTAAATACTATAATAAACATACCTCTGATATTTGTGATCCTTCAACAAACTTGTTAAAAAAAAAACCAAAAGAATCAAAGAATTTAATGCAGGCCAAAATAAAAGTAGCACAACTACATACTATATTATACTGGTTAAAAAACTCATTTACATATATACATACATATATATATATATATATATGTATATATATTTCCCCAAATTTGACTATCTGATTATATGAATTCTCTGACTTGAATCAAAATTAATCTATTGTTTTGATTTTATCTATAGATTCAAACATCAATTTTTTTAATTATAACACATTATAGTTTATATTCAACTATGTTTACCAATCTTGAAAATAAACACTGTATGTTTAAAAAAATTACTAAAATTAGAGGAAAACTTCCAAAATATTCATTATAAAGTAAAAATTTAGCTAATTTTACGGGCAGATTACATAAATTCAATGCCTGAGAATAAATTGGTATGTTTTATTTTATCCACAACATCACAAAGCTTGAGTAAATATTTTTGCTCTCCAGTTTTTGCTGTTTTGTCAGCATGCTAAATTCCTTATAAAATTCTTTTAATCAATCTAATAAATTACTACCATAACAGCAGTTAAAACAGAGGGTCAACAAATAAAATACAACAATTTCAACAAGTTCTTAAGAATATTAATAGGTAACAAATGAAGAAAGAAAAGGTTAAGAAATTAATTTCATTTGGAATTCAATTTATAATTTCCTTTGGACTCTACTAAGAAATTCTGATTCATGATACATATGCTTTCTGATGATTACAGACATCAGTGATTGAGAACCGCCAAGCTGAAATGACTGAACTTGTACAACAAAGGTACAAAGTCCATTGTTTTCTACTTTAATATTAGTATGCTTTTTACAACATTTCCATCTCTAAAGAAATTGCTATTACTTACCCTAATCTGTCATAGCTTAGCTAAATGACAAATTATCACAGTTTCCTTCCTTACTATTACCTAAATCATGCCTCACTCAGGAGAGCTGACTCTTTATCTCTTCCAAACTCCACATTCAGTGGCATCATGTTGGTACCTTGAAACTGGTCAACGTGGGAGTATTTACACAACAGAACCCAGCAAATGCTACAAATAAAGGCTCCTGCTTTTTAAAGAGCCAGCTGTTAAACATTTACCAGCACACCACTGTGTATAACATAAATCTTTGGTCTAATTCTAGTCAGCTCCTAATACATTGGTATGAGGTAAAGGCAAGTACTGCCTCAACTTAGATAATTTTTCATTGCCAACTATTCCTAAATTTATGAAAATAAATCCTATTTCTCCTTCCTAGAGCAAACTGAGTCAAAAAAGAAATGGTTACCTTAATACACTTCCCAGGAATGAAGAATAAAGAGCTTCTATATAGCTCTAGATTACATTGAACTGAATATGCTTCACTGAAAACAAGTTATCAACAAGAGCTCAAATTTTTAAAATACCTTATGCTACTTACTAATATTCTGTTTCCTATATTTAACTTGTTCAGTTTTAACATCTAGAGATACTCTTTCACATTTCCTTTGAAATGTGAGTTTTGAGAAGATACATGACTTTCAAAATTTATGTTATTTAGTAAGAATCTTTCCCCTAACTTTTATAATTATACTATTTGTTTTTACCTCCAAACTTTGTGCTTCTGTTGACTCCTTCTCAAAGCTGGCATCCTTTAAAGATGACTCTAAGCCTTCAAACTGAAAGAAAGCAACACTGTAGTAAAAGGGCCATAAATTTTATTCCAAACTACACCTGCCCTATGACCCACCAATTCCATGAGAAGGAAGAGTAAATCCTCACTGCAGAAAGATAATATTGCCCACAGTTTCAAATTTACCACTATAATTTTTGTTATACTATTACTGATACTCAACGTAAAATAATCTGGCATTCAAGAAAACAAGATCTGACTGAGAACCAAGAGAAAAAAATGAGCAAGAGAGCAGACTCTTGGAGGATTCAGGTAATACAGTTCTCCTTCAGACATTAAAATAAGTAAGCTTGATATGTAAGAGGAACCAAAATAATTAAACCAGAAAAAAAGAACTACAAAAAGAGCGAAACAAACTTTAGAACTGAAAAAGGAAATAAATGAAATTAAGATGGTTTGAAAGACGATTAGACACAGATGAAAACAATTAGTAAAATGGAAGCTAGATTAGAAGAAAACATCTAGACTGAAGTGTGAACAAAGAGATAAGAAACCCAGAAAAGAACATAAGAGATACATGGGATATAGTAAAAAACTAAAATACAAGTATTTAAAATTACAGGAAGAGAAGAAAAAAAAGCAATAACAATATTTGAAAAGGTTATGATCAAGAGTGTTACAAAACTAAAGAAAGACATTAAGCCACAGATTCTAGAACATCATGAAGCCTAGGGATGATAAATAGAAGAAACCACATCTAGACAACTAGTAATGCTGCTGAAAATCAAAGATAAAGAGAAAATCATAAAAGTAGCCAGATAGTTTCTTAAGAAGTTATACAATACCTGCCCTATGACCTACCAATTCTAATACTAGATATTTACAAAAGAGAAATGAAAATATATACCCCACACACACAAAAAGATAGAATGATCATAGCAACTTTATTCATAATAGCCAAAAGCTAGAAATAACCATATTAAGTGGTAAATGGATAAAAAAATTGTGATATGTTGATGTAATGCAAATTTACTTGCAAGTTAAAATTTAAAAACTACTAATATATGCAACAACATAGTGAATCTCAAAAACACAATGCTAACTGAAAAAAGGCAGAAACAAAAGAGTATGATTTCATTTATACAAACTCTGAAACAGACAAAAACTAATTTACGGTGATAGAAATGAAAACAGTGGTTGCTGGCAGGGGTAGGGGACTGAGTGAAAATGAGCACAAGGGAAATATAAGGGTGATAGAAATGTTTTATGTATTGATGGGAGTGGTAGGTTCATGGGTGAATATACCTGTCAAAATTCACAGAACTGCATATTTAAGAATGTCCATTTTATTATATGAAAATTATACCTCAATTTTTTAAATTGGAAGAGAAAAAATACAAAACAAGATCACCAAATTGCAATAAAACTTATAGCTGACTTTGACCCACAAACAACATGCCAAGGAAAAAAATCAGTAAAATGAGATGTCCAAAGTGCTTAAAGAAAATAACTGCAACTGCCATCTCAGACTTCTATAAAGAGCATTATACAAAATGGAGAAATAAAGACATTATCAGACAAACAAAAACTAAGAGAATTTATCAACAGTATATTCCAGAAAAGAAAAGACCAGGAAGTTTCTCTATCCTTCAGGAGGAAGGAAAATCATCCCAGACAGAAGGTGGAAAGGAAAGAAAGAATAAAGAACAATGGAAAGAATAAATGTGTAGATAAATCCAAATGAATCTTGACTGTTTCAAAGGATAATAAAACGATTTGGAGGTTTATATAAATATAAAGTCAAAATATAGTGCAACAGGGCTTCCCTGGTGGAGCAGTGGTTAAGAATCTGCCTGCCAATGCAGGGGACATGGGTTCGAGCCCTGATCTTGGAAGATCCCACGTGCCACGGAGCAACTAAGCCCGTGTACCACAACTACTGAGCCTGCGCTCTACAGCCCGCGAGCCACAACTACTGAAGCCCATGTGCCTAGAGCCCATGCTCCGCAACAAGAGAAGCCACCACAATGAGAAGCCCGCGCACCGCAACGAAGAGTAGCCCCCACCTGCCAAAACCAGAGAAAGCCTGCATGCAGCAACAAAGACCCAATGCAGCCAAAAATAAAAATAAATAAAATAAATTAATAATGAGAAGAAAAATACATATATATATATATATATATATATAGTGCAACAGCACTTAGATAAAAAGGGGCAAGTGGAATTAAAGCATTCTAAGATCTTTGCATTATCCAGTAAGTAGCAACAGCACAAATTTATATTAGAATTTAATAAATTAAGGATACATGTTGCAATCTCTAAGGTAACCATTAAAAAAATAAAATCTATAACAAATGCATTCATGTAGAAAATACTGAATTAATAAATGACTATTTCAATCCAGAAGAAAACAAGAGAAGAGAAAAAGCCACATGGGACAGGTGGGTCAAATAGAAAATAAACAGTTAAGATGGTAGATTTGACCCCTAATAAATTAGAAATTACATTAAATGCAAATGAACTAAATAATCTAATTAAAAGATTTTTTTAGACTGATTAAAAAAAGCAAAACCCATCTGTATGCTGTTTCCAAAAGAGACAGCTTAAACAAGCATATAATAAGGTTGAAAGTAAAATAATGGGAAAAGATCTACCACGCAAATGTTCACCAAGTGAAAACTGGGGTTGTTACACTGTATATCAGACAAAGTCAATTACTACAAATACAAAACAAAAAGACAACCTTCAGAAGGCGAGAAAATATCTGCAAACGAAGCAACCAACAAGGGATTAATCTCCAAAATATACAAACAGCTCATGTAGTTCAATTATCCAAAAAAACCAAATAATCCAATCAAAAAATGGGCAGAAGATCTAAATAGACATTTCTCCAAAAAAAGACATACAGATGGCCAAAAAGCACATGAAAAGATTCTCAACATCACTAATTATCAGAGAAATGCAAATCAAAACCGCAGTGAGGTATCACCTCACACCAGTCTGAATGGCCACCATCAAAAAATCTACAAACAATAAATGCTGGAGAGGGTGTGGAGAAAAGGGAATCCTCTTGCACTGTTGGTGGGAATGTAAATTGATACAGCCAGTATGGAGAACAGTATGGAGGTTCCTTAAAAAACTAAAAATAGAACTACCATATGACTCAGCAATCCCACTACTGGGCATATACCCTGAGAAAACCATAATTCAAAAAGATACATGCACCCCAATGTTCACTGCAGCACTATCTACAATACAATAGCCAGGACATGGAAGTAACCTAAATGTCCATCAACAGAGGAATGGATAAAGAAGATGTGGTTGGGCTTCCCTGGTGGCGCAGTGGTTGAGAGTCCGCCTGCTGATGCAGGGGACACGGGTTCGTGCCCTGGTCCAGAAAGATCCCACATGCCGCAGAGCAGCTGGGCCCGTGAGCCATGGCCGCTGAGCCTGCGCGTCCAGAGCCTGTGCTCCGCAACGGGAGAGGCCACGGCAGTGAGAGGCCCACGTACCACCTCCCCATCTCACAAAAAAAAAAAAAAATGCTGTGGAAAAAAAAAAAAAAAGAAGATGTGGTACATATATACAATGGAATATTACTCAGCCATTAAAAAGAATGAAATAATGCCATTTGCAGCAACATGGATGGACCTAGAGATTGTCATACTGAGTGAAGTAAGTCAAACACAGAAAGACAAATATCATATGATATTGCTTATATGTGGAATCTAAAAAAAGGGGTACAAATGAACTTATTTACAAAACAGAAGTAGAGTCACAGATGTAGAAAACAAACTTATGGTTACCAGGGGATAAGGAGAAGGAGGGATAAATTGGAGACTGGGGTTGACATATACATACTACTATATATAAAATAGGTAACTAGTAAGAACCTGCTGTATAGGACAGGGAACTCTACTCAATACTCTGTAATGGCCTATATGGGAAAATAATCTAAAAAAGGTTAGATATATGTATACGTATAACTGCTTCACTTTGGTGTACATCTGAAACTAACACTACATTGTAATAAATCAAATATACTCCAATAAAAATTTTTAAAAAAAGAATTAGTACAAATAAAACAGAGGTATTCATGATAATAAAATGGTCAATCTAACTAAGCATATAAATAATTTTAAATCTATATGCATCTAACATAGCCTCAATATACATAAAAATCATAAAACTAAAAGAGAAAAATGAATCTACAATCTTAATGGGAAATTTTAACATATTTCTCTCAATAACCAATAGACGATATGAATAAAAAATTAACAAGTGACAATTTTTATATTTATATATCAATAAACTAGTAAATAAAATGGTATGGTGTTGACACAAGGATAATAATATGTATGTATGTATATTGTATATGAAACATTTACCAAAATCAATCTTATGAAAAGCCAGAAATTAAGTATCAACAAATAAAGGAGCAAAATCACACAAAGGATATTCTCTGAATTAAATACAATTAGGTAGAATTCGGCTAAAACTTAATAACAAATAAACTATTGGGAAATCCCCATATGTTAGGAAAGTAATAAATATCCTAACAAATAACCAATGTTTCAAAGAAAATATCACAATAAAATTTTTAAAATATTTTACACTGAATGATCAGGAAACCATGACATATCAAAACTAAGAAGATTCTTTAATAAAAGCCAAACTTGCCAAGTAAATTATAACTTTAATGCAGAAATTATAAAAGAAGGCTAAAAACTCAATGATTTTAGTATCCATCCCAAGAAGTGATAAAAAAGAAAAGCAAGTAAACCAAAGAAAAGTTAAAAATGAAGTAATAAAGATAGTAATGAATTAGAAAGCAAATAAAGTAAAAAGAATCAACTGAGCCGAAAGATTGTTCTTTGGAAACACTAAAAAAGTTGATAAACCCCTGTCAAGGATAAGGTGACAAAGAGAGAAAGATGGACAATAAACCTAATGTCACAAATAAAAGAGCAGACCTCTCTGAAGGTCCCATAAATGTTTAGAAAATAACAAGAGAATAAATAATATACCAGCAATGAGCAAACAAAAGATAATTTTTTTAAATTCCGTTTGCAGTAACATCAAAAAGAAAAAAATACTTAGAAATAAATTTAGCAAAAGAAGTGTAAACCTAATACTCTGCGAACTACAAAATATTACAGAAATAAAGAAGACCTAAATAAATGGAAAGGCATCCCATATTCATGGATCAGAAGACATAATATTGCTAAGATGGCAATAACCCCAAATTGATCTACTGATTCAACATAGGCCCTATCAAAATCCCAGCTAATTTATTTGCAGAAATTGCAAGCTGGTCCTAAAATTCATAGAAAATGCAAAAGGCTCAGAATGATCTTGAAAAGTTGCAGGACTTATACTTCCCAATTTCAAACCTTACTGCAAAGCTACACGAATCAAGACAGTGTGAAACTGGCATTAAGAATACACATATAAATCAATGAAATACAACTGAGAGCCCAGAAATGCACCCTCACAATTATGGTCAACTGATTTTCAACAAGGATGCCACAAAACTTCAATGGGGAAAGATTAGTCATTTCAACAAACAGTGCTAAGACAACTGGATATCCACATGCCAGAAATAAAGCTGGACCCCTACCTAACACAATATACAAGAATTTATTCAAAATAGATCAAAGATCTAAACATAAGAGCTAATCGAATAAAACTTTTAGAAGGAAACACAGGTGTAAATCTTTGTGACCTTGTTTTAAGCAATAGTTTCTTAGAAATGACACCAAAAGCATAACCAACAAAAGAAAAAATAGATAAACTGAGCATCACCAAAATTAAAAAGTTCTATGCTTCAAAGATACCACCAAGAAAGTGAGGAGAACATGCCACAGAATAAGAGAAAATATTTGCAAATTACATATCTGATAAGGGGCTCATATCTATAATATATAAAGTTAGAACTCAATAACAAAGACAAATAACCCTATTTAAAAATAGGCAAAGTGGGGGCTTCCCTGGTGGCGCAGTGGTTGAGAGTCTGCCTGCCGATGCAGGGGACACGGGTTCGTGCCCCGGTCCGGGAGGGTCCCGCATGCCGTGGAGCGGCTAGGCCCGTGAGCCATGGCTGCTGAGCCTGCACGTCCAGAGCCTGTGCTCCGCAACGGGAGAGGCCACAACAGTGAGAGGCCCGTGTACGGCAAAAAAAAAAAAATAGGCAAAGGGGGCTTCCCTGGTGGCACAGTGGTTAAGAATCCACCTGCCAATGCAGTGGACACAGGTTCGAGCTCTGGGCTGGGAAGATCCCATACACCACGGAGCAACTAAGCCCATGTGCCACAAATACTGAGCCTGCACTCTAGAGCCCACAAGCCACAACTACGGAGGCCGCACACCACAACTACTGAAGCCCACGCACCTAGAGCCTGCGCTCTGCAACAAAGAGAAGCCACCGCAATGAGAAGCCTGCGCACCGCAACGAAGAGTAGCCCCCATGCACCGCAACTACAGAAAGCCTGTGCACAACAACAAAGACCCAATGCAGCCAAAAATAAATAAATTAATTAATTAATTTTTAAAAATTAAAAATAAAAATAAGCAAAGGAACTGAGTAGACATTACTCCAAAGAAAATATATATAAATGCCAATAAGCAAATGAAAAGATGTTCAACATCACTAGCCATCAGGGAAACGCAAATTAAAACCTCACTGACACAACACTGTAAACCAACTATACTTCAATAAAATCAAAAGAAAACAACAACAACACCTCATTGAGACAACACTTCACATCAACTAGGATGACTATAATCAAAAAGACATAATAACAAGTGTTGGAAGGGAATTCCCAGGGGGTCCAGTGGTTAGGACTCCACGCTTCCACTGCAGGGGGCACGGGTTCAATCCCTGGTTGGGGAACTGAGGTCCCGCATGCTGCATGGCGTGGCCAAAAAAAAACCAAGTGTTGGGAAACATGTGGAGTAAATGCAACATTCACAAACTGCTGGTGGAAATATAAACTAGCACAGCCACTGTGAAACACAATCTCGCAGTTCCTCAAAAAGTTAAATATAGATCCGGCAATTCTACTCCTAGGTATATACCTCAAAGAATTTAAAACATATATCCACACAAAAACTTGTACAAGAATGTCCACAACAGCATCATTTATAACAGCCAGACAATAACCCAAATGTCCACCACCTGAAAAATGGATATATCAGTTGTGGTAGGGAATATTATTTGGCAAAAAAAGATATTAAGTATTGATACATAGTACAACATGGATGAATCTTGAAAACATTATGCTAGGCTTAAAAAGCTAGTCACAAGGAAGCACATGTTCTATCATTCCATTTATGTAAAATGGAATCTAGAGTAGGCAAGTTTATAGAGACAGAAAGTAGATAAGCTGTCTAGGGCTTACGAGTAGGGGAGATTGGGTGAAGGGTGGCAGCTAAGAGGTACAGGGTTTCTTTGGGGTGTAAAAAATATGTTTGAAAATATTTTGTGGTGGACATACAACTCTGTGAATATACTAAAAGCCATTCATTTGTACACTTTAAATAAATAGTATAGTATGTGAATCATACCCCTGAAAAGCTGTTAAAAAAACTATACTATTTAGAATAGTTTCAAAAATCATCAGATACCGGGGAATAAATCTAAGAAAAGATGTACAAGACCTCAACACAAAAATGTATGAACAATACTGAGAGAATTTTAAAAAGACATAAATAGAGGGATATACCACAGGCCACGGATAAACACTCAACACTGTAAAAAGGTAAATTCTCTCCAAATTAATCTATATATTCAATGCAATCCCAAACTCCTAAGAGGCTATGTGTATGTGTGCATGTGTAAACTGATGAAGTGATTTAAAATTTACATGAAAAGACAAAGTGCCAAGACAGCCAAGACAATCTTGAGAAACAAACCTGGAGGTTTATACTGTCAGACATCAAGACGTGCTAGGTAGAGTTTAAAAAGCATGATATTCCAATAAATATGTTAAAAAACTTTTTTTTAATAAAAAGCATGGTATTGGTGCAAGGATATATTTTTTTAAAAAAACAGACCAACACAATAGAAAATATTATAGAAACAGACTCAGATACATACAGTCACATAACTTAAGACTACGACAGTACAGAACAAAAGGAAAAGATGGTCCTTTAATAAGTGGTACTGGTAAATTCAATAGCCACATGAAAAATATTGAATACTGGGCTTCCCTGGTGGCACAGTGGTTGAGAGTCCGCCTGCCAATGCAGGGGACACGGGTTGGTGCCCCGGTCCAGGAAGATCCCACGTGCCACAGAGCGGCTAGGCCCATGAGCCATGGCCACTGAGCTTGCGCGTCTGGAGCCTGTGCTCCGCAACGGAAGAGGCCACAACAGTGAGAGGCCCGCGTACCCCCCCCAAAAAAAAATTGAATACTAACCACCAATCACACCATCACAGATTCAATTCTAAATGGATTAAAGACATTAATTTAGGGCTGAACTGTTTCCCCTCAGAATGTGTATGTTGAAGCCCCAATACCTCAAAATGTGACTGTATTTGGAGACAGGCCCTTTAAAAGTCATTAAGTTAGGACTTCCCCGGAGGCACAGTGGTTAAGAATCCACCTGCCAATTCAGGGGACACGGGTTCAAGCCCTGGTCTGGGAAGATCCCACATGCCGCAGAGCAACTAAGCCTGTGCGCCACAACTACTGAGTCTGCGCTCTAGAGCCCAGGAGCCACAACTACTGAGCCCACATGCTGCAACTACTGAAGCTCCCGCACCTAGAGGCCATGCTCCGCAACAGGAGAAGCCACTGCAATGAGAAGCTGGCGCACCACAACGAAGAGCAGCCCCTGCTTGCCACAACTAGAGAAAGCCCACGGGTAGCAACAAAGACCCAACACAGCCAAAAATAAATAAAATGTTTTTAAAAATAAAGGTTGTTAAGTTAAAATGAGCCCCTTGGATTAAGATAGGCCCTGGGCTTCCCTGGTGGCGCAGTGGTTGAAAGTCCGCCTGCTGATGCAGGGGACACGGGTTCGTGCCCCAGTCCGGGAAGATCCCACATGCTGCGGAGCAGCTGGGCCCGTGAGCCATGGCCGCTGAGCCTGTGCGTCCGGGGCCTGTGCTCCGCAACGGGAGAGGCCACAACAGCGAGAGGCCCGCGTACCCCAAAAAAAAAAAAAAAAGATAGGCCCTAATCCATCTTACTGGTGCCCTTACAAGAAGAGGAAATTTGGACACACTGAGAGACATCAGAAACATGCACCTGCACGGAGAAAAGACAATGTGAGGACAGGGCAAGAAGATGACCAGTTATGTCAAAATGGTAAGCCTCAGAAGAAACCAAACCTGCCAACACCTTGATCCTGCACCTCTAGCCTCCAAAACTGTGAAAACACTTAATTTCTATGTAAGTCATCCAGTCTGTGGTATTGTCTTATGGCAGTCCTAGCAAACTAATACAAAGACTAAATGAGTAAAAAAATTAAGTTTCTAAAAGATAACACAGAAGAATATCTTCATACTCTTGAGTACACAAAAAAAATTTAAGTAGGAAACAAATAACAGTCATCATAAAGAAAAGACTGAAAAATTAGACTATGTTACAATTAAGAACTTATGCTTACCAAGACACCATTTGAAATAAAAAAGCAAACCACAGAGTGGAAGAAGATATTTGCAATATGTATATCTGACAAAGGACTTGTATCCAAAATATAGGAAAAAATCCTACATATCAAAAGGAAAAAGAGAGATAAACATACTTTTTAAAATGTGAAAACAAAAAAACTAGGCAACATGACAAAAAGGATATCCAAATGGCCAATAATCATGAAAAGGTGATTAACCTCATTAGTCAGGGAAATGAAAACTGAAACCACAATGAGACATCACTATGCACCTACCACAATGGTTAAAATTTAGACTGGTAATATGAAAGCCACCGAAGTCTCACACTTTGCAAACAAAGCATGAGTGATCTTCAACTTACACAGAAGTAGCTGCATTGAAAAGTATCAAGTTTTCTGATTCTAACACGAATGTCAACATTTTCAAAAACGTCTTACCTCCTTTTGAACAACACTAAATTTTTCAAGTAGTTTACATTTTTCTTCGATCAGTGTAGAAAGTTCTGCAGCAAGCTTTTTCTCTCTTCCTAAAAACAGAGTTAATGTTATCATGTTTTTAAGTTGATTTAATTGTAAACAACAATGATGAGATCTAAAATAGAAAAAAGAGCTTACCCACATAAAGCCGGCTTCTAACCTGAAACAAATTTTTAACAAAAATTACATTAAAACACACACAGATTCAAGCACATATAATTTATTTAACTTCTACTGCCAACTTAAAAACAAAAGGTTTGTTATTGCCTTAGTATAAATGTAGTTCGCCAAAAAGTGTTCTATTTCCAATGAGAAAAATACATATGAAAGTCCTCCTACTGAAGAGTCACATTGTGTATTAGCATATTAAAGACTCTGAAATAAGTCTACCTTAAAGATATCTGTTTCATTTCATTTAGCCCACTGCTCCTCAAACATATTTGACCCTAAAATGAACTACTTAAGGAAGCCCCTATATCATCTCCCCAGTACTAATATCCAAAATAACACAGTTTGAAAAATGTTACCATGCGGCCATGGATCTGCTGACTATAAAGTAAAAAACCTTTTTTCTTCTTTAACCTCTCTCTCAAACAATGAAGGAAAAATTCCATTTAAAAGGGGATCAGGTTTAGGACTAAGGTAATCTAAGAGAAAACAGTGGGGACTTAAATGATCTACAGAAGATATATAGGAATAAAATTAAATAAAACAAGATTTAAAAGTCAAGGTACAGGGTTTCCCTGGTGGTGCAGTGGTTAGGAATCTGTCTGCCAATGCAGAGGACACGGGTTCAAGCCCTGGTCTAGGAGGATCCCACATGCCGCGGAGCAGCTAGGCCCATGTGCCATGGCTGCTGAGCTTGCGCTCTGGAGCCCGTGTACCACAACTACTGAGCCCGCGAGCCACAACTGCTGAGGCCTGCATGCCTTGAGCCTGTGCTCCGCGGCAGGAGAGGCCACCACAATGAGAAGCCCACATACCAAAGCGAAGAGTCTCCCCCGCTCGCCACAACTAGAGAAAGCCTGCACGCAGCAATGAAGACCCAACGCAGCCAAAAATAAAATAAAAATAAAATAAATAAATTTAAAAAGAAAGTCAAGGTACAATATAGTAGGTATAGATGAGGAACAATTAGTGAACTGAAACATCAGATTCAGAAACTATCTCAAAAGGTAACAGTAAACCATTAAAAAAAAAAGGAAAAAAAAAGTTAAGAGGGAAGTGAGAAGTAGAAGAGCCAACATCTCAAAAAAATAATAGTTCCAAAGAGGAAAAAAAATGTAAACTGCAGAAGAAACTTCCCAGAATTAAAAAAGATAAAAGATTTCATATTTAAATATTCAAGAGAATTTAAAGAAATAAGAAAAAAAAATCAAACCTGAACATATTATATTGAAA
This sequence comes from Hyperoodon ampullatus, assembly GCF_949752795.1. Lineage (NCBI taxonomy): Eukaryota > Metazoa > Chordata > Mammalia > Artiodactyla > Ziphiidae > Hyperoodon > Hyperoodon ampullatus. Next base: position 120,300,419 of record NC_136916.1, on the reverse strand, counting down.
TAAGGATATCAAATTAAAAGCCTCCACAGAGAACAGATCACTTACAAATGAATAAGAATCACATTGACACTAGACCTTTCAACAAGTAACATTTGATGTAAAAAGACAAGGAAGTAAAAGGATAGAACTTTGGACGCAGGATGTTTATATCAAACAAATTACCATTTCAGCGTGAAGACTTAATTCAAACATCCTCAAGCATACAAAAGGTTTGCCACATAAAGACCAACACTGAAAACAATCTAGAAAGAAGCATTCAAATATGGGAAGAATTAAATTCAGGAGCCGCTGCAAGAGATGTATCTTGAGGACTGGAGAAGGGGTGGAGGAGAAAGTAAAAAACAAAGAAATGGAAAAGGAAATATTTTTAGAACTAAAATTCTAGATTATACCAATATGAAAGGGGGTTAGAAAGTGAAAGAGACCAAGGGATGTGAGAGTATGCTAAATAAGGTTTTTGTTTTCTCAGAAGGAAGATTTACTTACAAATGTAGAAAAGAAACATTAAAAGTGGAACAAATTAATAAAGTATGCTAGAAGAAACTGGTCCAAATACATCAGTAATCAATAATCATAATATATGTAGATACACTAAACTCAGTGAAAAAGAGATTTTCAGATTATATAAAAGAAATTCATACAGAACTGAATTACTTTGCTGTACACCTGAAACTAATACATTGTAAATCAACTATACTCCAACAAAATAAAAATAAAAAAAGAAATTCATACAGGACATACATTAAGTAAAAGACCACAGAAAGACTGGAAAATATAAGGATGGAAAAAGACACATGAAATATTACCAAAAAGAAAATTGGTCTGGCTACACTAACATCAGATAAGAGACTTTAAGACAAAAGCATCGGAAGAGTTATAGAGGGTCACTAGATATTGATAAAAGATTCAATCCACCAAGAAGAGATGTAGCAATTCTAAACATGTATCCACCTAACAAAATATCCTCAAAATATGTAAAGCAAGAATTGGCAAAACTACAGAAAGTAACTGATAAATCCATCATGACAGTGGAATTCAGCCAACTTCTCTTCACTCTTGACAGATGAAGGAAACAACAACAAAAAAAGAGCAAGAATATGTAATACATGAGCACCACAAAAATTAGTCAATTAGCAAGCTTGACCTAATAATGGATGGATATAGAATGATATACATGTATCTGCTTTCAATAATAATCAGGAGCATAAAGAGCACAGAAAAAGTCTACATGTATGTGGAACTCACATATGTAGCATGGCAGATGAATGGGAAGAAGGGAGACTATTCAATAAACAAAGCTGGGAAAAAGGTTATATTGTGGGGGGAAGGGGGGTGGGGAATTACACCAACTCCTTACCCCACACTAAACAAAAAATCAACTCAAGATGGATCAAGCAATTCTGTGCTAAAAGAAAACTTTTAATTAAGAATTTCTACTCATCAGAAAACATCTTAAGAAAAATGAAAAGATGTTTCATACTGGGACATATGTAATATAGATAATCAACAAGGATATCATCAAGAATATATAAAGAACTCCTACAAATAAAAAAGAAAACAACAAACTACTCAAAAGAAAAATGGGTATAAGACATAAATATTTCCCTGAAGAAAAAATACATATGGCCAATAAATTTACTGAGTTTTCAATCTCACTAGTGATCAAAGAATACAAATCAGAACCATGGTTAAGATACCATTCAAGTGGCAAAAATAAAGAATTTCAACAATAACAAGTGTTGGAGATGACACAGATCAAATGGATCTCTAGGACCTCTTATATACTACTGTTGGGAGTATAAACTGGTACAGATAATTTGGAAAAGAATTTGGTATTACATTTTTTTTTTTTTTTGCGGTACGCGGGGCCCTCACTGCCGCAGCCTCTCCCGTTGCGGAGCACAGGCTCCGGATGCGCAGGCTCAGCGGCCATGGCTCACGGGCCTAGCCGCTGTACGGCACGTGGGATCTTTCCGGACCGGGGCACGAACCCGTGTCCCCCGCATCAGCAGGCAGGCTCTCAACCACTGTGCCACCAGGGAAGCCCTGGTATTACATTTTAAAAGCAGAACTTCCAATATACTATATAACCCAGGAATCTCGCACCTAGTATATTCCCAAGAGAAACTTACAAATATACAACAGGAGACAAGTATAAGAAACTACCCAGCAGCATTATTTGTAATAGAAAAAACCTGGAAACAACTCAAAGGCCCAAGACCATAAAATATACCAATTAATTGTAGTATATTCTTACAATAAAATATTCTTAAAACAATCAAAATGGGTCAAAAATATGGATGAATCTTAGCAATACAGGATGGAGTAAAAAAGTTCCAAAACATGACATATGGCATGAGACTAAGCAAAATTACTACACTTCTGAAGGATTTGTGTACATATGACCCAAAAAAAAATTTTTTTAAGGCATGGGAATAATTAACACAGGATCCAGAACAGGATTACCTCTAGTACAGGGAGGCAGGGGGATGAAATGAGGGAGGATCACCTAAATATAGGTGACAGTCAATATCTTTGATTCCAGGTTGGGTGGTATATTCACAGATGTTTAGTATACTGTTAAAAATAAACACAGACCCCAAATACTAAGTAAGTAAGAAATAAAGGTAGGCTTTGCTGTACACCTGAAACTTACACAACATTGTAAATCAACTATACTCCAATAAAAATTTAAAAAAAAGAAATAGAGGTAGGGTTTTAGTATTAGTGTGGAATAGTCCTACAGAGAATTTATTTTAATTTTTACACTTTAAAAAATTCCTCTAAATCCATATTCAGTTTCTAGGAGCCACACATTAACATGAGTAGCCCACATAACAATAACCTGTTTCCTTAAAACAAAATATATGTTTCTCATATTACTTGTTCAACATGAAGACAGAACGAACATTCTCTTAGTATATAGAGCACTGGTTACTTACCGATCGAAAACTTCTCCACAAAAACAAGAGAATAGCAAAAAATCCAACAATAGTTGCACATATCACTAATTCCCATGGAAAACCATAGAAGTTAGAACCTGGTCTCATATCTTCAGGCAATCCTGCCACAACCTTCAAGACAAAGAAAATTAACCTCTTAAAAATACACTTTTGATAAAAAGTGTTGATTACAAATTGCTATACACTGAATTTTTCTGTGTCCCCCTGCAACCCCAAAATTCTTATGTTAAACCTAATCCCCAATGCGATGGTATCTGGAAGTAGGGCCCTTTGGAGGTGATTAGGTCATAAGAGTGGAGCCCTCAGAAATGGGATTAGTGACCTTAGAAAAGAGGCTCCAAGCTCCCTTGACACTTCTATCATGTGAGGTTATAATGAGAAGACTGTGAACCAGAAGTGTGCCCTCACCACACACCAGATCCATGGCATCTTTATCTTGGTGTTCCCAGACTCCATAACTGTGAGAAAAATGTTTGTTGTTTAAGCCACCCAGTCTATGGTATTTTGTTATGGCAGCCCCAACAGATTAAGACACAAACATAAGTACAAGTTTACATGTAAATACTATTAACACCCTTTTCATGAAATGGGTACCAGACTATCACCAAACAGCAGGTATCAGAGGGTATTTTTCTGGCAATTTTCAACCACTATCACCAAGTGATGAAGGAAAGTAGTATGGTGAAATTTAATGATTTTCCAACCAGAGTTCTACAGAGATGCCTCAGAGCTTCTGAAAATAAGAGTAAGAAGAAAGAAGGCCAAAGAAAGAAGCTGAATCAGGTGCTCTTACCCTGATTCAACCAGTTTAGGCTTTTTCCATAGAGTATATGGTGTTCCATTTAAGATTTCCCCATGGGGGAAAAAAAATGGATCTGCTGCTTTATTAAAGTTTGAAAACCACTGATGAAACCTTTGGTTTAGAATCTGAATCCCTCTACCCTACCTCAGTGGCTCCCTTCTCTTATCTGTAATGGGAATAATGTTGTATGAATATGGAGTGCAGGTACTCAATAAAGGTAGCTGTTTCTATTAGTCCTCCTCCCTAACAAGTCTTCAGCACAAAACAGCTTAAGGCTTTTGCAGTTGCTTCTGTATTTCATCTTTCTCTGGGTCAGTTCATTATTCACTGTCATCCAATGAGGTTATTTTTTCTTTGTTACCAGGCCCCACATATTATTCAATCACATAAAAAGGTGAAAAGTAGGGGGGGAAAAATACTCTTTTTTAAGAACAACCTCAAGTCTGATCAGGTTTGATTCTTTCCAGGGTTCAATCCAAAACCTCTATGGCAAATCTTCCCTTTTTAGGCCCCTTCTATCTAGAAAAACACCTTTTAATATCTATTCTCTTCTCCAAAATCTTTTTTGTAACTCTGACCCATATATGCTATCAACAGTTCATTAACCTGTATTAAATAAACCTGATTATACCTTTTCTAAAAAAAAAAAAAAAAAAATACCGCTTTACCCTGATCTCTGCCTCTGCCTCTCCCTACATTACCCTTGTTACTAGCTCACAGAATTGTGACATCGCTAGAAACAACCAGTGATTTAAAAAAAAAAAAAAATCTATTTCTGCCTCTGAGAAAAAGAGGCATTTGACACACAATACTGGGAAGAAAAGGTGCTTTCTTTACAGTTTACATATTCTCCAACCATCTTATTTTCAGCTAACTATGTCAAAACATAGAATGCACATCACTTCAAAAACCTAATAATCGGAATGATTTCTTTACAACACTACAACACTTTAAGAGACAATTCTAAAAGCATCTCTCAGATTAAACATGTAATTATCTTTAGTATAGTGATATTTCTTAAATCCAATAACATTTTATCAGTCCTTCTATTCTAAAAGGAGGTGGTAAATTCTAGGTTAAAGCCTTGAGCTGGTGGAATCTGGTGGGATCTGGTGGACTGAGGAATAGCAAAGAATCTGAGTCTCAAGAATGCATGTCAAATCCATTGCTCAGGTCTTAATTATGCTGGTTTTCTCATGGAGATTTTTCACCCTTAAATTTAACTAAAATATAGAACCCTATCTCACAAAAGTATAGAAAGAATAACCAAATTTATCAAACATCAATAAATATAATGCAATACACAATTACACATGATTTGATAAATTGGTCCTAAATTTTAGAAGTAATAGGTAACCCTCCATACAATATGGTAGTGATTAATCACAGAACACTTAAAACCTATTCCACTCCCAAACGTGAGTATTAAAGGAATTCTAGACCAAGTAACTGAAAAGAAGCAATTAATCAAGTTGACAAAATACAGTAAGGTTAAATTAAAATTATTTTTCATTTTACCTCAAATAAATATTATATTAATAAAAACAACATAATAAGATGTCAATATACAGGCCCTGATAATACTTGACTGTAATGCAAAGTTTTATGAACCTACACTCTCCAATATATAAAACTTAAAAAATAATTTCCACTTTACATAAAGAGATTTTTTCCTGTAATTAGTGATAAACCACCAAAAAGTTTAAAAGGGGCACTGATTCACTCATTATTCATGATCAAGTTTGATAAAAACTATTTTTAGTATATCCCTTTCTTAAACTTTTCTTTACAAAAAATGTAAACTTGTAATCATTAATAATAATTCTCCCTTTAAAAGGGTATCAAAAGAGCTTTAGAATCAAATGCTCTAAAAAGAACTAAGGCAGAATAAGAGTTCAACCCAAACAAGATGAAACAGGATCTGTAAAATTAATAATTACCTCACAAGAGGCAGTTAACATTCGTTCAGTCATTCATCCATCTACCCAGCAACTAATTCCACATTTATTAACATGTTACATTCCAGACACTTTAAAACACATACTCTTTTCATTTTATCCATTTCCATTGTTTTAATGGAAACTAAACACTAAAATCACTATGCTAATAACTCACAAATCTGTGACTCCAACTCTGAGCTTTATAATACCAGTTTATTGGACAAATCTACATGGATGTCCTGGAGGGGTCACTGTACAGAAAGATCGTCTGATACAGTCTATGTTCTACTGAAACGGGAAAGCTTCCTGCAAATAGTTACAGTATCATCCTTAATGTGGTGAGGGAAGTGATCATTCCCAAAGCCAATCATACAGATAAAGGGAGAGGACCTCTAAAAGGAAACCAGTATCTGATCTTAAGCTGGTAAAACAACTATTTCTACTTCAGTCATTCTCTCTTGGGACCTAGACATTAGGGAAGGTAGGGATAAGGATGGGTGCTAAAATGGTACCTAGCCCATAAAAATATGCCAGGTCCTGGGACTTCCCTGGTGGTCCAGTGGTTAAGAATCTGCCTTCCAATGCAGGGAACACAGGTTCGATCCCTAGTCAAGGAACTAAGATCCCACATGCCGCAGGGCAACTAAGCACACACACTCTAGAGCCCATGCACCACAACTAGAGAGCCTGTGTGCCACAACTAGAGAGCTCGTGTGCCACAACTAGAGAGCCCGTGTGCTGCAACAAAGAGCCCATGTGCTGCAATGAAAGATCCGACGCAGCCAAATAAATAAATAAACATTAAAATATATATATATATATATATATGCCAGGTCCTAAAATGGGACACAGGCTGGAGAGGAAGGTATATTACTAAGACTAAACTGTCTGATTCTTATTCTTCTGGTTTCTTTTTTTTTACCCTCAGTATACAACCATTTAGTAAAGGTTTACTTAAATGCTTCAGTCTTGTTTCAGCAGCCTTATGAGATATTAGGCTTAGCCTAACGTTCTAAATAAAAGCAGGGCAGGGTTATAAACACATTTTTGTTTATAACTCCCTTTTTCTCTATCTGATTTAAAACACAACTGCATAATGCAATAATTAGAAATTTATTTTGTTGGATGTAAACTACATAAAGATGTAAATTGTAACAAAAACAGCATACAGAACGCAAGGATGGAACTATATAGAAGCAAAGTTGTTGACATTAGGTGGATTAATCCAAAGTAAATCACTATAAATCAAACACATACAGTTAAGGGGCGGGGGGGGGAACGACACTAAAATGGCACAGTAGAAAACATCTATATAACACAAAAGAAATGGAGGGACTAAGAAACAAAAAAGACCTAAGAAATATAGAAAACAAATAGCAAAATGGCAGAAGTATCACTAATTATATTAAAGTAAATGGGCTACACTGTCCAACTAAATGGCAGAGATTGGCAGAATGGACCAAAAAAAACACGTTCCAACTATATGCCATCTACAAGACACATACTTTAGATTAAAACACATAAATAGGCCGAAAGATGGAAGAAGAGGCGAGACTGGTTCAAGACGGCGGAGTACAAGGACGTGTTCTCACTCCCTTTGGCGAGAGCACCAGAATCACAACTAACTCTGAACAGTCATCAACAGGAAAACACTGGAACTCATCAAAAAAGATACCCCACATCCAAAGACAAAGGAGAAGCCACAATGAGACGGTAGGAGGGCGCAATCACAATAAAATCAAATCCCATAATTGCTGGGTGGGTGACTCACAAACTGGAGAACAATTATACCACAGAAGTCCACCCACTGGAGTGAAGGTTGTGAGCCCCATGTCAGGCTTCCCAACCTGGGGGTCTGGCAATGGGAGGAGGAATTCCTAGAGAATGAGACTTTGAGGCTAGCAAGATGTGACTGCAGGACTTCGACAGGACTGGGGGAAACAGAGACTCCACTCTTGGAGCGCACACACAAAGCAGTGTGCGCATCGGGACCCAGGGGAAGGACCAGTGACCCTATAGGAGACTGAACCAGACCTACCTGCTAGTGCTGGAGGGTCTCCTGCAGAGGCGGGGGGTGGCTGTGTCTCAGCGTGAGAACAAGGACACTGGCATCAGAAGTTCTGGGAAGTACTCCTTGGCCTGAGCCCTCCCAGAGTACACCATTAGCCCCACCAAAGAGCCTAGGTAGGCTCCACTGTTGGGTTGCCTCAGGCCAAACAACCAAAAGGGAGGAAACCCAGCCCCACCCATCACAGACAAGCAGATTAAAGTTTTACTGAGCTCTGCCCAATAGAGCAACAGCCAGCTCTACTCACCACCAGTCCCTCCCATCAGGAAACTTGCACAAGCCTCTTACATAGCCTAATCCACCAGAGGGCACACAGCAGAAGCAAGAACAACTACAATCCTGCAGCCTGTGAAACAAAACCACATTCACAGAAAGAGAGACAAGATAAAAAGGCAGAGGGCTTTGTAACAGATGGTGGAACAAGATAAAACCCCATAAAAACAACTAAATGAAGTGGAGATAGTTAACTTTCCAGAAAAACAATTCAGAATAACAATAGTGGGAGAGGGGGAAGAGGGCGGAAGAGTAAGACGCGGAGATCACCTTCCTCCCCACAGATACATCAGAAATACATCTACACGTGGAACAACTCCTACAGAACACCTACTGAACGCTGGCAGAAGACCTCACACCTCCCAAAAGGCAAGAAACTCCCCACGTACTTGGATAGGGCAAAAGAAAAAAGAATAAACAGAGACAAAAGAATAGGGACGGGACCTGCACCAGTGGGAGGGAGCTGTGAAGGAGGAAAGGTTTCCACACACTAAGAAGCCCCTTCGTGGGCGGAGACTGTGGGTGGCGGAGGGGGGAAGCTTCGGAGTCGCGGAGGAGAGCGCAGCAACAATGGTGCGGAGGGCAAAGCGGAGAGATTCCCGCCCGGAGGATCGGTGCCGACCAGCACTCACCAGCCCGAGAGGCTTGTCTGCTCACCCGCCGGGGCGGGCGGGGCTGGGAGCTGACGCTCGGGCTTCGGTAGGGGCGCAGGGAGAGGACTGGGGTTGGCAGCGTGAACACAGCCTGCAGGGGGATAGTGCACCACGGCTAGCCAGGCGGCAGTCCGGGGAAAAGTATGGACCTACCGAAGAGGCAAGGGACTTTTTCTTCCCTCTTTGTTTCCTGGTGCGCGAGGAGAGGGGATTAAGAGCGCTGCTTAAAGGAGCTCCAGAGACGGGCGCGAGCCGCGACTAACAGCGCAGACCCCAGGAACGGGCATGAGATGCTAAGGCTGCTGCTGCCGCCACCAAGAAGCCTATGTGGGAGCACAGGTCACTATCCATACCTCCCTTCCGGGTAGCCTGTGCAGCCCGCCACTGCCCGGGTCCCGGGATCCAGGAAAAACTTCCCCGGGAGAACGCACGGCGCGCCTCACGCTGGTGCAACGTCACGCCGGCCTCTGCCGCCGCAGGCTCGCCCCGCACTCTGTACCCCTCCCTCCCCCCGGCCTGAGTGAGCCAGAGCCCCCAAATCAGCGGCTCCTTTAACCCCGTCCTGTCTGAGCGAAGAACAGACGCCCTCCGGCGACCTACACGCAGAGGCGGGGCCAAATCCAAAGCTGAGTCCTGGGAGCTGTGCGAACAAAGAAGAGAAAAGGAAATCTCTCCCAGCAGCCTCAGAAGCAGCAGATTAAAGCTCCACAATCAACTTAATGTACCCTGCATCTGTGGAATACCTGAATAGACAACGAATCATCCCAAATTGAGGAGGTAGACTTTGAGAGCAAGATTTATTATTTTTTCCCCTTTTCCTCTTTTTGTGAGTGTGTATCTGTATGCTTGTGTGTGAGATGTTGTCTGTATAGCTTTGCTTTCACGATTTGTCCTAGGGTTCTATCCGTCCTTTCTCTTTTTTACAGTAAAAAAATTTTTTTTCTAAATAAATATTTTTTATTTTAATAACTTTATTTTATTTTTTCTTACTTTATTTTATTTTATCCACTTTCTTTCTTTCTACTTCTTCTCCCTTTTATTCTGAGCCGTGTGGAAGAAAGGCTCTTGGTACTGCAGCCAGGAGTCAGTGCTTGTCTCTAAGATGGGACAACCAACTTCAGGACACTGGTCCACAAAAGACCTCCCAGCTCCACGTAATATTAAATGGCGAAAATATACCAGAGATCTCCATCTCAACACCAACACCCAGCTTCACTCAATGACCAGCAAGCTACAGTGCTGGACACCCTATGCCAAACAACTAGCAAGACAGGAACACAACCCCACCCATTAGCAGAGAGGATGCCTAAAATCATAATAAGTCCACAGACACCCCAAAACACACCAGCAGATGTGCACCTGCCCACCAGAAAGACAAGATCCAGCCTCATCCACCAGAACACAGGCACTAGTCCCCTCCACCAAGAACCCTACACAACCCACTGAACCAACTTTAGCCATGGGAGACAGACACCAAAAACAACGGGAATTACGAACCTGCAGCCTGCAAAAAGGAGACCCCAAACATAGTAAGATAAGCAAAATGAGAAGACAGAAAAACACACAGCAGATGAAGGAGCAAGATAAAAACCCACCAGACCTAACAAATGAAGAGGAAATAGGCAGTCTACCTGAAAAAGAATTCAGAATAATGATAGTAAAGATGATCCAAAATCTCGCAATTTAAAGAATAGAGCAAATGCAAGAAACATTTAACAAGGACCTAGAAGAACTAAAGATGAAACAAGCAACGATGAACAACACAATAAATGAAATTAAAAATACTCTACAAGGGATCAATAGCAGGATAACGGAGGCAGAAGAACAGATAAGTAACCTGGAAGATAAAATAGTGGAAATAACTACTGCAAAGCAGAATAAAGAAAAAAGAATGAAAAGAACTGAGGACAGTCTCAGAGACCTCTGGGACAACATTAAACACACCAACATTCGAATTATAGGGGTCCCAGAAGAAGAAAAGTAAAAGAAAGGGACTGAGAAAATATTTGAAGAGATTATAGTTGAAAACTTCCCTAATATGGGAAAGGAAATAGTTAATCAAGTCCAGGAAGCACAGAGAGTCCCATACAGGATAAATCCAAGAAGAAACACGCCAAGACACATATTAATCAAACTGTCAAAAATTAAATACAAAGAAAACATATTAAAAGCAGCAAGGGAAAAACAACAAATAACACACAAGGGAATCCCCATAAGGTTACCAGCTAATCTTTCAGCAGAAACTCTGCAAGCCACAAGGGACTGGCAGGACATATTTAAAGTGATGAAAGAGAAAAACCTACGACCAAGATTACTCTACCCAGCAAGGATCTCATTCAGATTTGATGGAGAAATTAAAACCTTTACAGACAAGCAAAAGCTGAGAGAGTTCAGCACCACCAAACCAGCTTTACGACAAATGCTAAAGGATCTTCTCTAGGCAAGAAACACAACAGAAGGAAAAGACCTACAATAAAAAAACCCAAACAATTAGGAATACGGTCATAGGAACATACATATCAATAATTACCTTAAATGTAAATGGATTAAATGCTCCCACCAAAAGACACAGACAGGCTGAATGGATACAAAAACAAGACCCATATATATGCTGTCTACAAGAGACCCACTTCAGACCTAGAGACACATACAGACTGAAAGTAAGGGGATTCAAAAAGATATTCCATGCAAATGGAAACCAAAAGAAAGCTGGAGTAGCAATTCTCATACCAGACAAGATAGACTTTAAAATAAAGACTACTAACAGAGACAAAGAAGGACACTACATAATGATCAAGGGATCGATCCAAGAAGAAGATATAACAATTGTAAATATTTATGCATCCAACATAGGAGCACCTCAATACATAAGGCAAATACTAACAGCCATAAAAGGGGAAATCGACAGTAACACAATCATAGTAGGGGACTTTAACACCCCACTTTCACCAATGGACAGATCATCCAAAATGAAAATAAACAAGGAAACACAAGCTTTAAATGATACATTAAACAAGATGGACTTAATTGATATTTGTAGGACATTCCATCCAAAAACAACAGAATACACATTTTTCTCAAGTGCTCATGGAACATTCTCCAGCATAGATCATATCTTGGGTCACAAATCAAGCCTTGGTAAATTTCAGAAAATTGAAATTGTATCAAGTATCTTTTCAACCACAACACTATGAGACTAGATATCAATTACAGGAAAAGATCTGTAAAAAATACGAACACATGGAGGCTAAACAATACACTACTTACTAACAAAGTGATCACTGAAGAAATCAAAGACGAAATAAAAAAATACCTAGAAACAAATGACAATGGAGACACAACAACCGAAAACCTATGGGATGCAGCAAAAGCAGTTCTAAGAGGGAAGTTTATAGCAATACAATCTTACCTTAAGAAACAGGAAACATCTCAAATAAACAACCTAACCTTGCACCTAAAGCAATTAGAGAAAGAAGAACAAAAACATCCCAAAGTTAGCAGAAGGAAAGAAATCATAAAGATCAGATCAGAAATAAATGAAAAAGAAATTAAGGAAATGATAGCAAAGATCAACCAAACTAAAAGCTGGTTCTTTGAGAAGATAAACAAAATTGACAAACCATTAGCCAGACTCATCAAGAAAAGAAGGGAGAAGACTCAAATCAATAGAATTAGAAATGAAAAAGGAGAAGTAACAACTGACACTGCAGAAATACAAAAGATCATGAGAGATTACTACAAGCAACTCTATGCCAATAAAATGGACAACCTGGAAGAAATGGACAAATTCTTAGAAATGCACAACCTGCCAAGACTGAATCAGGAAGAAATAGAAAATATGAATAGACCAATCGCAAGCACTGAAATTGAAACTGTGATAAAAAATCTTCCAACAAACAAAAGCCCAGGACCAGATGGCTTCACAGGCGAATTCTACCAAACATTTAGAGAAGAGCTAACACCCATCCTTCTCAAACTCTTCCAAACAATATCAGAGGAAGGAACAATGCCAAACTCATTCTACGAGGCCACCATCACCTTGATACCAAAACCAGACAAGGATGTCACAAAGAAAGAAAACTACAGGCCAATATCACTGATGAACATAGATGCAAAAATCCTCAACAAAATACTGGCAAACAGAATCCAACAGCACATTAAAAGGATCATACACCATGATCAAGTGGGGTTTATTCCAGGAATGCAAGGATTCTTCAATATATGCAAATCAATCAACGTGATACACCATATTAACAAATTGAAGGAGAAAAACAATATGATCATCTCAATAGATGCAGAGAAAGCTTTCGACAAAATTCAACACCCATTTATGATAAAAACCCTGCAGAAAGTAGGCATAGAGGGAAATTTCCTCAACATAATAAAGGCCATATATGACAAACCCACAGCCAGCATCGTCCTCAATGGTGAAAAACTGAAACTATTTCCACTAAGATCAGGAACAAGACAAGGTTGCCCACTCTCACCACTCTTATTCAACATAGTTTTGGAAGTTTTAGCCACAGCAATCAGAGAAGAAAAGGAAATAAAAGGAATCCAAATTGGAAAAGAAGAAGTAAAGCTGTCACTGTTTGCAGATGACACAACACAGCAAAGGAAACCATAAACAAGACCAAAACACAACCCTCAGAATGGGAGAAAATATTTGCAAATGAAGCAACTGACAAAGGATTAATCTCCAAAATTTATAAACAGCTCATGCAGCTCAATAGCAAAAAAACAAACAACCCAATCCAAAAATGGGCAGAAGACTTAAATAGGCATTTCTCCAAAGAAGATATACAGACTGCCAACAAACACATGAAAGAATGCTCAACATCATTACTCATTAGAGAAATGCAAATCAAAACTACAATGAGATATCATCTCACACCAGTCAGAATGGCCATCATCAAGAAATCTAGAAACAATAAATGCTGGAGAGGGTGTGGAGAAAAGGGAACACTCTTGCACTGCTGGTGGGAATGTGAATTGGTACAGCCACTATGGAGAACAGTATGGAGGTTCCTTAAAAAACTAAAAATAGAACTACCATATGACCCAGCAATCCCACTACTAGGCATATACCCTGAGAAAACCATAATTCAAAAAGAGACATGTACCAAAATGTTCATTGCAGCTCCATTCACAACAGCCCGGAGCTGGAAACAACCTAAATGTCCATCATCGGATGAATGGATAAAGAAGATGTGGCACATATATACAATGGAATATTACTCAGCCATAAAAAGAAACAAAACTGAGCTATTTGTAATGAGGTGGATGGACCTAGAGTCTGTCATACAGAGTGAAGTAAGTCAGAAAGAGAAAGACAAATACTGTATGCTGACACATATATATGGAATTTAAAAAAAAAATGTCATGAAGAACATAGGGGTAAGACAGGAATAAAGACACAGACCTACTAGAGAATGGACTTGAGGATATGGGGAGGGGGAAGGGTAAGCTGTGACAAAGCGAAAGAGAGTCATGGACATGTATACACTACCAAACGTGAGGTAGACAGATAGTGGGAAGCAGCCGCAGAGCACGGGGAGATCAGCTCGCTGCTTTGTGACCGCCTGGAGGGGTGGGATGGGGAGGGTGGGAGGGAGGGAGATGCATGAGGGAAGGGATGTGGGAATGGATGTATATGTATGAATGATTCACTGTGTTATAAAGCAGAAACTAATAAAAAAAATTTTTTTAAATAAAAAATAAAAAAAAAAAAGCAGAAGTAACAACTGACACTGCCGAAATACAAAAGATCATGAAAGATTACTACAAGCAACTCTATGCCAATAAAATGGACAACCTGGAAGAAATGGACAAATTCTTAGAAATGCACAACCTGCCAAGACTGAATCAGGAAGAAATAGAAAATAGGAACAGACCAATCACAAGCACTGAAATTGAAACTGTGATAAAAAATCTTCCAACAAACAAAAGCCCAGGACCAGATGGCTTCACAGGCGAATTCTATCAAGCATTTACAGAAGAGCTAACACCTATTCTTCTCAAACTCTTCCAAAATATAGCAGAGGGAGGAACACTCCCAAACTCATTCTACGAGGCCACCATCACCTTGATACCAAAACCAGACAAGGATGTCACAAAGAAAGAAAACTACAGGCCAATATCACTGATGAACATAGATGCAAAAATCCTCAACAAAATACTAGCAAACAGAATCCAACAGCACATTAAAAGGATCATACACCATGATCAAGTGGGGTTTATTCCAGGAATGCAAGGATTCTTCAATATACGCAAATCAATCAACGTGATACACCATATTAACAAATTGAAGGAGAAAAACAATATGATCATCTCAATAGATGCAGAGAAAGCTTTCGACAAAATTCAACACCCATTTATGATAAAAACCCTGCAGAAAGTAGGCATAGAGGGAAATTTCCTCAACATAATAAAGGCCATATATGACAAACCCACAGCCAGCATCGTCCTCAATGGTGAAAAACTGAAACTATTTCCACTAAGATCAGGAACAAGACAAGGTTGCCCACTCTCACCACTCTTATTCAACATAGTTTTGGAAGTTTTAGCCACAGCAATCAGAGAAGAAAAGGAAATAAAAGGAATCCAAATTGGAAAAGAAGAAGTAAAGCTGTCACTGTTTGCAGATGACATGATATTATACATAGAGAATCCTAAAGATGCTACCAGAAAACTACTAGAGCTAATCAATGAATTTGGTAAAGTTGCAGGATACAAAATTAATGCACAGAAATCTCCGGCATTCCTATATACTAATGATGAAAAATCTGAAAGTGAAATCAAGGAAACACTCCCATTTACCATTGCAACAAAAAGAATAAAATATCTAGGAATAAACCTACCTAAGGAGACAAAAGACCTGTATGCAGAAAATTATAAGACACTGATGAAAGAAATTAAAGATGATACAAATAGATGGAGAGATGTACCATGTTCTTGGATTGGAAGAATCAACATTGTGAAAATGACTCTACTACCCAAAGCAATCTACAGATTCAATGCAATCCCTATCAAACTACCACTGGCATTTTTCACAGAAGTAGAACAAAAAATTTCACAATTTGTATGGAAACACAAAAGACCCCGAATAGCCAAAGCAATCTTGAGAACGAAAAATGGAGCTGGAGGAATCAGGCTCCCTGACTTCAGACTATACTACAAAGCTACAGTAATCAAGACAGTATGGTACTGGCACAAAAACAGAAAGATAGATCAATGGAACAGGATAGAAAGCCCAGAGATAAACCCACGCACATATGGTCACCTTATCTTTGATAAAGGAGGCAG
Source organism: Hyperoodon ampullatus (assembly GCF_949752795.1). NCBI lineage: Eukaryota > Metazoa > Chordata > Mammalia > Artiodactyla > Ziphiidae > Hyperoodon > Hyperoodon ampullatus. The sequence continues at coordinate 120,284,415 of NC_136916.1, read as the reverse complement.
GAATGTACAGTGGAGAAAGGACAGTCTCTTCAATAAGTGGTGCTGGGAAAACTGGATAGGGACATGTAAAAGTACGAGATTAGATCACTCCCTAACACCATACACAAAAATAAGCTCAAAATGGATTAGAGATCTAAATGTAAGGCCAGACACTATCAAACTCTTAGAGGAAAACATAGGCAGAACACTCTATGACATAAATCACAGCAAGATCCTTTTTGACCCACCTCCTAGAGAAATGGAAATAAAGACAAAAATAAACACATGGGACCTAATGAAACTTCAAAGCTTTTGCACAGCAAAGGAAACCATGAACAAGACCAAAAGACAACCCTCAGAATGGGAGAAAATATTTGCAAATGAAGCAACTGACAAAGGATTAATCTCCAAATTTTATAAGCAGCTCATGCAGCTCAATAACAAAAAAACAAACAACCCAATCCAAAAATGGGCAGAAGACCTAAACAGACATTTCTCCACAGAAGATATACAGACTGCCAACAAACACATGAAAGGATGCTCAACATCTTTACTCATTAGAGAAATGCAAATCAAAACTACAATGAGATATCATCTCACACCAGTCAGAATGGCCATCATCAAAAAATCTAGAAACAGGGCTTCCCTGGTGGCGCAGTGGTTGGGAGTCCGCCTGCCGATGCAGGGGACGCGGGTTCATGCCCCGGTCCGAGAGGATCCCACATGTGGCAGAGCGGCTGGGCCTGTGAGCCATGGCCGCTGAGCCTGCGCGTCCGGAGCCTGTGCTCCGCAACGGGTGAGGCCACAATGGTGAGAGGCCCGCGTACCTTAAAAATCTAGAAACAATAAATGCTGCAGAGGGTGTGGAAAAAAGGGAACACTCTTGCACTGCTGGTGGGAATGTGAATTGGTACAGCCACTATGGAGAACAGTATGGAGGGTCCTTAAAAAACTAAAAATAGAACTACCATATGACCCAGCAATCCCACTACTGGGCATATACCCTGAGAAAACCATAATTCAAAAAGAGTCATGTACCAAAATGTTCATAGCAGCCCTATTTACAATAGCCCGGAGATGGAAACAACCTAAGTGTCCATCATCGGATGAATGGATAAAGAAGATGTGGCGCATATATACAATGGAATATTACTCAGCCATAAAAAGAAACAAAATTGAGCTATTTGTAATGAGGTGGATGGACCTAGAGTCTGTCATACAGAGTGAAGTAAGTCAGAAAGAGAAAGACAAATACTGTATGCTGACACATATATATGGAATTTAAAAAAAAAAATGTCATGAAGAACATAGGGGTAAGACAGGAATAAAGACACAGACCTACTAGAGAATGGACTTGAGGATATGGGGAGGGGGAAGGGTAAGCTGTGACAAAGCGAAAGAGCGGCATGGACATATATACACTACCAAACGTAAGGTAGATAGCTAGTGGGAAGCAGCCGCAGAGCACAGGGAAATCAGCTCGGTGCTTTGTGACCGCCTGGAGGGGTGGGATAGGGAGGGTGGGAGGGAGATGCAAAAGGGAGGGGATATGGGAACATATGTGTATGTAAAACTGATTAAATTTGTTATAAAGCAGAAAAAAATAAAAATAAAAAAATAAAAAATAAAAATAAAAAAAAAAAAACATGCTACAGAAACTTTTCTAAGTGGGAAACACATGAGAAGAAAAGGACCTACAAAAACAAACCCAAAATAATTAAGAAAATGGTAATAGGAACATACATATCAATAACTACCTTAAACGTGAATGGATTCAATGCTCCAACCAAAAGACACAGGCTTGCTGAATGGATACAAAAACAAGACCCATATATGTGCTGTCTACAAGAGACCCACTTCAGACCTAGAGACACATACAGACTGAAAGTGATGGGATGTAAAAAGATATTTCATGCAAATGGAAATCAAAAGAAAGCTGGAGTAGCAATACTCATATCACATAAAATAGACTTTAAAATAAAGAACGTTACAAGAGACAAAGAAGGACACTACATAATGATCAAGGGATCAAACCAAGAAGAAGATATAACAATTATAAATATATATGCACCCAACATAGGAGAACCTCAATACATAAGGCAACTGCTAGCAGCTATAAAAGAGGAAATCGACAGTGACACAATAATAGTAAGGGACATTAACACCTCACTTACCCAAATGGACAGATCATCCAAACAGAAAATTAAGAAGGAAACACAAGCTTTAAATGACAAAATAGAGCAGATAAATTTAATTGATATTTATAGGACATTCCATCCAAAAACAGCAGATTACACTTTCTTCTCAAGTGCGCATGGAACATTCTCTAGGATAGATCACATCTTGGGTCACAAATCAAGCCTCAGCAAATTTAAGAAAACTGAAATCATATCAAGCATCTTTTCCAACCACAACGCTATGAGATTAGGAATCAATTACAGGGGAAAAAAATGAAAAAACACAAACACATGGAGGCTAAACAATACATTACTAATTAACCAAGAGGTCACTGAAGAAATCAAAGAGGAAATCAAAAAATACCTAGAGACAAATGACAATGAAAACACGATACAAAACCTATGGGATGCAGCAAAAGCAGTTCTAAGAGGGAAGTTTATAGCAATAAAATCCTACCTTAAGAAACAAGAAACATCTCAAATAAACAACCTAACCTTACACCTAAAGCAATTAGAGAAAGAAGAACAAAAAACCCCGAAGTTAGCAGAAGAAAAGAAATCATGAAGATCAGAGCACAAATAAATGAAATAGAAACAAAGAAAACAAGAGCAAAGATCAATAAAACTAAAAGCTGGTTCTTTGAGAAGATAAACAAAATTGATAAACCATTAGCCAGACTCATCAAGAAAAACAGGGAGAGGACTCAAATCAATAAAATTAGAAATGAAAAAGGAGAAGTTACAACAGACACCACAGAAATACAAAGCATCCTAAGAGACTACTACAAGCAACTCTATGCCAATAAAATGGACACCCTGGAAGAAATGGACAAATTCTTAGAAAGGTATAACCTTCCAAGACTGAAGCAGGAAGAAATAGAAAATATGAACAGACCAATCACAAGTAATGAAATTGAAACTGTGTTAAAAGTCTTCCAACAAACCAAAGTCCAGGACCAGATGGCTTCACAGGTGAATTCTATCAAACATTTAGAGAAGAGCTAACACCCATCCTTCTCAAACTCTTCCAAATGCTCAAGAGGGAGGGGATATGGGGATATATGTATACATACAGCTGATTCACTTTGTTGTACAGCAGAAACTAACACAACGCTGTAAAGCAAAAATACTCCAATAAAGATAAAAACAAACAAACATTGGTTTTGGGCGGGAAAAAATCAACAAAATCAAGCAACAAAATTGACGAATCTGTAGCTAGATTAACCAAGAAAAAGAGAAGACTCAAATTACTAAAACCAGTAATTAAAGTATTACTAGCAATCTTACAGAAACGAAAAAGATCTTGAGAACAATAGTATGTCAACAGATTACATAACCTAGGTGAAACTGACAAATCACTAAAAACACATAAACTACTAAACCTAACTCAAGAAGAAATAGAAAATCTGATTAGACCTAAAACAAATAAACAGACTGAGTTAGTACAGTTGGCCCTTCGTATCCATGGGTTCTGCAGCCACAGATTCAACTAACTGTAGATCAAAAAAAAAAAATTTTTTTTCATTTCCAGAAAGTTCCAAAAAGCAAAACTTAAATTGGCCACACATTGGCAACTACTTACATAGCATATACATTTTATTCAGTATTATAAGGAATCTAGAGATGATTTAAAATATACAGGAGGAAGGATGTGCATAGGTTATTTACAAATACATTTTATGAAAGGGACTTGAGCATCCTCCGATTTTGGTATTCACTGGGGTCCTGGAACCAATCCCCTTTGGATACCAAAAAGAAAAACCCAGGGCCAGTTGGATTCAGTAGTGAATTATACCAAAAGTTTACTGAAGAATTAATACCAATCATTCTCAAACTCTTCCAGAAAATAAAAGAGGAGGAACTCTTCCTAACTCATTCATTCTATGAGGCCAGTATTACCCTGATATGATAGTCAGACAAATACATCACAAGAAAAGAAAACCACACATCAATATTTGTTATAAATATAGATGCAAAATCCTCAACAAAATACTAGCAAAGCAAATCCAGCAGCATGTAAAAACAATTATATATCATGACAGTGGAATTTATTCCAAGAATACAAGGTTGGTTCAACATACAAAACTAAACCAATGTTAAACACAATATTAAAAGAATAAAGAAGGAAATAACCCATGATCACTCAACAGACAAAAGAGATTTAACAAAATCCAACACCCTTTCAGGATCAAAGCACTCAACAAACTAGGACTGAAGGGAACTTCCTCAACCTTATAAGGGGCATGTATGAAAAACTCACAGCTCACATACTTAACAGTGAAAGGCTGAAAGCTTTCACCTTAAGACCAGTAACAAGACAGGGATGTTCACTCTCTCCACATTGATTCAACATTGTACTAGAGATTCTAACCCGGCAGTTAGGCAAGAAAAAGAAATAAAAGGCACCCAGACTGGGGGGGAAAAAAAAAGTAAAACCATCTCCATTTGAAGATGACATAATCTTACACATAAAAAAAAAAAAAACACCTAAACCATACATACATACACACACACATAAACACAACACACAAACTAGTAGACCTAACAAACAAGTTCAGGAAAGCTGTAGGATACAAAATCAAAAAAGAAAAATCAGTATATTTCTATACAACAGCAATGAGCCACCTGAAAATGAAATTAAGAAAACATTTCCATTTACAAGAGAAAAAAAAAGAATAAAATACTTAGGAATAAATTTAACAAAGTGGAAATCTTATACTCTGAAAACTACAAAACACTGTTGAAAGAAAGTAAATAACATCTAAATAAATGGAAATAAATCCCATGTTCATAGATTGGAAGACTTAATACTGTCAAGATGGCAATACTCTCCAAATTTATGTACAGAGTCAGTGCAATCCCTATCAAAATTCCAAATGCCTCTTTCGTAAAAACAGACAAGCAGATCCTAAAATTCATATGGAAATGCAAGGGATAGCATTTCCTTTTACAGAGATATATATTCATAGATACATACAAACATACCTACCTTTGGCTGTCTATCTATCTATCTATCTACACACATATTAGCCAAAACAATATTGAAAATGAAGAACAATGTTGGAGTATTCATACTTCCCTATTTCAAAACTTACTACAAGGTTACAATAATAAAGACAGCTTGGTAATAGCCTAAGTAAAGACAGATAGACCAATGGAGTAGAAATGAGTATCCAGAAATAAACTCTTAAACTTACCGTCAATTACAATGCAAAGTTACACCATGTTCATGGACTGGAAGAATTAATATTGTTAAAATAGCTATACTGCCCAAGGCAATCTACAGATTCAATGCAATCTCTATCAAATTACCAAGGGTATTTTTCACAGAACTAGAACAAATAATTTTAAAATTTGTATGGAACCACAAAAAAACCCATATAGCCAAAACAATCTTGAGAAAGATGAACAGAGCCAGAAGAATCACGCTCCCTGACCTCAGACTATACTACAAAGCTATATTAATCAAGCCAGTATGGTACTGGCACAAAAACAAACACATAGATCAATGGAACAGAATAGAGAGTCCAGAAATAAATCCACACACTTATGGTCAATTAATCTATGACAAAGGAGGCAAGAATATACAACTGGGAAAAGACAGTCTCTCCAATACGTGGTGCTGGGAAAACTGGACAGCTACATGTAAAAGAATGAAATTAGAATATTTTCTCACACCATATACAAAAATAAACTCAAAGTGGATTAAAGACCTAAATGTAAGATCAGAAACCATAAAAACTCCTGGAAGGGGGCTTCCCTGGTGGCTCAGTGGTTAAGAATCTGCCTGCCAATGCAGGGGACATGGGTTCGAGCCCTGGTCCTGGAAGATCCCACATGCTGTGGAGCAGCTATGCCCGTGCACCACAACTACTGAGCCTGCTCTAGAGCCCGCGAGCCACAACTACTGAGCCCGCGTGCCACAACTACTGAAGCCCACACACCTAGAGCCCATACTCCACAACAAGAGAAGCCACTGCAATGATGAGCCCGCGCACCACAATGAAGAGTAGCCCCCACTCACCGCAACTAGAGAAAGCCTACATGCAGCAACAAGGACCCAACATAGTCAAAACTAAATAACTAAAATAAATAAATTTTTAAAAAGAAAAAAAAACAGCAACTCCTGGAAGAAAACATAGGCAGAACACTTTTTGACAAAAATTATAGCAATATTTTTTTGGATCTGTTACCTATGGCAAAGGAAACAAAAGTAAAAATAAACAAATAAGGCCTAATTAAACTTTTAAAAGCCTTTGCACAGCAAATAAAACCATCTACAAAATGAAAAGACAACCTAATGAATGGGAGAAAATATTTGCAAATGACCTGACCAATAAAGGGTTACTATCCAAAATATATAAACAGTTCATACAATTCTATGTCAAAAACACACACAACCCAATTTAAAAATGAGTGAAAGACCTGAAAAGACATTTTTCCAAAGAAGACAAACAGATGGCCAACAGGCACATAAAAAGATGCTCAACATCGCTAATCATCAGACAAATGCAAATCAAAACTACAATGAGATATCACTTCATACCTGTCAGAAAGGTTATCATCAAAAAGACCACAAACCACAAATGCTGGCAAGGATGTGGAGAAAAGAGAACCCTCGGACGCTGTTGGTGGGAATGTAAACTGCTGCAGCCACTGTGGAAAACATTATGGAGGTTTCTCAAAAAACTAAAAATAGAGCTACCATATGATCCAGCAATTCCACTCCTGGGCATACATCCGAAGAATACAAAGATTAATTTGAAAAGATACACGCACCACAATGTTCATTGCAGCATTATTTACAATTGCCAATATATGGAAGCAACCTAAGTGTCCATCAACAGATGAATGAATAAAGAAGATGTGATAGATACAGATATAGATACAATGGAATGTTACTCAGTCATAAAAAAGAATAAAATTTTGCCTTTTGCAACAACATGGGAACCCGGAGGGTATTATGCTTACTGAAATGACTGAGACAGAGAAAGATAGATACTGTATGTTATCACTGTGTGTGGGATCTAAAAAAATAAAACAAGTGAATACAACACAACAGAAACTGACTCACAGATATAATGAACAAACTAGTGGTTACCAGTGGGGAGGGGGAGGGGCAGGAAAAAGGAGAGGGTTAAGATGTACAAACTACTATGCATAAAGTAAATAAGCTACAAGGATATATTGTACAGCACAGGGAATACTGCCAATATTTTATAATAACTTTAAATGGAGGATAATCTATAGAAGTTCTGAATCACTGTGTTGTACACCTGAAACTAATATAATATTGTAAATGAACTATATCAATAAAAAAACGTATGGTCAATTGATTTTTAACAGCAGTACCAATACAAAATTAATGAGGAAAGAGGAGTCTTTTCAACAAATGGTATTGGGACAAGTGAATATCTACCCACTAACAAATGAATCTGGACCCATACTTTATACCATATATAAAAATTAATTTTAAATGGATCACAGACCTTAATGTAAGAGCTAAAACTCTTAGAAGGAAGCACAGGAAGGAAGTAAATCTTTGTGACCTTATTTTAAACACTGGTTTCATAGATATAACACCAAAAGCATACGCAACCAAAGGGAAAAAAAAGATAAACTAGATTTCATCAAAATTAAAAACCTTGGGCTTCCCTGGTGGCGCAGTGGTTGAGAGTCCACCTGCCGATGCAGGGGACGCGGGTTCGTGCCCCGGTCCGGGAAGATCCCACATGCCGCGGAGCGGCTGGGCCCGTGAGCCATGGCCGCTGAGCCTGCACGTCCGGAGCCTGTGCTCCACAACGGGAGAGGCCACAAAAGTGAGAGGCCCGCGTACCACAAAAAAAAAAAAAAAATTAAAAACCTTGGTGCTTCAAAGGTCACCATCAAGAAAGTAAAAAGACAATCCACAGGAGAAAATATTTGCAAATCATATACCTGATAAGGGTCTAATTTTGTTAATGTATAAAGAACTCTTATGACTTCAACAATAAAAAGACAAATAATCCAATTTTTTAAATAGTAAAAGAACTGAATAGATATTTCTCCAAAGAAGACAACACAATGGCCAATAAGCACACGTGAGATTGCTCAACATCATTAGTCATCAGGGAACTGCAAATCAAAACCACAACGAGATATACCACTTTACACTCATCATTAGAGTGACTATTTATAATAAAAAAGTATCGGAGAGGATGTGGGAAATTCGACCCTCATAAACTGCCGGTGGAGATGTAAAATGGCACAGCATCTGTGGAAAACAATTTGGCAGTTCTTCCAAAAGTTAAACATACAGTAAATATGATCCAGTAATTCCATTCCTAGGTATATACCCAAGAGAACTTAAAATATTCATTAAAAAAAATTTGTACATGAATGTCCATAGCAGCATTAGTCATAGGAGTCAAAAAGTACAAACAACCCAAATATCCATTAAACTATGAATGAATATTCAAAATATAGTATATCTAGACAATGAAACATTTTTCAGCCATAAAAAGGAATGAAGTACTGTTACATGGTACAACACGAAAGACTCTTGAAAGTGTGCTAAGTAGATGAAGCCAGATACAAAAGGCCACATATCGTATGATCCATTTACATGAAATGTCCAGAATAGACAAATTCACAGAGACAGAAAGTAGATTAGTGGTGGCCAAGGGATGGAGTGAGGTGAAAATTGGGAATGTACTAATAAGGACAGGGTTTCTTTTTAGGGTGATAAAAATATTCCAAAATTGTGGTGATAGCTGCACAACATAATGAACATTTTAAAAAATCACTGAATTCGATACTATAAAAGGGTAAATTTTATGTTATATGATTATACCTCAATAAAAAATTATTTTTTAACTTAAAAAAAAAATTTAAAAAGCCGAGCAGTGTTGTGCTATCCTAGGTCCCAGGCCAGTGTTGTGAGCATAGTGCATTTAGCCAAAAAAAACATCCAGATGAAGATATTGTTCACAGAGTTGTTTTTCGTGAAGAAAGGGAAATATGTGCAATCTGAAATTCTCTCTCATCCCACAAATCCTTATCTTTCTATATATCCTATCTCTTTGAATGAGTAAGTTGCCATAACCAGAAACTGGGAGTCATTCTAGATTCCTTTTCTCTCTCTGATCCTTTGCATACAATCATTAAATTCCTACCCACTATAGTTCTTAGCTACTATATATTTCCCATTCAGTACCCTCTTCTCTACCCCTACTTGACGACTCTGTCACCTCTCCCTTACACCCTGCTTCTAGTTTGGTTGTCCTTACACCTAACCTACATACTACTATCAGGAAGATCTATTTAAACCAAAAGTCTAACCACTGCAATACTTCAAGGGCTCTCCAGCACCTACATCACTTGGAACAAACTTACGTCTACAACAAGGATCATTGCACATCACTCCCTGAGCCCACTTTACACTCTAGTAATACTGCTCCCAGTCTGCTGTACACACCATGTTGTTTTCATTCCTGCTCTGCTTAAGCTATTGGCTCAGCCTGGAAAGGCTTTCATAAACACTCAAGAAAATGTAATCTCTCCCACCCCTCAATTTCCTCAGCACTTTGTATGTATGCTTCAGTAAGCACTTCATCCGTTTCTACTTTGTTCTATGCTTTTGTCTTCTCTCCCTTAACAGATAGTATGACACCAGTGGCCCAGACTATGTCTTAGTCCATTTAGAACCTCCATATAACTGTCATCTGTATTTACATTCATACATATATAAAATCACTAGACACACTATGGTTGAATAAATGAATACAACGGCAACAGAACTTTTAAATTTACATAATAAGAAAGCGATAACCATAACTGCCCCAAAGTTTAACGGGGTTTTTGACTTTTTTTTTTTTTTTTTTTTGCGGTAGTTGGGCCTCTCACTGTTGTGGCCTCTCCCATTGCGGAGCACAGGCTCCGGACGCACAGGCTCAGCGGCCATGGCTCACGGGCCCAGCCGCTCCTCGGCATGTGGGATCCTCCCAGACCGGGGCACGAACCCGCGTCCCCTGCATCGGCAGGCGGACTCTCAACCACTGCGCCACCAGGGAAGCCCTTGACATTTTTAATACAAATAGTTTTTTTAAAATACGGCGACATAAATGCCCCTAAATATGTCAACAAAGACACCTGTAAACACTTAGTGAGAAAAATCCCTGCAACCTGATTATAAACTGAACCTAAAAAAAAAAAAAAGAAAAAGGAAATTGTGAACACTGGGAGCTCAGGATCTCCAGATTTTACATTAACACGACCTTTCACATTAACAAGACACAGAAAGAAACGAAGAACAATCTCACTTACGGTAAAGCAACTCAAAAAAGCATTCTTTATTAAAAGAAAACGCAGAATTAGAATCCCGATTCCCTATCCAGGCTTAGGTGTCTTTTCAAGCAACCTGAAGTTTCAGTACTAAAGGGAACTCATTTCAGAGTATCTGTCCTCAAGTTTCTCACTGTCGGGGAAACCACGTGTTATTGACCTCTGTTCAAAATAAATAACACGACCGAAAGGCTAATTCATTTTAGGAATCGGGAAACACACCCTTGTAAAGTCCTGCTAAGCTAATGCTCTGTTCACCTTCCTGATCTCCAGGTCCCCTTACACCACACAAAAAAACCGCCCAGGCATCCTAGGAACCTGGCTACTGTCTCGGACACAGGCCGTTGCCCGGCGACAGGTGAGAACTGGCTTCAGGACCTCCGACCACCGCCGCTGAGACCCCAAAGCCAAAGTCGGCTGCTACCTTCCCCGGGCGGCTCCCGCGACCCCTGAGCCAAGTGACCCGGATCGCGCCTGGACTCACCCGGCGAAGCTGTCCCAGGACCAGCCCCAAGTGCGGCTGAGAGACAGTCCCTGGGCCCTCCATGGCGTCAAGGCTGCCCTGGCAGTCGGCGCCGTATCCAGGGCCTGGCCGAGCCACCACCAGCGGTACCGGACACGCAGCGTTCGGTCCGGAACCCAAACCCGCACCGGCAACCGGAGCAGACCACTGCGGAGCCGGCTGCGGGGAGGTGCCAGAGATGAACGGCGCCTACGGGCCTCAAGTGTCCACGCTGCCCAGCCGGGGAGCTTCGGCCCCTAGGTTACGCTTTGCGTCCTGAAGATCCGAAGGTCCAAGCCCGCCCGCATGAGCCTGCGACCTGCACTCTCCTCGCCGCCCTACCCCTCGGTTTGGTTTCGGCCAGACCTCCGCACGGAGGCGGGGTCGCAAGGACTCCGTTAATTTCCCCTCCTACTTCGCGCGAGGTTAGTAGACGTGTCCCGGTCGTTCTCTCTTAAAGGGGCCGGGGCTCTACCTGGCGGAGCTACCAAACCTTGGAAATCGAGAGGCTTGGGGCTGAGAGAATGGGATTCGACCTCCAGGCCTGCTCTGTGGTGTGGGCCGCACCGCCCCGAACGTCAGGACTAGGTCTCAGGAGTCCCCACCTCGGGTGCCGGCGACGAGGCTTCTCCCGGAGGCCCCTCGGCGTAGCCCGGCGGGGTGAGCGCGAAGCGCCCCCTCGGCCCGGGTGCCGGCGCCTGGCCCAGCCCCAGCCCCCATCGCTTTCCTCTCGCAGCCCCGCTAGAGCCTGCTGTCCGCACCCCACGGAAGCCCTGACGGCGTCGTACCCTGAGGGAGCCCGCCGGCCCAGGGAAACCGGCCGCCGTCTTCATTCCTGTCAGAAAATGGCTTGCAGGGCCCGCGCCTCCTGCCAACCGTGTCCGGACTTTGGACAGGAAGGCGTCTCGGGTCAGCTGTGTTCTGGGCAAAGTTTAACCTCTCCCACGCAAGAGGACATCGATCGGGCCTCCTCTGCCCAGCGAAGGGTTCGAGGGCTTTACTCACTTTTACCTGAGTTACCTGGGCACTTGCTGGGCAAAACTCTTTAAACTCCATGAGCTCCTAGTTACCCAAATGCTAAATCAAACCCGTATGGACCTTAGCTGGGCGCGTGCTGTTCTCCTCTGAGGAAGGGAAGCTAAAAGTAGCATCTTGCCCTCTAAATTTAGGACCCTATATTTAGGTCTGTCGAATAAAATACCCAGGGCTGGATCTGTTCTTGGGGAATGGGTTTTAGCTAACACAGGTGTAAAGGATCACCCATCTCTGAGTCTTCTAATTGAAGTCCTTAATGAAGCAACTCAAAAAGCCACAGATACTTCTTCCTAAACAAATCACCCGAGAGAACTCAATAATTGAACAGAATCTTAGATCCTTAGGAAACTTCCCTAATGTTAAGCTCTAGCAGCAACAGAACTATTGTGCCAAAAAGAATCCAGAAATGGCCCAAGTTCACGGCAAGTGATTTTCAGGACCAAAATGCAGACTAGTTTTTTGGAACTCAAAGTGCTCTCTCTCATTTGCCACATCAGCTTAAGGAGTTTCAGGAACTTTCACAAGTAGCAAAGAGTAGCAGAAATTGCTTAATAATTCTCCATTTTTAAGGTATTACACAACCTTCATATGTGTTGGACAGTGTGTGCTGAAACTAAACTATGTGAATAGTTCACTAAAATCAGAACAGAAGGGGCTTCCCTGGTGGCGCTGTGGTTAAAAATCCGCCTGCCAGTGTAGGGCACATGGGTTCGAGCCCTGGTCCAGGAGGATCCCACATGCCGCAGAGCAACCAAGCCCGTGCGCCACAACTACTGAGCCCGTGCTCTGGAGCCCACGAGCCACAACTACTGAGCCTGTACTCTAGAACCCATGCTCCGCGACAAGAGAAGCCACTGCAATGAGAAGCCCGCGCACTGCAACGAAGAGTGGCCCCCGCTCGCTGCAACTAGAGAAAGCCCGCATACAGCTACGAAGACCCAATGCAGCCAAAAATAAATAAACTAATTCATTAATTAATTTTAAAAATCTAAACAGAAGCATAACCAAAATTTAGAATTTCAAAGGATCTTAGAACAACAACATATGCCTCAATTAAAACACTGTATTACTGAATGAAAATTCTTCAGTTAGTCTGAACATTTTCAGGGAACTCCAGAATCGTTAGCTTTCAGGATTTATTTACAACGTAAAACATTTTTTTAAAAATCCCTTTGCCCTCCCTGAGACAGTCTGTGTCCTTTTCTAGTTTTTCAATAATTACCATTCCAAATATTAAAAACATAGAGCAGGGACAAAAGGATAAATGAAATTTAAAAGAAAAATCTACAAGTTTCCCCATGGCAAAAACAGTAAAACTTAAACTCAATGCCAGGTTCAAACCTAATTTCTTTTCTGCACATTTAATAGTCATATAGAAACTTACCTCTTCCTCTAGATGTTTCAATTCCATTTTTTAAAAGGTTCATGTTAATATATTCTAATATGTAAATAAAGTTCTACTAAGCTCCTCATATCCTTGAGAAAGATTTCAGATTCTAATACATCCTGCACTCTTGTGTTTCCACACTGTGATCCTGCTTTGACACTTGTGTGGCAAAGGGGTGCTATAGGTGGAGTTGTGACTACCAACCCATAATCTAATTTCATGGACATAACTCCTGATTAATTCTTCCTTAAATGTCATGCCTAGTACTACCCTCTTAAAATCTACAATTGAAAAGAGAAATACTAAATTAGGTAACTGATAAAAATAAAATTGAATGTTTTATTTTATATTATATTCATATAGAGTACATGATTTTTACCATGTGAAAGATATCAAAGTTTGTCCTCCTTAAGTAGATATGGGATTTTGCCATCTTATATAAGCTTACTTTAAAGGAAATGGAGAACAAATGCTGTTAGTGTTTGTGACAGCTGCTAGAAAGCATACAAGCACATTGGAAACATGCTAACCAGTAAACCTTGTCCACAACCTAGAAACTGATTTCCCTTATGAAGGGCCCTGTTGCTAAACTGTAAACACTAGTTACTCCCATTTAATTAAACAGTCAGTGTCACAGGCTGTACGATCTAGTCCTTCAAAAGAAAGTCAAACATGCTGAGCCACATCTTCATTCTCTGCACTAGTGATGTAAGAGTTGTTCTCAGAACATACTAAATCAGGAGCTACCTGTTGAACAAGAGCTGGGGAATTTCCATTGTTTATTCCACATATAAATGAATATATTTATATATTTTTTATTCTAGTTAAGAATATATAAAGGTTAGAACCCAAAGAGCCTCCTCAATTATAAAATAAAATAGATTAAAAAGTGGTGTTGATTCCTATTACTTAAACAATTCAAAAAAAGTATTTTGTATACAAAATCTAACTAAAATTATCAGCGAATAGAAACAATTACCTGAAGCATTTAGGCAAGAAGAAAAGGAAACACTTTTGCCTACATTTAACTGGAAAATTGCTCAAATTTTCCATTTACTTCAGCTATTATGGATGCTTAATAGACCCACTAAGACTTAGCATTCCTGACCTGGCAGAAACTCTTCAGAGCATTTAGCCCAAACATTATGAACTTAAAGCTGTATAGAGGCCAAACAGTTGAAATAAGTATAGGGAAATGAAAACCACATGTCTATTCAATGCAAGCGCTATTCAGCTTGAGCTTCGTGTTGCCACAGAAGAACGGAAGACTATGTATTACAGTCTTCTACTTCTTCAAGAGAACGCAGAAATCCAGATTTTTATATGAACTAACCTTTTAAATGTAGTCAACTGGTTCATAATTTTTAAACAATGTTCAAGCCAGCCAATGACCAGTCTGTCATCTAGTCTCTGCTACTGATATTACAGTTTTAAACCAAGACTTCCCCAGAGAACAAGTGACTCTCCAAGGTCACAAGATAATTAACAAATTTAACTTCAATATTTTCATGTCTGAAGAATTTCAACCAAAATGGTTCAAGTAAAATGTATTTGATGATATTTAATGAGTCCACAAAAGTAAGCTTACTTAGCATAGCCTGTATTAAGTAAGCACTTTATATGAAAGGTGAATATGGTGTACTAATAAATTATTTTTTAATTTAGTAACTTCACTGGTATAATTTATGGGAGAGGGGGATGACAAGTGAGGGCTATGTCAGTTGGACATACTAATAAGTAGAATTAATTAAATGGGTAGTTGAAAGTTTTATTATGACTATTTTTATAAATTACATCATTATTATTAGTTTTCCTTTTCTCCTATGCTAGAGCAGATTTCTAAGTAATGTTTTTAATCAACATCTTCAACACCAAATCATACAGAGTAAATTAATCACTTCTCTGAACTTATTTACCAAGTAATGTCAACTCTCTGGAAACCAGCAAAGAAATAAAGTAAGGAGGAAGCCTCTGAAAGCAAAACAATATGTGTCATTAAGCCTAGTTTTCACAAATACTCTTACAGTCAGTGGCACCTGGTCACCCTAAATAAAAATCTGGTAAATTATCCTCACTTTTCCATTTTCTTTTCCTTGCTACATTTGATCAATCATTAAATCCAATGAATTCTATCTACAAAAATCTACCTAGTTTGTCCTTCCAATCATTTTAACAACCACTATCAGATATTAGGCCAAAGGTTAAAAAATGTGGCTAGTGGGCCAGACCCAACCCACAGAATGTTTTGTCTGAACTGCATGATATTTTTTCTAATCTAAATATTTGCCAGCATTTAAAATTGGGAAATTTCACACAAAAGAACCCAGATTTCCAACTTTTCCTGAAATATCAGAAGATCTGGCAAAAACCAGGCTGAAGGTAAGTAGCAGCTACATGTTTCAGAGAAGGCATACACTCTCCAGTTGGTTACAGCTCTCACCTTTACCTGTGCTGCACTCATTTCATTTGAGTTTATAAACCCTGTTTTAGACCTTCACCATTTATTTCCTGAACTAAAGTGATAACTTCTTGATTGGCCTCCCTGCCTCTGGTCTTTATCCGGTTCAATTCTTATTTGACAATGTTGACAGATAGACTTTAAAAATGAAAATTTTTCAGTTCACTCCCTACTTAAAATTCCTCAATAGTGCCCCATCATTTAAAAGATAGAGTTCAACTTCCTATCATAACATGCAAAGCTGTTTTTTACATAATCCCAGTATACAACTTCAGTCTCACTTTGTATTCAATCAGACTGAATTGTTTATAGATCTCCAAAAATGCCAAGCTCTCTCCCACTCCTGTGCTTTTAAAAATGCTCTCTCCTCAACCTAGAATGTTTATCCTTTCTTGCCTGGCTAACTCCTACTCTTTCTTCAATATCAGCTCAAGTAAGATCTCTTCTGGGACATTTTCCCAGGATCCTCGTCCACACCCTCTCTACCTACCACTTCCAATCAGTCTACTAGGCAGCTCTTCCTGTATATCAGTAGCATCCTGTGGCTATTACGGCACCATATTATAATTATTGCATTTTTTTCACTGGTGTCCTCCAACTAGAGTGAACTCCTTGAAGGCAACCACTGTTAAATTTCATCTTAAGGGCCTCCCTGGTGGCGCAGTGGTTGAGAGTCCGCCTGCCGATGCAGGGGATACGGGTTCGTGCCCCGGTCTGGGAGGATCCCATATGCCGCGGAGCGGCTGGGCCCGTGAGCCATGGCTGCTGAGCCTGCGCATCCGGAGCCTGTGCTCCGCAACGGGAGAGGCCACAACAGTGAGAGGCCCGCGTACCACAAAAAAAAAAAAAAAAAAAAAAAAAAAAAAAAAAAATTTCATCTTAAAATGTAAATGAGAAGACAAAAGTACTTCCTCAATTATTTATTTGGTAGCAGTAGATGAGAAAAGGAACAAACATTTGTAAAAGGCCTCATGTGCCAAGTACTACAGCTAGGTCCTTTTGCAATATTTCATTTACAATAAATGAGACAGAATTTAATAGGATTTACAATAAATGAAAAAGTGGACAGATTTTAGAATTTTAGTTATGACTTGGTTAAATTTTGAGGTACTAGTTGCTTTTGCAAGATTCTCACATTACACCATTCTGAGGTCACAGCTGTCATTCAAATACTAATAATTTGCTTAAGATTAATTTTCAGTTCATATTATTTCTGAGTTAACTCTTAGTGTAATTTCCCCTGATTTGAAAAAAAGGAGAAGGAAAAATCCCAAATGCTCAAGATCAACAAAGCTTAAGGAAAGTTTTAGAAAAAATCCTTAACAACATCCATGCAACAAAACATTCATGTAAGGAGAAAGCTTACATGTAAGATCTTATGTAAAGAGAAATATTATGTAACACTCACATAGGAAGGATTCACTCAAACATAATTTTCAGCTGTTCCTATACTTAGTAAAATAGGTAAAATTATTGAAAAACATCTAAAACGTCAACTTACCCTTTCTGTAAGAACTACAATTGGTGAAAACGCAGAATTCAGGAAATCATAAACATCAATTTGAAATAAATATTTCAGAATCTGACACTCAGAAGCATCTTCTGTCAATTTATAAATAAAAATATGTTAACACTTGATACGATATAATTTTGAATCTAATTTTTTCCTTACTTGCTGCATTGGAGAACAAATAGCTTGTTTCTTACCTTTTTGAGAAACATAATTTTGAGAAGACAAAGAGTAATCAGTTGAAAAGATCTGACTGTTTGACAGGGTATTTTCCACAAATGTGTCTATTTCCACTTGAGTAGGCCTTTCAGTGCCTAGTGATGTTTTTGATTTTTCATCATTATTTTCAGAAGACAGAGTTTTGAAATGTACTTCTTCATGAATTCTCATAGATAGCTCTATTTTAGAGACCATATCTGCAAATAAATAAGGAGAAATATTTGGGATTCTTTTTTACATGCTTGCTTTGTTGTGGGCTTCCTATTTTTTTTTCTAGTCAGGTCATTCTTTGAATCTTGTGGGCATTGTGATACTTCATTATGGAAAGAATTCATTAAAACATAAATTTGTAGCCTCTGTTAGTTGCTACTTCTTTTTTTTTTTTTTTTTTTTTTTTGTGTGTGTGGTACGCGGGCCTCTCACTGTTGTGGCCTCTCCCGTTGCGGAGCACAGGCTCCGGACACACAGGCTCAGCGGCCATGGCCCACGGGCCCAGCCGCTCCACGGCATGTGGGATCTTCCCGGACCGGGGCACGAACCCGCCTCCCCTGCATCGGCAGGCGGACTCTCAACCACTGCGCCACCAGGGAAGCCCCAGTTGCTACTTCTGATGTAATAAATTACCACACACTTAGCGGCTTAAAGAATACAAATATATTCTCTTAGAGTTCTGGAAATCAGAAATCCTAGAACCAAGGTTTTGGCAGGGCTGTGTGTTCCTTCTGGAGGCTCTAGAGGAGAACCCATTTCATTGCCTTTTCTACCTTCTGGAGTGCATCTGCGTCCTTTGACTCATGGCCCTGTATATATGAAGATATATATGTACATCTCAAGAACTTTCATTTAAAAAGGATTACCAGGCTTCCCTGGTGGCGCAGTGGTTAAGAATCAGCCTGCCAATGCAGGGGACACGGGTTCGAGCCCTGGTCCAGGAAAATCACACATGCCGCGGAGCAACTAAGACCATGCACCACAACTATTAAGCCTGTGCTCTAGAGCCCATGAGCCACAACTACTGAGCCCGCAGGCCTAGAGCTCATGCTCCACAGCAAGAGAAGCCCACACACTGCAACGAAGTGTAGACTCTGCTTGCCACAACTAGAGAAAGCCTGTGCGCAGCAACAAAGACCCAATGCAGCCAAAAATAAATAAAAAATAAATAAATTTATTTTTAAATGAATAAATTTATAAAAAATAATAAAAATAATAAAAAATAAAAAGGATCACCCTTCCCCAAAATAAAGAAACATATATGTCATAATTTTACACATTTGTAATGTTGCATCATATGCATACCATGGCATCATATGCATACATGTGCATACCATGTCAAATAGCCATCAATTTAAGACACTTCAATTTTCAAACATAGTTTAAACTGATCACCTGATTCAATGAACTAATCGAACAGGATTTAAAAAAAGAAGTTCTAACTAGTCCTAGCCTGATTTATAGTATTCAAGTAAATTGTGGGATTTATTCCTCAGTTACTTTTTAAGACAAGGATAGAAAAGTATCAGTGCAGCCCTGAAAAACAATATTAAAGAATAGTCCTAACTGAATTATTCAATGTCTAACTTTGCTCTTTGAGTTATGAATTTAACACATGGCTTTGATGCTGTCACTTACTTAGCATTGTTTAAAAGATGAAAGTCCCAAGTAAGCAAACACATGTCTGTAACTTACTCATGCCACCTGTGGACATTAAACTTAAAAATGAACAATCAACTCAGGAGTCTTAATACAATGGGACTGTTGTAAATATAGGACTCAAATAGTGATCTACAATGATGTTTAATGGCATTAGGGGAAAAAAAGGCTTATTCGACAATTAATTACACCAAATTTATATGTGCCTAATTTGGTTTATTTTAAATATTGTTTTACACTGCATTTGAAATAAATATATGTGAAGAAAATGAAAATTTCCTATAATAATTTCATATTTGATTATACTTTTGAGGTATTATTTTCACATTACTTAAATCTAAGCTTTAAGATTTACATTAGAAGCCAAAACAATCTTGAAAAAGAAGAGCTGGAGGAATCAAGTTCCCTGACTTCAGACTATACTACAAAGCTACAGTCATCAAAATAGTATGGTACTGGAACAAAGACACATGGATCAGTGGAACAGGATAGAGAGCCTAGAAATAGACCCATGCACTTATGGTCAATTAATCTAGAACAAAGGAGGTAAGAATATACAATGGAGAAAAGATGGTATCTTCAATAAATGGTGCTGG
Organism: Hyperoodon ampullatus; assembly: GCF_949752795.1. NCBI lineage: Eukaryota > Metazoa > Chordata > Mammalia > Artiodactyla > Ziphiidae > Hyperoodon > Hyperoodon ampullatus. The sequence goes on along the minus strand of NC_136916.1, from coordinate 120,264,580 downwards.
GAAAACTGAACAGCTACATGTAAAAGAATGAAATTAGAACATTCTCTAATACTGTATACAAAAATAAACTCAAAATGGATTAAAGACCTAAATGTAAGACTGGATACTATAAAACTCCTAGAGGAAAACATAGGCAGAACACTCTTTGACATAAATTGCAACAGTATTTTGGGGGATCTGTTTCCTAGAGATGGAAATGGAAACAAAACCAAAGATAAACAAATGGGACCTAATCAAACTAAAATGCTTTGCACAGCAAAGGAAACCATAAGCAAAACAAAAAGACAACCTACGGAATGGGAGAAAATATTTGTGGATGATGCAACTGACAAGGAATTGATTTCCAAAATATACAAACAGCTCAATATCAAAAAAGCAAACAACCCAATCAAAAAAATGAGTGGAAGACCTAAATAGGCATTTCTCCAAAGAAGACATCTGGATGGCCAAGAAGCACATGAAAAGATGTTCAATGTTGCTAATTATTAGAGAAATTCAAATCAAAAGTACAAAGAGGTATCACCTCACACCAGTCAGAATGGTTATCATCAAAAAACCTACAAACAATAAATGCTGGAGAGAGTGTGGAGAAAGGGGAACCCTCTTATACTGTTGGTAGAAATGTAAACTGATACAGCCACTATGAAGAACAGTATGGAGGTTTCTTAAAAAACTAAAAATAGAACTACCATATGATCCAACAATCCCATTCCTGGGCATATATCGGGAGAAAACTATAATTTGAAAAGATACATGCACCCCAATGTTCATAACAGCAATATTTACAAATAGCCAAGACATAGAAGCAACCTAAATGTCCATCGACAGATGAATAGATAAAGAAGATGGTATACATATACAATGGACTATTACTCAGACATAAAAAAGAATGAAATAATGCCATTTGCAGCAACATTGATGGGCCTAGAGATTATCATATTAAATGAAGTAGGTCAGAGAAAGACAAATATCATATGATATCACTTATATGTGGAGTCTAAAAAATGATACAAATGAACTTATTTACAAAACAGAAATAGACTCACAGACATAGAAAACAAATTTATGGTTACCAAAGGGGAAAGTGGGAGAGAGATAAATTAGGAATTTGGGATTAACAGTTATACACTACTGTATATAAAATGGATAAACAACAAGGTCCTAATGTATAGCACAGGGAACTATATTCAATACCTTATAATAACCTAATATAGAAAAGAATCTGAAAAAGAATATACATATATTCTTATACATATATATTCAGTTATATATGTATAAGTGAATCACTTTGCTGTACACCTGAAACGTTGTAAATCAACAATACTTCAATTTTAAAAAGTACATTAGATACAGATATGACTTTCTTACAATTGTTAATAAATTAATAAACAGAATTTTAATTCAAATAAAATAATGAATAGTTTTCATATTTAACTGTACTTGGGAAATTCATTATTTAAATAAGCTCAGTTTGGAGTCCTTTTGTAAAATGGAGTCCTAATATCCTAATATTCCCTTAGGATCTATTAATATTGTAATATAAATAATTGTTCCCTAATTTATCTGTTTTGTAAATTCTTATCTCAGGATATTAGCTTTTTGTAAATGTGGTTATCTCAAACCTCAGCTTTTCACAAATGCTTTTTCAAGATCAGTGATTCATTTTCCTTATGCACTCTTTCTAAATAAGTCAAGTTTTCATTTGTTATTCCCTAAAAGAGTTGTTGAGGGCTTCCCTGGTGGCACGGTGGTTGAGAGTCCGTCTGCCGATGCAGGGGACATGGGTTCGTGCCCCAGTCTGGGAAGATCCTACATGCCACGGAGCGGCTGGGCCCATGAGCCATGGCCACTGGGCCTGCGCATCCGGAGCCTGTGCTCCGCAATGGGAGAGGCCACAACAGTGAGAGGCCCGCGTACCGCAAAAAAAAAGAGTTGTTGAAATTATCTGAAAATATTGTCTATTTTAGCTATTTCTCCAATATTGAGAAAATAGTCTGTGGTTTTATCTGAATCCCTCTTTCAGTATTCTTCTTTTTTCTTTTTAGTATTTATTTATTTATTTGGCTGTGTCGGGTCTTAGTTGTAGCACTTGGGATCTTTGTTGCGTCATGCGGGATCTTCCATTGCTGCGTGCGGGCTCTTCGTTGGGGCTCTCAGGCTCTAGAGCACGCAGGCTTAGTTGTCCTGCAGCATGTGAGATCTTAGTTCCCCAATCAGGGATCAAACCCGCGTCCCCCTGCATTGGAAGGCAGATTCTTAAACACTGGACCACCAGGGAAGTCCCTAGTATTCTTTTTTTAAAACAAACTTTGCATGACCCCAGCTTGTTTTTCATTTAATTAATAGTGAAATGTTTTGAAGTATTTATATAGTAAGACATCTTTTTTCTGAAACTTAAAGGAATTTCTTAACATTTTTATAAAAGACCCTCAAAACTAGTTATAATTGCATAAATGCCCTGTTCTCATTTGACTATCTACCAAGTTATTCATATTTAGAAATTCTCCCAGTATCACTATATGAAATGATAAATAAGTTCTACTAAAATGATATTCAGAATGCCTTGAAGTTTCTATAAATAAGCTCTAAAATATTTTTATATATCTATATTTTGAATACTGTATTTCTGGGCCTGATATTGTTTTCTTTTAGTCTCTCTTCTTTCCAATTACTCATCTGCTTTTTCACAAATATTCCCTTAGGACCTAACAAGCTTAGAACAAAGTAATTTCCTCTAGCCTTTGAAAATCTAGGTCTCTAATGTTTTCAGTCATGAAAATCATCACACCACCTTTCTTATTTAGAAAAGGGTTAGAATCTAAAGTCTATATTCTGGTTGAGGATGTTGATCAAGTAAAGAACTCATATTTTGTAGAATATTAAGAAATAACATATAGTTCTTCTGGAAATTCAAGATAATCAACCAGCACCAGTGAAATGTGTTTCCTTCTGAGTTTGCAACATTGTTGATCTCTTCCTGTGAAAGTTTTTCTGTCATTCTAGGTCGATTGTTTCTGTATTATTGGCCAATATTTGTTGGGTTTCTAATCTGTCCATCATAGAGACATCAGAATGGAGATGTGGGAAAGTCATGTTATATAATTCTTTACTTAAAATGCTATCCACTTGTTTTTAATCATAGGAGTTGCTAGATACCTGGACATCTAGATCTAGAAGTATCCTCTGATACTCTGCTCTCTTCTATTGCCCTCTGTTGATCTCCTAGAATTGAGAGACTTGAAGAAAGCTGAAAACTTTTTACATTGTTTTTGCTTGAGTTTCCTTATTATCTTGTAAACTTAAAGAAAACCCTTGTTATCATAGATCTTCTTGGGGGGAGGAGCTATAGATCTAGAATAAAATATCATTCAGGAATAAAGACAATTTTAAATTACCTTAGCTTAGGTTTCTGAGAACACCATTCAGATATAGCTATATTGGGAAAGTGTAAATGAGCTAAAAAGTGAGTGCAAATAAGAAAAAATTCTCACCTAACAGAACAGGAAGTCAATGAACATCATCTAAAATAGGTTACTCAAAGAAGAATATAAATATTTTATTTAGAAAATAGAGATAAACACTAAAAGAAATTTTCTTAAAAAAATAAAGGAGGGCTTCCCTGGTGGTGCAGTGGTTGAGAGTCCGCCTGCCGATGCAGGGGACACGGGTTCGTGCCCTGGTCTGGGAAGATCCCACATGCCACGGAGCGGCTAGGCCCGTGAGCCATGGCCACTGAGCCTGCGCGTCCGGAGCCTGTGCTCCTCAACGGGAGAGGCCACAATAGTGAGAGGCCCGCATACCGCAAAAAGAAAATAAATAAATAAATAAATAAATAAATAAAGGAAATTATTGTCCCTGGGACAGAGGTAGAAGTAGAAATGGACAGAGGGAACAGAAATTGCTTTTGTTAAAAAAAAAAAAAAACCTTAGCACTATTTATATTTTTAACCTGTTTATGTATAATAGTTTGATTAGAGCTTATTGTAAAATACCTTGAGATCTCCTTGAAACATCCATATATAGCCAATCATTCTTTGTCCCTTGGGATTTTATTTTATGATATTAAGATCTACTAAATCCCACAGTAAACCAGAAATTGATAAAAGGGTGATTGATAAAGTTGTTGTTGATTATTGAGTATTTTGAGAAACATGGATTCCTGGATGTTTCATGTGATTTGCACTCTTAAAAATAGATTATGTTTAATGTATGGACACCAAGCGGGGAAAGTGGGGGGGAGGGGTGGTGGTGTGATGAATTGGGAGATTGGGATTGACATATATACACTAATATGTATAAAATAGATAACTAATAAGAACCTGCTGTATAATTTTTTTAATTAGATTATATTTTAAAAAGAAATCATATTATAGATATTTTTATACTAACCTGGCTGACTGTATCCGTTTTTCAACATCATATCTTCTGTATTATCTGTGGGGTAATACTCAACTGAAAATTCTTCTCTTTTATCATTTTCACCTCCATTATTTTCATCCAGTGTCTCTTTGGGAAATGGCAATTCTGTCTCCTTTAGAATGTTCTGGAAGTTCCAGGGGTTGTCAAAAGTATACAAGAACTTTTTAAAATATGGTAAAGTATCAGAATCATCTGTTTTCTCTAAGACCCTTTTCTTGCCTATTTGATTTTCAGTTTCCATAATTTTTATTATTTTTATTTCTTGTTCCTTATCAGGGTCAAATTCACTTGTTGGAGGTTGTCCATGTTTATATCCCCCACCTTCTTCATTTTTTCCATCATCTGATATAATTTTATCTTCATTAGCATATGAAAATCCTAGCATAGCAAAACCAAAATCAAACCAACTTGGCTTGAGAATTGAGCTATCATTAGTGGCTGTGTCTTCTTTTTCTGTTAATATTTCTGTACACGGAATGGTGGGTTCTTCCTCAGAGGATATGGAACTAGGAACATCTTGTAATGGTGGGTTGCTTTCTTTGGACAATAATTCAAGCCCTGTATCCTCACCCCCAAAACCAAAATAACTTGTAAATCCACCACCAAACCAACCAGTGTCTTGAGGATTGAGGATGTGCTCTGACTCAGACACTAGTTCAGACTGTTTCTTTGGCACTGAATCAAATTCTGATTCAAGTTCTTGCTTATGTTCTGTTTTGGGCTCACCATTGTTTAATCCCTCTGGGTCGTTCTCATCTTCCACTGTTATTTTTCTACTTCGAAATGAGCTTTCTTCTAGAGGTTCAGTAACTGATTCAAAAGTCTTTTCTCCAGCTTGGTCCTTTCCAAATCCAAACCATCCTTTCACTTCAGGAATAGCTGAGGATGGTAGGACATGATCCCCTTCTGGAATAAGATACTGTTCCACATTTCCAGCTTCTACTGCTTCCCAGTCTTTTGATTCACTAGTACTTCTGATATCTTCAGGAGCCTCTGATGCTGGAAATTGGTCTTCAAACAAAGTACTTTCAGAAGTTGAATAAAAGCCAAGGTCTATCTGCAAATCACTTTCATATACTCTAGATTTGGGCTCCTTGCCTTCTTCATATGGATATATTTTTTCACCATTATCACTGTTTAACTCACTATCTTCATTTTCAAATGTGTAGCTTATTCCAAGAAGACAGAGAAAGTCAGATTCCTGAAAGAAAAAAGTTACGATGGACATTAATATATAAAAACTCCTTGTTTCTCTGAAATCATTTAAAATGGATGAGTATGATTTTCCCAAGGCCACACAACTAGCTCAACAGCAGAGCAAAAACTCCTAATCTCAAACACTTGTATCATAACTGACTTTTCAGGGTTAATGATATAAACCTAAATGAAAATCCTCTTGCATTAGGATTTATTTATTATCAAATAATTGAAGAAATTCAGAAGCAGAGGCAATCAAGTATTGAGTATATTCTGCAAATAAACTCTAGTGAACAGGGGTACATGGCCACAAAATCTTGCTCCTGGTAAGGGTACACTGAATGGACATATGCAGCTGTGCAGCGCTTTCAGGGAGGGGAATTTACAGCACATGGTCACAGCTCAGACAAACCAAAGACTCTAAAGCATGAAGGCCTGGTTAGAAGTTGAACTAAAAAAAACTTCATTTTTTTGGCTGCGTTGGGTTGTAGCTGTGACACGTGGGCTTCTCTCTACTTGTGGCATGCGGGCTCCAGGGCACATGGGCTCTGTAGTCCGTGGCATTCAGGTTGAGCCATGCGAGCTCAGTGGTTGTACTGTGTGGGCTCAGTTGCCCCGTGGTATGTGGGATCTTAATTCCCCGACCAGGGATCGGACTTGTGTCCCCTGCATTGGAAGGTGGATTCTTTACCAATGGACCACTGGGGAAGTCCCCACTTAGACTTCTTTTATTGAGATATTGCATGTAGCTGATGGAAGCAGTGATCCCCTTGCTCATCTCACAAAACAACCAAATCATCAAGAAGAAAAATGGTGAAGCTATTTTTTTTTAATCTGAAGGTATGAAACAGTGATATACACTGCTCTTTGGATATCACCATTATGAAATGAGAATAAAGCTCAGAATTTTACAAAAATAAACTTCAGAATTGCAATTTTACAGTATTTTTTGGCATTGCAACATCGTAGGTGATTAACAACAGACGCTGGAGCCAAACACTCTGGGTTCAAATCCTAATCCTGCCGTTTACTAGCTCTGTGACCTTGGGTGAATAGGATGACCTTTCTATGCCTCAGTCTCCTCATCTGTAAAATGAGAATAATGACAGTACCTACATTATAGAGGTGTTGTGAGGATTAAATGAATCAAGTAATTAAAATAGCAACTGTTGGGCTTCCCTGGTGGCGCAGTGGTTGAGAGTCCGCCTGCCGATGCACGGGACACGGGTTTGTGCCCCGGTCCGGGAAGATCCCACATGCCGTGGAGCGGCTGGGCCCGTGAGCCATGGCCGCTGAGCCTGCGTGTCCAGAGCCTGTGCTCCGCAACGGGAGAGGCCACAACAGTGAGAGGCCCGCGTACAGCACACACACACACAAAAATAGCAACTGTCTCTAGTAAATACTAGCCTAACCTAGCCCAAGTTTACACTACCCCAGATGAGCCAGTCATGCAAGGATAAAAAGGCCCAACCCCTTGCCTCTATTCAGGACAAGCCTGAAAGGCCATTCCAGCTTCAAAGCTCCTTATGGAATCACCTGAAACCTTTGTTGCAACTGGATCACAGTTCAACTTCTCTGCCCAGTCCTGCTTTTTCTTGTATTCCCTCACAGGTGCTATTCCCAAGAGTACTCCCTAGTAAACCTCTTGGATGCAAAGATCCATCTCGGAGTCTATTTCCCAGGGAATCTGACCTAAGAATTTGGGCCTTCTAGGGACTTCCCTGGTGGTTCAGTGGGTAAGACTCTGCACTCCCAACGCAGGGGTCCCGGGTTCGATCCCTGATCGGGGAACTAGATCCCACATGCATGCCACAACTAAGACCCGGTGCAGCCTAAATAAATACATGTTTTTTAAAAAATAAAGAATTTGGGCTTTCTATATGCTTATTATGTGCTCTGCACTGTGCCAGGTGCTGAAATTCTACAGTAAACAATAGAAAAATGTAATTATAGATTGTGATAAGTGCTATGTAGGAAGTAAACAGTAAGCTGTGATTAAGAATCAGTAATTCCTTTAGAATCATCATGGAAGAGCTCTCTGAGGCACTGATATTTCAGCTATGACCTAAAGGATAAAAAGGAACTAACCAGGTGAAGAACTTAGGGGAAGCATTCCAAACAGAGGGAACAGCCCGTTTGGGTTTCTGGGCTAGGAAAGAGCTTGGCATGTTCTAAGAACTATCAATAGGCCAGTGTGGCCAGGAGCATAGTGAGTGCAGGGAGAGTGGCACGTGACAGGGTCAGCAGCCGGGGCAGCAGCAGATCATGTAGAGCCAGGGTAAGGAGTCAGGGCTTGATTCCAGGTTCAATGCAAAGCCATAAAAAGGCTTTAAACCAAGCGAATGACATGATCTGATTTCTTTGGTTTTGTATCTATAAGATCCATTGCTGTCTGGAGAATGAATTGGAAGAGGGCAAAAGTAGAGGCAAGGAGACCAGTTAGAAACCTACTGCAGTGTTCTACTCAAGAGACAATGATGCTTTAAATCAGGGCTATGGGGAGAGTAAAAATGAAGAGAAGACAGATATATTTTGGAGACAGAACTGACGGGACCAGTAGTTATACAGTGAATAGACAGTTAATCCCAGAATTTGTGCTGGAAAAGAGCCAGATAATAGTTTACTAACTAGGCAGACTGACGTCACACTGACCTCATGTAAGGTAAATAGGCTTAACCTGGAATGTGAATTAAATGGGCTAATCAAATTCACATATTGAAGAGTCACCTTCTGATTCCCATTCTCATTATCAAGCCCAGCATTATCAAGCTCATTTAAAACTCCAACAGCAAAAGAGGTTTACAGATATGAGACCTAGAGAGTGTGATGGGAAATAAACTCTGTCCCAGTAGGAAAATAACATTAGTAATAATAAAGGACAATAACATTAGTAATAATATCTAACACTTACATAGCACTTACTAAGTGCTGTTCTATGTACTTTACATATGCTCTTTTTTTACTCAATAAATTTGTTGAGGTAACACTATATTATAATCATCATCTTCATTTTACAGATGAGAAAAAAGGCACACAAGACCACATGGCAACTAAGTGGCTGAGTCAGGCTTTGAACCCAGTCCACCTCCAGAATCCATGCTCTTAACCACTATACTCTACTGCCTGTTAATTTTTCAGTAAGCAAAATCCTTGTCATCAATCTCGTCTTACCTGATTTTATTCACATACTCAAACTATTCCTAGAGTGAGTTTTCAGACTATTTTATATATCCACTATATAAGATGTATAACTGATGGGCACTTATACCACAGAAAACTGTTTTAGCCAAAAAATTCTAAATTCAGTTAATAATTGATAAAGCAACTATACTCCAATATCAATTAATAAAAATAAATAAATAAAATAAAATAAATAATACATTCATTATAAAAGAAGAAGAAAAAAAACTATTGGTAATTGGAAAAGAGAATTCTTGGGTGTTTACAACAACTATTTCTTTTGTTAGAGAAAATAAAATTTTCTTTAATAAATAAATACATAAATTCAATTAATAACCGAAATGAGTTTACTCACTTTTGTTGATATTTCAACTTCCTCAGATATGAACACCTCTTCAATCTGGACTGCATCTCTGGGAAAATACCCAAAGTCCTTTCCTTTCTATCAAAATGAAGAATGAAGATTAGCAAGTAAGAGTGATCAGAGCAATAATAGCCATTGAGCTTAATTTTGTTTCATGTCCTTGGCTTTCATCTATTTCAAATTACAAACATTAACAGCTTTCATTTACCATCTAAAAGCAAGTCAGTGAAATCATATTCCTTTTGCTACTCGACAGAACAGCATAAATCTGAGGGAACAAAGGGCCAAGCTATAAAATGCCACTTTTTCAGATTTCAGAGGGAAAACCACACATTTTCTTTCTTTTTCTGTTCCTAATGACCTTTCTTGCCCGGGAGGACCACAGATTTACACTAGTAAACCTGGAATATCAAAAAGCAAGAGAATGGTGACTGTAGCCAAGCAAGATGGAGCTGTGACACATGCAGCATTTTCAGGATGTCAAAATTGGGTAAGATGTTTAAACTCTGAAGGACTGAGGTGGATTCATCAAGATAGTAAAGATCTATGAGTCTTCCAGGGTGCATTTGGTTCCATACAACTTTTCTGAGGGTACCTTGGTAACGGAGATCCTCTCAATCGGTTTAAGTGCATACAAGATGTCCCCCAAGGGTGAAGGCTTCACATAACCACTCTCAGCCCATTTCCCATCCCTGTCAAACTTTAAACAGCATATTCCTTTTGTCCCTTTGATTCAGCACCATTATACCTCAACTGTGATTCTTCCAGCTCTTCAGTTGCTGCAATTATTTGGAAACTGACAGAATGAACTCCACAGTGTGGCTTCTTTTTCTTGGCCATGACAGTGGGGCTTGTGGGATCTTAGTTCCCTGACCAAGGATTGAACCCGGGCCCTCCAGCAATGAAAGCCCAGAGTCCTAACCACACAGTGTGGCTTCTTAAACAGTCATCTGCCTGGACTAGACACCTAAGGCACAAAACCAAGTGTGGTTGAAACTTCATCCTGGCTCCACACATTACATGCTGCTTTTGTGTGGAACTATCATTTTCACACATAGTAAACAAGAAAGAATGCTTTCTTTTCCTCTTATGATACTGTGTCATTTTCCTTATAGTTGCATTGGATACCTCCCATGCATTCAAGACAAAGAAATGGCATGTTTAAGGCACCATAAGCAGTAAGAAGCCTTGGGAGCTGCAAAGTCCAGGTAAACAATTCTGGTCAACAACAGTCTGAGGTTCAGTCATGTAGCCCCTCATGCTAAAAAGCAGGATAGACCCAAATAGAATCTGCTCCTTCAAATAAAGATCACAGAGGCTACACAGGGAAGAGATCTTATGCATACGCAATATGGAAATGATGTATGTATCAGGTTAGTCATGCTTGTTCAGCTTGGGAGTAAAATCACTTGTCATGGTATCTTTTCATTCTAAGGCATGATATAATCTAAGATATAAACCTATATTCAACTGAAAATATTAATCATTAATTTTTCTATTTGTATATTCAGAGAGGTGATTCAGGCATCTAGGCATTTCAGTGTAATAGGATTTTTGGGCCAAATAGTGGTCTCTCTCAGTTATTCTTTTTCTCCATGAAAAATTCATATACCTCGCTTCCCTAGGCTACTAATCTTTCTGAGGATCTCTTCAATAGCAACTCAGTCCTTTATTTGCTCAAAAAGACATGTCTTTTTTTTCTTTTTTTGGCCAAGTGGGATCTTAGTTCCCCAACCAGGGAATGAAACTGCACCCTCGGCAATGAAAGCGCAGAGTCCTAACCATTGGACCACCAGGGAATTCCCAAGACATGTCATTTAATCTGATTAACTAAAACTTCCCAGTCTCTCTTAAACTTGGCCATTGGTAGCACCAAGGGATGGCTGGGGTTACCTAGTCATCCCATAATCTCCACTGGCACCTCTAAAAGTCTCTCTAAATAAATATAAAACCTAAGTTCAAAAACTATGCATGCTGTGTAAAAGTAATTTCAAGGCACTCTTAAGCCTTCATCCCAACCAGACTGGCTTCCCCAAAGCTACTTTTTATAGAAATTCTGGAACCAGCACTGAACATGACCATTTTTTGTTTGTTTGTTTAAATATGTTAAGGGTTTTTAATATATATATATAAAGTACTTTGAAATTCTTAAAGTTCCTTTAGAGATGAACACCAGGCATCCTTGTGCAAGCTAGTCATTTATTCTGTATTCAATTTGTAAGATTAGATACTTACACTTCCTGCCCACAGATCTTCACTTTCTCCTGCAAGCTTAACATAAACAGATATCTCTTCTCCCTTAGTGAAGTTCAGGTATCGACAGTCAGGTCCTCTGTAATCTCTTATGGCTAAGACTCTGCTTATTAAAGCTATGTAAACATGCAGAGAAAAACACACAGTAGAGAAGGGAAGGAAAAGATAATTAGTTTTCTTCTGGCACCTACTATACTCCAGGCATCATGATAAGCTCTTTCATACCTTTTATTACTGCTATTATTAAATCCTCAGAACAGACCTATGAGATAAATAATCTCATCTCAGACTAAAAATTGAGCCTTTAATTAAGTATCAAAGAGCTGGTCACACACCTGATAAATGGTGGAGCCAGATTTGAACTGAAGTTCTTTTCACTGCAACATCCACTTTCTGTATTCTGAGTTTTCTTTCTGTTTTTTCCTAAGCCTTTCTAAAAACCCATCAGTCTCTCTTCATGGACAACTCATATCCTACTTCCGCTATAGACATCCCTAATTGGTCCATCCTACTCTGCCACTTCTCTGAATTTCAATATTATCTATTAACCTTATGTTGTATTACTATTTACTGTTTCATATTGACCTGTCTTGTCATCATTCACTAGAATGAAAATCTGTGGAGGACAAGAAACTTATCTTACATTTCATTTTATCCCTCTTAGATACACACCCCTCATCCCCCAGACCCAGCACATAATAGGCCCTTAATAACTATGAATGACCATAAACACATATGCTAGATTTAGCCCTTCAGCACATAAAGTAATATACATACCTTATTAACGATTATAATTATACTGGCATATGTAAAACATTTTCATTAAGTCGTGCAATTAAAGTTAAAATAACTTTTATCAATTACTATAAATTTGAATGTTCTCTTTCCATGTTATGTGCCTAGCCCTAAGGAAACTAAAATGAGTTTGTAAAGAATGAAAGAAAAGTTGTTATAATAAAATTATTATAAAACATCATCTAGTAAACATTCTCTATATATTAAATTATGTATCCAAATGATTAAGGAAAATGTTTACACATAAAAAATTTACTTTTAAATCATTTATGTTCATACTAATAATATTTTGCATTTTTAATTACATGTTGCAAATTCGAAGTAATTCTCACATACTGGAGGGATAGAACAATATAAAGCAATTCTAATATACTGGGATGCTATTCATTTTGTACCATAATGCCAATTTCAGAAAATAAGTTCTTAAGCAATAAAATGAAAATTAATTTCTCTTTGTAGAAGAAGGAAGTTTAATATTCAAAGATATAAATAAAATTATGTATTCCTAACACTGATTTCAGTATTTTTGCATAATAAGGGAACACAGAAATAATTAACGTTTGATAAAGTTTACACAATAAATCATGACGGTTTGAAATAAAAACAGTCTTAGAAAACTCATGAGAATCAGAAACTTCTGATTGTGAAATAGAAACTAAAAAATGTAAGGGCTTCATAAAAATAACTATCAAATGGCTTGATATTTTTTTTAATACAAATCAATCACATTGATCTTAAAAAATAGTAAAAGTGCTAATTAGTTTGTTTTTGAGATCTGGATTAATATCCTTAAAATTTCTTATATATTTATATATCAGGCTGATCTTTGTATATTTACATTAAAAACTATCACAAAATACTTTGCTTCCAGCATTTCTCTTTCATAGTGTACTATACCTTATAATTATAAATATTTATCAATGATATTAACATTCATTTTTATCATACATGTCCACAATAACATTTTATATCATTTCAGAGCCTCATTTTTAGAGGAAAAGAAGGAAAAAAAGAAAAGCGACTTACTTTCACATTCCAAGTCACCACATTTTTTTAAGTCTGCCAGCAGTTTTGTGCCCTCCAGACACTTTGTCAGAGAAATAACCAGAAGGAGGATTCTGTGAACTCCAAGATCCGCCATGCTAAAACAAGCAGGAATCCCAAACAAGGTTTAAACCAGTTGTTTAGGCACTAGATATGCCAGCCAAAACAGGAGATACCCCACACTCTTTACTAAATATAAGAGGAGAAGTTTTGGGGTTTTTAAATCCCTTGATAACTACCTTTTTCTATTGGTGTTTAGGCTTAACTTGAGGGACAAAAACTCTCTGTTCTCAATCTGCAGTATCAGCAGTGTCAGGTATCCAGATTATACATAAGGGTTTAATAATTAACAGGGATTTTTACTTGGAGTCATGTTTTATAAAGCCAGTGCAGTAAAACTCTCTTGCTTAAAGGCACCTTGCATTCCACAGAACAATTCTTAAAGAGGCCTTCATAAAAAGGTAGTTCATCTCCTCCTGTTAAAGTCTTCAGGTAGATCAGTCAATACGTTCATAGTATTTGCTGCATGCAAATACCAGCGTCAGTGGAGATATAGTTATACGTAGAAGCAATAATATTTTATGTTAAAAGCATAACATGTAGCATAACATGTAGTTTGGGATTATCATGATGAAAGTTATTTGAAAAAAATATCCCACGTTCATATTTTAACAACCTTCAGTGTTACTATGAAGTTGAAACCTATATTTAGTTAAGATTGTTAAAATGTATTAAGTACTTATTATGTTGCAGGTACTGTCAAACAATTATGTGATCTGATTTTACTCTCACATCAACTCTCTGAGGTAGGTCATATTATCATCCCCATTTTTGCATTATGAGGAAACCGAGGTACATAGAGATGGGTTAAATCACTTGCCCAATGTCACATAGTGAGTGGAGAAGAAATTAAAACCTAGGCTCTGTGACTCCTCCTACCCACAACCACTATGCTTTACCACCAAGAATCAAGTCATCTGCCACAGAAAGATGTCTACTCCGTCTGCAACAATACCATTCTGGAAACAGAAGGTACGATATCATTTTATGTATTTAAATTCATATGCATATTTCTGTATATATAAAGAGAAAGAGAGAGATGTCTGAAAGAATCCTCCCCCATATGGTGGGAATATATCATGTGAGTTCCAGTTGTGTTCACTTTCTTCTTTGTATTTTTCTCTATTGTCTGACTTTCTTTTTAAAAATCAGTGAGCATATATAATTTTAAAATAACAATAAGGTTTTGAAAATCAAATTATTTGAAAGATATTGTCACTAAAAAGGGATCAAATCCCTATATTGGAAATTTTTGTGTAAAATACTAGATCGCAGTAGATTTTTGGAAACCAAAGTTGTCCTATTTTAATCTCAGGAAAATATTTTTCTAAGCCCTTCTTTGCTGTACCTTTTCCCAGTGTTTGGGCATGCCAGGGTATACATACTTTGCAGAATGCAGCACTTGAATGACACCACGCTCCCCTCTAGTGCCTGAGCAAGCTAATATGAAAGACTATTGCTTTCAAAGTCCTAAAAAAAAAAAAGACGTGTGTTTTCTATTTGTTTGTTTTCCAGAACCAATAATTAGTAGGAAGCCTCCTCTCTGAGCTCAAAGATTTTTTTGGTGTGTGTGTGTGTGTGTGCTGTACGCGGGCCTCTCACTGTTGTGGCCTCTCCCGTTGTGGAGCACAGGCTCCAGATGCACAGGCTCAGCAGCCATGGCTCACGGGTCTAGCCGCTCCGCGGTATGTGGGATCTTCCCGGACCGGGACACGAACCCGTGTCCCCTGCATCGGCAGGCGGACTCTCAACCACTGCACCACCAGGGAAGCCCAAGAGATCAAAGATTTTTACATCCTCAGAAAGAATCTGATAGAGCATGGGTTTGAGGATCTTTTGGTTTACAATCAGAGCACTGCATAGCTGTACACGTGCACACTCAAAAAGGTGTAGGTTGAATACTTTTGCAAATCTATAAACTATGTTGTCAAAGACATTAAAGAACAATTAGCTCTTCAGCTTCAAATTTTGGCACAGAATTATTTACATAATCTATAATATCAAATCAAGAATGTTTAATAACTGGGACTTCCCTGGTGGCTCAATGGTTAAGACTCTGAGCTCCCAAAGCAGGGGGCCTGGGTTCAATCCCTGGTCAGGGAACTAGATCCCACAGGCATGCCGCAACTAAGGAGCCCACAATCCGAAACTAAGGAGCCTGCCTGCTGCAACTAAGACCCAGTACAACCAAATAAATAAATAAATAAATATTTTTTAAAAGAATAATTAATGTACTTCATCATTTTTGTATTCAGTACTAAAGATGTTATGGCTAAATTCTGAACTAGTTAATTTAATTGTGTTCTAAGTTAAGATAGAGAAGAACCCAGATAAATTTAAATTTGCCTGTTCATTTGAGTCCAGAAAAACAAGAGAACAATCCTTGCTTAAGATACCAGCTTGGAGAGATTTGCTCCTGTTAGAAATGTTCCCACTTTCTTGCTACTTAATGCACTCAAATGATCTCATTTTATGTTCAGATCATTACTTAAATATATTTTAATAGGATATCTGAAAATGTGGTAGCACAATGTCAACTATCTCTAACAGATCCAGATGAAGAGGTGGTACATGAAAGGGATAAGAACATTTAGGTTAAAGAAACCAGAGCATTAGGAATTCCCTGGTGGCCCAGTTGTTAGAACTCTGTGCTTCCATTGCAGGGAGCATGGGGTTGATCCCTGGTCAGGGAACTAAGATCCTGCAAGTTGCTGCAGTGTGGCCAAAAAAACCCCAAAGTATCAATTTTCACCATAAAAACAGTCATATTGACTTAGCCAGACATTATATAATGGCTGATGCATTTTGCAACTCAAGTGTTGTGTCAATATTAACATATACTACTACTGCTGAGGAATGGTAAGAGTCAGGAATACTGATTTGGAAAGCCTATAGCTTTCTTCAGAAACCACATAGGAGGTAAGAGTACCTACTGCACAGAGCTAAAGAATTAATTGTCAAAAGCCACACATGTTCAGTATCTTAGAGATAATATCACAAAGCAACTCTTTCCATGAGTATATACAGACAGAAGCATGAATGCTGCACTTCTACTGCTTGGTGATGTTATTTCTGATACTATATAGTACTATCTCTTCTCTTAGTACCTCAGATTTCCTAAAGTGGGAACATATTTCTTCAATCAGCTGCCTGTTACTTTGGCAGTTTATAAGATAGAGAAACTTGATTACAGTGGTGCCATCTTATCCACAGTTCACTTTCCATGGTTTCTGGTACCTGAGGTCTGAAAACATTAAATTGAAAGTTCTGGAAATAAATGAGTCAGAAGTTTTAAATTGTTTACCGTTCTGAGTAGTGTTGATGAAATCTCATGCTGTCCTGCTCTCTCCTGCTTGGTCATGAATTATCCCTTTGTCCAGCATGCCCCACCCATCAGTCACTTAGTAGCCGCCTTGGTTACTAGATCAGCTATCAAGTTATCACAGTGCTTGTGTTCAAGTAGCCCTTGGTTTACTTTTTTTTTTTTTTTTTTTTTGGAGTATAGTTGATTTACAATGTTGTGTAGTTTCAGGTGTACAGCAAAGTGAATCAGTTATAAGTAAACAGATATCCACTCTTTTTTTAGATTCTTTTTCCATATAGGCCATTACAGAGTATTGAGTAGAGTTCCCTGTCCTATACAGCAGGTTCTTACTAGTTATCTATTTTATATATAGTAGTATGTATATGTCAACCCCAGTCTCCAATTTATCCCTCCTTCTCCTTATCCCCTGGTAACCATAAGTTTGTTTTCTACATCTGTGACTCTACTTCTGTTTTGTAAATAAGTTCATTTGTACCCCTTTTTTTAGATTCCACATATAAGCAATATCATATGATATTTGCCTTTCTGTGTCTGACTTACTTCACTCAGTATGACAATCTCTAGGTCCATCCATGTTGCTGCAAATGGCATTATTTCATTCTTTTTAACGGCCAAGTAATATTCCATTGAATATATGTACCACATCTTCTTTATCCATTCCTCTGTTGATGGACATTTAGGTTACTTCCATGTCCTGGCTATTGTATTGAAAACAGTGCTGCAATGAACATTGGGGTGCATGTATCTTTTCGAATTATGGTTTTCTCTGGGTACATGTCTACGAGTAGGATTGCTGGGTCATATGGTAGTTTTATTTTTAGTTTTTTAAGGACCCTCCATACTGTTCTCCATAGTGGCTGTATCAATTTACATTCCCACCAACAGTGCAAGAGGTTTCCCTTTTCTCCACACCCTCTCCAGCATTTATTGTTTGTAGATTTTTTTGAAGGTGGCCATTCTGACTGGTGTGAGATGATACCTCACTGTAGTTTTGATTTGCATTTCTCTTATAATTATGATATTTAACATCTTTTCATGTGCTTTTTGGCCCCAAAGTGCAAGAGTAGTGACGCTGGCAATTAGGATACGCCAAAGAGAAGCTGTTAGGCGCTTCCTTTAAGTGAAAGGGGGAAAGTTCTCTACTTAATAAGGGAAGAAAAAACATCATATGCTGAAGTTGTTAAGATCTAAGGTAAGAACGAATCTTCTATCTGTGAAATTGTGAAAAAGGAAAAAGAAATTTGTGCTAGTTTCGCTATCACACCTCAAACTGCAAAAGTTACACCCACAATGTGTGATAAATGCTTAGTTAAGATGAAAAAGGCATTAAATTTGTACAATAATATTGAGAGAGAGACCACATGACTTTTATTACATTGTATTATTATAATTGCTCTATTTTATTATTAGTTATTGTTGTTAATCTCTTACTGTGCCTACTTTATAAATTAAACTTTATCATAAGTATGTATGTATAGGAAAAAACATAGTATATATAAGGTTCAGTACTATCCGTGGTTTCAGGCATCCACTGGGGGTCTTGGAATGTATCCCCCATGGAGAAGCGGGGAGTACTGTAGAAAGTACTTAGGATAAGTTGAACTAATTAAGCTGGGGTGTGTCTTACTAGGGAGGAGGCACTAGAATGGAGCCTTTGGAAACAGTTCCTGTGGTAGACAGGCACACAATGAGAGACTGGGATCAAACTGGTGTGGAAGATGTGGGGATGGCACCCCACATCCCATCTTCAAGGTAAGACTTTCTGCCCAGCTGCAGGGAGTGCAATGAGCTGGCAGCCTCCGGCTGGCACCTACTTCCATGTCTGCCTCAGCTACAGAGAGCCACTTTACCCAAGATCACCCCTTCCTCGGTGATCTAGTGAATCTAGTTAATAAATGATGAGCAAGTACAAAGGCAGGATCATCTCAGCCAAATGTGGGACACTCTGACAGGCATTCCTCACTCTAGAGCTCCCTGTTGGGTTGACTGAAGTTCTGTAAAGCCTGAATTGGAGTTTGACTTCCCCTTTTTCCCAACCCTGCCTTCTCCCCCTTCCTTTCATAGATGTTGATCCCTTGAACCCAAAACTCCATACCAGTATTTACTTATAGAGGACCCAACCTCAGATGCTAGTGATCCACAGATGCAGAAAGAGGAGGTGGCAGAACTTCCACATTTTGGCGCTAGTCACTCCATGGCTCTTCTTACTTTTGTTGCTTTTCTGTTGCTAAAGGCCATGTTTTAATTCTGTCTACTTTTTCTCATTCTATCAGTCAGAGTTCTACCAGGAAACAGATGGGTATTCCATTTTGAGGGAGGCACTCTTCAGTGACTGAGGAGTTTCTAATGGACTATTAACAAAGGTGTGGGCAGGGTTAAGGAAGACCAGCAGGGGATGTAACACCTCCAGGCAAACAGTAACCACAGCCTGGAGAGAACTCTAGGAAAGGACTGCCCAACAGAAACTTGAAGCCTTCAGGGAATTCCCTGGTGGTCCAGTGGTTAGGACTCCTCGCTCCCACTGCAGGGGGCATGGCCCTGGTCAGGAAACTAAGATCCCACAAGCTGTGCAGGTAGCCAAAAAAAAAAAAAAAAAAATCCTTAAAACTAATCCAGAACATAAAAAAATAAAGTTTCCCAATTCTTAAAAAAAAAAAGAAAAGAAAAAGAAACTTGAAGCCTTCAGTAAAGGGACTCAGTCAAGAGAATATCACTCTTTTTTCTGATCTCCTGACTGTACCTCCCTGGTATTGTACCATACCCAGTCAGATGCCAGAGAATAAGGGAACCCTTCAAAGCAGTTCTAAACGTCTGTGCTCTAGGGACACAGAGCAAAGTGGCAAAGAGTGGACCGAGAGGAGCAGAAAGAGAACACCCCACACATTGTCTTTATTCCTTTACTCTGTGTTTTTGAATAATATTATGCAATATCCTCAGTATCTAAGATGGTATGTGTGTGATATTTGTTGATCAGGGGACTGAACTGATGAGTCTCATCAGTGGGTAGGAAAGGAATTTAATGTTTGTTGAGTACCAACTTTGTATCAGTGAGCTTAATATTTCACATGCAAATCCCATCTTCCAGGACAGGTATTATTTATTGAATGCCCATGTTGTGTCAGACACTATTCTAGGAGCTAGAGGTGAAAGTGTGCGGACAAAGTCCTGCACTCATGGACTTTGTATGCTAGTGAAGGGAGACAGAGAACAAACAAGCAAATAAATGAACAAGAGGACTGCAGTGATAAGTTATGGAAAAGTCATCATCTGCTTAGATAACGCTGTCAGGAAAGGCATCTCTGGACAGCGACATTTGATTTAAGATTGGGGAGTAGGAAAGCAGAACATTCTGGGCAGAGGGAAGAATTCACGAGAAAGTCGTATTTCATTGTCTGAAGTTTGATTACCAAAGATTTAAAGACAAAAATGAAAGAGACATATTGAATGCATTCTAGTATGTCAGAAACAAGGCTCTAAGGTGGAAACTAACTTGGCATATGTAAACAAGAAACACACTTCCGGGTAAGATGGCGGAAGAGTAAGACGCGGAGATCACCTTCCTCCCCACGGATACACCAGAAATACAGCTACACGTGGAACAACTCCTACAGAACACCTACTGAACCTGGCAGAAGACCCCAGACCTCCCAAAAGGCAAGAAACTCTCCACATACCTGCGTAAGGCAAAGCGGAGAGATTCCCGCACAGAGGAGCGGTGCCGAGCGGCACTCACCAGCCCAAGAGGCTTGTCTGCTCGCCCGCCGGGGCAGGCGGCGCTGGAAGCTGAGGCTCGGGCTTCGGTCAGAGCGCAGGGAGAGGACTGGGGCTGGCGGCGAGAACTCAGCCTGAAGGGGGCTGGTGTGCCACAGCTAGCCGGGAGGGAGTCCGGGAAAGCTCTGGAGCTGCCGAAGAGGCAGGAGACTTTTTCTTCCCTCTTGGTTTCCTGGTGCGCGAGGAGAGGGGATTCAGAGCGCTGCTTAAAGGGGCTCCACAGACGGGCGCGAGTCGCGGCTGAAAGCGCGGAGCCCAGAGACGGGCATGGGACGCTGGGGCTGCTGCTGCCGCCGCCAAGAAGCCTGTGTGCGAGCGCAGGTCACTGTCCACACCGCCCTTCCGGGAGCCTGTGCAGCCCGCCACTGCCGGGGTCCCGGGATCCAGGGGCGGCTTCCCTGGGAGAACGCACGGCGCGCCTCGGGCTAGTGCAACGTCACGCCGACCTCTGCCGCTGCAGGTTCGCCCCGCACTCCGTGCCCCTCCCTCCCGCCCGGCCTGAGTGAGCCAGAGTCCCCGAAGAGGCTGCTCCTTTAACCCTGTCCTGTCTGAGCGAAGAACAGACGCCCTCCGGCGACCTACACGCAGAGGCGGGGCCAAATCCAAAGCTGAGACCCAGGAGCTGTGAGAACAAAGAAGAGAAAGGGAAACCTCTCCCAGCAGCCTCAGAAGCAGCGGATTAAAGCTCCACAATCAACTTGATGTACTCTGCATCTGTGGAATACATGAATAGACAACAAATCATCCCAAATTGAGGAGCCAGGAGTCAGTGCTGTGCCTCTGAGGTGGGAGAGCCAACTTCAGGACACTGGTCCACAAGAGACCTCCCAGCTCCACATAATATCGAACGGCGAAAATCTTCCAGAGATCTCCATCTCAATACCAGCACCCAGCTTCACTCAACGACCAGCAAGCTACAGTGCTGGACACCCTATGCCAAACAACTAGCAAGACAGGAACACAACGCCACCCATTAGCAGAGAGGTGGCCTAAAATCATAAAAACTCCGCAGACACCCCAAAACACACCACCAGACGTGGACCTGCCCACCAGAAAGACAAGATCCAGCCTCATCCACCAGAACACAGGCACTAGTCCGCTCCACCAGGAAGCCTACACAACCCACTAAACCAACCTTAGCCACTGGGGACAGACACCAAAAACAACGGGAACTACGAACCTGCAGCCTGCAAAAAGGAGACCCCAAACACAGTAACATAAGCAAAATGAGAAGACAGAAAAACACACAGCAGGAGAAGGAGCAAGATAAAAACCCACCAGACCTAACAAATGAAGAGGTAATAGGCAGTCTACCTGAAAAAGAATTCAGAATAATGATGGTAAAGATGATCCAAGATTCTATTTCCCAGATCCAAAATCTTGGAAATAGAATAGACAAAATGCAAGAAACAGTTAACAAGGACCTAGAAGAACTAAAGATGAATCAAGCATCGATTAAAAACACAATAAATGAAATGAAAAATACTCTAGATGGGATCAATAGCAGAATAACTGAGGCAGAAGAACGGATAAGTGAGGTGGAAGATAAAATAGTGGAAATAACTGCTGCAGAGCAAAATAAAGAAAAAAGAATGAAAAGAACAGAGGACAGTCTCAGAGACCTCTGGGACAACATTAAACGCACCAACATTCGAATTATAGGGGTTCCAGAAGAAGAAGAGAAAAAGAAAGGGACTGAGAAAATATTTGAAGAGATTATAGTTGAAAACTTCCCTAATATGGGAAAGGAAATAGTTAATCAAGTCCAGGAGGCACAGAGAGTCCCATACAGAATAAATCCAAGGAGAAATACGCCAAGACACATATTAATCAAACTGTCAAAAATTAAACACAAAGAAATCATATTAAAAGCAGCAAGGCAAAAACAACAAATAACACACAAGGGAATCCACATCAGGATAACAGCTGATCTCTCAGCAGAAACTCTACAAGGCAGAAGGGAGTGGCAGGACATAATTAAAGTGATGAAGGAGAAAAACCTGCAACCAAGATTACTCTACCCAGCAAGGATCTCATTCAGATTTGATGGAGAAATTAAAACCTTTACAGACAAGCAAAAGCTGAGAGAGTTCAGCACCACCAAACCAGCTTTACAACAAATGCTAAAGGAACTTCTCTAGGCAAGAAACACAACAGAAGGAAAAGACCTACAATAACGAACCCAAAACAATTAAGAAAATGGGAATAGGAACATACATATCGATAATTACCTTAAATGTAAATGGACTAAATGCTCCCACCAAAAGACACAGATTGGCTGAATGGATACAAAAACAAGACCCATATATATGCTGTCTACAAGAGACCCACTTCAGACCTAGAGACACATACAGACTGAAAGTAAGGGGATGGAAAAAGATATTCCATGCAAATGGAAACCAAAAGAAAGCTGGAGTAGCAATTCTCATATCAGACAAAATAGACTTTAAAATAAAGTCTACTAGAAGAGACAAAGAAGAACACTACATAATGATCAAGGGATCGATCCAAGAAGAAGACATAACAATTGTAAATATTTATGCACCAAATGTAGGAGCACCTCAATACATAAGGCAAATACTAACAGCCATAAAAGGAGAAATCGACAGTAACACAATCATAGTAGGGGACTTTAACACCCCACTTTCACCAATGGACAGATCATCCAAAATGAAAATAAATAAGGAAACACAAGCTTTAAATGATACATTAAACAAGATGGACTTAATTGATATTTATAGGACATTCCATCCAAAAACAACAGAATACACATTTTTCTCAAGTGCTCATGGAACATTCTCCAGGATAGATCATATCTTGGGTCACAAATCAAGCCTTGGTAAATTTAAGAAAATTGAAATTGTATCAAGTATCTTTTCCGACCACAATGCTATGAGACTAGATATCAATTACAGGAAAAGAGCTGTAAAAAATACAAACACAAGGAGGCTAAACAATGCACTACTTAATAACGAACTGATCACTGAAGAAATCAAAGAGGAAATACCTAGAAACAAATGACAATGGAGACACGACGACACAAAACCTATGCGATGCAGCAAAAGCAGTTCTAAGAGGGAAGTTTATAGCAATACAATCCCACCTTAAGAAACAGGAAACATCTCGAATAAACAACCTAACCTTGCACCTAAAGCAATTAGAGAAAGAAGAACAAAAACATCCCAAAGTTAGCAGAAGGAAAGAAATCATAAAAATCAGATCAGAAATAAATGAAAAAGAAATGAAGGAAACGATAGCAAAGATCAATAAAACTAAAAGCTTGTTCTTTGAGAAGATAAACAAAATTGATAAACCATTAGCCAGACTCATCAAGAAAAAAAGGGAGAAGACTCAAATCAATAGAATTAGAAATGAAAAAGGAGAAGTAACAACTGACACTGCAGAAATACAAAAGATCATGAGAGATTATTACAAGCAACTCTATGCCAATAAAATGGACAACCTGGAAGAAATGGACAAATTCTTAGAAATGCACAACCTGCCAAGACTGAATCAGGAAGAAATAGAACATATGAACAGACCAATCACAAGCACTGAAATTGAAACTGTGATAAAAAATCTTCCAACAAACAAAAGCCCAGGACCAGATGGCTTCACAGGCGAATTCTATCAAGCATTTAGAGAAGAGCTAACACCTATCCTTCTCAAACTCTTCCAAAATATAGCAGAGGGAGGAACACTCCCAAACTCATTCTACGAGGCCACCATCACCCTGATACCAAAACCAGACAAGGATGTCACAAAGAAAGAAAACTACAGGCCAATATCACTGATGAACATAGATGCAAAAATCCTCAACGAAATACTGGCAAACAGAATCCAACAGCACATTAAAAGGATCATACACCATGATCAAGTGGGGTTTATTCCAGGAATGCAAGGATTCTTCAATATACGCAAATCGATCAACGTGATACACCATATTAACAAATTGAAGGAGAAAAACCGTATGATCATCTCAATAGATGCAGAGAAAGCTTTCGACAAAATTCAACACCCATTTATGATAAAAACCCTGCAGAAAGTAGGCATAGAGGGAACTTTCCTCAACATAATAAAGGCCATATATGACAAACCCACAGCCAGCATCGTCCTCAATGGTGAAAAACTGAAACTATTTCCACTGAGATCAGGAAGAAGACAAGGTTGCCCACTCTCACCACTCTTATTCAACATAGTTTTGGAAGTTTTAGCCACAGCAATCAGAGAAGAAAAGGAAATAAAAGGAATCCAAATTGGAAAAGAAGAAGTAAAGCTGTCACTGTTTGCAGATGACATGATACTATACATAGAGAATCCTAAAGATGCTATCAGAAAACTACTGGAGGTAATCAATGAATTTGGTAAAGTTGCAGGATACAAAATTAATGCACAGAAATCTGTGGCATTCCTATATACTAATGATGAAAAATCTGAAAGTGAAATCAAGGAAACACTCCCATTTACCATTGCAACAAAAAGAATAAAATATCTAGGAATAAACCTACCTAAGGAGACAAAAGACCTGTATGCAGAAAATTATAAGACACTGATGAAAGAAATTAAAGATGATATAAATAGATGGAGAGATGTACCATGTTCTTGGATTGGAAGAATCAACATTGTGAAAATGACTCTACTACCCAAAGCAATCTACAGATTCGATGCAATCCCTATCAAACTACCACTGGCATTTTTCACAGAACTAGAACAAAACATTTCACAATTTGTATGGAAACACAAAAGACCCCGAATAGCCAAAGCAATCTTGAGAACGAAAAATGGAGCTGGAGGAATCAGGCTCCCTGACTTCAGACTATACTACAAAGCTACAGTAATCAAGACAGTATGGTACTGGCACAAAAACAGAAAGATAGATCAATGGAACAGGATAGAAAGCCCAGAGATAAACCCACGCACATATGGTCACCTTATCTTTGATAAAGGAGGCAGGAATGTACAGTGGAGAAAGGACAGTCTCTTCAATAAGTGGTGCTGGGAAAACTGGACAGGTACATGTAAAAGTATGAGATTAGATCACTCCCTAACACCATACACAAAAATAAGCTCAAAATGGATTAAAGACCTAAATGTAAGGCCAGACACTATCAAACTCTTAGAGGAAAACATAGGCAGAACACTCTATGACATAAATCACAGCAAGATCCTTTTTGACCCACCTCCTAGAGAAATGGAAATAAAGACAAAAATAAACACATGGGACCTAATGAAACTTAAAAACTTTTGCACAGCAAAGGAAACCATAAACAAGACCAAAAGACAACCCTCAGAATGGGAGAAAATATTTGCAAATGAAGCAACTGACAAAGGATTAATCTCCAAAATTTATAAACAGCTCATGCAGCTCAATAACAAAAAAACAAACAACCCAATCCAAAAATGGGCAGAAGACCTAAATAGACATTTCTCCACAGAAGATATACAGACTGCCATCAAACACATGAAAGGATGCTCAACATCTTTACTCATTAGAGAAATGCAAATCAAAACTACAATGAGATATCATCTCACACCAGTCAGAATGGCCATCATCAAAAAATCTAGAAACAATAAATGCTGGAGAGGGTGTGGAGAAAAGGGAACACTCTTGCACTGCTGGTGGGAATGTGAATTGGTACAGCCACTATGGAGAACGTTATGGAGGTTCCTTAAGAAACTACAAATAGAACTACCATATGACCCAGCAATCCCACTACTGGGCATATACCCTGAGAAAACCTTAATTCAAAAAGAGACATGTACCAAAATGTTCATAGCAGCCCTATTTACAATAGCCCAGAGATGGAAACAACCTAAGTGTCCATCATCGGATGAATGGGTAAAGAAGATGTGGCACATATATACAATGGAATATTACTCAGCCATAAAAAGAAATGAAATTGAGCTATTTGTAATGAGGTGGATGGACCTAGAGTCTGTCATACAGAGTGAAGTAAGTCAGAAAGAGAAAGACAAATACTGTATGCTGACACATATATATGGAATTTAAGAAAAAAAAATGTCATGAAGAACATAGGAGTAAGACAGGAATAAAGACACAGACCTACTAGAGAATGGACCTGAGGATATGGGGAGGGGGAAGGGTAAGCTGTGACAAAGTGAAAGAGCGGCATGGACATATATACACTACCAAACGTAAGGTAGATAGCTAGTGGGAAGCAGCCGCATAGCACAGGGAGATCAGCTCGGTGCTTTGTGACCGCCTGGAGGGGTGGGATAGGGAGGGTGGGAGGGAGGGAGACACAAGAGGGAGGAGACATGGGAACATATGTATATATACAACTGATTTACTTTGTTATAAAGCAGAAACTAACACACCATTGTAAAGCAATTATACTCCAATAAAGATGTAAAAAAAAGAAAAAAAAAAAAGAAAAAGAAACACAGAGGCAGGTGAAGAGTGGTCAGAGATGAAGTAGAAGACAGACAGAAGTCCAATCATGTAGGGACTTTTGGCTGTGGAAATGAATGTGAGCTTTATTCTAAGTGTAGTGGGAAGCCATAGGAAGTTTTGAGGAAGAGAATGATGTTATTTGTGTTTTTTATCATATAACTTCACTTTTTTGCTTTACTCATTATTCAGGTCTCTTAGGTTAAATCACTTAATGAATACATCACTCAACTTTTTATTGAATGAATAAATGAATACATTCATGATGAATAAATGAATCGATTTCAAGGGCAAGATTCTTCATGCCCCATTACTAAACAAAGTTCTGTCTTCAGCTGTGTAGCTCAACGGCTTCTCTTTCTCTCATTTCAAAAAGAAAGTCAAGTAATCCTTTTGATTAAATTTTCTCTTTGGTAAAAAAGTTTTTTTGAGAAAAAGAATTGGATCTCCTATTTATCTTTGTCATTGGGTTGATATTAGTAGCAGCAGTAAAAGTCTAAATATCCAGAAAGCAAAGCTATGAAAAGCCTTTGGATGCCCAGATAGTGTAGAGGATGCTTGACAAGTTGCAATAGATGAGTATGTTAATGAGCAACGGTGTGAAAATATTTAGTATTCTACTAATTTCCAATCATCAATAGCCTGAATGTCTTTTAAGAACCTATATGGGCCAGTTTTATGTACCCTTACACCATCTCCTCCAAAATCATCCTCCTTCACTCTCTGCTGCCATCCTCTCCCCATTTATGTACTCTTTCCTTCTTGCCTATTTTAGTGCCCATGTCCCTAAGAACGTCATGAGCTCAAGTTTCTTTAAGAAAAAAAATAGGGAATTCCCTAGAGGTCCAGTGGTTAGGATTCCACGCTCTCACTGTTGCGGGCCTGCGTTCAATGCCTGGTCAGGGAACTAAGATCCTGCAAGCTGCATGACACAGCCAAAAAATAAAATAAAATAAAATAAAGTAACTCACAAAAAATCAGCAACTTCATGTTTATGCTTCCCCCAAATAATTAAATTTTAAAAGAAATTATAGAATAAAATTTCTACATAGGAATGAATAGACAGATTCTTTATGATTATTATTTATTATTTACTTTATCCACTTCTTTCAAAGATGTATAGAATAATGGGCCTGATGATATAATTTTCCTTATTATTTCTCTCCTCCTTCTTCCAGATTCTCTAGGACATAGAAATAAATGCCCCCTCTGCTAGGACTTGGCAAACTACTTAGTCTCTTGAAGCCTCAAAGTTTTTGTTCATGGAATGAGAGACTTGCACTAAGGACTTTCACAAGTCTTTCCAGTTCACATGACTCCTGCCATCAGAACATCAGATTGGACTTAGTGAAACTTCTGTTAATGAGGAGGCCACACTTGATTTCTAAAACTCAATTATCACAGATTAAAAATAAATAAATAAAGGAGACATATAGATGCACCCCACTATGGTAGATACAAGGGGATGTGAAAATACCATTAAATAGCAATGTACAATAAAATATGCATTCATTCTCTCATTTAGCAAATAGCTTTTGAGTGCTTGCTATGCACCAGGCACGTGGAACACGTGGGGAACAAGGAAGACAGTGCCTTGCCCCCAGGGAGATTATAATCCATGCAGAAAGACAAAAAAGACAACTGAATTCAAGAATATGAAGGAGATATTCAGGATAGTTGATCAATTCATTGGGAAGTGAGGGAGAAGGAAAAGGAAAGGATGACTCTCAATTTCCTAGTTGGACAACTGAGAGAGAACATGGTAGTGCCACTTACCGAGTCAGGAACACAGCAGAGGAGCAGGTTTGGAAGAGAGGAAGAAGACAATCTGTTTGGTTTAGGACGTGCTGAGTGAATAAAAGTAAAACAATGCAAATTATTTGCAGAAAAAAATAAAAATTCAATGGTCTTGGAAAATTGTAGGTAAGCCTGTTTTCAGAAGCCTTACTTTTTATTTTTAAATTAGTTTAAGATCTTCAGAAAAGCTGCAAATATAGAATTACTGTATACCCTTCACTTAGCTTCCCCTAATGTCAACATCTAATATAACTGTATTACAATGATCAAAAATATGAAATTAACATTAGCACAAAACATTAAACTATAGACTTTATTGGGATTTCCTTTTTTTTTGTCCAGGGATCAAATCTAGTATACTACATGGTATTTAGTTGTCATGTCTCCTCAATCTTCTATGACAATCTTCTGTGACAGTCTCTTATTCTTTCCTTGCCTTTCATGACCTGGACACTTTCAAATATCCCTAGTTTGAGTTTGTCTGATGCTTTCTCACGTTTAGACCGTGGTTGTAGATTTGGGGGGAAGAATATCACAGAGTAGTGTGCCCTTCTCATCACAGTCTATCAAAGGGCACACATAATATCAATCTGTCTAGTATTGTTAACCCTGATTATTTGGATAAGGTGGTATCTACCAGGTGTCTCCAATGTAAAGTTACTGTTTTTCTCTTCCATACTCTATTCATTTGAAGGGAGTTACTAAGTCTAGCCTACTTTCAAGAGAGGGGAATTTAGCTTCACCTCCTGGAGGGAGGAGTATCAAAGAACTCAACAGTAAGTTCAACAGTAAGAACCTCATTATCTACAATATATTTACTTATATGTTCGACCCTAGTATATATGCAAAGTAGTTAAAATTAGTAATCCATACCCTGTGATAAATGAATTTACCAATCAGGCTTAGATGTTTGTGTACAAGTCTTTTTGTCTATGGCCTTACAGTATCTAATCAAAACACTTTTTTCAAAGTTATTTAGGTGAGCTCCTTTCTTCCCCATCCCCGTCAGTATGGTTATGTTATACATTTTCAATACAGTTAGATTTATTTTCCATAGCCTACATTCCATCTTGGGCTCCGCTGCCATTCAAGCTGATTTTTAAAAATTTGCATGCAGTAAAATTAATTATTTGTGGCATACTGTTCTATGGGTTTTGACAAATGCATAGTCATGTATCCACTACCACTGTACCATACAGAACAGTTCAAAATCATTTTAAAGTTAACATTTAAGCCAAAAACTTATTTTATCTGAATTATGTGGAGAATTCTTTTTTTATTATTTTTAAATTTTATTTATTTTTGGCCATGCCAAGTGGCTTGTGGGATCTTAGTTCCCTGGCCAGGGATTGAACCCACACCCTTGGCAGTGAAAGTGTGGAGTCCTAACCACTGGACCACCCGGGAATTCCCTATGTGTAGAATTCTTAACTTTACCAATTCCGTTCATGAGGCTTATTAATCTTTTAGCAAACTAGAAAGATACTGAAATATATAAGACCATTGAAGGCAAAATAAATATCTTTTAATCTTTGCAAAACAAAACTCCAATAAAGGTTACCTTTGAGACTTTCTACAAGTTCAAAGTTAAGAATGCTTAAACAGATGTATCCCTTGTGACTTTTTTTCTTTAGTCAGGGATTAAATCGATTACACAAATCTGACACTGAGTATACAAAAAGAAATGCAGAATCAAAATGAATTATAAGACTCATCAAATTTAATTAAAATACATTTGAAAACAAAGTAACTGAATTTTAAAATATTGTTTCTCACGGAAGTAATTTCCATGACCCATTCTAGCTCAGATACACTGCCAAACAACCTCACCTGCTTTTACATAACTGTCCTTCAACTAGGCTTGTCTCCTGATGAAGTGGTGGCATAAAGTTGCAGGAGGGAAGCAAGAGAGAAACAACAGGAAGGTTAAGAAGTGGGGGATGGGACTTCCCTGGTGGCACAGTGGTTAAGAACCTGCCAGCCAATGAAGGGGACACGGGTTTGAGCCCTGGTCCGGGAAGATCCCACATGCAGCAGAGCAACTAAGCCCGTGCGCCACAACTACTGAGCCTGAACTCTAGAGCCTGTGAGCCACAACTACTGAGCCCACGAGCCACAACTACTGAAGCCCTCGTGCCTAGAGCCTGTGCTCCGCAACAAGAGAAGCTACCACAATGAGAAGCCCGCGCACCGCAATGAAGAGTAGCCCCCGCTCGCCACAACTAGAGAAAAGCCCGCGCGCAGCAACGAAGACCCAACGCAGCCAAAAATGAAGTAAATAAATTAAAAAAAAAAGTGGGGGAAAATCAGAAGCGTCAGTCTCTGCAGCTTCAGGTGAGGGCTGAATGAGGTGAGGTGGGTGTAGCCTGGCTCTGGGCCATGAATACTGGCCTCACCTGCCCAGTGACCTCATGGAGCAGAAGGACTAGAGATGGAATGGATCCAACAGGCGGTACCCTAATTCAAGCACACGTCTATTCTTCTACTAAGTCTGTATCTACAGGATAACACTCAATGACTCACCTCACGCAAGCCTACTATTTAGTTTAAAAAACAACAGCACGGGGCTTCCCTGGTGGCACAGTGGTTGAGGGTCCGCCTGCCGATTCAGGGGACACGGGTTCGTGCCCTGGTCTGGGAAGATCCCACGTGCCACAGAACGGCTGGGCCCGTGAGCCATGGCTGCTGAACCTGCGCGTCCGGAGCCTGTGCTCCGCAGCGGGAGAGGCCATGGCAGTGAGAGGCCCACATACCGAAAAAAAAAAACAGCATGGACTTACCTGGTGGTCCAGTGGTTAGGACTCTGAGCTCCCACTGCAGGGAGCACAGGTTAGATCCCTGGCTGGGGATCCTGCAAGCTGTGTGGCCAAAAAAATAAAGAATGAACAAGAACAACCACAAAAATGTACAGTCTAACCTCAAGAATAAGCAGATGGTACCATTTTAACTTATCAAACTCTATTAACAATGTACAGCTGCTGATGAAGACAACAAGAAACCATTTGAGAAGGTTTTTTCCAAGACTTTGCCCACCAACCAGAATTAATCCACTAAATCCACTACAATTCTACTACTAAATATACCCATCCTTTTAGCCTCAGCGGTCACCATGACTTGAGCTCACCTTAGCTTCATAGAAAGCAATCACATAACAAATGCCTCAAACATTTGTTTTGTTTTTGTTTTTTTGTTTTTTGTGGTACGCGGGCCTCTCACTGTTGTGGCCTCTCCCGTTGCGGAGCACAGGCTTCGTATGTGCAAGCCCAGCGGCCATGGCTCACGGGCCCAGACATTCCGCGGCACGTGGGATCTTCCCGGACCGGGGCACGAACCCACGCCCCCTACATCGGCAGGCAGACTCTCAACCACTGCGCCACCAGGGAAGCCCTCAAACATTTTGTTTTACTATCACCTTAAAAGTTTATTTTACATTACCTAAAGACAAAATATTTTCAAACACTGTTTACCATCTATGATTTATATGTCTACATTTTTCATTACAGCAGGATTTCACAGAACAACCTTCTTAAGTATATGTTTCCTCCACCAAATAATATTTTACTTTACATCAAATCAATAGGATCCAGGGCAATTTTTACTGATTTATAAAGCTTTTGTGGGGCAAGCTTGCTAGTTGAGGTCCCAGAAATATGTGGCATGATGTCATCCAGGCCAGTGAGTCTGAGAAGCCTGATAACTTGTGATTTTTTCCTGGATCATGTGGGATTACATTTTGTTTGTTTCTTTATCTCCTACAATGTGATGAAAGAGATACTGGGAATTCATCTTCACATGTAACTCTATTTTGGAAGTTTCTGGAATTATTTGAATGTTGTGATTATTATGGTTGGTTTAGAATGACAAATTTTCTTTCTAGTTATAAAATTTAAAAGCATGTTGATTATGTCCCTGTTCACTTCACAACATTGTACATCTTGATACCTCTGAAGGAAACTCCAAAGGGTCTCCACTATTATATCAACTTTACTGTTCTTAATAATTGTTTCATTCTACATGAGTTACCCCTCTGGACTAACCAGTCTTCTATAACTGGAGGAACATCTGATATCAACTCTCAATCAACTTCATTAACAATAAGAATAATTGAGTAATAGATATTTGTATTTGGAACATATTATGAGATCCTGGGAAATAATTGCCATCACTTTTCTAGGGACATTTTTCTTGAACTTATATTAAAATGAATTTATATTCCTTTACACATGTGTGAACTGATGGCAATAAGAACTATCTTGAAAGTAATTTGGGGGGCAAGCAAAATTTGGCTGGGATATTAAGTTTCTTGTAAATAACCACAAAAGTAAAAATTCACTTTACAAACATTAGGTACTATGACTAACCTTGACTCTATTTTAACTTCTAATATTTTCAAGATCTCATACCTATGCCATCTTAAATATCTTTTTTTCTATTTTTTGTTTTATTCTTGCCATCTAAAATATCTCATTCCCAAAGGCAGCAGTGCAGAAATTTTGCACCTTTGCACATTTCAGCATTAGAAGCCCTTGTGACCCTTGAACTTTAAGCATGTGCATTTTTAGAAACAACATTATGGGAGACCATGACATTGTCACTAATGTAACTATGAGGTGTATGATTCTGTGTCTCAGCTGGACAAGACAAAGTGCAAAGATATCCCTCTGAACTCTTGGGAGAGTAATGAATCACTCTACAAATGTCTTCTGTTTAATTATCATTCTTCATGGTCTTTATCCCTCCTCTTACCCTCACCCCACTTCCTCCTTCAAAAAAGTACAACTTTGGCTTTGTGACTCACTCACTGGTAACCTTGATATGAATCTAGAATTCAAGACCAAATGTCATTTCTCACTATAGTTGGGTGATTAAAATTCAAAAAAGGGTTTTTGTTTGTGTGTTTATAAAGGATTTTTTAAAAGAATAGCAGCTAACCCGTGGCTACACCATCTGGAATATGAGGTATCCAAGGCCTCAGTGATGGGAGAAAAGAGCTGGAGAACTACATTCGTTGCTGTTAAAGACCAGGTCTGGAAGTGGTTTATATTATTCCTATTTACATTTTTTTTGGCCAGAACTAAGTACATGGCTCCACCTAAAGGCAAGTGGGAGGAGGGGGGTAAAATTTCATCTACCTGTCTGCTCAGGAATAATGATTACACAGCATTGCCTCTGACAGAGAGAGAGAGAGAGCTTCTCACACACCAAAGTTCCTCAACAGGGACATGGACTGCTGGGTGATAACCTTACAGAGTCTGAATTCTGCCAGGCTCATGAAGCTTTCTTTACCATTCGCAAGGGGCAGTTTTTACTATCCTGGCCCCCTCTCACTTGACTATTTTTCTAATGTGTACTAATTTTTCTTTTTTTTTTTTTTTTTTTGTGGTACGCGGGCCTCTCACTGCTGTGGCCTCTCCCGTTGCGGAGCACAGGCTCCGGACACGCAGGCTCAGTGGCCATGGCTCACGGGCCCAGCCGCTCCGCGGCATGTGGGATCTTCCCGGACCGGGGCACGAACCTGTGTCCCCTGCATTGGCAGGCGGACTCTCAACCACTGCGCCACCAGGGAAGCCCTAATTTTTCATTTTATTTTCAATTGAAAATATGGGTCAGAGGTTAAAAACCATTCATTCAAACCTACAGAAACAAGGAAAATACTGAGGGAACAAACTGAAATCATAAAGATTTGTGATGGATAAGGTAGTGTTCCCTTAAGCCCTCCAGCCCAGTGCCTACAATAGTTATGTTTACTTTATACTGTAGTCTACTAAGTGTGCAATAGCATATTATGTCTAAAAACAATGTACACCTTAACTAAAACTACTTTATTGCTACAAAATGCTAACCATCATCTGAGCCTTCAGCAAGTCATAATCTTTTTGCTGGTAAAGGGTCTTATCTCAGTGTTGATGGCTGCTGACTGATCAGGGTGATGGTTGCTGAAGGTTGTGGGTGCCTGGAGCAATTTCTTAAAAATAAGAAAACAGTGAAGTTTGCTGCATCAAATGAATTTTCCTTAAGATGTCTCTGTAGTATGCAATGCTGTTTGATAGCATTTTACCCACAGTCGAACTTCCTTCGAAATTGGAGTCAATCCTCTCAAACTGTGCTGCTGCTTAATCAACTAAGTTTATGTAATATTCTAAATCTTTTGTTGTCATTTCAACAGTCTTCACAGCATCTTTGCCAGGAATAGACTCCATCTCAAGAAATCAATTTCTTTGCTCATCCATAAGAACCAAGACCTCATCCATTCAAGTTCTATCATGAGATTGCAGCAATTCAATCACATCTTCAGGCTCCACTTCTAATTCTAGTTCTCGAGCTGTTTCCACTACATCTGCAGTGACTTCTTCCACTGAAGTCTTCAACCCCTCACAGTCACCCATGAGGGTTGGAATCAACTTCTTCCACACTCCTGTTAAGGTTGATATTTTGATGTCTTCCCGTGAGTCACGCATGTTCTTAATGGCATCTAGAACGGTGAAGGTTTTCAATTTATTTTGCCCAGATTTATCAAAGGAATCACTATCTATGGCAGTTATGGCCTTACTAAATGTATTTCTTAAATAATAAGACTTGATGGGAAATTCCCTGGCAGTCCAGTGGTTAGGGCTCTGCTCTTTCACTGTCGAGGGCCCAAGTTCAATCCCTGGTGGGGGAACTAAGATCCCACAAGCTGCGCTGCGCAGCCAAAAAAAAAAAAAAAAGTTGAAGTTACCCCTTTTTGGGGGGGGGGGCCGTGCCATGTGGGATCTTAGTTCCCCGACCAGGGATCGAACCCCCGCCCCCTGCACTGGAAGTGTGGAGTCTTAAACACTGGACCACTAAGGAAGTCCCTGAAATTATCCCTTGATTCATGGGCTGCAGAATGGATGTTATGTTAGCAGGGATGAAAACAACATGAATTTCATCGTCCATCTCCATCAGAGCTCTTGGGTGATCAGGTGCATTTTCAAAGATCAGTAATATATTGAAAGGACTCTTTTTCTGAGCAGTAGGTCTCAACAATGGGCTTAAAATATTCAGTAAGCCATGTGGTAAACAGATGTGCTGTCATCCAGGCTGTGTAGTTCCATTTATAGAGCACAGGCAGAGTGGATTTAGCATAATTCTTAAGGACCCTAGGATTTTCAGAATGGTAAATGAGTATTAGCGTCAAATTAAAGTCACCAACTGCATTAGCCCCTAACAAGAAAGTCAGCCTGTCCTTTGAAGCTTTGAAGCCAGGTATTGAATTCTCCTCTCTACCTATGAAAGTCCTTGATAGCATCTTCTTCCAAGAGAAGGTTGTTTCATCTACACTGAAAATCTGTTGTTTAATGTAGCCACCTTCATTAATTATCCTAGCTAGATCTTCTAGTGCTTCTATATCAGCACTTGCTGCTTAACCCTGCATTTTGATGTTATGGAGACAGCTTCTTTCCTTGAACCACATGAACCAACTTCTGCTAGCTTCAAACTTTTTTCCTTCTTCACCTCTCTCAGCCTTCCTAGAATTGAAGAAAGTTAGGGCCTTGCTCTGGATTAGGCTTTGGCTTAAGGAAATGTTGTAGCAGGTTTGATCTTCTGTCCAGACCACTAAAACTCTCTCCATTACAACAGTCAGGTTGTTTTGCTTTCTTATCATTCTTGTGTTCCCTGGAGTAGCACTTTTAATTTCCTTCAAGAATTTTTCCTTTGCCTTCACAACTTGGCTAACTGTTTGTTGCCAAGAGACCTAGCTTTTGGCCTGTCTTGGCTTTTGACATGCCTTGCTCACAAAGCTTTTGGTTTAAAGTGAGAGATGTGGGACTCTTCCTTTCACTTGAAGACTTAGAGACCATTGTAGGGCTATTAACTGGCCTAATTTCAATATTGTTGTGTCTCTGGGAATAGGAAGGTCTGAGAAGAAGGAGAGAGAGGGGAACGGCCAGCAGGTGGAGCAATCAGAACACACATTTATTGGTTAAGTTCGCCATCTTAAATGGGCGCGGGTTCGTGGTGCCCCAAAACAATTACAATAGTAACATCAAAGATCACAGATCACAGATCACCACAACAAATATAATAATAATGAAAAAGTTTGAATTATTGTGAGAATTACCTAAACGTGACACAGAGACATGGAGTGTGCAAATGCTGTTGGAAAAATTGTTCCAATAGAATTACTTGACGCAGGATTGCCACAAACCTTCAATTTGTAAAAAGCACAGTATCTGCAAAGCACAATTAAGCAAAGCACAATAAAATGAGGTATGCCTGCATATGTTATGCTTTATACATTGCAGTATTCAAGGCTCAAATTGTCCCAAATTTGGCCAATGTGAACTCCTTGAAGTTGACCCCTGTATCCGCACAATCCCAGTGGTATTGATAGCATTCCTGCTTTCTGGCATAGCAAGAGGTATCAAGCTCATCTGGTACATTTCCTGCCCCAGATCTAGAATCAGCCATTTTTTTCAAGGAACCCTTCTTCCTTTTGTTGAGAAATGGCTTTTAGAGACTATGATCAGCACTGGGGATGCTCACTTCTACCAGACTGTCATTATTTCTATGCCCTCTCAGTAAATAAAACTAGGAAATATGTGAATTTCAGAAAGAAAAATAAATCATGCGTTCATATGGATATTTCCAATTCAAGTGAAAAATTAAATCATCAATTATTATATTTTTATCTCTTTGCTTTCACACTAAAAATCTTGGTTTTAATGACATTAACATGATTACATATTTGATTATGCATATAAATAACATACATATAAAATGTATATTATGCGTAAAATAGTTTCAAAGCAACAATACTAGTATTACTACTAACAATAGAACTAATAGTACTAACAATAGAACTATCAATTGTGGGAATTCCCTGGTGGTCCAGTGGTTAGGGCTCCAAGCTTTCACTTGCATGCTTTCACTTGCACAAGCTGTGTGGTCAAAAAAAAAAAACAAAGAACTACGAATTGCAACTAAATATTTCATTGTGGTTCTTTTTGCTCTTTAGGATATAACTCACCATGGAGCTACATTAAAAGTTTGAGTTTTAATGTCATTTGAAATAATTTTTTTTTTCTGTGTGGTTTATACTGTCAATTTTATATACTCCTAGGTTCATTTGTATCCATTTGTTTCAGGCTTGTAGGAGTTTTTTTTTCTTTTTGATTCAAGTTTTTTAATTATATGAAATGTTCACATGGTTCCAAAATCAAAACTATAAAACAAGGTGCAGTCAGAGAAGCTTTTAAAACACTTTTTGTCCCTCCTTTTCACAATAAAGGTGTTTTTTAAGGTTATGAAATTGGACTGAATTGTTCAAGAGAACCTGATACCAGAGGGAGATTCAACAGAGTGCATTGTTAGTAACAGTTACAGGGGGGAAATTACATGTTAATGAAATAAGCCTTATTCAAATCAGTAAACATATTATATATCCAAAATAAATTTTACACAAAAATAAATTTTCTTGTCTTCCTGGTGAAGTGCCTTTCCTGATCTTTTCAGCTAGGATCCAATCAACTATGGGGTGAGGGAGGGGCTGCAGGGGGCAGTGTGGACAGAGACACAGAAGTCTCTACTTCAACAAGAGGAAAACAAAAGAGCTTCCTGCAAATTGGAAAAAAATTCCAAAGTTTCCTATATGCAAACAACTAAGTGGAAATACAGAAAAGGGAAAAATTCTTATTAAAAAGGATACCTGGGCTTCCCTGGTGGCGCAGTGGTTGAGAGTCCGCCTGCTAAAGCAGGGGACACGGGTTCGTGCCCTGGTCCGGGAAGATCCCACATGCCGCGGAGCGGTGGGCCCGTGAGCCATGGCCGCTGAGCCTGCGTGTCCGGAGCCTGTGCTCCACAACGGGAGAGGCCACAACAGTGAGAGGCCCGCGTACTGCAAAAAAAAAAAAAAAGGATACCTGCACACAAACCCTGTGGCTAAACCTAATAAAAATGTGCAGGACCTGTATAAAAAAAGCTATAAAATTTTACTAAAACAGATGACAGAATAAATGGAGAGGCATACTAGTTTCTGTTTAGACAGATCAATATTCCAAAATTGTTGATTATTCCTAAATTATAAAGTCAGTGCAATCACAATCAAATTACAACTTTGGGGGGAACTTGAAAAGTGATTCTAAAGTTTTCATTAAAAATAAATATATATTTTGGGAAATTTGGAAAAGCATAATTGGGGGCACTCCATTTG
The DNA here is from genome assembly GCF_949752795.1 of Hyperoodon ampullatus. NCBI lineage: Eukaryota > Metazoa > Chordata > Mammalia > Artiodactyla > Ziphiidae > Hyperoodon > Hyperoodon ampullatus. The sequence goes on along the minus strand of NC_136916.1, from coordinate 120,225,789 downwards.
TGTCCCTAATCCCAGCTGGTCTGCCTGAGACCCCCTGAGCGCCAGACCTGGTCCCCCCACAGGGCCCCATTTCCACTCCATCAAGATGAAAGAAACTATCATGAACCAGAAGAAACTCACAGAACTGCAGGCACAAGTGAACATTGGGAAAGGAACTGCTCACAGAAAGAAGTTGGTTCATAGAACAGCTACAACAGATGATTGAAAACAAACAAACAAACAAACAAACAAACTTCTCCTTAAAGAACTTAAAGAAACTTAGGGGTAAACAACATCTCTGGTATTGAAAAGTTAATGTGATGCACATTAACAACCCTAAATTTCAAGCATCTCTGGCAGCCAACACTTTCACTGTTATTGGCCATGCTGAAACAAAGCAGCTGACAGAAATGTTACCTGGCATCTTAAACCAGCTCGGTGCAGACAGTCTGACTAGTTTAAAACAACTGGCTGAAGCACTGCCAAAATAATCTGTGGATGGAAAAGCACTGCTTGCTACTGGAGAGGATGGTGATGATGAAATTCCAGATCTTACAGAGAATTTTGCTGAGGCTTTCAAGAATGAGACAAACTGAATTGAGTCAACTTCTGAAGATGAAACTTGAAGTTACTGGGTGCTGCTATTTTATGTTAAGACTACTTTTTAAAACTTTGTCCCTGTGTCTGATAAAATATAGATTTCTAATATTTTAGAGCCCAAGCCCCTTGGACACTGCAGCTCTTTTCAGTTTTTGCTTATACACAATTCATTCTTTGCAGCTAATTAAGCTGTAGAAGCCTGGTAATAAAGTTTGAAACAAAAGTTAATAAAGTTCTTCACTTAGTTTTTAAAAAATGCATAATTGGGAGAGAATTTAGCATAGATAAAAGATAGATATTAAAACCTACTATAAAATAACGTTAAGTAATACAATACAGCACTCAGTTGAATAGACCAGTGTCCATAAATAGATCCAGGAACACATGGTAATTTGCTATATGAGTGCATTTCAATATAGGGAAGACAAAGGTTATCCAATCAATTATACTGGGACAAATAACAGAAACTTGGGAAAAAAAGAAGTTGATCCCTACCTTTTTTTTAACAACTAAATAAATTTCAGAAAAATTAAAAGTTAATTATAATATATACAGTGGAATATTACTCAGCCATAAAAAAGAATGAAATAATAACATTTGCAGCAACATGGGTGGACCTAGAGATTATCATACTAACTGAAATAAGCCAGACAGAGAAAGACAAATATCATATGATATCACTTACATGTGGAATCTAATAAAAATGATACAGGGAGTTCCCTGGTTGCCTAGTGGTTAGGATTCCAGGCTTTCACTGCCGTGGCGTGGGTTCAATCCCTGGTTGGGGAACTGAGATCCTGCAAGCCATGTGGCATGGCCAAAAAAACCTAAAAAATAAAAAAAATTAAAAAACAATACAAATGAACTTATTTACAAAACAGAAATAGACCCACAGACATAGAAAACAAACTTATGGTTACCAAAGGTGGGAGGATAAATTAGGAGTTTGGGATTACAATATACACACTACTATATATAAAACAGATAACCAACAAGGACTTACTGTATAGCACAGGGAACTATACTCAATATCTTGTAATAACCTATAATAGAAGAGAATGTTTAAAAAAGTATATATTTATATATATATTGATAACTGAATCACTTTGCTGTACACCTGAAACTAACACAACATTGTAAATCAACTATATTTCAATAAAAATTTTTAAAAATTAAAAACAGAACTACCATAAGAAAAAATATTAAATGTTAAAAAAATCCCCAAATTATAAATGTACTAGAAAATATGTTTCATTCTTTATTAAAGAAATAGAAATCAGTACAAGGTTTTTATTAATGAGATTGCTAAAAAAAAAAAGAATATGGTTGACAAAACTCAGAATTGATAAGGACATAAGGAGAAAAACAATTTCATATGTAGTTGGTAGGAGTATAAATTTGTATAATTTTCCAATATGCTTCAAAGGTCTCATTGACCCAACAATTTTATGTATATGAATTTACTTAAGGCCAGTTTCGACACTGCCTGAGAATAAAGGTGAGGCTCACATAATAGTGGAGAAAATTTGTTTAATCATTAAGATGAATTAATTTGGGGTCACTAAATGACAGGCAAGTTGAGAAAGTGCCCTTGTTAAAAGACATTATAAAGTGATGAATCTTAACATGCTCAAAAAGGATATTTAAAAAACGTAGTAAAAAACTTAAAACTTGACTCTTGGTAGTGGGGGAAGAGAAATTAGGAACACATTTTATTAGCTAGATAATAAGTTCACAGGTGTTTGTTATGATTTTGGCTATTTTTTTAAATGTCTGAAACATCATTACATAGTAAAAGGTATTTTAACTGGATAAGAGACAGGGATTAAGTGAATTCTTCTTTTTGGATAAAATTACACACTGTACTGACTTTTTGATTATTTATTCCTTGTTTGCCATATCTGATTTGATGATATTTATTTTCAAAGAAGACATTTATTTTCAAAGTGAAGAAACTTTTAACAAGATATATGAAAATTTTGTGAACTTGGAGTCAACCAGAAAAAAATGCATAGTTATAGCCAAACCTTCTACAAGCAAAACTTTAGTAGTAGCTGGCAATGAGGCTGCTATGCACTTATCACACAAGCATATGCAGCTTATGTAACATTCTCTAGGAATACTTCTTATCATGAGTGAGAATGCATATTCACACATCATTTAAATATTTTAAATTGGATTTTTAACTGATAGATTATAGATATATGTGTGTGTTTGCACACATGTGCACATATATATGTACATATATAAACAAAATAAAATAATAGTATTTGAACACTTGTATTTATAAAAGTTGATTCACTGAGGGGGAGAACATGTGTGATTCCATTACATGAATTAATGCACTAGAAGATTTATCTGAAGAAATTATCCATAATTCAGGATGGAGACACAGAGATGCAAAAAGTAGGTTCAAATATACTGAGGAAAGACTGAGGTCTAACACACATTTAAGCTGAACACAAGGAGAAAAGGGAGAAAAGGACAGAAGGAATATTTGTAGAGATATTGGTTAGGAATGTAGGCCCCATGAAGGTAGAGATTTTGTCTGTTTTTTTCAATACCATATCCCTAAACCTAGAAGACAGCCTGATATATAGTAAGTGATTAGTATATGTATGTTAAATTCTATTGAATTCTATTTCCAGTCATATGGGAAAGTAAACACCAAGGCCAATCATCCCATCTGAAAGCCTTCAAAATGCCTGGGTAAAATATCAAATCTTAGAAGTATTTATGAGATCCCAAGGGACTTTTTGTTAAATGAGAGGCAGATGATGAAAGAGTTTTTGCAGGGACAAATACCAAACAACTCAAATGTTACATCTGAGAAAGGAACCAAAGAAAAAGAAATGAGGTCCAGAAAAATACCCCTTAGGAGAAATAAGTATTATATACATGACAGAGTTGATAGTTTGTTGGACCAGTAGAGTTGATGGACTGTTGGACCAGAAGAGGAAGAAGTCACCAGCACAGCACTTTCCATTTTAACTTAAAGATCAGATGGCTTATATACACCACAAGAAATGTGAACATATGTTTATCAAAAGACATGAACAAGTATGTTGTTAACAGCACTGTTCATACTGACCTCAAACTGTGTGGAAACCACACAAATGTCCATCAACAATAGAATGGATGCATAAATTATGGGATATTCATTCACGCAATGGAATAATACACAGCAATAAAAAAGCTACAGTTACAAGCAACAAAATTAACAAACATCACAAACCTAATATTGAACAAGTATAAAATAATCCATTTATATAAAACACAAAACAGGCAATAACCATTATCCTGATTTCTAACAATGTGTCATATTCATGGATTGGAAGACAGTATTTTATAGGGACCAAATTGACCTATAGATTCAAAGCAATTCAAATCAAAATCCCAGCAAGTTTTTTGTGGATATTCAAGGACTGACTCTAAGATTTATATGAAAATGCAGGTGGGCAGGAGAGTCAATTAAAACACGGTGGGAGAATGTGCTCTACCTGATATGAAGTATTAATATGAAGCTATGGTATTAAGACAGTGGTACTGACTCAAAGATAGAATCATAGACCAATGCATGAAGAACCTAGGGGCAGGACAGGAATAAAGATGCAGACGTAGAGAATGGACTTGAGGACACGGGGAGGGGGAAGGGTAAGCTGGGACGAAGTGAGAGAGTGGCATGGACATATATACACTACCAAATGTAAAACCGATAGCTAGTGGGAAGCAACTGCATAGCACAGGGAGATCAGCTTGGTGCTTTGTGACCACCTAGAGGGGTGGGATAGGGAGGGTGGGAGGGAGGGAGATGCAAGAGGGAAGAGATATGGGGATATATGTATATGTATAGCTGATTCACTTAGTTATAAAGCAGAAACTAACACACCATTGTAAAGCAATTATACTCCAATAAAAATGTTAAAAAAAAAAAAAGAATCATAGGCCAATGAAATAGAGAGCCTAGAAAGAGAAACATGCATATATGGATATGTGATATAGGAGAAAGGTGGTACTGCAGAGCAGTGTGGAAGGCACGGACTTTTCAATAATTGAAGTTGGGCAATTTGACATTCACAAGGAAAAAAGAAATGAGACTTAATCCCCAACTCACACCATACACAAGAACCAATTCCAGGAAGATGATACAATTATATGTGAAAAGTAAGATAATAAAGTTTTAGAAAGTTAAAATAGGAGACTATCTTCTTGACCTTGAAATAGGGAGATACATTTTAAATAGGACACAAAGTATTAACCACAAAAATTGATAAACTGAACATTATAATCAAGAAATTCTTAATACCATTTAAAAAGTGAAAATCCCAGCTACAAGGTGGGGGATGTTTGCAATGCATACAGTTGTTCCTTGGTATCCCCAGGGGATTGGTTCCAGGACTCCTTTCAAACACCAAAATCCACAGAAATGCAAGTTCTTTATACAAAATGGTGTAGTATTTGTATATAACCTACACACATCCTCTGGTATACTTTAAGTCATCTCTAGATTACTTATAATACCTAATACAACGTAAATAGTTGTAAATACAATGTAAATGCTATGTAAGTAGTTGTCAGCATGTGGCAAATTCAAGTTCTGCTTTTTGGACCTTTCTGGAATTTTTTTCCCAAATATATTCTATCAGTGTTTGGTTGAATCCATGGATGCAGAACCTGTGAATATGGAGCGCCGACGGTATACTCAACAAAGGATTCACTTCCAGAGTATATACAGAACTTGTAAAATCAAGAAGAGTAAGTCCCCAAAGAGGATATCCAAAAGGTTTAAAAAAAATAGGAAAACATACTCAACCACAACAGCCATCTAGAAAATGCAAATTAAAACCACAATGAGATACCACTACGCACCAACAACAATGGCTAAAGTTAGAAGACTGACAATACCAAATGTTAGCAGGTATATGGAGCAGTGGGAACTTTTATATAATGCTCGTGATACAATGACTTCAAAGAACTGTTAGGTGTTACGTACTAAAGTGTGTGCTCTGTGTGTGTGTGTGTGTGTGCACCTATTTGTGTATAACTCACAACCTAGCAATTTCATTCCTAAGTATATATCTGTACACATGTTTACCAAAAGACAAGAAAGTTCTATAGCAGAATTATTTGTAAAACCCCCAAATTGAAAAGAATCTCAATATCCACATACTGGTGATAGTTATCTACAGTGACATACAAAAATATGAATGAGTCACAGGAACATAATGTTGGGCAAAAGAAATCAAACACAAAAAAATACATACATTATGATTTCATTTATGTGAAGATTAAAAAACAGGAGAAAAAATGATAATGTTTAGGATGCATTCATCACTTTTAAAATGATGAAGGAAATCAAGAAAGCAATTACCAGAAAGTCAAAATAGTGGTGTTAAAAGATAAACTGAGGAACATCAAAATTTTGAAGAGTGTATTTGAGCAAACATTGATTCCAATAAGAGCAATGTCAAACTGAAAATGGTTTGGTGTGCTCCTGTCAGGAGTTAGGGGAAAGGATTTTTTTATAGAGCAGATAGGAAACAAAGCAAGGAAATTATTTGATTGGCTATAGCTTAAGCAATTGCCTTATTTGGGAAAGCCTAGTTGGCTGTTTGTGATTGGTTGTTCTTAGATTTCGATTTCTTCCCTCAATGCATTTATAGGACTCTGTCTGAGGTTTCAGTTTGCTTTCTTAGGCTGACAAGCATTAGGGCCACTCAGTCTAATGACTTCTTTGATTACTTTAACAGTGGTTACTTCTGAGGGTGGGAGAGGGAGGGAGAAATCATTGGAAGGGATATGAGAGGGGCTTCTTGGGTCCTGGCAATGTTGTAGTTCACCTAGGTGATTGTATAGGTATTAGCACTGTGATAATTCATTAAGTTGAATATGGTCTGTTTTGTATACTTTTCTGTGTGCTCTTCACAATGAAAGAGTAATCTATCCATGTATGAGTCAGGTAGCTAGGAATAAGTCTTACGAAAGATGAATAAGACCTTTTTGGGAAAGGTATTAAAGGAAATTTGAATAAATGGAGATATGTCAATTTCATAGTTTGGAATACACAATATTGTAAAGGTGTCGATGCTTCTCAAATTAATCTGTAGCAGTGCTGTCCAATAGAAACATAATGTGAACCGCAATTGTAATCAAATTTAATTTTGTTAATTAGCCACATTAACAAAAAGAGACAGGTAAAATTAATTTTAATAATGTATTTCACTTAATCCAATATATCCAAAATATTATTTTAAAATGTAATCAATATGAAAATTATTAATGAAATATTTTATTCTTTTTGTCATATTAAGTCTTTGGAATCTGGTGTGTATCTCATGCTTACAGCACATCTCAATTCAGAATAGTCACCACCTCAAGTGCTCAACAACCACAGGGACAGCATAGATCTATCTAGACAATGCAATCTGAATCAAAGTCCCAACAGATTATCTTGTGGCATTTAACAAGCTGAGCTTAAAATTATATGGCAGTTCAAAAGCCAAAAATAGCCAAGTACCTACTGTAAAAGAAGATGCAGATGTTTCCCTACCAGATATCATTTATTAAAAAGATTAAGTAGGGCTTCCCTGGTGGCGCAGTGGTTGAGAGTCCGCCTGCCGATGCAGAGGACACGGGTTCGTGCCCCGGTCTGGGAAGATCCCACATGCCGCGGAGCGGCTGGGCCCGTGAGCCATGGCCACTGAGCCTGCGTGTCCGGAGCCTGTGCTCCGCAACGGGAGAGGCCACAGCAGTGAGAGGCCCGCGTACCGCAAAAAAAAAAAAAAAAAAAGATTAAGTAATTAAATAGGTGTAGTACTGGTTACAGACATAGACAAATAGACTCAGGGAACTGAATAGAGCCAACAAACAGACCCAACTGAAAAGGTCTTTCAATAAATGGTGCTGGGGTAACTGATAATCCATTTGTTTAAAAAAAGAAAAAAAGGAAAGAAACTGGATTCCTGGGGCTTCCCTGGTGGCACAGTGGTTGGGAGTCCGCCTGCCGATGCAGGGGATTTCATTTTATAACATTTGTTGGTAAGATAGGAAGAAATTACCAGGGAGTAAATTGCTATTGGGTGAAACTATCACACACATTTTGTCCCAAAATTGATAACTTTTCGTTGTAATTGATAAATGTTAAAAAGGAAACTTTTTGCTTTGGGCTCATCCTATGTTCCATTTGGGGGCATTTTTTTTTTCTCTTCTACAAATAGGAGGTATTCTGGAGAATAAATTTAAGCAGCACTGGCTATAGAATGTAGGTTGTTAAGATCTTTCACTTGAAACACTATATTCCTACTCTAGTACATTCTTTTACCTCTTCTTGATAAATAAAAACTAGTAACAGAAAAAGGGGGTAACTAGAAGAAAAACTTTTTTATTGAAGAACATACAAATTTACATTTTAAAATATGAATTTTATTTTATTTATTCCTAATCTAAAACCTAACTTAAAAACTTCTAATAGCTTTACATTTAAATGAGAAAATAATTCCAGTCAAATCAATTTAGAACACAAAATTAATTTGAGTTGCTACAGAATTTCTCAAGGTCTTTAATATGCTGATATACATTATAAATCTCTAAGGAAGGGATACACAGCTGTAATTTCCTAAACTTATTTAACCAGACCTTTTGTAGTTTTTAAAACTGAGGTTACTTCGAAAAATCATGTAGTATAAACTCCATAGGCTGTTTGGACATTCTGGACCACCTACACTATAACCTCAAACCTTTCCAAACCAAAACCAACCAAATATGTTCTATTAATTGGCCCTGAAACACTGTGTGATGCTAACATACATTTTCCTGACTCCCTCAGAGCCAATGAATATTTGATTTGTTAAAAAAAATATATATATATATATATATATATAGTCTTTGCACTGGCAATTGGAGCCATTTGACATTGCATACCTTGGCTGGAAACATAAAATGCCATTTCCAGGTTTAGCTCATATCCTTAGGATTCCTAAGTTTTCCACATTCTGAAGATATATACAGATCTTCCTTGGCTTACAACAAGGTTACATCCTGATAAAACCATTGTAAGTTGAAAATATCGTAAGTCAAAAATGCATTTAATACAGCTAACCTATCAAACATCATAGTTTAGCCTCGCCTACCTTACACGTGCTCAGAACACTTACATTAGCTTACAGTTGGACCAACTCCTCTAACACAAAGTTTATTTTATAATAAAGTGTTGAATATCTCATATAATGTATTGAATACTGTACTGAAATTGAAAAACAGAAGGGTTGTATGGGTATAGAATGGTTGTAAGTATATCTGCTGTTTACCCTCATGATCTCAAGTCTGATAGGGAGCTGTGGCTCGGGCCACTGCCCAGCATCACGAGAGTATCTTACCACATATTATTAGCCTGGGAAGTTATCAAAATTTAAAGTACAGTTTGGAAGTAAAAATTCGATGTATAGTTTCTACTGAATACTACATACTGCTTTCCCACCACCGTAAAGTCAAAAAATCATTAAATCGAACCTGGTAAGTCAGGGACCACCTGTACACCTTTTTTTTTTTTTTCTTGTACCACCTATCTCCCAGTTAATTTCTTCCAAAAGGAAAAAAAAATCTTAGACTTTTCCAAAAATTGCTCAGCATACAATCATATTTCTCATTGTAAGTACTTTTGTTCATTAAATGAACACTGTTATCACCTCAAAGGAAACTGATTCCATGATGTAACCATTAGAGTCTTAGTTTTGCTAAGTATTCTTGTGGGAAGATTGTGAAAAATCTGTAGAAGCTAAACCAGTGCATTGTAAACGTCTGAATCTTGACTATTCTCTAGGAAGCAGCGAGGTCTATGTGAATGCGCTCCATTTCCAGCACCAGGTGTTGAATAGATGCTCAATAAATGTCGAGTGAAAGACTATTATCAGTCCTTAAGAGAGTAAAAGAAATCAGCTTAAAGTTCTTCTCTTAGTAATGGAAGGCAAGGACTACCACTCAATCTCTAATGCCCCAAATGTCTTCCCTTTACTTAATAAATAGGCTTTCAGGGACTTCCCTGGCCTTCCAGTGGTTGGGACTCCACGCTCCCAATGCAGGGGGCACAGGTTTGATCCCTGGTCGGGGAACTAGGATTCCGTATGCCGCATGGCATGGCCATAAATAAATAAAGAGATAAAGAGATAAGTAAATAGGTTTTCAGTAAATGTTTCCTAAATTGAGTAACTCAGAAGACAAACTGAGATTGTTAACATTGATATGTTGAGAGACTAATTTGTTTGGGTTGATTTAGAAGTAGTAATGCACTTCACTAGTGGCGCAGTGCTTAAGAATCTGTCTGCCAATGCAGGGGGCATGGGTTCGATCTCTGGTCCGGGAAGATCCCCCATGCCTCGGAGCAACTAAGCCCATCCGCCACAACTACTGAGCATGCACTCTAGAGCCCGCGAGCCACAACTACTGAAGCCCGTGCGCTCTAGGGCCCACATGCCGCAACTACTGAACCCACATGCTGCAACTACTAAGCCCATGTGTTGAAACTACTGAAGCCCAACACAAGCCAAAAAAATAATAATAATAAAAGTAGTAATAATCTATAAGCATCGTTGAGATGGTCTTAAGTATAACAAAGGTACAGAAAAGTACACAAGTCATAAGTATACAGTTCAGTGGATTCCCACAAATATAACCATTACTCAGGTGAAGAAAGAACTTTACCAGCAACTTAGAAGTTTTCTTCAAGCCCCCTTTCAGTCTCTAACCTCTCCATTCTCCCTGAAGGCAGCACTATCCTGATTTATAACACCATAATTTCTAAAACTATAGATTAGTTTTTGAAATTTGTGTCAATGGGATATTGGGTTGGCCAAAAAGTTCATTCGGTTTTTCTGTACGATGTTATGGAAAAACTCGAACAAATTTTTGGCCACCTCAATGATATGTATTTTTACCTGGCTTCTTTTGCTCAATATTGTAGTTGTAGGAGGTATCATGTTGATGATGTAGCTGTGGTTCATTTATTTTAATTGCTGAACAGCATTCCACGGTACGAATATGCCACAACTTGTTTATTCCACTGTTGAGGGAATTTGGGTTTTTACAGATTGAGCCATCTATAAGTAACACTGCTAGAGACATTATGTACGTCTGTTGGTGAAGAGTGCATACTTTTCTATTGGATTTATACCTAGTGATAAAATTGCTTGGATATAGGATATGCAGAAAAATGTACTTCAGCAGATATTGCCAGTTTTCTAAGGTGGTTTTACAAATTTACTTTCTCACCAGCAATATACGAAATTTCTCTTTGCTCCATAACCTTGCCAACAATTGGCATTGTCACTCTTTAATTTTAGCTGTTGTGGTGAGCATCTATTTCTGGACTCTATTTCATTGGTCTGTTTGACTATACTTGCACTAGTATCACAGTCTTAGTTACTTTAGTTTATAAAATAAGTCTTCACTTTGTTCTTCTTCAAGGATTTAGTTCTTTACCTTTTCTATTTCCATATACATTTTAGAGACACTTGTCAATTCTTCTACACCCCACCTCTCCCTTCCCACGCACACTTGTGGAATCTATACTGGAATTGTACTGAATCTATAGATCAACTGGATGGAAATTGACATTTTTATAATAGTCTTTTAATGATTGAATCTGGTACATTCTTTCACTTAATTCTAAAATTTCTCAATGATCTTTTATAGTTTTTTTTTCTGTCCAATTTTCCTACCATTTATTTTTTCTTCTTGCCTTATTGCACTAGAGTTGTCTATTCGGCAAAATATTGAATAAAGGCAGAGAAAGCAATTATCCTGTTTTGTTCCTAATATCAAGGGGAAAGTGCTCAACATTTTACCATTGTGTATCATGTTTATACATTGCTGGATTTGATCTTTCAATAGTTTAAGGTTTTATATTTATGTTTGTTAGTGAATTGCACTGTAATTTTCCCTTTCTTCTAATATCCTTGTGTCATATTGCTATCAGGGTTATATAGGCCTCATTAAATGAGCTAAGAAATGTTCCCTCTTCTTCTGCTCTCTGGAAGGGTTTGTGTAAAATGGATAGAATTCACTGATGAAATAATTGGGGCCTGGAATTGTTTCCTCTGCTCCCTGTTTCCTCCTCGCCTCAGGGGGAAAGTTTTGAATTACCTTCAAAGGAGCAAAAATAAGGCCATCATTTGACTTCTCAACAGAAACAATGACTACAGAAGACAATAAAACAATGTTTTCACAGTACAGAAGGAAAATACCCACCAACCTAGACTTCTACACTGAGCAAATAAATCCTTCAAAAATGAAGATAAAATAAAGGAATTTTAGGATAAATAAAAACAGAGAACTCATCACCAGAAGACCCACATTAAAGGAAATACTAAAGAATGTTTAGGCAGAAGGAAAATGATCCCGGATAAAAACTTGAAGGTGCAGGAAGGTATAAAAAGCAATGGAAAGTGTAAATGAATACTGAAAGTATGAATCCATAACAATGTGTTGTGAGGCTTAAAACATATATAGACAAACTATATGAAAAAATTAGCATATAAATGGAGTAAAATTTTCTAAGGGTCTTACATCATGCATGGATGCATGTTGCAAATTCTAAGAAAACCTCTTAACAAACAGTAAAAGAATGTACCAAGTTAATAGAGGGGGATAATAAAATATTAATAATTATTCATTCCATTCAAAAGAAGTCAAGAAAAGAAAAAGAAACAAGAATAGGCAAGAAAAATAGAAGGCAATTAGTAAAATGGTAAGATTTAAATCTAAATATGTCAACAATTAAACTTAGGCAGACTACTCCAAATAAAAGACAAAGGCTATCAAATTGGTTTTAAAAAAATATCTTGCTTATAAAACACATCTTTAATATAAGGATCATGGAAAGCTTGAAAGTAAAAGTGTGGAAAAGAAATTATGCCAACACTATCCCAAAAAAAGCTGGAGTAGCTATACCAATATCAGGTAAAGTAGACTTTAAGACAAAAATATTGTTAGAAATAGAGACGTGAAAATTCTAAAAGGGTCAATTCACAAAGAAGATGAAGCAATTTTAAATTTATATGCACTACATCAGCCTCAAAAATACATAAAATAAAACTGAAAGGAGAAAGACAAATCCATGAACTTAGTGGGAAATTATAACATGCCTCTTGTAACTGATAGTCAATAAAGAAGCAATAAGGATATAAAAGATTTAAGCAATACAACCAATAAAAAGGACCTAATTGACATAAACTGCAAATAGCTACAGAATCAATACTTTGTTCAAGGCCATATATAATAGTTACCAAACTAATCATATGCAAGGCCTAACATAATAGCAATTCTCAACACAATTTAAACAATTGAATTTATACAGAATATGCTCTTTAATGACAGTGGAATTAAACTACAAATCAGGGGACTTCCCCAGTGGTCCAGTGGTTAAGACTCTGTGCTTCCACTGCAGGGGGCATGGGTTTGATCCCTGGTCAGGGAACTAAAGATCCCACAGGCCACACAGTACAGCCATAAATAAATAAATAAACTACAAATCAATAATAAAAAGGTAACTAGAAAATTCCCATATATTTGGAATTTGTATTTGGTTTTTCAGAAGTTTTACCATGCTCAAGTGGTTTTATTTATCCCACTTGAGGTTCAAGACTATGGCCTTATTGTGTTTCTTCAGTTGTGCAAGATCCTCAGCCATCATTCACTGATCATCTCTGATCTATCGTTAAATTTGGCCACTGAATTCTTAATTTCAAAAAGTGTTTCTCAGTTCTAGAATTTCCATTTGGCTCTTTTTTAAAATTAGTTTTCCATTCTCTGTTTAAATTCTATTCCTTGTATATATTAAAGTTATTTTTTAAAGGTCCAGGATTGATAACACCATTATCAGGATTCCCTTTGGCTCTATCATCTTTGTATCTGTTGTCTTTCAACTACAAGTTCTATCTCCTTTTATTCTTAGTTTGATCATATACGAAAAATTGCATACATATAAACTTGAAACATTGGTGATGTCATCTTCATACAAAATTTAACTTTGCTCCTGCAAATCCCAGATAACAATCCAACAGGTTCATTCAATCCCTTTGAAGGCTGGTCTATTTCTGGTTCATCTTATTCCTAGAGTATAGCACTTTGGAGTTCCAACCCAAAGCCTGGGGTGTGGGAGACTTAAAAGGGCTCCCCTTTATAATGGCTGTTGATCTCAAAATTTTGTCTGCCTGGCACCTTGATTCTGTACAAAGATCTGTTTTCAGCATCTTGGCAGCCTCTTCCATAACAGGATCCAGGGGAAAAATAACCCCGAATACCAGGCACCTGTTTGGGTTTCCTCCTTTCTCAGATTTTGGCCCTATAATTCTATAGTACGTTAATGGTTCTCTGAAGGCTTCAGATTTTCATATCTATACTTCTATACACACACACACACACACACACACACACACACACACACACACACACACACACACACCACAGCTTTTCTAGTTCTCAGTGGGAGGATTGGTCCAATTTAACTACCTTAACTGGAAGTGATACATATCTCCAACTCTCTTCAATCATCTTACTCCCATCACTCTCCTGAAACTGCCTTTTTTAAAAAAAATTGTTATTCAAGTATAGTTGATTTAGGGACTTCCCTGGTGGCGCAGTGGTTAAGAATCTGCTTGCCAATGAAGGGGACACGGGTTCAATCCCTGGTCCAGGAAGATCCCACATGCCGCGGAGCAACTAAGCCCATGGGCCACAACTAATGAGCCTGTGTGCCACAACTACTGAAGCCTGCGAGTCTAGAGCCCATGCTCCACAATGAGAAGCCATTGCAGTGAGAAGCCCGCACACCGCAATGAAGAGTAGCCCCTGCTCGCTACAACTAGAGAAAGCCCACGCACAGCAATGAAGACCCAATGCAGCCAAAAATAAATTAAAAGTTTTTAAAATTATAAGTACAGTTGACTTACAACATTGTTAATTTTTGCTGTTCAGCAAAGTGGTTCAGTTATACATATATATACATTTGCATATTCTTTTCCATTATAGGTTATCACAAGACATTGAATATAGTTCCCTGTGCTATACAGTAGGACCTTGTTTATGAAACTGTTCTTCTGAAGGTCACTAATGACCTATGTTGCTAAATTCAGTGATTCTTACTCTTCATTTTCATTAACCCATCAGCAACACTTCACATTATACTGCTTCCTCCTTGAAACACTTCCTTCCCTTACCTTCAAAAACACCACTCTCTTCTATTTCCTTATTTCTCTGGATTCTGCTCTTTTGCTGGTTCCTCTTCAGCTCCCCATCTTCTTAAAAGCAGAAGTGCCCAGGGCTGTCATTACAACTCTTCTCTATACTTACTCCTTCATGATCTTACCATTGATACACTTAGAACTCTCAAATTTACATTTCCAGTAAAGTGCCTCCTGAAACCAAATAGTATGTCTAGCTTCTTTTACTTCACATCTTCACTTGGATGTCTAATAGGAATCTCAAACTAAGCCCTTGACCCACTCACCTTCACTATCCTCAAACCTATTCGTTCATCCTGGTCTTTCCCATTTCAGCTAATGGCAATTCACTTCTAGCTGCTCAGGTAAAATCTTTAGTCATCTCTGACTTCTCACACAACATAGTCCACCAGAAAATTCCTTGGGGACTATCTTAAAAATATATCCAGAATCTGATAACCACTTCTACTGCTACCACCCCGGCCTAAGTTACTATATTTTGCCTAATTATTCCAATAGCTCCTTAACTATTTGTTCCTGCTCTTGGTCCCATTTAGTCTTTCCTCAGCACAGCCCAGAGTAGTATTGTTAAATTCCATCATTTAACTCCCCTGTTCAAAACCCTCTAATGGGAACTTCTCTGGTGGCAAGAGTGGATAGGAGTTTGTCTGCCAATGCAGGGGACACGGGTTTGATCCATGGTCCAGGAGGATCCCGCATGCCACGGAGCAACTAAGCCTGTGCACAACTACTGAGCCTGCGCTCTAGAGCCCGTGAGCAACAACTACTGAAGCCCAGGCACCTAGAGCCCGTGCTCCACAATAAGGGAAGCCACCACGAGAAGCCCGTGCACCGCAAAGACTAGCCCCCGCTCGCCACAACTAGAGAAAGCCCACACGCAGCACGACTTGCCATAAATAAAAGCTAAAGGACTTAAAATCGCCTGTAAGGCCCTGTACAAGCTGGGCCTATTATCTCTCTTAACTACTGTATTTTTCTCTCTGCTTACTCTGCTCCAGGCACATCTCCTTGGCTCCAGCCAATGGCTGTTAATTGTTTCAAAGCATTATCTGGATGTGATGGAAGAGGCAGCGAAAGTTGGAAAGACAATCAGAGATCAAATCACACAAACCACATTAATGGCCCATCACAATTTATTCATGATATTGCCTATAACGCACAAGGCCCTATCCTAGGTATCTGAATTACAGCAATGGGATTAAAAAAAAAATCACTCTCATGGAGCTTGAATTCTAGTGGGAAGTACACAATAAGTCAGAGTACAATATAGTTACATAATGCTGTGCTATGAAAGCAAATAAAGCAAGGAAAGGGGACAGTGAGGGGAAGTGTTATAAATTTAAATAGGGTACTGAAATGGCAATGGGAAGCAGAGTTGAAGGTATCTGAATATCATGCCATGTGAGAAAATAGTGTAAGAAATTTTCAGATTCTTGAGGTTTATTTTTGCCAAGCTGCAATCTTCCCCACTGACTTCTTAGAGAAAGAAAGTCCAACCATGTAAATAGGCTACAGGTTTTCTGGGCTAAGCGCTTTAATGGCAGTATCTCAAGGGAAACTAGTTAAGACTTTTATTCAATGATTTCAAAAAAGATTTTTTAAAAATTCATGTTAAGAGATTAAACCCCAAAACATTTTAGTGACTTGTTATTCTGAGGGCATTGGCCCACATTACTATGCCATGTAATCATTTCTTTGTTAATTCATTAGTTTACAAACGCATTCAATTGCTGCTTCAGTGGGTTTTGCTTGGCCCAAATTACTAGAGTATTCATGTGTATAGTTAACAGAGGTCTAGACAGTGCATAGACAAGCCCTAGCCTGGATATAGCTCATTGAAGATCATACTATTTTCTAATTTCTGTGGCCACACCAACCTTGCAATCTCAGAGCAAATGAAGTGTTTCCTAAGCAGCCCCTTAAATGTCTCTAATTAACAGAGCTCCAAACTAATTTCAGTCCTTAATCACTAGCCGTATCCCTATTCAGCTTCTAAATTTTCCATAAAAATAACTTCTAATAGGACCCCTGTATGTCTTCTTCTCCTAAGAAAGTTTCATTACTTTTAAATTCTAACATTCCTTGTACCTTCGTAAGGAACCAATTACACGATCCTCTGAACATAAATTCCTTAAAATATCATTTCCGTTGGCTGGTGGGAAGCAGCAGCATAGCACAGGGAGATCGGCTAGGTGCTTTGCGATGACCTAGAGGGGTGGGACAGAGAGGATGGGAGGGAGGCTCAAGAGGAAGGGGATATGGGGACATGTGTATGCATATGGCTGACTCGCTTTGTTGTGCAACAGAAACTAACAGTATTGTGAAGCAATTATACTCCAATAAAGATTTTTTAAAAAAAGGATCATTTCCAAGGATAAAGCAAAACTCAATTTTAAAAATGAAACTTTCCAATTTATAAATGCATACCACTAAAGTCAGTAAAATTCAAGTTATTAGAATTTTTTCTATATACTTCATCAGCAGAGCTTAACTAAAATAACTGAAAATTGTTCTGCATATTCCAAAGATCTTTTCCTTTTTTTCTCCCCATGCATTATATAAGCCCAAAATAATCTTTTGTATAAGCATCATGACAACTGTTGAAATTTTCTGGATAAAAATGAACAAAACTTAATTTGTACAAGATCTTAACACATACAATTATTTTAGATTCATCAAATAAGGACTTTTTAAAAAAAGAACCAGGTTTTACAGTCATCCCTTTTAAGTGTTTAACAACCTTTTCTCCATAATTGCACACAGGAAAATAAAATTTGTTACTGCATGCTGGAAAGTATTAAAATTCCTGGGTAAAGTGACTCTTGATATAAACAACTGGCCCAGGGATGCAGGTAGCTAGCTCTGCAGCCTGAGAACTTCTACTCCTTTACTATTTAATAATTGCTCCAAGAAAGGATTTTTTAAAAAGATTTCTTTTAACATCTTCCATTTATACAATGCTGAAAATGTATGTTGACATTTTTACTCTTACCGTTTACTTGTCAAGGGAAGGCATAATGAATATTCAAAGTCAAGTCTAAAGCTGTAGTCACAACGTTAAATTATGAACTCAAAAAAGGCCGTTTGCAATTTAAGTGCTCTCTTGTACAAAGCATCAAAAAGTTAATACAAGTACTAGTCTTAAGCAGTCACACAAGTCTAAGCCACATTTATTTGCACATGTATAGTAATGGGCAACAAATACTCCAAATTCATACAAATTTATAAAACAACAAAGTTAATAATCATTTGGTACCACTTGCGTGTTATCTTGCTTACAGATTCAAGTGTAGATGAACTTCCTTCATTTTGTAAACTTTCATACAATACTTACTAAAACAAAAATTCTTGAAAACACATTGGCATGTTTCAGTTACGGCCAACACAAAAGTTAAGACAAGACCACAAACTCAAAATCCAAGCTTAGAATATACTTTTCTACCTCTCTCCCCTAGAAAGTGACTTTTTTTCTTTAACAGATGTATATGCTATATCACACAAGTAACCAAGGAGACAAAAAATGATGCTCCCATAATCGTAAAGAAAACTCCAACCAAATCATACTGTTTTAAGTTATCTACCAAATATATGGTTTAAATATGAGAAATGGGGAAATGCTTAGATTAAAATAACAAGGGAGATTAGAAAAAAATGGTAAGTGATTTTAAGGAGAACAAATTATGTTCCCAACAAAGCTGCAAAGATCTGACTTTGACAACTCAAAATAATTGTCTAAGGCAAATAAATGTGAGGAAACCTTCAAAAACATTCTAATCACGTTCAATATCTAGTGATAAAAGCTGAAAATGATATCAAGAGAATACTTATTATACAAGCGTCAACGAGGACATCCCAAAACTAATGAAAGAAATGCACATTTATTTCTACAAAAGCAATGTATGATACAGAGGAACAGACTTAAAGATTTACCTATTAAAATATACAGATTCTTACTGAAGAGTATAGGATATTTAAAAAAGATGACAAGGGATGTTAATTTTTTTATTATTATTGTTTTTACATATTTTGGAACCTCACATAATTTTGATAAATAACTCTTACAAAATTATGCAAAAGTACAAGAATGTCTGGTAAACAAACAGTCTGTATTTTCCAAAAAAATTTTTACAACATGCAATTCTTAAGGCAGCATTCTCCTTACAAGGAAAGGTAATCCTTTTACTCATCAAGAAATCTTCTGCTGCAAAGAATAGGCTAAGAAAGCCTGGCTTCTTCCATTAACGCCTTTTGTCTTTCCTGTCTGATTTTCGGTCTCTTTCACTTCTTGAAGATCTTTTGCCTGATCGACTACTCTCTGATATAGACCTCTTTCTGTCAGACCGGGAATTCTTATCCTTTGATCCTTTTGTATCTCTACTACTACCTCCTTTTGAAGATTTGTGACTTCTTTCTAGTCCTGAAGCATCCCTTCGCTTCCGATCCACGCTCCTTCTGTGCTTTCTATCTCTGTTATGTCCCCGACCCCTACTCCGACTTCTACTCTCACTACTACTAGTGGTGCTGCTGCTACTGTCTCTACTGCTGCTGCCACTTGTACTGGAGCTGCTACTGGAACTGCTTCGACTACTGCTACTGCCACTGCTGGAACTGCTTCCACTGCTGCTACTGGTTGAACTGCTACTAGAACTACTACTGCTACTGCTTCGACTTCTACTCTTGCTGGTTTTATTTCTAGCTCGACCTCTACTTCTGCTCCTCGTTTTGGTTTTGCTCTTGCTCTCTGAATGTACTGTCAAGACTGGTTCTACCATCACCTCAGTGAGTTTTACAGATTCTACAGGAAACTCCTTCCTCTCAGGTGGTAAATGCCCTTGCTCCTGAATAACCTGAGGTGGTGGCTGTGAAACAGCTAATGGCAAAGTCTCAGGCTGAGAGAGAGATTGGGGCTGGAGTACTGGTTGGGACTGGGAGTGGGAGTGGGAGTGGGAGTGAGAGTGGGAATGGGAATGGGAGTGGGAGTGGGAGTGGGAGTGGGGCTGGGGCAGAGGCAGAGGCAGAGGCAGAGGCAGAGGCAGAGGCAGAGGCAGGGATTGAGGATGAGCCACAGGCTCAGGCTGGGGCTCAGATTCTTTTTCTTCCTTTTCCTCAGGCTCATTTTCCATTTCTAGAGCACTAGCATTCTCTTTTGCAGGAGAAAGAGATTTACATTCTTTATCTGGCTCAACTTCAAATTCCATCTCTGGCTCCAATTCTTTGCTAGTTTCATTTTCTGAAGGTTCTATGCTTTCAACTTGGTTGATTTCCATTACCTCCTGCTCAGCAATTACATTTTTGACACTCTCGACCATCTCCAGCACATCCATAACTTCTTCAGGCTGACTATCCTGCTGCTTCTCACTTTCCCTTACCTCAGTTTCCTCCTCCAGCTTAACTTCCATTTCCTGCTTCTGTTCCTCCTCCTCCTGTTCTTTCTCTGCATCACTATGAACTATACCTATCTCCTTTTCCTCTTCCTCTCCTGCTTCCTCTATTTCTACATCATTGTGCTGATTACCTGTCTCCTCCAACTCTTCCTCTCGCTGAGCCACCTTACCCTCTTCTTGTTCCGACTTC
This sequence comes from Hyperoodon ampullatus, assembly GCF_949752795.1. NCBI lineage: Eukaryota > Metazoa > Chordata > Mammalia > Artiodactyla > Ziphiidae > Hyperoodon > Hyperoodon ampullatus. The sequence continues at coordinate 120,205,402 of NC_136916.1, read as the reverse complement.
TGTTCTTCATTACGCACCACCTGATGCTCTTTTTCCTTCATTGATTGTCTTCTAGGCCTAGCCTCCATTTTATTTATTTGTTCTGCAAATTCGATGCGTCTACCTTCAAATAAAGCTAAAGGATAAAAATTTACACGTGTAAAATTTACTATGATTTAGAAAATTCAAAATCACAATTTGACACCTGGTCACAAATTGTCATTGAACTTATCTAAATGTCTTTTTTGTAAAGAGATGACAAAAGACTGATTATAGCATGTAAGTAATTACAAATTGATATAAGATGACAAAAACAAAGATCCACTGGAAACCTATATACTAAGAAATTAGCAAAACCACACCACGTTATCTAACTGATGGAAAAACAGGATAATCTTTTGCTATTTTACTTCATACTGAATGAAAAAAAATAAAGCTTCTTTTAAACAATCAGTTTTATGGTATCATATCATGCATTAATTTTTTTGATCCCAAGGAGACACAAATCATCTAATCACCATCTTAGTAGTGTCTACCCTTCCATATGTGCTTCCTCTATGGACATCAATGTTGACTTTTTCTTGATTCATCAGCATTTGTATCTGGCTACTAAGAGTATCAAGCAAAAGAGAAAGCTCATTCAAATGCTTAATAAATAAACATGCATTAAGCACCACCACCTAATATCCAAGTTTCCAGTTAATATCTATCATGAAACAAATGCTCCTGTACTCCAAACACATTAGCATCTTAGAATATCTTTCTAAAAAGCTAACTATTGAATCACAGATGTCACAGGAAACAAACACGTATGTATTTGTGTGTTATCTTACCCATTAAGGAAATTTCAAGGGACCTCTTCATTTACACTTACCATTCATTTTTCTCTGTGACTCTTCTATTAGTTTTTGGGTAGCTGGACACATTCTTCCAGGAATATAGAACAAATGGGGCTTTGTTTTAGTTCTTATATATTTAATTATCTTGGCATTATGCTCATTCCACTCTTCTTGCTAAAGAAAAGGTAAAAAGGTCAGCGCTTTTGTCAACATGAAGGATTACCAATCTTAGAATTTCAAAATATACTCACCAGCTGCGCAAGCTCAACCTTCTGTTCCAAAAGCCGCAGTTCTGTCTGTTTAGCACGCCTCTCTTCAAACAATTCTCTCCTCTCATTTTCAACCTGCTTTCTTTCTTCTTCTGCCTGCACTTCAAGTTTCTGTTCAATTTCCTGGCGTCTCTTTTGCTAAAGATGAACAATAATCTTTAAAAGCTTATTATACATCCTGATTATGCGAAATATCACAATTTTACTGTTGTCTGCAAACATGTTTCACATCTGCAATTCAGGACACCAGCTAATTCAAACTTGGCATTTGAGGTGGACTGCAATTTCCCTTCCAGGAAATGGGGACTGAAGCCTTTTCATTTAAAAATCTAAAGTTTAAAGCCATTAGCTATAATATCAGTAACTGTTTTATTCCAACATAATTTATGAAAGAACCTTACCTAAAAGTTAACCTGAAAAAGAAGAGTACTGTCTTTATAGGTTATCTTCAGTTATTCTTTCCAAAGCAAAGAATTTGAGACAAGTGATGTCCTAGTGAACGAAATAACTAACAAACTAGTCAACTCTTTTTAAAAATCTATGGAAAAAAAAATCTACAGACATTCTTCAAACGTTGATGCTTTAAGTTTTTATATTTTCTAATAAAGTTTAACATATGAAAGCTGAAATAAAATAACTGAATTGTTATCTTTCACTATAGTTCTCCCGAGAAGCAATAAGCTTGTGTTCAACTCCAAGGACACAATTTTGTAGCTTTAGTAAAATAAAAACTTCCAGAAAAATGACACAGTTAAATAAACTCTGGAGGGCAGGGAATATAATTTATGCTGTTGCTTCTGGAGTGCCTCTGAGTAAGTCTTAGAAATTATAATTATTTAATAAATTAAGATGATTAGTAAGTTCAACTTCCTGTTTGAAAGAAAGCACTCTAAGGCCTAAAGAAATGAAGAGACATGTCCAAGACCACAAAATGAGATTGTTATAGAGCTGAAACCAGAATCCAGGTTCTCCTGAATCAGACTAGGCCCTTTGAACCACAAAGCAAAGTTCATTAAGTTACTTTAACAGCACCTCAAAAAGAACCAGTCAACAGTGTAACAACTTGAGAAAGTTTTAGAAGTTTTTCCTTGGCTTCATTTTAGGCTAGCAATTAAATCTTTTTCTTCTCTTTTTTTTTTCCTTAGGAAATATCAGTAACGCACTTTATGAAGCTTACAGTTAAATCTTGAGAACTTTTCAGTGTTTAAGAAATATTTAATCAACTACTTTAATAGCTTAAATAAAGGAAGCAAAGGAAAAGTTGCATAAATACCCTTTCGGTAGCAACAGTGGATTCTTGTTTAAATTTCTGAAGGGTGCCCATCAACAAGCCAAATATTCGTCGGTTCCTAAAGAACAGAAAAAAAATCCAATTTCAAAAGGTTCCACTTCATTTAAGCCTGCCATTTCCTAAAAGAAGCATAGCATAGACACTTGAACAATTCCTTAAATTTTCTTAAAATTGCATTATTTGACAAGAGTTGTTTTCCTCCAGAAAGATACTTAAGATACCTTTGCTTTCCCTTTTCATCCATATTTTGATCCTGGATAAGGTCTCTCCGTGTGCGCTCTTTGGAGGTAGCTACAACTGAAGACTGCAAAGCTGGCTGCAGGAGAAAAGAAATTTCAGTAATTTAACTAGCATACAGTGGCACTCCTTTAAATGTACCGAGGTGAAAATACTATATTCACCCTCTATGAAGTTCTTTTAATCTCAATTACCTTCTTAACATCATCGTCCTCTGGGTCGCTTTCTTGGCGTGATTCTCTCCGAGTCCGACGCTCCCCGCCCAGCCTGACAAAGGAAAATGAATTTAAAAGGACCAATTCAAACTCTGATCTCCTATACGTCTCAAGCTGGTTAAGTTTTTGTAGTACAAGTCAGAAAATTAACCCAAATTAACTATTTTCTCAATATTATTCTTCTCATGGCCTTTACTTTGGTAAAATTTCTGTTATTTTTAGTGAAGAATTGAGTTTTGAGGGATACTGGCTGTCTCAGTTCAAATACCAAGGAAACAGACTCAGGGTAAGTAGTATACTACTCAATTCTAATATAACTTAATTCAACAATATTTATTAAATTTTTATATTTGTATGCTACTTCAGAAAATGGAACATACAACTATGCCTTCAGAAACTTGTCCTCTAACATACCTACTGACTGCCCCTTCAAGGTCTCTCTGTTTGGCTGGGGGTCCTCCTCCAATATCTGAGAATCCACGCCTGCAAAAAAAAAAAAAGGCCAACATAAAGCACTTGGAATTTGAGAAAAATGGTATTTCCATTTAAGGAAGATAATTTAGTTGCAATTTAAAAAAAAACCTTCCAGTTAAAGTAACCTTAAATGGGCATTTACTTCAAGATGCTTTTGTAGCATTTCTTTTAAAACTATGAAATTAAGTTTGCATATAACTGGTATAGTTAGTATATTCTTCAATATCTAGTTTTGAATGCAAATGAAATTCCAGGATAACTCTACAGAAAACTACAGCTGATCACAGCTTCAAACAAACCAAACATTTCTAACATTGGCTCGACCACGAAATTTGTTTAAACCGTTTCGTTAACTTAGTGTAGTAAGTAGCAATGAACTAAAATCATAAGGAAATCTTACCTCAGCAATAAACTACCACGTCCTCTACCTCCACCAGGACCAGAAAGGGCCAGCAATCTGGCTTGGATGGGCCTACAAGATATTTACAAGTCAGTACAAAAATCGTTTCTAATAACACCAAATACTTTAACGGGTGCGGTTCATCATCAAAAGAAAATAACCAGAAAAGTTCGAAGATGATGGTTTCAAAACCCACGTGTTTTGAAACAGGAAACGAAGTATTTTGTTAACTTCCTGATTTTTCCAAGACGAGTATCACAGAAATTATATTTACCTCGATGCCACTCAACATTAACAAGCCTGAATCAGGTCCGGATTTCGCCAACCCAAAGGAAGTTGCACGTGGGCAAGAGCCGGGGGCGCGAGGCGGCCGGACCGCGTCCCGGGAGGGTCTCCGGGCCAGCCCCGAATCGGGTGGCCCCGGGAGAAGGAACGCTTTGTGCTGCAGTTCCGGGCCTGCAGGGCCGAGGGCGGGAATCGGCAGTCTGGGCCTTCCCGCAGGACGGGAAGCCATCCTGGCGCACCCAGGCCCCGCTTTCCTTCCTCACGCACCTGAGCCCCAGGACTTACGGTGGGAGCCTTGGAAATTCCCACCTCACCGAGGACGGGGTTCCACGGCTGCCCCGCGAACAGGCCTCGATGTTCGAGTCCTCTCAGGGCTGGCCGCCCTCCCCGCCCCAACTGTCCCCGGCTTCGTGGCTGCCTCTCGGAGCCGGCATTTCCCATCCGCCCCTCACCTCACGTCATTCGGATCCCGCCCGGTGAGCTTGCGAATATTCTCATCCACATTCTTTAAGCTCTCTTTGGCTTTTTCTAGCTGCTCCTGCAAAGTTCTCACTGCAACCGCCATCTTCTCCCTGCAGCAGGCTCCGAGACTGCTCTCCAGGCCACGCCTGCTTGTGTCGCGCCGCGAGACGCGAGAAGACTGACAGCTGGGCTCAGCCAATGGAGATAGGAGTTGTATTTCGGCCTCAACCACTCAGCAACCGGAAGGGGGAGAAGCTGTCGGCCTTTGTGACTCTGGGCCAATGAAAAGTCCGCCAGACGGTCGCTTCCCTCCCCGATTAGCTGCGGGTGGCTGGGCTCCGCTTCTAGCGCAGAGCCGGGGCGGATTTGAGAGTCTCTGGGCTCTCGGAGACGTGAGTTCGCGGGCCGGCTCTTCTGGCGGGGAGAGTGGAGTTTTGCAGCCCTTTTAACCTGTATATGACGGCCTCTTATCGTTTTACCACCTGTTCCCCTCAGAGTAGGGTGCAGGCGAGTCTTTTTTCCCTTTTTCCCGGGTAAATGATTTGATTAGGACAGGGTGCGGCCGTTCTGTTGGTGCGCATGCCCAGAGAGGCAGTGGTGGGGGTGCGCAGGCTTCTCTTGACTAGGTTAAGCTCAAATGAGGAGAGGGAAGCGAAAAGTGAAGGAAGAGGAAAAGTCATTCATCATAATAGCTAACAGTTGCTTTGTGTTGTACTCTGTGAAACACTTCACGTGCCTTATCCCCCACAAACCAAAAGCGTGAATAAACTGCCTGTTATTACTGATAAGGAAATACCGTAACTGTCCCCAGGTCACGCCGGCCCAGAATCATCGTACGATCGATCAGACTATGTGCAAGGCTTTACTACAAGAAAAAAAGCGACGGTGAGACAGACGAGACGGGCATTAGCCTCTACACCGGTCTAGAGCTGGTTGGTTTAAAATAGGGTCTGGGGGAGCAGCGCTACTGTTAGCTGTGTGTGTGTCGTCCACCTTCTGGTTCTGCTCTACCCGCACTGCCAACGTGAGAACCGGTTTTGTTCCAGAAGTGTATTTGTAAATTGTATCTCAGAAAGCATTTTCCCACAGAAACAATATTATCAATAATCCTTGTGTTCTCATCCTCCATCTGCAACCAGGCATCCTTGCACCAAGCATTAGCAGGCCAACTGTATTTAATCCAAGTTACCATTTTAATTCATCCAACAATCCTTAAAAGCTCTTACTGTGTTAAGCTAGACTCTGGAAAAAAGCTTAGAACAAGATAACTGTGGTTCCTGCTGCCATGGAGTCTGTAGGCTCCTTAGGGAGCAAAGATCATTCATGTACTTATTCACTCAACAAGTATTTATGGAACGCCTACTTTTTGCCAGGCACTATTCTAGGCACTTGGATAGTCAGTGTACAGTAAAGATATCTGCCCACAAGGAGCTTGGCGGCAGGAAGAGTGAGGAGACAGACGATAAGCGTAAGTAAATTACATAGCATGGTAGAAATGGGTTAAGTGCTAATACAAAAAAGAAAAAGTAAAGCTGGATAAGAAGGATGAGTGTTGAGAAATAATTATATGACTCTGGGACTTCCCTGGTGGTCCAGCGGTTAAGACTCCGTGCTTCCACTGCAGGGGGCTCCGGTTCGACCCCTGGTCTGGGAACTAAAATCCTGCATGCAGCGTGGTGTGGGGAAAAAAAAAATTACATGATTCTGATTGTGAGCATACTTTGTCTCATTGGTCTTTATCACAATCCTGTGTAGTAGGCAGTACATGAAACCTGAGAATGTGGTAATGGTACCATGAAGTGTAACAATGTTTCCATGGGAGATGCTTCTAGAGTTAGCCGAAAACGTAGGATCTATTCTTACTTCCGTAGACTATATTACTAAGATCCTGGGAAATTTAACATAGTCTAATTTATGGGGGATAATCAGTAGGATGCCATGTTCAACATTTAGTAATGCTCAATAAATATTAGTTTCCCCTTTAGTCTCCAAAATATCCAAAGAACACCATGTTATTGTGGTTTGAGAAATTGACCTTGGTAAGTGGCCAGTCTTTTGCTTAATCTTTGACCTTGATGATGGTGATGAGGGAGAATGCAATTGGGACATAAAGGACCTGATTTCACATATGGGAAATTTTAGTGCTGGAAAAAAAGATTGAGATTGCAAAATACTCTTCAACATTAGTGTTTCGTTTCAAAGGGTAAGGTGAAACTTACATGCTTGATTTTATGAGGTGATGGAAAAAACGGATCCAAACATTAGAAGGGGATATGAAAGGGTATGAAGTGTTGAGAGGTTATTGTTAACAATTTGAGAAGACTCGACATATTACTTCGGGGGAAGCAATGACTTAATTGGGGAAAAAAATCTGCTTTGTAAATTACAAAGAAAAGATCTAATCATAGGCTAAGCATCACGTTTAAGACAAAGTTTGCCAAATTTAAGACGTGCATATGTATTCGCATGTCTGTAGGGGTTAAGTCCCACATCCACCATAGATTCTTATATGAACTCCGCCCCACAGTGACGTCGCATTTCTGAAGTCTTTAATTTGTATTTTCTGATTCAAATTACCTTGTGCTTTGCTTACTCCATCCTCCTTGTCCCTTGTACCCTACTCCCAGTAAACCTCCAAGTGGCCAAAACGGCTCTAAATCTTTTTGTACACCCAGGCTTAATCCAAAATGGATTGGGATAATCTCTCAATATACCTAAAGTTTATAGCCTGAAATATGACGATTTATTCACTTAAAATTATTTATTTATTTATTTATTTAGACTGCACCAAGTCTTAGTTCCTGCATGCGAGATCTTTAGTTCCGACATCCAGACTTAGCTGCGGCATGCATGCGGGGATCTAGTTCCCCGACTAGGGATGGTACCCAGACCCCTCCATTGGGAGCGCGGGGTCTTACCCACTGGACTACTAGGGTAGTCCCAGTATTCGCTTTTTTTTTTTTTTTTTTTTACAACTTTTCATATTAAGCAACATATGGCAGAAGTGGAAGCTTTTGATGAAGCTAATAGAAATTCTTGTCACTTCTAACATAGTTAATTAACAGAGAGATGGCAGCGGGAGGTCCCGTCTTATTTTTATCACCTTCCCCGCCCACCGCCTTCGATGCTGTAGGAGGAAGAAACCTTCCTCCTCTCTGGGCGCCAGCGGTTCACCCCGCGGAAGGAACTCTATGACCATAGAGCTGGCGGAATGCCGGGGTAGAGGGGACCGGAAGTTGTTTTTTCGCCTCCCCCGCCCAAGGGCCGGATGGGGTCTCCGGGGGTTGGGTAAGGTTCCCGGTGCTGTCAGACCCTTTCGTTCTGCCCAAGGACTTAGTGGCCCTGGGGTGGGCTCGCCGCGGGCCCCGGCTCACTCCAGTATCAGCCTTCGGGAAGCTGAGTGAATTCCTCGGTCTCCTAGCAACGAGGGACGGGCTGCGGACTAAGCGAGCGGCGGCGGCTCAGCCCAAGCTGCCCAGGCGCTAGCCGGAACCCCGAGCCCGGCCCAAACGGGAGCCTAAACCCGGAGCTTGGAAGAATAAGCAGGAAATGGCGGACGAGGCGTTGTTTTTGCTTCTGCATAACGAGATGGTGTCTGGAGTGTACAAGTCCGCGGAGCAGGGGGAGGTGGTGAGTGCTGCCACACGCCCTTGAGGTCCTTTTGCGGTGACACTCCTTGTTTCCACTCAGTTTTCTTTTAATCCCCGTCCCATCACCACTCATTGCCTCCCGAAGTGTAGGCAGATTGGTCCATCTTCAGGTATCCTAAGCCTTAGAACCTGTCAGCTGTCTTCAGTCTTTCATCCTTGTCTCTTTCGTATCTTTTACTATTTGATACCTTTTTGTCCAGTCCCATATCTGTGTGTGGCACGCCACAGATTTGTTTTGTCCCTTCCATGTGTTGTCCCTACCATGATTTGCGTCAGAGTTAACTGCTGATTTTGGCACCCCTACTTAATTCGGCTGTCACTTCCAGCACTTCCAGTCGTCCACTGGACAGACCTCTCCCCGCCTGAGAATCCTGTCCCTCCCTCCCCATCCCTAACCCTCAGTAACACTCCAGGCAACTCAAAGAAAGAGGGCTAATGAGATTTGAGGTAGAAGCAAAGGAAACTTTGCAGGTGTTACTATAATTAGGAAACACTAATTAATTTAAAAAATATTTAGTGTCCATTATATGTCAGAGCTAGTTGCTAGGGATATAGTAATGAGCGAAACAATGGCCCCATCCTCCTGGAGGTTACTTCTAATGTGTGGTAGTCTTCATTCGCTAATTGATTAATTCAGAAAATATATTAAGCGTGTATTGTGGGCCTGACATTGTTAGATGAATAAGATAAAGTCCCTGCCTAACAGTCGCTGGGGAATAAGTGTTCAATGAATAATTAACGTATTGGGTGGTAATTAGATATGGAATCATGGAGTTGTAGGATTTTATAAATGAAATATTACAAAGTCATGCTCAAGTCAGAAGCTCTAGTTTCTATAATGCTATTGATAAAGAGGGGTGGAAAGTGAGGGCAGGAAAAGCATCCTAGGCAAAGGTAAAGTCATAGAGGTATGAAAAAGTGCAGTGCATTTAAATATGCTTGAGTATTTCACTGTGACTAGATTGAATAGGTGGAGAGTGAGAAGTTTTGAAAGCTGAAGCTAGAAAGAGGTCTGTATGATTAAAACACATGGACCTTCTCAGTGGAGGATTTTTAAGGAGGAGAATGACATGCTCCATTTGCATTTCAGAAAGATAAACCATTATTTGGGCTGGAGAGGGAAGGTCCTTGTAGTGAGAAGACCCATTATTGGAGGAGTCCAGGCAGGAGATAATGAAGATCTGGATAATGAGAAGAGGAGAGAAGGTTTGAGAGATAGGAGGTAGAATCTCTAGGACTTGATTAGGTATAGGAATGAGAGTTGAAAAATTATCCCCAGGTTTTTAGCTTGAGCCACTGGGTTGGATGGAGAGGGAATAAAGAAGAAAGAGGTGATGATAATGAATTATTTTGAACAGGTTGAATTTATGGCACCTGTAGGACATCGAGGAAGAGGTACTGTCAGTTTGTAAACTATAAGAAGGATACTGGCTGTTTTGGGTACTATAACAAGGATGCCACAGACTGAGTGGCTTATAAACAACACAAATTTATTTCTTACAGTTGTGAAGGCTGAGAAGTCCAAGATCAAGGCACCAGCAGATTCAGTGTCTGGTGAAATCCTCCTCCTGGTTCATTTATTGATGTGTTTTGGCTGTGTGCTCACATGGTGGAAGGGGCTAGCTAGCTCTCTGGGGTCTCTTTTATAATAAGGGCACTAATGCTATCCTTAAGGGCTCCATCCTCATGACAGAATCACCTCCCAAGGGCCCTACCTCCTAATACTATCTGGGAGTTAGGATTTCAACACGCTAATTTTGGGGAGATATTAGTAGGAAGACATCAGGAAGAGTATTGGAAATGAAGCAAATTCTATTCCTTTGTTGTTTTTTTTTCCGGCTGCGCCTCGCTGCATGTGAGATTTAAATTCCCCGGCCAGGGATTGAACCACTGGACCACCAGGGAACTCCCGAAAATTCTATTCTCATTCAGATCCATCTGTAATAGAGATTTTTTTCCAAGTTACAAACTTCTGACTATCATCATCCACAAGCAATAGTTAATGTTCTGCATCTGTGCTAAGTGCTGAGTAGCAGACATTTGCTGTTTGTGCAAAGTCAGCTTTCCTTATACCCTTTTCCCTAAAAGAATAATTAGCAACACACCCTTCTTTTTTTTTTTTTCTTTTTTTTTTGCGGTACGCGGGCCTCTCACTGTTGTGGCCTCTCCCGTTGCGGAGCACAGGCTCCGGACGCGCAGGCTCAGTGGCCATGGCTCACGGGCCTAGCAGCTCCGCGGCATGTGGGATCTTCCCGGACCGGGGCACGAACCCGTGTCCCCTGCATTGGCAGGCGGACTCTCAACCACTGTGCCACCAGGGAAGCCCCAACACACCTTTTTTATCACAAAACCTCTGCTCCCGACCCCACCACGTGTGCAATCAATTCTCTTCATTCTACTCTTTCTACTTCCTTTTCCTGTTCCAACTCTTGCCCAGGAAAACCTTTTTAAAAAATCCCTTTTTTCCCCCAATGGATTAGCTAAAATAAAACAGCTGTTCTAATCATGACTGATAATTCTGAGACATGTGGTAGTCCTATAAGAGAAAGGAAATCCATAAGTTTTGAATCATTTAAACTAAAAACAACTTTCTTTTCCTATTGCAATTTGTATATGGTGGGGAGAAAATTTTAAGTCCATATAAGCAAAAGGGATTTCTAAAAATTTATATGGTAGTCCACAGGGCAAGATGGGAATAAAGACACAGACCTACTAGAGAATGGACTTGCGTTTACAGGGAGGGGGAAGGGTAAGCTGGGACAAAGTGAGAGAGTGGCATGGACATATATACACTACCATATGTAAAACAGATAGCTAGTGGGAAGCAGCCGCATAGCACAGGGAGATCAGCTCAGTGCTTTGTGACCACCTAGAGGGGTGGGATAGGGAGGGTGGGAGGGAGGGAGACGCAAGAGGGAAGAGATATGGGGATATGTGTATATGTATAACTGATTCACTTTGTTATAAAGCAGAAACTAACACACCATTGTAAAGGAATTATACTCCAATAAAGATGTTAAAAAAACAAAACAAACAAAAGTTATGTGGTAGTCTTGATGATTAGAATCCATATTGAAGTCTTAGGTGTATGAGGGTTTGTTAGTGTCTTTACTTTGAGTGTACTTCAAATTTTTCATAGTAAAAAAATGTAAAAAAGACATAATCCTATCATCCAGAAATGGTTTTTATATATCTTTTTAGACATAAAGTCATAAGTGTAAGTGAAATAAAGGAAAAAAACCCAATGTTCTCACCTTCCCAATCAATGATTTTCAAATTGTGCTTGAAGAGGAATTAAATCTAAAAACTGAATAATTTGACATTTACCAATTTATGGAGAATAGGTATTTTTTTAAGGTTAATGGTAAAATATTCTTAAGTTTTTCTTAAAAATTTGGTACTTTACTAGTGAGCACTCACAGCTGCCAAAGTGAATGAACAAGTGCAGCATCAGAAGGTTCTTCCTCGGGCTTAATTCAGAAGCTCATGTGATCAATAGCTAAGATTTGAGAATGTCTGCATATAAGCGTATTTCCTGCTTATCAGTATGTTCCTGGGTGATTCTGTTGATACGAAGAGCAGGTTGTTCCACAAAAAGCATCATGACTTACAGGTACTCATTCTACCTAAGCAAGTTTGGGAATGGGTGTGGAAATTAACAGAACGGTGCTGAGTGGTCCAGTAGAGAAACAACATGATTTGGTTTTTACAAAGTCTATACCAGAAATACAGAAGATAATCAAAGGAAGAAAAAAACTAGAGATGAGATCAGTTGGAAGGCTCTAACTGAAGACCAGGAGAGAAATGAATGCTAAGAGCTACTTAAGCAGTCAGGAGAGAGAAGATGGATTTTGAAAAGCAGGTAGATAATAGGCTCCACAGGACTGCAGTGTGTGTGGAGGGCTGGGAGCAAGGAGGTGAAGAAAATGGAAGTTTTCTGGTTGTGGTAACTAGATGGTGGTGCCATTGATGAAGTTAAAGAATTTTGGAGGCAGAGCAAGCTGAGAATGTTAAGACAATATCATTTGATGAATACGCCTAATTTGAGGGGCCTGTGGGACCTCTGGATGGCTGTGTCCACTAAAGTCTGTACTAGAAATACAGGTTTAATAGTCAGCCCCATTAGTAGCGTACATGGTTCCTTAGAAGAGAGTTCAGCAAATAATGAGGCCTGTGGTGGTAGCGGGAGGCAAAGGCTTCAGAATACATAAAAATTCTTGCCGTTTTGGAGCTGTATTCTAGGAGAGGGTGGGGATGAAGGGACATGAGCAATACAAAATTAGTAAAATGTGTATTAGGTTAAATGGTGAAAGAAGTTCCTTGGAGACAAGCAGGGAAATGAGATAGAGCATCAGAATCACTTTAGGAGGGGTTCTTAAAACACAGCTCGCTGACGCACACCTACAGTTTCTGATTCACTATATTGGGGGTGGGATTACAGAATTTGCAGTTTTGACAAGTTCCCATGTGATGCTGATGTTGCTAGTCTTGGGACACAATTTGAGAATTACAAGGATAGAGAGTTTCTGAAGTGGAATGATACTGTATTTTAAAAGGTTGAAATGAGCCTCATTGAGATGGTGACATGTGAGTGAAGACTTAAAGCGAGTGAGTTGGTCATGTGAATATCTGGTGGGAGAGCTGCCTATGCAAGAGCGCTGAGATTGGAGCCTGCCTGGCATGATTAAGAACAACAAGGGGGGCTTCCCTGGTGGCGCAGTGGTTGAGAATCTGCCTGCTAATGCAGGGGACACAGGTTCGAGCCCTGGTCTGGGAGGATCCCACATGCCGCAGAGCAACTAGGCCCGTGAGCCACAACTACTGAGCCTGCGCGTCTGGAGCCTGTGCTCCGCAACAAGAGAGGCCGTGACAGTGAGAGGCCCGCGCACCGCGATGAAGAGTGGCCCCCGCTTGCCACAACTAGAGAAAGCCCTCGCACAGAAACGAAGACCTAACACAGCAAAAATAAATAAATAAAAAAAGAACAGCAAGGAGATCAGTGGAGCTGGATGGAGTGAGTGAAGAAGAGTAGAAGGTTGAGGCCAGAGAGGCACAGGAGTCTGGATTGTATAGGGCTTTGTAGTTCATCCAGAGAATTTTGAGTCTTCGACTTAGGGGTGGTATTTAAAGCCTTAGAGTGGATGAGATTATCAAAGGAAGAGTGAAGCAATTGCATGATTCCAGGCATAGGAAGGTGGGGTCATCAACTAAGACATACTGAGAAATGGAAAGCTTGGATGACTCTTAAGAGACATTTTGAAGCAAGGGACAATAGAACTTAGTGAAGGCACAAAGGGAATGACTGACAGAAAAAAGTCAAAAGCGATACCATGACCTCAGTTTTATAACTGAGGAGAGAAGAAGAGTTGAAAATGGAAAAAGCCAGGGAAGGTGAGAAGAGTAATTGGGAAGGGGCTTTGGCATTTCTGAAAAGTAATAACAGTTCCCTGTTTATCTTTTTGCCTTATGAAAATGATTAGTACTAAGAAAATTCAAGTATGACTTGTAATTCACTTTTTCTTACAATGTTTCAGTGAAAAAAGTATAAATATTTACATTCTAGCATTCTAAATTTATTCAAAACTATTTTTAAATAGGAAAATGGACGCTGTATAACTAAGCTGGAAAACATGGGGTTTCGAGTGGGACAAGGATTGATAGAAAGGTGAGCAGTATGGATTTGAAAATTTTCTTCCAGGTAGGTTATGAACAAAGATGATCCATTTCAAAAGACTGAATAAAACTTGAGATAATTTAATTTTAATTCCCAAACTTTATTTATTCTCTGTTCTTTAATTCACAGATTGAAATTTCTTTTTAGGTCTGATGCTATTTTAACTCAGTTATCCAACTTTCATGTTTTAATATTTGAAGAAAATATGTATCTTCTATGTTTTACTTTTTTCCTGAAAACTTTGGTATGCTGAAACAACCATCTAAAATCTTACTGCATTTCCTACTTAAGATCTAATATGTTCTTTAACCTAAATGGAATTTTGTTTAAATGCATACCTTAGAGTCTCTGTTTATGCATGTAATAATCTTTCAATTTATAGATCAATTTTTTTTTAGTATTCCTTTCTCACTATCTGAAATAGCTGAACTCTGATTATATTTTATGTAACAATACCATGATTATGCTCAGCTTTTTTCTTAATGTGCTAATTGTACCTAAAATTGCTGCGTACTGTTAGACTAATACACCTTTAGACTAATTTTAGCCCCCAAATTATATAACAGAATGTGAATCCATTGAGATGGGATCTACTTTGCTTGGTGCTTATCACTTTATGACTGTCAGTAAATGTTCAGTGCTGTTGTGGCATTTGGAAATTAGTTAATAATCTGGCCCTCCTGCTTTCTTTGGAGGAAAAGTACAGTGTTACTTCTAGTTGATCTTTTTAGGTTTACAAAAGATACTGCAAGGTTCAAGGATGAGTTAGATATCATGAAGTTCATCTGTAAAGATTTTTGGACTACAGTATTCAAGAAACAAATCGACAATCTAAGGACAAATCATCAGGTATTTAGATAAATTAAGGCCTATTTTTTAAGTCCTTTAACTTAATATAAATGTATTTTACTGATTTACTTATTATATAAAACTTAATTTCTCATCAACTTTGGAATGTTTCTCTTATATGTTATTAATACGTCATTACTTTTTTTCTCTAATAGGGTATAGTGAATAAAGAGCAAGAGACAATTATCAGTAGTTATAGCTGTCCCTTTCCCTCAATTAAATTTTAAGTTTTAAAAAGTAGCAGATATCAGAATGATAAAGGTTTTATTATTTCATTATTATTACTTATAATATGCAGAACCAGAAATATATCATATTTGTCTGAAGGCTAATTTATAGAGCATATTTAACTCTTAAATAACTCTTGCCTGTTTAGTTGCTGTCATATTTCTTATTCTTAAAATATTTTGTTAAAATAAAAATAGGTTGCATGGAAAATCATGCATAAAATAGATTTATTTTATAAAACTCAAGGAAATATTTGGAGTATATTTGGCATTTTAATAAAGTATAAAAATGAAAATAATGTATCTTGTAGCTACCAATAGAATTCATTTTTTCAGATAACAGTATCAAGCTTAGCTTAGAAGTACCTGAAATGCTAATAGGAAGAAGTGACTATGATTTTTGGCTTTCTAGGTATGAGTTAATAACATAGAGCTGCTAATTTCACCCAGACATGTATTTCTGATTCTTTCACACTAGACTGTGTTCTTTAAGGATAGGAACTGTCTTAGGTATCTTTGTATCTTCAGTATCTTAAAGCATTCAATAAATATTAGTGTTATAAAATGCTGAACTCTTCAGCTTGAACATTACAAAACTTCTTCATATAAAGAAAATTTGACCAACAGAAAGAGTTTTAATAACTTTAAAAATTTCTTAAATTGTTTTGAAGGGAAGAGTACAGATTACATTGACTTTGGATGTTTTTCTATTTTTGGAACAGGGCATCTATGTACTTCAGGACAACAAATTTCGCCTGCTTACTCAAATGTCTGCAGGAAAACAGTATTTAGAACATGCATCAAAGGTATTTAATGGAATAGAAGATCGGGGTTTTTTTATTATGAAAAAAGTAGAACCATAGGTTAAAGTACAATGCCAATCACAACAGACTTTTGAATTCAAAATATGTTTTTAAATTGTTCCTTTTGTTTAAACACTTTTCAATGAAATAGGAGGTGTTCATCATATTGAAACAACTTACATTAACCTGTAGCTAAGTAGGCTTATGATGACCAATTAAAGAAACACTGTAGTTTAAATGCCATTAAAAATGTAGTTTAGGGGCTTCCCTGGTGGCGCAGTGGTTGCGAGTCCGTCTGCCGATGCAGGGGACATGGGTTCGTGCCCCGGTCTGGGAGGATCCCACATGCCACGGAGCGGCTGGGCCCGTGAGCCATGGCTGCTGAGCCTGCGCGTCCGGAGCCTGTGCTCCGCAACAGGAGAGGCCACAACAGTGAGAGGCCCGCGTACCGCAAAAAAAAAAAAAAAAAAAATGTAGTTTAATGGTAGATTCTCGAATATAGCATGGATACATCAGAAAAGACACTCAAGCTTAAAAAAACTGGTATTAGCTATGCAGAATTATTCACCTCAGAGTTCATGTTTATAATCTCCATCAGTAAATTAAAAAAATTTTTTAAATATAATTAACATTTGTTCCTAAGAATACATGTTTTGTGTTAAGTATATCTGTGTTTCATGTATTTTTTTTCAGTCTCAGGTAGGAATCAATAAATAGACCAGATGTATTAAAGAAAAGCTGACAAGTTTTAATGTAAGGGTTCCTTTGAAGTGGTTAAAATATCTTGGGCAAGCGTAGCTCCAGTGGCGCAATCGGTTAGTGTGCGGTACTTATAAAATATCTTGGGCAGTATGTATAAACTGCTGTTTATCTGTAAAATCTGTCCACATCTAAATTATCTAACACAAAGGCAGTTTGGTGTAGTGGAAAGAGTATGGACTTGGGACCAAATAAATCTAGATTTTAAGCTAACTCCACAACTTATAGGTTTGTGACACTGGGTAAGTTACATAACCCCTCTGGACCTTAGTATCCTTATTAATAAAATTGATTATAATAATACCTATATTATAAAGAATCTCTAGGTTCTCTCCCAGCTTACAGTTTCATGACTCCATATCTGATTACTTATCAGTACCCACTTATTTATATTAATTATAAAATAATAATATTCTATATTATTCATAGATACATAGTAGTGTTGTTGAATATCATGCAAAATGTAGACAATAAAAAATTTCTTGGATTATTTGATTTTTGGTTCTCATTTTTGTCCTGGCTGTCTCTGCTGTGGCATAGTCCCATTTCCCTTCCTTGTTTCCATATGACAGGGTTTCTCAACATTGGCGCTTTGATATTTTAAACTAGGTAAGTCTTTGTTTTGGCAGGCTACAAGTCTTGAACAAGTCAGGCTTCTTGGTTGTAGAAAGCAGAAACCAATTTTGATTGAATGGAATAATAATTAGTTAGCTTACAGAACTGACGGGAAGGCTCAGAAAACAGGCAAGAACCATGGGAGCAGGAGTTCCCTCGTGGTCTAGTGGTTAGGATTTGGGGCTTTCACTGCCAAGGCCCAGGTTCAATCCCTGGTCGGGAACTGTGATCCCTTAAGCCGAGCAACATGGCGTGGCCAAAATTAAAAAGAACCATGGGAGGTTAAAGCAGCCAAAAAGCCCAAATCACTCCACAAGGAGGGTCTATTTAGAACCCTTCAGGCAGCACTGAAGGTAGACACAAATCACCTCTGCTGACTCTGGAACTAATTCTAACTGGTTTCCAGCTTGGTTTTGTCACAATCATAATTTTCAATGATTTGAAAAATTCTTCCACAACCCTTTCTTAAACAGCAATGACCTATTAATATCAAGGTTTAACTATCATTTATAAATAGCTTTACTATCTTAGTAAATCCTTAATATATTTTACACTTTTTTTTCTTTTTAGTACTTAGCATTTACATGTGGCTTAATCAGAGGTGGCTTATCAAACTTGGGGATAAAAAGTATTGTAACAGCTGAAGTATCTTCAATGCCTGCCTGTAAGTTGAATTCACATTTCTTACAAATGTTTTTAGCAATTATTTTTCAGGTCTGGTGTTTTTTTGTTTGTTTCTTGTTTTTGTTACTTAGAGAACATTTAAAATGCTAAAACCATTTCATTTTACTTTTATCAAATTTTAACATTTAATGTGTAACATGTAGCATACTTATATTCATAGTCAATGATTTTTAAATTCATAATAGTGATTTAAGAAAATGTGCTAAGGAAATCCAAATTTATAAGACAATTTAAGAAATGATTCTTAACTCTTAAAGGAAAATTATCTGCAGTATTCTTTTAAGATGGCAAATTTCCTTATAGTGTTCAAAAATTTTTTTAAACAGTTTTCTAGAAAATATCTATTATATAGAGCTAAATAAAGCCAACTAGTCTTTTATTGCTAAACTCCTTTCCAAAGATCTTTCCACCAGAGCTACCAACCAAGAATAAAATTGGCTTTGAGCATCACTGTATTTCCTTTCTATTCACAATAATTAGCAATGAAATACCTAAAATGTAGGAATCACAGAGAAACAAAAGTAGTCATTCACAAACCAGATAATCATCTCATAAAAACGAAATTGACTTTATCAAATATTGTGAAGAGTGTGAAAAGTTGTTTGATATAGCAAGTTTCTTGACTGAAACTACTTACTAAATGAAGCAGGAAACTGATGTTCAGGCCTGTTTTCCTTGTACCTAAAATCAAAGAATGATTTTTCATGTTTTCTTTTTTAGGTAAATTTCAAGTGATGATACAGAAGCTATAGAAACTACTGAAATGCAAGGCTTCTATAGTGTAAAGAGATAAATTATTCCTGTATAAAGTATTTCAAGTAGCAATGATTTAATTACATTGTTGGACATTTGTATTGATATAAGCTATTTGCTAACTTATATAACAAAAGATGTACTCTTAAGCAGGAGTAAGGGTGTATTTTATCAATTTAACACAGACCTTAAAACAGGTAAAGAGACATTCTACTGTAACATACACTTTACTGAAACTATTTAGAATGAAAACCTAATTTCAAATAAGTAAACACCAATGCAGGACCCTTATTTAAACATTCTTATTTGCTTAGAGTGATATGTA